>NW_027526203.1:838279-1550779 GCF_048455015.1 Haemaphysalis longicornis
AAACTGTAACTTGCTTAACGCACATGTGTAGAATAGATTGCCATATCTTTGAGGCTATCGCTCAACGTAATAACGTGTTAATCCTAAAAATATGACTAGTGCTTCCACCCAACAGGCATTAATTCGAAGGCCAGATAAGAGCGCAGCCACTTGTCGTGCGTATGGCGCGATCGCGCCCCGCGCTCTACTGAACTGCATTGACCATGCAGATTATATAAAGTACACTCTATGATAAAGTACGTAAGCCTGGATAAGAAATACCTTAAAAATAATCACCTTTTAGCGAGCCGAACGTTATTTAAGCACCAGAAATTTTCCATTGGTAGTAGGGAATATTGACCGTGTGTCGAAGGCGTCATGCGGCACATGTTAAAGAAGTCGCATAGCTGCAATAGTAGGTAAAATAAATTCATTATTATCGGGTTCTATGAGTCGCTTTGCATCCATAACATCAGCTATGCTTTTTTTTTATTGCGATACGAAGCGCGACAGTTGACGAAACGCCATTTCGAGAAGCGTTGCAGCATACCCGGCTTTCGTTTCTACCATCGTCTCCGCGCGCCGCGGTGCGGCGGAAAACGGCGAAACGGCCTCTTCGGAATTACGCTGTCTCCGGGCGAGTGGGACGGCCGGAGCAACGGCGCGCCGCCGGCAGCCGATCGCGGAGGCCATGAGCTGCCGGACCAATCACAATCCCGCGGAAGTCGTAGTAGGTTTTTTGCGCGGGCGAACAGACGAACGTTAGTTGGTTTGGGGATAGCAACATAGTGATTCTGGAGATATCGCGTTCTAGCTACTGTGGCGGCACTGTGTTCTCGCGTGTGCCTGTGTAAGCTTGTTCGCACGGCCTATCATAGTACTTGTCAGAAGTTTTTTTGCTGTGGCCTCATCAGAGTTTGTTGTAGGTAAGTTCCAGTTTTCTTCGCTTGCTTTCCCGACCATACTTTCCCGCTCGTGCGATAGACCGCCATGCTCTTTTGTTTGCACACGCTGTCCGGCATCAATGCTCGCAACTAAACAACCTCATCTCGCCGTTAGTGAAACTGTGTAATCTAGCTACTCCACTTATCCAAAGCATTAAGTTTGCTTTGTCTGAAGGCGCGAAAGCAGTTAACTATTCGGCGCGGCTGACGTTGGGAATAGACTGCTGCGGGCACGTCACTAACGCCAAATAGTGCGTTAAATTTAAACTCCGCTACTTGGCAGTTGGCATGGCGGCGTCCGTAAGAAAGTGCTAGCTCGGGTCAATGCGACTTTATGCGCTACGAATTCAGTAACCACCTCAGCTAGTTCGAGTAGCGCACTGCAAAGGTTCTTGTGTCAGAGAAATTAAAGCGACGGTTTTCCCTGTTTGGGCGGCGTCCGTAAGAAAGTGCTAGCTCGGGTCAATGCGACTTTATGCGCTACGAATTCAGTAACCACCTCAGCTAGTTCGAGTAGCGCACTGCAAAGGTTCTTTTGTCAGAGAAATTAAAGCGACGGTTTTCCCTGTTTTACCAAACTCTTCGCGCTTTCTTTGTGTTTTGCGACGTGCTCCAGGATCGGAAAGAGCCATAATACACGATTCACTTGTGAACCGTGGAACGTTATTGCGACGGTGGAGTTCGGGCATGAAGGTGCCGCACTTGGTGGTGAAGGACGTTGAGCAACACCAAAGTAACTAACGTTCACGAGTCGGTGCTATTGCATCGCACGGCGATTTGTAGACAGAGGTACCCATGGCTCCTCTGACACTGAGGGGAAGAGTGGGGAATGAAAAACAACGTGGCGAATGAGTCGCTCGAGGACAGGGCCATTACGAGTTGGGGCCAATACCTGACAGCATGGGAGGCTCCGGCGGTTGAGCGGGCAGCATGGTGGACAAGGTCGCTCGGCGAGCAGTTTCCGCTTGACGGATGTTCGTGGCTAAATGGCGTGCCGCGAGAGGGTTCGGATCTCTTTCGGCTGTTCTCGTCCCTCGAGCCGTAATCCTCCGGCCAAGGAACAGTGTTGCTTGGTGAACTGTCGCGACTCGCGAGCAAGAACATGAGCCATTTGAAGCGCATTGTGCTCTATACCTGTTGGCCGTGGACCGAGTCTAGGACATTGCGCCGGGGGTTTAGCGCGCAGGTAGTTACTACTACATAGAGTTGCAACTACATGTAGTTTCAAGCAGTCCCTGAATGTGCATTGGTAGGGCATTGGCAATGTCGCGGGGCGCAACCCCTGGCTGCCCGTCCGCACTGCAGTTGTGTTCGTCTTGTGAGAAGCGAAAATCACGTGGTTGGGAGTTCTGAAAAAGCAAAGGAGGCCAGTCGTATATAGTGCCGCGGGTGCTGCCGGAGCGAAGATTAGGCACGTTAGGTCGGCATTCGAATCCCACCGCTGGTGCTACGTCACTCTGAAACCACCAGTAACACTGAAAAAAAAAGTATTCCTCTGGCATTATCAGGAAATTCCTAGTTTGCGCCGAAACTTTATTCACACGCGTAGCAGCGTTACTAAGGTGTGGTGAATGTATCGTGAGGTTGTGTGCAATTAACCTTGTATTTTGTACCTGTTCGATACAGCTGCTTCCGCTTCCATCCCGAAAGTCGTCGCCACTATGGCCGAAAACCTGGCGTCTTTCTTCGATCACGTCATGGGGCTATTGGGCGCTCAGTTGCCACCAGCCGCTTACTACCGCAGCGACTGGAGCGACGTCATCGCCATCAAGGCCGCCCGGGAAGTCTTGAGGGGCGTCGAGTTCCCGCGCGACCGGGTCCGCAGATCGCTGTACGCACAGTGGCTGAGGGTGTTCGCCTCGAACCAGTGGGATGAATGCTTCGACAGGCTCATGCTGGAGTGCGTAGTGGCCACGCCGTCCCCCACTGTGCCAGGAACTTCGCTCTTCGCCAACATCTTCGAAGCGCACGACCCCTTCGACACGCTGCCGCCCACGTCATCCGTGTTGAATCCCCGGGACATTCCCACACTCTTCGCGCGCAAGCCGGAGAAGATCGAGCCGCTGCCGTGTTCGGCCGGGTTCGTCAATTTCATGTCTAACCTGATTCTGAAGAGCCGCACCTCTCGAGCGGCTCTCGACGAGGCTGGCCTGGTCGTCAGCTTTCTGAGCCTCGCGTTGGCCGTAGTCGCCGCCAAGCCGTGTGTCGACGTGCTAGACTTCTTTCGCATCCGGATGAAGACGGCGCTGGCCGCCGCATCAGTGCCGCTGTCGTTTGACGGGGACATCCCGTGGCCAAGCCCGATAGCCCTGGCCGAGCTCTTCCGGAAGGTATACGTTCGCAAGGAGTGCGTAATCAAGCCTTACCTCGTTGTGCTCGTCCTCGGCCAGTACGCCTACCACTTGAATGCCGACCACGTGTTCTGCAGGTAGGGAGAACTTTCGCATTTATCATGATAATTTTAATCAGAACCGTTATTCACGACTTCACAATTTCACGCTGGTTCTAACCGTTTCCCTTAAAGGGGCCATGCAGACAAAACGCAAGTTTGGTTCATTCGAAAGATTGCCTCGTTAGGATCATACTGACACCACATTTAACGTAAAGTTCACTCAAATAAGCAATATAATTCGGAAAAAAAAGAATGTCCATGCGACCCAATAGCTCATTTCCCGCAACAGAACCTATGGTGTCATATGCCCAGCTGTGCGATTGGCTGAGGCCGGTAAAAGCAAACGCAAATTAGGCAGGGCTTATACGCCTCGAGCGCGGCCTGTAGGGGCGCTGCGCCACTGAAATCCCCCTAACGGCACGTTTCGAAAGCAGCCGCGGGAGTCTCCGGCCCGCTCCCCAGTGTCACCGCTGCTTTCGGGGCCCGTTCACGACTGAGATTTGCCGTTTGAAGGCGCTGGAAATACATATTTATGTCGAGCAGACACTCTGTTCGCAAATGGGGCCCCATTTGCGCAACACACTCTCGTTAACACACGTGTGTGTGCGAGAGTGTAAATGCTTCTGACGCGATCTTAGTGTGGTATATTCGGTCTGTATAAGCGCCAGGTGTGTGTCACAGGCCAGCGTCGCGGAACCAGCGTATGATGGAGCCGATTGTAGTTACACTGCCCTAAATTGACTAGCAGCGTCTCCGTAACCACCGGTTCCTCAGATGTTCATGCAACGGCTATACACTACGATGTAAATCAGTTTTGTGCTCCTACATAATCAGCGGAGCACGTATACCTGACAGCACGCCAGTTACGTTTGCCAATATTATACCTCAGATATTGATCACCACCATTTACAAGCCAGTCTGTGTTAATTTCTAGAATATTCACCAAAAGTACGATGGACAATGCATAATTATACTCGGGGATCAGCACACGACAGAGTCGTCTTGTCGTGAGGTGAGCGCCCGCAAACATTTATCTGCTACATATATCCTCTGCGAGCAGCGCGGAGACGGGCTTAGAATATAATCCGCGTCCGCGACTAAATGCTTCTTCGAAATATCGTCATATGACACAGGGAGCCTGCAGAATAAAGCAGAAACGGAAATCAGAGGGCCTATCACATGCCACACTATTCTAACGACACCTTTCATCGCTTGTTGAACTGGCTACCCTGTATACTTCCAAAAAATGCGTCCGCCGTACGATCAGCTGTTCGTTGAAGTCGAAAAACAAAAGGAAAGTGAACGCGATATTTGTGTGTGTGATTACTGAAACGTTCATTGCTTCATTGCTTGATGACGCTCCGCATTTCTACACAGCCTCCTCCTCCTCATCCTCCTCCTCCTCCTCCTCCTCCTCTCTCTCTCTCTCTCTCTCTCTCTCTCTCTCCCCCCCCCCCCCCGATGTCTCGCGAAATAGCAAAGCATTTCGCGTATAGTTGGTCTTTAGCATGGCAGAAGCTGCACTTTTTTTTTTCATTTCCGTTAGAGCTATTATGTTTCTTCCGCACTTGCACAGCATTTATTTTTCCGTGGATTCATTAACTTGCCTTGGTTCTTGCTATAAGGTGTGTGTGGGCACATATTTAACGACGCACAGGCTTGAAATATATTTAACATTTTCGCATGGCTTATATTATTTAAAGGCACAAGTTATTGTCCGGGAATGGGTAATCACATCCCCGAAACGTATTTTTCTGCGACGTATATATTCGAAACGAAGCCGCATTCGTTCTCCAGGCTGCAAAATGAAGCCAACCTCTCACTGTGCCAGTATCAGGCGTAAACGAGGTGACAGTAGAATTCATTTGTGCCTGACGTATTTGGAGGTGACAGAGGTGATATGCTGCTGCCGTCGCCGACGCCCGGAAGAGCGGCGACGATGCGCGCAGAACCGCGTCCCCGGGTAGCTCTTGCAGGCGATCGCGTACTCTACGAAGACGCAGCTTCTCTTTAAGTGACCTAAACGTACTCTTTGCTATAGTCGTCACCATAATATGTCTTTTTTTGGGGCGCGGAAAAGCCGAACAGAAGCAAAACAGAACCAGAACACTGCACGAGCCCCTATCAGCCACGCAGCGCAAATCCCGTCAACGGCAGGCGGAGCAGCGATCGCGAAGCTCGAGGCGTATAAGCTTGTTGAACGAGCTATATGCGCTTAAATTTAGGGCACATTCTTTTTATAGCAGTAAGAATGGTGGGGTAAACAGTGGAAGTTACGAAAGTACACATAAACATAGAAGTACCGATGCGTGCTGCTGTTGATACTGCGCACAATAAATTGTTTTAGCTGCGCAGCAGTGCGGCGCTTTGGGGTTGTCTCATACGACACTGACCGATTGGCGTAAGAGGCGGTGTCTTACGTGACAGTATTTGTCGAACGAAGCCCATGTTTCACGAAACGACTATTTTCTACCTTAAATAAGCACTGAGAAAAATTTTGCATCTTGCTTTTTGTTGCGATAAGTGACTAATGACCTATTTATCACGCGTGGAAACCTCACTTGCTTCAGCGCGCTACGGTTGTTTAATTAGATACTTTTTTAATGCGGCCAGCAGTTTCAGTTTCAGCGGGTGCCGCCAAAGGCTGGATTTGGTGTAAGCAAAGCTGCCCACGTGACTGTCGGACGGATATCGCAGAGCAGAGCCTCCGTAGCACCGTCAATTCCGTGTCGGCGGCAGTTTCTGCAATGCCCCTGCGTACTGGTCTCGTCAGCCGCTTAATTAAACATAGAAATTAAATCCGTTCCACTCAACGCGAACGCTGACGGAAGTGCAGAGCAGTGATCCGCCGTAATAGGCTGCAAAGCCGTTATCCGCTCACCGCTACCACCCGAAGCAATTCAAATTTCAAGCCTTCGCCGTGCTCGCGCGTCCCCTGCCTGAAACAGCGCCAAGGGGAGTTCTGCTCTTGTTGTGCTTGCTTTTCCTTAATTCTACTTTTCCTACTATACTTAACTACTACTCTTCCTTAACTCTACTTTTCCTCCCGCACGTGCCGGTGTTGCACTGCCACTTTTTTTCGCTTACCCAGGGAGCGTTCCGAACTAAATGAACGCAGGCGGTGCGGGTTATTTACACAGATTTTGCCTCAAATGTACTTACCTGCCGTTTTCTTTGCGCTAAACAACGGGGAGATGTATGACAAGCGCCAGCGGTTCACGAGTTTCGAACGGTTATGACTATTTAAACCGCTTGGTTTTCGAAGCCTCTGGAAGTCGCCCTACGACAGTACGCCGGGCTCTACTTGGGCCCGTTATCTTAATGTGCCGCCTGATTCCGGCAGTCGCTTGATATCGAGCGTTACGGCGAGCTACGGCGAGAAGGCGGGCACCTAAAGCTCTGCATTTAAAAGCGACCGTGGACGTGATACAGGTGCCGTGAGTGCGAATTGCTGCCGCGGCTAGAGACGACGCGCTACGCTCGAGACAGTGGGTGTCGTTACCTCTGATCGGACCGGCGAGCCGCCGAGAAACGCCGGCAGTGCGGAAACGGCCAACAAAAACTCGAGACGTGTTTGGATGTTTACTCCGCATCCAGGGAATGTCGATTGCACGAGGTCCTCCGCTGGCTGGGCGGTTACGTTTCGCGCACTTTAAAATTGATTTTAAATACGTTCGAGGCTGTACTTGCTGCTGATATTAAATGCACAGCATTTCAGTAACTCACGATGTCACCCGCGTTGACGTCCGTAGTCGTAGTCCGCACCCCTCCCCCTACACTATATAAAAAAATACTATCCGGCGCCTGGTTTCGATCCCTCGACCCTGCGGGCGGAACGCAATGTGCATGGTGCTCTACCCACTGCGCCACAAAGCCGACACAGAATGGGAGGCTACGAACGCGCCTTATATCCTTGACTCATTCAAACTACGTCAAGAAGCTGCTGATACAACGCATTCACTACCACCAACTCCCCAAACACTAAACGTTAACGCAATACACCCACCCCCTATGCGACGCATTTACTCGAGTCCCCCTCGCGGGAGATGGGCCCAATTACGATGGCAGTGCAACGCCGGCACGTGCGAGGAGAAAAGAACAAAGAGAACAGAACTCCCGCTGGCCCAATTTCAGGCAGGGGGCGCGCGAGCACAGCGAAGGCGGGAAATTTGAAGTGCATGGTGTGGTAGCAGTAAGCGGATAACGGCGGAACAGGCCACTATGGCGAATCACTGCTCTGCATTTCCGACAGCTTTCACATTGAGTGGAACGGCTTCTAATTTTTTTGCAGATGTATGTGTGTTCACACCAATATATATCCGAAGTTATCTTGCGTTCAAAATTTTGTGTCAATACCCCTTTAACAAAAACAAGCCAGGTGTAAATACGGTCAAAAGCAAAGCAAAGGCAGAAAACGGCCCGGCGCAGTATGGTAGCGCCATCTAGGAGGACTGGCGGTTAACAAGGCTCCGCAGTCGGCTGCAGAGCAGCGAATTTGAGGGTGGTGTAGTGTTATGTAAAGTGAATGGGCGAATATTGTAAGACATTGAAGTAGTGTTGGACTTTTAGGAGTATTTTTCGTGAAGAGACCGGTGTTATGGTTCAGAGAAATCTTGGTAGATGATGTTGATAGAAGGTAGATGAAAAATGTAGGAGTTCGGAACTCTTTGTTAGTGAAAGGTCGAACTTTACTTTTGTTTTGAATTGTTGAGTAGATTTGTATGTCTATGTGGGCTATAAGCCATAGTGTATTCGGGTGAGACGTGATGTGAGAGTTATAGTGTAGTGCATTTCTAATTATCTCTATTTTAGTTGTGGCTTGTGTGCATCTTGTGTTTCGGGTTAAGAAGGTGGCCCTCTATGATGTGGAAGTGTGGTCGTGCTATTGGTGACGGAGGGTGCAGTGCATGTTTGCGAACGAACCGTTCACATCAAGCACCGCTAACACCAAAGGAACGGCTCACCGGAAGTATTTCCCCCACAAAAACACTTATTTCGATAACGGGAATTGTGAGGAGGCGCTTGGCAAGGCGACGACTATCGGCGCATAGAAGTGAAAAAGACGAAGCGTTTGTGCCGAAGCCCTGTTTTTGTGACTTCATTGCAGACGTCACGAAAACACGATTTGTCAGGGGATTCGAAATTTTATCTTAAATTGATTAATTTTTCGGTGAATAAAGCATCGTTTGCTTCCGGACAAGCGCTGGGGGCACTATTAAGCACGATATCTTTCGAATAAAACAAACTTGAGTTTTGTCTGTGCGTGGCCCCTTTAAAGGGGCCATGCAGACAAAACACAGGTTTGGTTTATTCGAAGGATTGCCTCTTTAGAATCGTACTAACACCACTTTTAATATAAACTTCGCTCAAATAAGCTACATAATTAAGAAAAAGAGAATGGCCTTGCAACCCACTAGCTCATTTCCCACAACATAACCTATGATGTCATATGTGACAGCTCTGCGATTGGCTGAGGCCGGCAAAAGCAAACGCAATTTAGGCAGCGCTTATAAGCTTGCCGTGCGAGCTATTTGCGCTTAAATTTAGGGCACATTCTTTTTATAGCAGTAAGAATGGTGGGGAAAACAGTGAAAGTTACGAAAGTACACGTAAACATAGAAGTACCGATGCGTACAGCTGTTGGTACTGCGCGCACTATGCTGTTTTAGATGCACTCCACTGCGGCGCTTTAGGATTGTCTCATACGACACTGGCCGATTGGCGTAAGCGACGGTGGCTTGCAAAATCACGAAAACGGTTCAAAAATTGGCCTAGCTATAGTTCATCTCACAAGCTAGCTGCAGCACTGTGGAGGCTACATTGTTGTCCCCCTCAGGTCGCCTAACTCATCGCGAAGGAAGCGACAAAAGGCGCCGGGACCGTGCGGTGCCACTTGCCGAGAGGGGAGAAGGGAGTGTCCTTTCAGGACCCCCTTCACGGCGGATTAGGCGCCCTCAGTGGGCGCACTATTGATAACAATGTAGCCTCCACAGTGCTGCAGCTAGCTTGTGAGATGAACTATAGTAATGGTGCCAAGCCGGAGAACCAGCAGAGCTGGCGGCTCCTCGCCCTTCGTCGGAGACCCGGCTGTTGCACCTCACATGGATTTACGAACTGGCCGCTGAACGTTCTCCATGACTGGCAGCCCCGGATCGTTTTGTCCGCAGCCTTTCACATCTCTCCCTAAGGGGACCGTGTTAGCACGCGCTATAACCCGCGGCAACCGGCTTCGCAAACTCGGCGTCTGCAGCGCCAACTCGGCGTCTACATGTGCTTCCCACTTCAGGCGCGAACACACGTGAACTGGGGAGTAGAAGAGCGCACGAGAGATCCCGCCATGAACGCTTGGCAGAGTGTACTCGAAAGTCGAGCTGACCGACGCCGGGCGCTCCTCACGAGGCCCATGCTCACGTGCGCTTGGTCCTTTTCCTTTGTATTTTTTTCTGGTAACGCTATACGGCGGAACTAAAAGCTTAAACAGCTCTGCTCTTAAAAAGTAATATGGCTACATGACAAGCGCTATCCCTTTAGCTTTCGCAGTACGCCTTATTGAGCTCTTAAACGATCTTGCAGGGAACAGCCCCCAATGCTAACTCATTTCCTTTGACCACCAGCACCAGGGTTGCTAGCTCGGACCGGCGGTTCCTGGAGGAAGCGTTCCTGACGCCCTCGAAGTACGGCCACCTGGAGGTCGTCCAGCTCCTGTACAACGCTCAAGAGAAACTGAGCGTCGGCATGTCGACGCTTAACCGCCACCTCCGGGATTCGGGCGACGAGGCCGTGTCGCAGTCGAGCGAGCGCGTCGAAACCTTCCTGGAGGGAATGGAGGGCCCGCTCCAGCAGACAAGGCCGTGGTGTCGCGTTTCCAACCTCTGCTTCTTCAACAACCTGGACCTCGCCGAGAACGTGGACTATGCCCTTAGACTTACGGCTCTCGTGGCGCCGGATCCAAACGACTTTCTCTGGCATAGGGACGAGTTCGCTAACATTCCAGGACCACGCAGGAGGGCGGCTCGGATCTGGGCCAGGGACTTCAGGAGTGCTCTGGTCAAAGAGAAGCATGGTGGTTCTCCGAGTAAGAAGCCGTAGAGGCGCTGGTTCTCATTGGCGTACCAGGTACACCATCGAGAAGGTCCGCCTGACGAAGAAACTTGAGCTGCTTCGCGCTCTTTTTTGGGTGCCCGGAAGCCACGTCATCTGTAACCAACGAAATCGTCTGGCTATTCACTACAGAAACATGACATACTGTCTTTAGTCCTTAAACTTCGCAGAAAAGACCTGCACCTGGTTCAGAAGTGGTTACAGAATTGTTGGTTTGTAACGGTGGGTGTGATACGACGTGGTTATAAGGCGCCATAATCAAGTTTAAGTTTCAAGGCACCTAATCAGTATATGCGGCCGTGTGGTGTATAATGATAATCAATTGTTCATTTAAACTGTTCGCGTGCTATGCCTCAAAAACCGAGTAATTTTTGGTGCAGCCGCAAAGTAGCCAGGCAAACTGATGTACGCAAAAATTCTCGAAAACCAATTTATGGTGAGGAAGGATGCTTACTCCTTATAGAGTGATCGTTACGTGAATATTCGGTAAATTAGAGTGCGGGTGACTGTGCTCAAGAACCAAACATGTTTCCATAATTTCTTTTTCACTTGTCGGGCCTGAGCGTCGTGTGATTCTAGAACATGTGCACAACCCCCTGGGTACATTGCAGAAGTTTTCAGGTCCGCCATAAGGCGCCACTAATAAATGTTTTTGAGGCCAGGCCGGTTTTCTAAAATTCATAATTGCTTTTGAAGCTGTGAAATACGACAAAGCTTTTGAAGGCGATCACTGTGTGTGTTGAGTTAATCAGCATTTAAGGGACCATGAGTAATAGGTCCAACTATTTTTATTCGAAATTTTTGCAGCTGATACCGTGAATAAATGTTGTTCAAATGGAAACGCTGCTGTCATCACTCACGAATTTGTTTAAAGGCGTCCGTTTCAAGTTACACGCGCACGGTGCCATTGTAAGACAGTACAAGAGCCCTGTGACATACGTGGATGAGCAGACGAAAACGGGAAGTCAGTAAAACCAGGACTCTGGTAAAACTGACTCGGCGCCGTCGTGAAGAAACCCGAGGTTTCAAACCGCTGAATTAGCCTAGCAGAGTATAGTAGGGCGTTCCAGCGTGAAATAACCCCATGCCGCGTAATGACGCCGCTATGGACTCTGTTTTTGTTTAGGGCGGTGGAAGTGACTAGAACTTGACGTCTTGAGCTCCCCTGTATTATCAGGGCCGCGTAAGGAAACATGTGAAAGAAAACATGATTCAGTGTACGACTCAAGGGCCACTTTCTCGCCACGAGCACTTGTATACGTGCGATTGGTGGCCGCCAACCAAAGCAAACGCGAGAGAAGGTGACTGCCACTGTAGTGGCGCCTCCGGTTACGGTATCTGGGTCCACTCGAGTCTGAAGTGCACTGAACGCGTTACTGCTGACGCTGTGTAGCGCAAAATGCGAAAGCTATTGAACATTTCATTCATTTTGCTTTCTGCTAAAAACGTCTTTTGTTGCTGAGATGTAGTTGAGTGAGTTACCGAAGGTTAGTTCTGGGAAATTGAACAAAGCTGTTTTGTGTTCATGACCACTTTAAACTAAGGACGACGCAATAGACTGGAACTTCCGATAATAAGGTGAACCTGTGGAAACCCTATAGAAATCCTGCACCAATCCTCCATCGACAAAAAATTAGCGACCTTCCACTCTGAATAAGGATTACCTGCAAAGCTGGACGCAGTCCACGGACTGCACGAAACAAAACACGTTTATCGTATTTTGCGATGGAGCATACTTCCCAGCCAATTACCTGAATTAATTTCTGAAGGATCCAAGCTTGGTTCTTGAAGATAACCATGGAACTGCCTGTGTCCCTCCCGCGTCGCATCTTACTGTTTGTGTAAGGCTGGGTTTAGGCTGTTATCGTAACTGTCTATCTTTAAATGGCGTCATTTGGCGTCTCATCCAACCGAACTGCGTGAAACGCTGTGCTGTTTTTAGCGTCCATAGCGCACAATATGGCTGTTACGTCGGTAGTCTAAACATAGCCTAAGGCTGGGTTCAGACTGTTGCCGCAACTGTCGTAATAACTTTAAGTAATGACGTCATTTTACGTCTCAGCCAACCGAACGGCGTGACATAGCATCTTTTACGTCCATAGATCACGATACGGCTTTTGCGTCGGGAGTCTGAATATAGCCTAACACACAAACCCATAACCTAACACGCAAACCCAATCCGCTTTACCACTAAGGATTCCGGACAGGTCCCATCGGGCCGTTTAATGTCCGAGTTTAAACCTCACACCAGCACAACCAGGCGCGTAGACAGGATTTTTGTTCGGGGGGGGGGGGGGGGGGGGGGGCTAAGGTTGTTCGCCGCCCCCCCCCCCCCTCCCCGAAGAAGAAAAAAAAATCGCAGTAGTTTGCAAGCGCCCTTAAAGGCTATGAAGATAAAATACATCTTTGGTTCATTAAAAAATCTCCATTGTCCCGATAAAAATGATACCAGTCTTATCGCAAACTTCAAAGGAATATTCGATATATTAAAGGGGCACTGACACAAAAATTTTGCATCTTGTTTTTTTTTTTTTTTTTTTGCGACAAGTAGCTAGTGACCTACTTATAACCTGTAGAAACCTCATTTGCTTCAGCGTGCGACGGTTGTTTAATTAGAGGCATTTTCAATGGGCAAGTCGCAGTTTCGGTTTCAGCGAGTGCCGCGAAACGATGGATTTTGATGATTTTGTGTGAACAAAGCTTACCACGTGACCGTCGGAGGGATATCACAGAGCAGAGCAGCCGTAGCACTGTCGAATCCGCATCGACGGCAGTTTCTGCGAATGCCCCCGTGCACGTACTGATCTCGTGAGGCGCTTAATTAAATAGCGACCGTGGATGTGACGCAGGCGCTGCGAGTGCAAATGCTACCGCGGCTAAAGAACGACGCGCGAAGCTCGAGACGGTGGGTGGCAAGACGCACGCGCGCTGGGAGCAGCCGGCCGGTCTGCCTACAGGTCCGCCTACAGATGTGTTCGGCTTAGCACTGCGGCGGATATTCGAGTGCCGCTCTCGTAAGCGGTGCAGATTACAATTTTTAATGCAACCCGCCATCGCATCATTAACTCCTTTCTCATCTAAGCCACCATGGTAGGGACTTGGGGACAATTTCGTGCAGCGGTAACAAGCTATCACCTGTGCTATCACTCGAGCTACCTGCGCCGGCCTGGGCCACTTCGCGGCCGTGGCCGCCGCCTGCACAGCGACCGTGCGGCTAGCTCAGTGGGCTTTTCGTGCCTCCGGCGCGTTTTCGCATCCAATGGTAATAAACAGTAATAGAAACAGAGTGCCTGGAATCGATGTAGAACTTTGGTCGCGGCCAGCTGCCCGATGAGCTGACGAAATCACGGCGCCTCCGCCGCCAACGATCGGGTCGTTCGTTCTCGAGAGCAGAAGCTCCGCCCTCCGGCCCTCCGATTGGAGCGGCGAGCCGGCGAAAAACGCCGGCAGTACGGAAGCGGCAAACACAAACTCGTGACGTGTTTGGATGTGGTTTATTTACACAATATCCTCGGGATGTCGATTGCGCCTGGTCCTCTGCTGGCTGCTCGGTTGCGTTTCGCACACTTTAAAATTGATTTTAAATATGCTCTAGGCTGTATTCGCCGCTGATGTTTTGCAGATGATGTATATGTGTTCCCACCAATCTATCTCCGAAGTTATCTCGCCTTCAAAATTTTGTGTCAGTGCCCATTTAAATAAAGATTGAAGCAATGGCGAATCCCCACCCACTTTCCGGCGGCGATTTCACTATGACAGTTCAGGATCTTGTTTGTACGATTGGCGCTCAACGAAAGTCACCGCCAAGGAACATGATTGCGCGATTGTTTATCTTATCGTTTCAATTCTAACGTGCAGGTAACACACTCAACTACGTTTTAGTGCTAGCCTATATATATACCACTCCTGCCGATATCACTTCACTGCAGCGCTAAATTTGAAAATTTTTGACATTTGTTGCGTTGCTTCGGTTGAAAAAACGCCTGTGATTGGAATGGAGCTGTGCGAGTTACCAAAGGTTAGTTGCTATTCAAATGAACAAGGTTGTAATTTGTTTTTAAAGACCCTTTAAGGTTCTCTCATGATATTGGGGTTGATTATGATTGTATTTGTGCCAGCTGAAGTTGTAAACTGGGCTGAAATCCGCAGACCGCGTGGTACAAATCTCTGCCCGTGATACGGGACGTACATTGCACGCACGGGAACCTTGTGCAGGCATTGCATTAAACGGCCATAGTTTTATGCAATTACTCGCTTTATTTCAACGTGTGTATGATGAGTGTAGCATTCGCAATAAAATGACGTAGGCCGTAAGAATTAGATTTTTTTTATTTAGTTGTCCTTGTCCAAAATGCAAAATAAAATGTTTTGCATTCAACGCCCGTACATTAGCTGCCAGTGTAAAGCCAATGGAGCTCATTCTGTGCAGTATACATCGATTCTCTGCACTTGCGTTATGTGTAGCGCAGGTGTTATCTCCAAAAAACGAGAGGCCATGAATTATGCATGCAAGAAGAGTTATATCACTAGCAATAATTTCAACAAATATCAACCCTAAACACACAGACATCACGCGCAATAACAGCGCTGTTAAGGGCGAAAATTACACGAACATGGCAGAATTAGTCCACATGCAAAGCAGAATAATTCATCCATCGGTATTTGTTAAGTCATGCCAGTTTAAATTTGCGCTTCTGTTTTGAGTCTCAACGCAGTCCATTTCGTAGCTTCTATCAGGTCTCCGGGCGGACATGAGAAGCTTGTGCTTTGTAACATAATGGATCTGGTATACATTTCGGGCGCAGCCCGAATGTAGGGTCTGCTATAATGAGCTTGGTGTTCAAATAGTTGCATTATTTCAATCAAGTTTTCAATGCTTCGTGCATAAATGCCCTATAGTCTGCCTGAAGGCGTGTACTTTCCAGTAACTTTTCTGGAGGAGCCACCCCATTTAGTTACCACTCCCAGATGAGGTAGAGCAAGTCACTGCAAAGTTCACTATTCGATGCTGTATCGAACTTTATATTTAGCAAGAAAAAATAGTAACGCGCGCAAAGACGACGATGTATGACCATACTCTTGCGGTTAGGCATGTTCTGTGCAATCTGAGCAAGATATTGCTGTTTTGAATTTTGTCGTGAGATCTGAGGAAAGAGTTATAATGCGGTCCTATCATTTTGGTTTCACACCTTCATGAAAGGACATACTTTTTTTTAGCTGACGCGTGCACTGCCATTTTCAGCCGAGTACACACTGCCGGTTTTAAAGCTAAACGATAAAAAAACTATCAGTGCATGAGCATGGGCGGCTCTGGAATGTATAGGGCGCACAGGAGTTTTGTAGTTTTTGTTAGAGACGCGGGAAATGGAAATTATGTTGGGAAGCTCCTTGGTCCACCAGAAAATGGAGGATTGGGCAGCTGTGCAGAGCCAGCATGACTTTCGGGCATGGTGCGATGCCCGAAACAAGTCAGCATTTCGTTTTCCGAAGTGCGCCAAGAAAACATGCGTATTGGCATTGCCCGCATACAAAAAGACCAAACACTACCATGCTTCAGCATGAAGCGGACAGTAATGACACAGTTAAACTATTCCTTGGTTGACAGCGACCGTGATGTTGAAACAAGCATGGTTTCAGGCTACGACAGGATAGATTGGCTAAAAATTGCAAAGTTGTTTACCGTGATAATTCCTCGGTCATTTCCGTTACTTAAAGGGGGCCTGAGATGGATATCGAAGTGTTTTTGTTTGTGTCAGAAAACTACTTTATAGTTCTTGTAGAAACAAGTCCAAAAATAGTAAGCATATTCGCTCACGCTAACAAAAGTTATTACCCCGACGAGACAGAACTATTTGTTGGCTCGGCGGCTTGCGATGACGACATAGTCCGACCTCGTCCGAGGCGAAGCACTCATTTCATGGTTGGCCGCCGGAATGTCCGCGATTTTTGACGGCGGCGGTTTGGTTTAGAGCGTCGTCGTTACTATGGTTACTTCAGCGAGTGGGTCGCACATGAGACGATGAAGTCCTTTTTTTTTTAAGCTACCTTTTCAGTCCTTACGGACTTTGAGCAGGAGATACTGGTGATTGCGGAAGTCGACCTTGCATGCGCGAGAGTTTCCGTGAACGGTAACTTATTTTTACCGATACATAGCGATACAGAGGCTATAGAATTTCTACCGACTGTATAGTAGCGAGCCCCCTGCGCCGGCGAAATGTACGCTCGCGTTTTGATTAGATTACCGGAAAGTTCCGAGTGAACGCCCTCCCCCGAAACATCGCCCACCCCCTTTTACGGGTGAAATATTCAATTTACTGAAAGACGCGCGCCCACCCCGTAAAATCCATGGCTTTAGCGCCGCGCGATGAGTGAACAAAACAAACCCGAAAAATCTCTTCATGTGTAGATGCGGTCACTTATTCGTCCTTTCCGCGCTTGACCCGAAATTTCGCCCATCTCGTATTTTTCACTTGATATCGCTGTACTTAAATTTGGGTGGGCGTTCTTCCGGAACTTTACGGCACAGCAAATGCGCTGTGCTCGGCGCTTCATGCAAGCAATCTTAGTTGATGTAGTTTACTACATTCTTGCTAAATGATGATCAGGAGCACGATAAATGACAATTTTTTTTAGAATGAGCGAGCAAAATTTCCGCCCTTACTCCAGCTTCCCACGCTTCCAATGGTTCAGAGGTTCAGATGCCTTTATGAACCAGCAGAGCTCTTTTATGCTTTCAAAATCGTCTTGGGCAAGGTAATATAGGTAACTGCGGAATCATTACAATATATCTTACTCATTTTATATCGAAATATCTAGCGTTGGCGTGAATTCTGGTTAATGCTATACTTGGTCCTAATTGTTCCCACTAGATGGCGGCGTCAACGTCATGTTATCGATTTTTTAAGCTCTACAGTAGAAGTATACGGCTCTTTAAAAAAAAATATTGGATTGTGAGAGTTCAATCTAAGACGTCCAAGATTCAAGCCATTTCAAGCGTAAGCGAACAGTTCTGGGCAACAAACGTTTGTGTCATTTGCTTTGAGACAAATACGCCAGATGTCGCTACTCGGCAGAGCCGGTAAACCGGAATGCAGAAACCGCAGAGTGCAATCCTTTCGTTTTCAGCGGCAAAAGGCTACTCTTGCTTCATTTAACACGGTAAACGGTAAAGAGCGCTAAGGACACTAGGCAACAGGTTCATTCAGAAGGCCGGTGCAGCAAACCACACTTTCCTGCGATCATGACTTGATGGGAAGCAATGAAATGAAACTCTTTGGCAGTTGTTGTTACGGGATGAGCATGCTGTTGCCCTTGTCGCGACCGCCGCAGAGAGAGAGAGAGAGAGAAAAGACTTTATAGAAAACATCCGGCGTGCGGGAGGTCCCCGGCCACGCAGGGCGCGGATACTCCCTATCTATAGACTATGGTAATGCTCCATTAGTCTTAGGCCTAGATCTCGAAGATTCGTGCCCCGGCTAGGCTGCTGATACTCGGATCCCTCCGCTCCCATCACTGCCTCTGGCATCTCTGCCGTTGGCGGTCGGGGCGACCGCCGCAGAGAATCAGCTGCGACAGCGTTTGGGCTTGAACTGATTTATTCAGCCCGCGTGAGCGCACTTGAGCGTGCGCCTCGTGATCACGAGCAGTGCCCGGCGTCGTCGTTTCAGGCGCTTCAGGCGCTTCGTTTTGTCACGGCCGTACTCGACTCCCTTTCCGCAGCGTGGAGAAAGAGCCGAGTCCGGCCGTGGTTTTGTGTAAACACCCTTGGGTAGGGCAGACATTGAGTCGTGAATGCTTATATTAGAGGCACTTTCGAAGGATATGCAGCTTTGTTCACAGGCGACGTACCAGGCATACAGGCAGCCCGGCGACGGCCGGAAAAATTTCGGGGGGTAGGGGGCTGAAGCCCGGTCAGCCCCCCCCCCCCCCCCCCCCCTGGCTACGCCACTGAGCACAACGGACATGCCATCCATCAGTACGGGCGTGAAACCTGTAGTTGCGCGCGCACCCCTCCCCCCCACACACGTCCCTGCCACTATTCTCCACTAATACTGAAAGGCGGGCTAGTTGGTGACAATTCTTCACTACAAACCTGTACACGCATTAACCGGCAACCGGTCATGTGCGCGTTGTAAAGTTACAGAATTCCCGTCTGCTGCAAATGCATGGGCATCTACGGGAGGAGTTTGCTTACAGAAAATGGCTGTAAGTCTTCTTTTATCGAACCTTTCATAACAAATATTATACGGCAATCGGACACCGAGGTAACTCTATCCTCACGCCTAGCTTCATTTACTTATAGTTCATAGTATAGTTGTAAACGGTACAGAATTCCCGTGTTCTGTCGATGCACGTGCTTCCAGGGCAAAGAAACGGACAGCCCCGTCAGCAATTATGAAATTCTGGCCCTTCCAACTTTCATTAGGTAATGAGAACGCTATAGTAACTGCCATTACCAAGTGAAGAAAAAAGAGTAGACACGTCTACATTCTGCAGCCATGTGTATGATGTGTATTTTATACAGCTTGTGTTGACTGGTCATTCGCCTTCACAAAGCGAAGTGGTCCCTGATTTTTTTTCCCCTCTACCGGCAAGTGATATGCGTACTGGGGTGAGGCGTGCCCTGAAAATTGAGAGAGAGAGAGAGAGAGAGAGAGAGAGAGAGAGAGAGAGAGAGAGAGAGAGAGAGAGAGAGGGCAAAGGTTTATTGCAGCAAACAATGGCGGTTGAGACTCCACTCGGTTGGGTGGGATGGCCTCAGTTCAGGCACTTTTGGACCTTGGCTGCACCCCTGGCACGGTTAACCAGCAGGCGCTCCCACCGCTCCGGAGAAGGGTTGGGAGTGGGGGCGAGATATGGGCTGGGGGAGTTGGCGATCATTCACCATTCGATAGCTGACGTCGTTTGGAGAGGGCCAGAAGTGACACTTGACGGGTTGTCAGGAAGGGGAGATAGAAGATGGCTGCATTGCAGCAGGTGTCCAACCCCAAGGAGTAGCGAAGGGGTGGTCCGAGTAGGGGTGACGTCGGGATCCACGAGTGGCTACGTCCGGGCGCAGTGTACACACTGTGTCTGTTGCAGGCATTCAACAGTCTTCCTTCCTCCCTTCCGTAAGCGACGTAAGATGAACGCTTGCTGCTTTGTCAGAGGAAGATGGGGTTTAGGCAAGGTAAGACGAATGTTGCAATGGTGGGAATGGATTTCGGCATAACGTGATAGAACGGCTGGAGGTAGGAGACTGAGCCGTGGGTTCTGACCCGGAAGGGAATTATTGGTGTGGGAGAGCAGTCCCAGTTAAATTTCGCCTCTCCATCTTCTTGGCGAACTGATGGAGACGAAATAGTGATGTTCTTTTGATGCGCGAGCCGAGAGGACGATCTCGACTCGCTCCGATGACCGACGACCGATGCTTGGAACGGGTGAGGGATGAGGACTGCCTTCCTTACTGGATATTAGGTTTATTTACAATATTTACATTACTCCAAGTTTACATCAGGTCAGAGTGACGGTTACATTGTCACTCTGACAGCAGCAGCCTGTTCGGCCGAGATCTATACTCAACTAGATCCCCTCTCGACCGACCCCCGACAAAACCCAACACTCCGGTTTTGATAGCAAAAACCCCGCCTCCAAAAAGGGGGCGTTCAAGAAAGAGAGAAAAACCTTTCAAAACAATTATTACAAACCATTGATTGGCCACAGGAACCAGCCAATCACACACATGTCCCCACCTGCGGTCACGTGACCTAACACTCTCTCTTACACACTCACAGTGCGTTTCCCACGAACGCCATAGCACCCGACAAGCAAATACAGGACATCTGTGGCCTAAGTGGCCACGCATTACGTTCAGCGGGCGGCATCTGCACAAAAGCCAAGCCGAGGGCCCGGAGCGGTCCTCGCGCGGCTGACCTCCCTCCGCGCGGCGCCTCCTGCGACGCCATGCGTCTGCGTGCGCGGCGGGACAATAGAGAGTTTTAGTATTGGCGGTGAGATCTTTGAGTGGCGCCCCCTGGCTCTGACGTCGGCTTAGGGATTCGCGCCGCTGTCGTCTGCTACACTCCGCTTGCGAGGGGCAACAGTGCCTGGGCTAGAAATCGCCTGCTTCGTTGCTGTAGTGCGTTAAAAAGCGTATTTCTAGCGACTCAGTTATTTTTCCAGCTTCTGACGCACCTGAATGATTTGAAGCTGTATCCCCCGCAAGTTTGCAACACACGAAGAGATAGAGAACAACTTCCTTCAGAGTATCGGTCAGAAGATCGTGTGTAACTCGTCCTTTCTTGCTTATTCGCGAGGATCAGCGATCAGAGCTTCTCGATAAGTATTCAAAATGCGTAGGCTTCCCTGCAGTATTTTTGAGATGCTCCTATGAAGACTCAACAGTCTAATACTACGTAACAAGCAGCGGCCTCTACACGCTCATCGCACAGCAGGAAATAAAGCGGCTTTCTTCTGTTTCTTTCGTTGTTGTCTTGTATCGGGTTAATGTTTCTTGCTTTTTTTTTTCTGCCCAACGCATTAATTTTTTTGCGCCGTCACCAACTTCTTATTAGGAGGTTTCGGGATGTTTGGGAGCCTCACAAAGGTCGTGTGGATATTTCCTTCGTTTTGTATGGCATACATTCCCTTCTTCACAAATTGGCTTTCATTACGGCTGCGTGCAAGAAGGTGCATATCCGCAGCGTGCTTTGTTTATTCACATGCAAATGCAATGAGAAGGTTTGTGCTACGCCACCGCGATCGCGCCCTAAACAACGTGGTCCACAGTACTCGAAGGCGGCTTTTGTGCTCCGAATTTCTATCGTAATTAAATCGTTATCATAACGAACTGACTCTCAACTCGTACAATGATGACATGATTGCGGTGTTGAAGGCATGATATACTCGCTAAAAAACGTAATAAATAGCATACCTGCATATATTACAAGACTCGAAACCGAAGAAGAATTCCAAGTAGCTCTTTATTGCTTTTCAACCCTTCCAGGCACGAAGAACAAATCCTATTCCACTCGGGATGGCGTTCTATGATTTGAAGAAAATTACTTTTACTCTCTTGTCCTGGACTGAGGACCCGGCCCACTAACCAGATCGATTTAATTGTCATACAAAGTTTTCCCCTCCTCCCCTTACTCCTCCTCCTCCTCTTGAGTGCAGTTTTCCTATAACGCATATCCGAATATCGGGAAGATATGGCTGTGCAAAATGTTCCAAAATATCCCTCCAGGTCTTAACAAACATATATGTGTTACCATAAATTTAACGAAGACGTGACTCGTTTTGCTCAATAAACCTCCATACTAGTTAGATGCCTGGTATAGAATCAGCACGCGCGTATATACACACTGGGTTATTTGGAACTCATCCTACAGTTTTTGCAGTCTATAGTGCATGTCGGCAAACTTTCATGCCTTGACAACGTAAAGTGATGTGACAAAACGCGTTCGAGCGCTCGGCAAGGAAAACTGTTTTACCTTACATATGATTACCGGGAATCGTGATGCCTTCTGCCAAAGCCGACAGCCCTGAAGGCCTAGAATTTGTTTTGGTCTTCTATATTCGCTGTTGTCGGTTGTTAGCAGCTCACTGTTCCTTTTGTTCGAATGATTACATGAGAAGCTGACGCCTAGCTCCGACTCTTCGCGCTCCGCACAGGACCGGCTTCGCAAGGAATGGGGTGGCGCCAGCAATGTTTCTCCCGTAGCGGTATTCAAAACTATACTTTAATTGACACCATGAGCTAGTGTATGAGATTTTAAGCCTATTATTATGATAAAAAGTTACCCACACGCCAATTCTGGTGCGGACAAGCATCAGACATTGACCGAGCGCAAAGAAACAGCAGGGAGAGCGATCCTGAGTGAAGCAGACGACAAATGCGAGAATCCCTAAGCTGACGTCACGGAGGCGCGCTTCGCAGCGCCGCCTGTGTTCGCGCTCACCGCCAATAGCGGGAGCTAGCGTTTAGCGCGCGCTATTTCTTGCGCGCGCCCTAGTGCGCATGCGCAGTCCGCAAAAGGAGGGTTTGCGCTTTGCGGACGCACGCTATTTCCCAGAGTTTGCGGGCGGTACTTTGCGGCGTTGCGGGCCGCGCGCGGCTGGTGCTGGTCTCGGGAAACCTGTTTGCTCGAGACGGCCTGCCCCCGCTGGCCGCTGCCGGCCGGAATGGTTCTGTGCTCGCGCGCCTCGCCTTCAGCGATCTCGCGTTGCTGACAGTGACAGGTGCCTGCGGTCGCAAACAATACTAGACTGTACTTCACTGTGTCACAAGCCGTACCGAACACCGTCGGTGTGGACGATAACGCCGTTTACCTTGGGTCGCGTTTGTATGGGCTGGTTGGCTTGCGAAATTATAGTTATTCGTTCATATCCTAGATGGCGCTAGCGACGACACTGAGCCTTCTCGCTGGTGGGGATGGTGCAGTGACTTTGGGCATTCAGCCGTTTTTTTTTTCCTTTGTTATATGTACTTTGTAAACTTTTTCAGCTGGCTCGGACATTTCGGTGTCCACCCAATACAAAGGGTTTCTGGTCACAACGATCATCATCAGCAGCAGAACCACGCTATTAGCGGAGCGTTGCTCGCGCAGTACTAAAAGCGGGGTTTGTAGAAAACGTTTGCGGAGCGCAAACGCAATATTTTGCGCGCGCTAAACGCTAGCTCCCGCTATACTAAAACTCTCTAATGAGGGTTGCTAATTCCCTCCCAGACGAAGCGCGCCGCCGCCTGCCGCCAGTCCCACCGGAAGAATTCAGGCCCACTCGGTGGTCTCCGAGGCGATTGACCCGTCCACGACCAACGCCGCCGCCGGAGTCGAAGATTTTCCAAACTTACACCGCGCGCCCGTTCGACACTAAGATACGCACCATCATTCAGGTTCCCGTCAGCTTGCCATGCCGAATGACCTTGCCACCTTCGACGCGACAGAGGTACTCAGGCTAATCGCCCCCGTCCTTTGACACACAAAAGGACGGGCACAAAACACGCTCTCGCGGCTCCGAACTTGGCGTCCGTGCGGCTACATGAAAGGGACACAGGATCGTAGCTACCAGCGGAGGCGACGCCAATACATGGGCCACCGGCGGCCTTCATTAATTGCATGCGGAGCCCGAACTTAACAGTCCCCCCAGGGCCCATGTTACTCGAGGGACGAGGGCCGGGAGTCTCGACGGTATGGAGGTGGAGGACGGGGTTGATTGATGTGAATATCCGTAACGTTGGCAATGAGATGCGTCACCCTATAGAACAGATTTGCGGCAGGCTTGCTTGGAGTCCGTAATGCTATGATGAAGATGTTGGATGCGTAATGATGATCGTAAAGTATTCACTGCCGGGGGTAGCAGCGAGGGATTTTTCTTCAGTTGTCGAAGTAGGCGTAGATAACGTGATGATGGAGGTGAGGTCTTGCGAATTTAGAACCGCCAGTGCCCGAGCTTGGAGTAACCGGGGGCATGGGGCGGCATCCCTGTAGCGAGTGCCGGGCCAGGAGTGGTTTACGCGAAGATGTTTAACCCGGGAGAGTCTTCTGCCTTGGCTGAATGTTTGGTGCATATTATTGGGAACTGGTGATATGGTGATGCCGACCCGGATTGAAGACGGAATGAGGATGACAGGACGGAATGGGGCCGAATAGAGGCCGCGCCGAGTTAGCTGTTGTGAAAGCTTTTTTGCGGACCTTAGCAAGGTGTCCGCTTAGGTAACGCTTGCGCATTTAAATAAAAACGCTGGCTTGTCGAGATTTAGGGGCACGCGTGTAGGGTCCCCAGGTAATCAGAAGTCGATAATGTGGCATTATTACCCCTGGGGTAGCTGCAGTGCCCATAACCCTAATTGGAATTGGGATCCGTCATTTGCTACAACCGTGCGTGCAGGCTTTTCGAGGACTAAAATTAATTGAAAGTAGCGCCTATTTGGGGTCCCATAAACTTATTCGTTATGTGCCTTTCATTGCGTAAAACCTTTCAATTTTAACGAAGTAAGGAATGTGTTAGCTGAGGCCTTATTAAACTGTACCGTATCGTCACCACCAAAAGCGTCAGATATTTATGTTTTTTTCCCACTTAATACAGTTAAAACCCGATATAACGAATTCACCGAGAACCGCGAATTATTTCATTAAAACGAGAACTTCGTGAAATCGGGACTCATTTTACAAGCAGTTGATTCCATAAATTCGATGTCTAAAGGAAGGCGCATCCCGCGGTGCTCGCCTGCCGATAATTTAGCAATGCGCTAAAAGTTTGAAGTGAAAAAAATAAGCCAGCCGGGACTTGCCCTGAAGTAGTCGCACGCCATCAGATGACCGAAACGGCGCTTTTTGTTGCACCACTTCCCCGCTAGGCGGAACAATTTTGGCTTCATATCGGGGTAGTCCTGAGGGTATTTTTCTTCGACGCAATTCCAGTCGAAGTGGCATGGATGATGGCGTCCTTTCCCTTCAAGATTGTGGAAACCCTGCTGGCAGGTATACGCCGTGGTCTGCGGCCACGAGACGGCTGAGTTTATCTCGTAGAGCTCCGTAAAAACGAAACTAGATGCCTCGTTTCTTTTTTTTTTTTGTACGTGTGCATGACGTGGCGCAATAGTCTTCGTGGCGTTCTGACGAAACACATTCGAAATTGCTCTTTTTTAACTGCGTCTGTTTCTCGAAATACTTCTAAATCGGGAATGCCACTGTATCCGTTTCGTCACTTCGAGTTCACAGAAGCATTGAGTCGTATGGGCACTTCGGGGGAATCCGAATTTGTTCGTTAGATGGGGAAATTCGTAGCACACCCTACAAAAGGAAGCAAAAGAACGACGACACGCGGAAGAATAAATGAGTCTACATCGTAACTCCTTGCACGGTGCTCCCGCGGGTGCGTTTGCGTGTATTCATGGTGCCGCCGCACATATTTGACATTGAACAAAAAATTTATTCACCGGTACATATCAACGTGAGCTGGGATTATTGCCTGCTATTCCTGCCCATATTGGCATTTTGAAAAGGACTAAACAATAGCGGCCACTTCAAGTGCTGGCTCCAGTCGAAGGTGAGGCTTTAACGCCAAAATTAGGACTATAGTTTCGATCACGTCAGAGGAACTTGTCTCCCCACGGCACCCAGGCATTTTCATGAAGTCCCGGGTCTGACACGGGATCGTGGGGAACGTTGGCGGGCGGCGCGGAGGCTTCACTGTAAAGTCTGACCTTCTCAGTGAGTTTTTCCACCACCTGTTATGAAGGAAGCAAGCAGAGAAAGAAAAGAAAGCAGAGGTTAGCGGTTTGCGTGTCTCAGTAGTGGCCTATCAAGTCTATCATTTTAATGCATATCATCCGAGCACCAAGTCGTGTCTCATGCACAGCCATTCGTTTAAAGGGACCCTGCAACGCCTTCGATAAACGCTTTCGCTCTTTCCTTCGAGTCTGGAACCACTTCGAAAGCTACAGTTATCGCCAGCGCGGAGCGGCGCTGCGTGATTTGCTTGTCGCAGCAGATACGCCTTCCGTTTCTGCTTTGTTTTCGTGGCTTTATTTTTTAACTTGCTATCGAACGCGTTCATTGCTGCAACCACATAAAAACTGCCTAACAGCCGCTACACGGCCTTAATGACGTAATTCGAGCGGTGAAAGAACGCCAAGACCGAAAAAGAGAGAAAAACCTTTTGAGCGAGTTTCCAAGTTATCTGATGGGCATCGAGCAGTAATTTTGGGCTGAGGTACTTTGCGACCCGCTAATCTAAGTACTGGGTGTGTTGGGTGACCACGTTCTGCAAGCATTTAGGATTCAAAAAAGTTGAAAAAAGTGTTGCAGGGCCCCTTTAAAGGCATTTACTTTCAATCGCGCTTGCAGAAGCTCCTTGAAAGCTAACAGATATGGGCAATAGAAGACATGGCAAACAGAAAGCGCCACTCCGTGACTGCTTCCTGGCAACAGGTAAATACGTATGTACGTAGCGTCCTTGCTTTATAGCGTGCAGGGTTTTTGTTTACACTGTAGCCTGCTAGCAAACCTTTATTGCCGTGCCTTGAACGCAGTCGAGCTTCGAAATGGCACATTTGTGACGACAAAACGACGTTACGAACTCGACCCAGGAAAGGGAGAGCGATATTTAGATAATGTCTCAGCACCGCTTAATCGGAGAGCTGTTCTATACTGAATTCAAATATCTCTCTGCGTTTCATGTGACCCCGCCACTACAAATGAAATTAACCGCTCATACGGAAAAGTGTATCGCTAGTGCAGGTGTGATTGCCCCGCGTGGGGAACTGCGACAGATCGGCGGCAGTGGTGTAGCCATGGGGGGGCTGACCGGGCTTCAGACCCCCCCCCCACCGAATTTTTTCCGGCCGGCGCCGTGCTGCCTGTATGCGTGCTACGTCGCCTGTGAACAAAGCTGCATATCCTTCGAAAGTGCCACTAATAGGCGCCGTGCAGTGAACAGAGGGCGACACTGAGCCGCGACACCCAGCGCCGCCATCGGGGAATAAGAAAAACACTGGGTCGGCCACCGCTCGCCAGCGTGCTCGGGTTTCGCTTGCGCTCCTGCTTGGCGGCACGGGATCAAATGTAGTATGCGCAATTTTTAAGTTTTATATTAATTAAAACATACTACAGTAATTCCACCGCACCGGGCTAGGAATAGACTGAAGGACTGAACTGTTGACTACGCGTACGGAGGAGGGCAAGCGACATTGACTTTGCCATGCATAGCCAGAACGCAGGTGAAGCCTTTTGTGCGCACGTTTTCACGTTTCCTCATAGTTTTTTCAGTGAATTTGTGTTTTCACTTGAAAGAACAAATTAATTAGCTGTTCACAGCATTGGGAAGAAGCCGTTTTGTTCGCATACTTGAAATCGGACAGCCGTGGTTTCGCGAGTACGGTGCCCGTCTCACAGGATCGATTGTTTGGGTGTAGTGCGGTGTGTACGCTGCGCTACGTGCTAGTAGCATTCAGTTCAAAGCAAGTATAATTACCTTAAATACGCGGGCTCCAGTGTGGATCATGCGGGTGGGAATCATAGAGAACTGAGCACCAAATGGCGGAGATTTTCGATTGATTGTGCGGTCAACTCGCCGACACCAGACAGGCGATGAGGCGCGCCGTAGTAGAGGGATCAGGATTAATTTTGACCACCTGGGCATCTTTCACGTGGCCAGAATCTCGAACACGCGGGAGTTTTCGCTTTTCGCCTCTATCGGAAAAGCGGCCGCTGCGGCCGGGAAATGAACCTGACGACGATTTTCAATTTCACGGCTTGAATTATTGCCAAACATTCCCAGAATGCGTCTTGCTCCTCGCCCCTGACAGTTCGTTTCAACTGGTGCCAGTTCGTCCCACCCAGAGAACACGGAGCGAGCACGTATCCTTGCTCCGTGCACGAAGTCAATTATCGCCTCAGGAGCGAAACCCTACAACCTCTGTGCCTTCCGTCTCCTTTTCCGTGAATACATTCACAATGTACAGGGGTTTCGCTGCAAGACTACCTCTTCCTTTTGGCTGGGTAAGCAGGGCGTCCAAATATTAGAATCATCATATATTCCGTTTATTTTTTATTGCTCTCTGAAGTTGCTGTTGTGAGCCTCGTTAAAACGAAACAAAGCTGCATATCCTTCGAAAGTGCCTCTAATATAAGCATTCACGACTCAATGTCTCCCCTACGGGCCCTACCCAAGGGTGTTTACACAAAACCACGGCCGGACTCGACTCTTCCGCGCTGCGGAAAGGGAGTCGAGTCCGGCCGTGACAAAACGATGCGCCTGAGGGGTGCAAACCGCTGAGGGATGATCGCGGAGGGGGCAGCCCCGAAAGCCACGGCGCCTTCCGGTAAGCTCAGCGCACGGGACGCCAAAGACATGCGTTGTGTCCCTTTGTGCGAGACATGTGGCAACACAGAGAATAATTGGCCGGCTGAGTCGTTCTCAGCAGAGGAGATTGACGCCGGCCATTGATGGTTGCAGAGGGTCTAGGTCTTTTCGGTACAGGGCGGTTCGGTACAGGGCATTTCGGTACGGTCTTTTCGGTACACGGACGTTTCGGGACACGGGCGTTTCGGGACACGGGCGTTTCGGTACAGGGCGGTTCGGTACAGGTCGTTTCGATACGAAAACGAATTCGAGAGGCGTTTGAGGCGGCCAAATTCGCGTGCGTTGTTAACATGGGAGTTGCAAGCACGAAATTGAACCTGTTTGTTACAACTGTTGTTGCTTGTATTTCTGCGTTATTTTAGGCCAGTAGAAATTTATGCGGCCTTGCCAAAAAAATGCCTATTTGCGTAACCGTAGCCATAAAATGTACAGCTTGTTCATTTTCGTTTGTTTAGCGACAATATCATCATGTATTTTCTACCCGCCGCGGTGGCTCAGTGGCTAAGGCGTTGCGCTGCTGAGCATGAGGTCGCGGGTTCGATTCGCGGCCACGGCGGCCGCTTTTCTGATGGAGGCGAAAAGCAAAAACGCCCGTGTGTAGAGATTTCGGCGCACGTTAAAGATCCCCAGGTGGTCAATATTAATCCAGAGCCCTCCATGGACTACGGCGCGCCTCATCGCCTGCGTTGCGTCGGCGCGTTAAACACTGCAATAAAAAAAAAACTGAATATTCGTCCTCTGGCGGAACTGAATTTTTTATTTGCGCCCTCGCGTTTCCCACCCCGTCCTCGCCCACGTGATCGCTTGCGCTTCGGCGCATTCTGCGAAAAAAACCATGCCTTGGTACCCCGAATGGTTAGCGGCGCGCAGCGGGAGCCCGATCTTAGGGCGAGCGTTTTAGGCAAGCTCCGCCGCAAGCCATGCACGCTCCTCCACCACTCCCCGTGCGTCCAGAGAAATTCTGAGAAGACAGGTGACTGACCCCACGGGGAACCTCCATTGGGATTCCGCAGCCCCTTCAGTCCAAAATTTTGGTCCAGAATAAAAAAATTACGGGTTTAAGGAGTTTTCGCTGCATGAACATATCAGTTAGTTCTTTATTTTGTTTTTGTTTTGATTTGATTTTGCACAGGATCTCTAGGATCTATTTTTTTTAAGACGGCTTCTGAGCTCATACTGTGATTACTTAACGTGTACTTACGAATCCGCATACTTTTCCAGCGATTTCTCCTGTAAATATTTGAGGATAGTTCGTCGATCCTGTTTCATTTGTTTACTTTTCGCATAAATATTCTTTGAATCGATTATTCAATTACTTAGACATTTTTAAAAATTTTGTTCTGAGTAGCGAAGTTCTTTGTCACAAAAGTACCGTATTTAAACTTCAGAGGTATCAATGAGCCGCGATCCAACGTGGCTCCTATTCGGGGACGCTGCTTTGACGTGCATGTTTGCTGCGGGAAATATTTCTTACGCACTTCGCACTAAGCGCTCTTCCGCGCTGTTAAACTAAGTAAGCACCTATCTTATAAATAAGAATGATATGGTTTAACAGTACAGTTAGAAACATTATCCGTTGGAATAGTAGCGCTAAAGTGTTACACTAGGTTTTTCACTTACATCATCCCACGCGATTTGAGTTGCAGCGGCTCATTTTAACCTGCAGCATGCCTGTTGCAGTCGGCACTTGTTTTTTTTTATATATATGAGATGTATAATGTCGTGCCGACACCTGCTTCTGCGAAGATAATTTTAACAGTGTGCGGCTCAAAAAAGTACTGATTATGGGGGGCAGCAGGTGACATTGGTCTCAGGTCACGACCATATTAGCAAAACGCCAAGAATTACAGATTAGCAGTCCTTGCGAAGATGAATAACTGTATGTATGCTGCATAAAACATTACAGAGTGCTTTCAACGTCATTACACAGCATTTCCAAATTTCATTCACAAACGCAATAAACCCGCCGCAGTTCCTGCTAACTACGAATAAGTCGGGACGGAAGCGTGCGGCAAGGTACAATAGGTGGCTTCCGTAATGCATTGCTAATAACACCTCAAGTACTTGCGTTATCAGAAGAAAGCAACGCACACAAATGCAGAAACACAAGAAATTGCAACTTCTTCGTCATTACGTTATAAAGGGACAGGTTCCTTCCCCGTGCGGTGGGACTCATTCCCGCAGCCGTTGTCGAAGGGTCTCCGCAAAGTACAAAAAGAAAATATTTACCTCACTGATTTCCGAAAAAATAAACAGGGGATAATAAGTCGTCAAAAAAAAAACGAGTGAAAAAAGACGATGATACTGTCACTGATTTGTTATATAGCATTGTGGTGATAATAGGTCGCTAAGAAATAAAATAATGAACACTTATAGGTTGTCTGAATGCTACAAATATCGCAGCTAATATTTAACAAATCAGCAGAGGTATTTTTTTTTTTTAGAAGGCCGCATAACCAACTGCTGGCCTAAAATAACGCAGAATTTCGAACAAGAACATCTGTAATAAATAGGTACAAATTCCGTGCAATTGTAACCACCCCGTAAACAACGCCCGCAGCCTAAAGCGCTCGCTGAAATGAAACGACCTGTACCAAACCGCCCTGTACCGAAATGTCCTGTACCGAAATGTCCTGTACCGAAACGCCCGTGTCCCGAAACGCCCGTGTCCCGAAACGCCCGTGTACCGAAACGTCCGTGCACCGAAAAGACCGTACCGAAACGCCCTGTACCGAAACGTCCTGTACCGAAAAGACCGGAGCCGGGTTGCAGACTGGTAGGATGCAGGCCCGAAAGGGAACAGTCGATCTTTGTATGTTAAGCAGAACAACGTGCAAGCGGCGGTGGCTGACCACGGCTGCTCCATTTCCTAGAAAGGGGGAGATCAAGCAGCAGTGGGCACACATTCAAGACTCGTGCAAGGTAACTGAAGAATGCTATTCAGCTAAGTAATGGATGAAACACGCAGTTCAGCTGGATGAATGTCGTGCGCGGGCAGAGGGCCTTTGCGAATGAGACACAAAGCAAGGTATGCCCCTCTTCCTCGCGTCAGCCCTTCATTCTTCCTTTTTCACGTTTCTGTGGAGCCAGGGAGGGTATTGTTGGAGTGGGCTCAGATAGCGGGCACTGAGTGTCCCCTTCCCGCGGCGATGTTGCGACAATCAATTTCACCCCTGCGGTTAGGCAGCTTTGTTCGGCGGTATTCTCCCCTAAAACTGGAGAACAGCGGGTCAACAAAAAAGGCGCGCTGCGGCTCCCCGAGCTAGTCCCAGACTTCATCCTAAATCATATGCGAAGGCAGACGGTCACCAGCCCTGCCACAGGCAGACGGCGTCGCGACAGTAACAACAATCAGATGGCCATATTCTACCTGATCACACCTAAAGCCCCTCCATTGCGTCCACGGCCGCTTTTTCCCTGAACGACGGCTGCCCAGCGCAGTGTATATTCAGGGGCCTGAAACACAACGGCAATATACCGCGAGGATAGAAGCGCCCCTGGTTTTGAGAAGCTCATGTTCCAAGTGCAAACACCCGAAAGAGGCCTCGAATTGTAAGTCATTTTCTTCCAGTGATTAATCAGTGCATGATCACTGATGTCTTTTGGCGATGGAGGTTGCATATGTACGTTAAGTTGTGCAGTTGCAGATCAGTTACGCATTCTTTGATATTTAAATAATCATTTCCTTATGTTTACACGATGCCGCACCACCTTGCGTCTGGGGGCTAGAAATGTGTATCTCGTTTTATTTTGAATGCAGTATTTGCGTTTGAATCGGTCGTTGAAAGCGCCCACGGTGGAGCGGATAGGTGATTTTTAATGAGGGAAAACGTAAATTCACCTCCTGTAAACATCTAAATATTTTATTATGCACGAAGTTGGAGAGGGTTACTGAGAGTGTATCGGGACAGCGTTAGTATGAGTACATGAAGAGTGAAAAATATATTTGTTTTGGCTGCAGTTTTAATAGTTTGCTTTTACTAGGACGAAACTCCATGTGAGGTAGCCGCTGTCGCATTGTGTGCGCGTTATCGGGACTTTTGTTACCGCGTTTCATATCTACGCGTGCATCCACTGCTACAACCAATTTTAAACCCATAGCAGCGTGCACAGCGCAAGTAAAGGACCTTCGTACTGGTGGCGAAGAAACGAACGTGCCTTTCTGGTAGAATTTTCCTTTAACTCTTCCTGGCCTTCTTTGAAGTTCTGTGGACGCAGGAGTATCGTTCTTTCAACGCTCAATCGGTCGTGCAAGACAACAGAATTTCCTAATTAAATAAACGGGCTACAGACCGCAGGCCCTCTCAAAAGCAGTAGCACACCTCCGCCCTCCTCCTCCCCTCCACCCCCCCCCCACATACGGGTGCGCGCTGTTGTCTTTCTCCCTGAATCCACAACTGCTACTTATATATTCTAAAATGTTGCATGAAGGACATTTTGAGCAATCGTCAGCATTTCTTAAGTAACCGAAATGACAGAGGAATTATCACGGTAAACAACTTTGCAATTTTTAGCCAATCTATCCTGTCGTAGCCTGAAACCATGCTTGTTTCAACATCACGGTCGCTGTCAACCAAGGAATAGTTTAACTGTGTCATTACTGTCCGCTTCATGCTGAAGCATGGTAGCCTTTGGGCTTTCTGTATTCGGGGCCATGCCAATACGCATGTTTTCTTGGTGCACTCCGGAAAACAAAATGCTGACTTTTTTCGGGCACCGCACCATGCCTGAATGTCACGCTGGCTACAGCTGCCCAATCCTCCATTTTCTGGTGGACCAAGGAGCTTCCCAACATAATTTCCATTTCCCGCGTCTCTAACGAAAACTACAAAACTCCTGTGCGCCCTATACATTCCAGAGCCGCCCATGCTCATGCACTGATAGTTTTTTATCGTTTAGCTTTATAACCGGCAGTGTGTACTCGGCTGAAAATGGCAGTGCACGCGTCAGCTACAAAAGTATGTTCTTTCATTAAAGTTTGAAACCAAAATGGTAGGACCGCATTATAACTCTTTCCTCAGATCTCACGACAAAATTCAAAACAGCAATATTTTGCTCAGATTGCACAGAACATACCTAACCGCAAAGTATGGTCATACATCGTCGTCTTTGCGCGCGTTACTATTTTTTCTTGCTAAATATAAAGTTCGATACAGCATCGAATAGTGAACTTTGCAGTGACTTGCTCTACCTCATCTGGGAGTGGTAACTAAATGGGGTGGCTGCTCCAGAAAAGTTACTGGATAGTACGCGCCTTCAGACAGACTATAGGGCATTTAAACACGCAGCATTGAAAACTTGACAGGTAATAATGCAACTATTTGAGAACACCAAACTCATTACAGCTGACTCTACATTTGGGCTGTGCCGAACTGTAAACCAGAGCCATTATGTTACAAAGCACAAGCTTCTCATGTCCGCCCGGAGACCCGATAGAAGCTACGAAATGGACTGCGTTGAGACTCAAAACAGAAGCGCAAATTTAAACTGGCATGACTTAACAAAAAGCGATGGCTAATTATTCTGCTTTGCGTGTGGACTAATCCTGTCATGTTAGTGTAATGTTCGCCCTTAACAGCGCTGTTATATCGCGTGATGTCTGTGTGTTTAAGGTTGATAATTGTTGAAATTATTGCTAGATATATAACGCTTCTTGTATGCATAATTCATAGCCTCTCGTTTTTTTAAAGATGACACCTGCGCTACACATAACGCAAGCGCATATATTCGATGTATACTGCACAGAATGAGCTCCATTGGCCTTACACTGGCCGCTACTGTACGGGCGTTGAATGCAAAACATTTTATTTTGCATTGTGAACAAAAACAAATAAATAAAAAATCTAATTCTTACGGCCTACGTCATTTTATTGCGAATGTTACACTCATTATACTCTACTCATTGAAATAAAGCGAGTAATTGCATAAAACTATGGCCGTTTAATGCAATGCCTGCACAAGGTTCCCGTGCGTGCAATGTACGTCCCGTATCACGGGCAGAGATTTGTACCACGCGGTCTGCGGATTTCCGCCCAGTTTACAACTTCAGCTGGCACAAATACAATCATAATCAACCCCAATACCATGAGAGAACCTTAAAGGACATTTTAAAAACAAAATACAACCTTGTTCAATTGAATAGCAACTAGCCTTTGGTAACTCGCACAGCTCCATTCCAATCACAGGCGTTTTTTCAACCGAAGCAATGCAACAAATGTCAAAAATCTTCAAATTTAGCGCTGCAGTGAAGTGATATCGGCAGGAGTGGTATATAAATAGGCTGGCACTAAAACGTAGTTATGAGTGTGTTAACTGCACGTAAGAATTCAAATGATAAGATCAATGGAGGCCCGTATACAATCGCGCAATCATGTTCCTTGGCGGTGGCTTAAGTCGTTGGGCGCCAATTGTTGTATTATTGTAAGGAGCTGCAGACAACGCGGGGGACGAGACCGAGGAGGCGTCGGCGCCACACGCAGACGAAGATCACACAGGCTTGCCTGCCTCCAGCGGGTCACGTAAAGCGCCTGGGCCCCGTCACTCGACACCTCGTGCGATCGCCGCAGACGCTCTTCGGGGCGGCCACCGGAATTCGGGGAGACCCCTTCGAGGGACGTCTGTTTCCCCGAGGACGCCGGCGCACGAGAGTTATGTCTGGGAATAGAGTTTCTTAGTAAGTAAGAAAATCTATGATGTCTGGGCTGCGACCTGCTAGGTTGGTTTGTGTGTGTGTGTGTTGTGCGCGCAGTGAGTGAGCGCTGTGAAATGAAGACGACTCTCCCATGCCGCCCGCTCCGAAAAGAACTCTTGCGTGGCGGCGGATGCCTGCAGCCACCCTCCCCATTCTTTTCTATATGTAAACTTCTTTTCCTTCTCTCTCGATTCTGCCAATAAAGTCAGTCTGGAAACGGAACCCAACGAGGAAGCATCTTCTGTTTTTAGGCTCCTGCACGCGTGGCTTCGCCACCCCGAAACGATACGTGCAGAAGAGCGGTAACTTGTTTTCGTATAGATTATGCTGCTAAGCAAGTTATCTGCAAGCTCGTAAAAGAGAAGAAGAACTGCAACCATATTTTCTGGTGCCGAAACCCGGGAGGAGGGACTTCAAAAAAGATGGACGTCAGCCGCCTCAAACGCAAGCGGACCGTGGTACGAGGGTCGACTACAAAGCTAATCAACGACATCGCCGACAAGAAGGACTCCGCATCAATCGGTGAGCTGGAATCCAATTTGGACCTTCTCTCTCTTAAAGAAAGATCTCTTAAAGGGGCCCTAAATAGGCTGCCAAATGTTACGATTTTGCGTGCGCAGTCACTGGAGTACTATCCAAGGAACGTCATCCCGCAAAAATTGTTTAAATGCGTTAAGTATTAGCCGAGTTATCGCTCATTAAAAGGGGCCACCCATAAGGCCTGGGGCTCTCCTCCTCTAGTAGCTCCTCCGAAGCACTGTGGAAGCCGCGACGTCATCGACCCGGCGCAAGACCACCGAGAGAAACAGGGCAATCCATCACCCTCCTTGATGTACGTGCAGTCATTGGCTGCGCCAAGCCCTGCGCGCGCTTTTTTTTTTTAGCACTCGACGCGCATGCTCCGCCCACCAGATTCCGGTTGCACGGTGAGCGCTGTCGCTGTGGTTCGCGTTCGCGGCGCCGCACTGGGCAGTGTCTCGTGCGTCATAGAGGCGCGTCAGAGCCGGAAAGAACTGCGTCAGAGCGCGCAAGTGTGGCGGCAAGGTATGGTTGGTGAGCCAGGGGAGGAAGTGAAATCTTTTTTTCGTGTTTGTGCGGCCCCTGCTTTACGCAGAGGTGTAATATTTGGTACACGTTGTCGTGAAGGGGTACTCTAGCGATTGCGTGATTGAAATGGCGACATTCGGAAGCCTATTTAGGGCCCCTTTAAAGAACTGGATGAAGAAATCCATACAGGCATTGAAGTGGAAGAGCTAGAAGACGATGTAAGCAGCTCTGAATCCTACGCTGAGAAAATCATCGTAGCCAAAATCGAAGTCAGAAGCTGGATAAAAGATCTGAAGTTCGCCAATGAAAAGGCAGCAGCTACTGCAGCAACGCGGCAGACAGATCCCACGCAGCAGGCAGAAGCGAGCATGACTCCGGTTCCCCCCGTTCAAGTCGTGAGGCTTCCAAAGTTGGAAATTTCTAAATTTGGAGGAGAACTGAGAAAGTGGCAAGGATTTTGGAGCCAATTCAACTCTACTATCCACAGCAACCCCACTTTGTCAAAGATTGACAAGTTTAAATATCTGAACAGCTACATGACAGCAAAGGCAGCGGCGGCCATCGCAGGGCTTGACCTATCAGAGACAAATTATGACGTAGCCCTTACCATCCTTCAGGAAAGATTCGGCCCATGATTCGGCCTGTAGCGTAGCGTGGTGCCATCTATGTTAGTATAACGAAAATGTATTGAAGTGTGGTGCCACCAATGTTCCGACATAGAAAATAAAGGAGAGCAGTCGCACTAGGGTCCGGCAGAGAGCGCAGCATATCGTTCGAGGGTTCCAGGAAAAGCTACCGTTACCCCGCACCTCCACCACTTTGTCGCGTATAGAAAAAGCAGACTGAGATGCTTCGATCTTCGAACGCAGTACGCGACTAGGTGCGGCAGAGGACGAGCGTCCGAGCTAACGAGGACAGCGGGGGAGCTGCCTCAGGCGCTAGCATTCGGCGACGGCGGTTAACTGCGAGCCTCCGTGCATAACGAGGGCAGCGGGGAGCTGCCACAAGCGTCAGCCTTTTGGCGGCGCGAAGCGTGGGCGGAAGCGAAGAAAGGACAGGGTCCAGCCAAGTCTCGGTTCTCGCTCCTGCTCACGACCGACCGCTGTGGATCACCGCGCCCTTTTTAAATGCAGAGCATTTTAGTAACTCACGATGTCACCCGCGTTGGCGTCCGTAGTCCGCGTCCGCATCGCTCCCCCTACACTATATAAATACTTGCCGGCGCCAGGTTACGATCCTACGACTCTGCGGGCGGAACGCAAGGTGCACGGTACTCTACCAACTGAGCCACAAAGCCGACACAGAACGGAAGGTTATGAACGTGCCTTAACTCATTCAACCGTCGGCCAGAGGTGCGCCCTCTCCCCCCGCGTCCTCCTCGCCTTCTCTCCGCTCGCAACGCCCTCTCTCGCCGCGTTCGGTTCGGGCGCACAACAGGTGGGGACGTGCGCAACACCCTCTCTCGCCGCGTTAGGTTCGCGCGCAAGAACAGGTGGGGCGCTCGCATCGCGCTCTCTCGCCACGGTCGGTTCGCGCTTAAACCACGTATGTCGTTCGCGCGCGCTGCGGTCGCTAACATCTGTGGCGTGATCGTGACGTCAGCATCACGCGTTCGCGTGGTGGCGATTTCGGCGCTATAACACTCTCTCGCGAGGGGCATTGGATTGGATTCGATTGGATTGGCTTGGATTTGGATTGGATTGGATTAAAGTGGATTGTGTTGGATTGTGTTGCGTCATAGCCGCGCCACGTTGCGTCATAGCCGCTCCACGTTGCGTCATAGCCGCGGCAGGGGGTTCACGGCACGTTTCACCATCGACTTCATCGACAATGTCTACGCTGGAAGACAACAATTACAACAACAACCAATACGTAATCCATACGACTTGCAGGCGCGCCCCCCCGCAGAAATGATCTGCATTTGATCGTGCCCCTCGCGAGGGGGATGTTTTTTATACCCTCCCGTGAGTGCCCGAATGGGGAACGCACGGGGGAACGGTAGCTTTTCCTGGAACCCTCGAACGATATGCTGCGCTCTCTGCCCGACCCTAGTGCGACTGCTCTCCTTTATTTTCTATGTCAGAACATAGGTGGCACCACACTTCAATACATTTTCCTTATACTAACATCATAGTATGAAACTCTATGACTAACATAGATGGCGATTGTAGCGTAGCGTGGTGCCATCTATGTTAGTATAACGAAAATGTATTGAAGTGTGGTGCCACCTATGTTCTGACATAGAAAATAAAGGAGAGCAGTCGCACTAGGGTCCGGCAGAGAGCGCAGCATATCGTTCGAGGGTAAGGTCCCTAAAATTACTTATTCGAGGGTTCCAGGAAAAGCTACCGTTCCCCCGTGCGTTCCCCATTCGGGCACTCACGGGAGGGTATAAAAAAGGGCGCGGTGATCCACAGCGGTCGGTCGTGAGCAGGAGCGAGAACCGAGACTTGGCTGGACCCTGTCCTTTCTTCGCTTCCGCCCACGCTTCGCGCCGCCAAAAGGCTGACGCTTGTGGCAGCTCCCCGCTGCCCTCGTTATGCACGGAGGCTCGCAGTTAACCGCCGTCGCCGAATGCTAGCGCCTGAGGCAGCTCCCCCGCTGTCCTCGTTAGCTCGGACGCTCGTCCTCTGCCGCACCTAGTCGCGTACTGCGTTCGAAGATCGAAGCATCTCAGTCTGCTTTTTCTATACGCGACAGGCCGAAAGGAAATGATAATCGAGGAGCACATGTCGCGCTTGCTTCATGTGAAGCCGGTTCAGGATGTACGAAACCTCGACAAACTGCGTGGCCTCGTCGACGAAGTGCAGACGGAAGTCCGGAGTTTAGCCGCATTGGGAGTGAATGCTAGCACATACGGCGTGCTGTTGCTGACCGTACCAAGAAGGCTGTGCCAGCTGATCTCTGCCTCGAACAGGGGCGGATCCAGGTTTTTAAGTGCGAATGCACTTTATAAGCGACCCCGAACCTTCCGCCGTCCGCATAGCAACAGCTGCGGGTGCGCGCGCTTTTCGTCTTCCTTAGCAACGGGGGGAGATGGGTGCGCGCTGCCTGGCCGCTGACATGGCACATACCCACGTGGGAGATTGGCCAGGAATAAGTGCGCTGCCTGGCCGCTGACATGGCACATACCCACGTGGGAGATTGGCCAGGAATAAGTGCGAATGCACTTCTTAAGCGAGCCTGAATCGTCCGCCGCCGTAGTCCGCCTAGCAACAGCTGCGGGTGCGCGCGCTCCTCGTCTTCCTTAGCAACGGGGGGAGATTTCCGACGCGTGAGGGCGCTCCCATAGCGCCTCCTCTCCCCCCTCGCCTACTCTCCTAAAGCCCCTTTACTATTCGCCCCGAGCGCGAACACAGTCGGCCCCTGGCGGCGGCGGGACGAACCGCTCCTAGTGTGGATGGCGCGCTCGCGTCGTCTGCTTTTTCACGTTGCGTGCGGCGCAAGACGCGTGCTGCACACGACAAAACAACCAATATGTGTGCTCGTTTGGCAGTAAGCAATGACATGGTTATCTCTGCTTGCGCATTTCCTCTAGAAACGCAATAATCAGCGGCCGTTGAGGGTTAATGCGCTGGTTTAATTCCGCGAAACATCTTCGCCCTGGTCACCGCTTGAGTGTTTGCTTCAACACATTGCACTTTTTTTTTTTGTTGAGTGCAGTCGTCTGCCGTTGCGGGAACGTCGAAGGGTGCTTTTTGAAGGTGGCGTGGTGATTATTTAAAGGATAAAAGTTTATTACGCGAAACGGGTAAGAAGCGACAAGACCTGTGCATATGCGTGCTTATAGAAAGAAGAAACAAACAATAACATTTACACTGAACACGACCCGTGCGCTATCGCCCATACATTACCGGACACGTATTTTACACCCGCAAGCGCCTGTGTGATCGTGTCTTTCCGCAGCTTTTCTAAAATAAACACCATTTTTGGACAGTCGTTGTTTATACTGAGGAGGAGGAATAAACATTTATTCAACTGTATCGAGTTGCTAATTTGACGTATTATTTAAAATACGTTTCTGTAGATGCGCAAGAGTATTTAGGGGGGATTTTTCGGTAAAATTCAGCAGTTGTGAGTTTGCGTCTGTCATGTGGCATTTCGTGTGTCATTTTCGTATATATCATTTTCAAATCTGACATCAATTACCTTGTCGAGAAACGTGTCTCACTCAGCATAACCAAATGCCTAATATTTTTACGTCTTAACCTCTTGAGGAGGAACTAAGTTTAAAGAAAAAGGAGAAAACACGTAATATAATGCACGTTGTTGTCCACATGTGTGAGAAGTGGGTGCCATGACTCGCTGATTTTTTTTTAATTTTTTCCCACAATGCTTGCTTTCAATACAATTTTGAAAAAGGCGAGCCACAATTCCTGGACAATCCGGGACCAAAGGGGGGTTAATCAGTTTTGAAAATACGTACTGCTTTTTCACCACTACAGAACACGGCGCCTAGTGTAGTTTTGATTGTAATACTTATAACCATAGTTTGGCTTTTCGCGTTACATGCGTTCTCTTCTCGCTGCTCTTGCAAGACCCCCCCTTCCCGAAAAAAAAAACTACATGCACAGAATTTCATTTTTAAACCAATCCTCAAGAATTAAATGCCAAGACAAAGGCGATATACAGTTTATAAAACAAAGTAGTTACCGGGAACCCGTTGCGCTGATTCGCAACGAGAAATAAAAAGGAAATGTTTTACTACATCTGCAACAGCGCAACTTCATTTATTACCATCTTTTCAATTCAATTCAATTCGCAATTCGATTCAATTCAATTCGTAAGTTCACTTGCGACGAAAGCCGTAAATAATTGATCCGACACCGTTATTCATCAAACCTTCCTTCAGAGTCGTTAAAATTTCATTTAAAAGTCCCGTAAGAGCGGTTACATTTATATCTCTGCGCTGATCAAAATTTAGTAATTTTATGTTGCCTTTTGAACACACAAAAATATCGTAAGCTCTTAGAATTTCGGGGCAGTTAAGTAGTGATAATATTTTAGGGCATCCCACAAACGCAAGAATGCGTCATGCTACCAGTGAAAGCGATTGAGATTGCCGTTTAAACTGAATTTCAGAGATCGAGGCTTCCTGATTTGTTTCTATTTATGCTTTTATTGAAGGCTCAAAGCCATAGTCTGGAAAGATCGAGCTTGCTACGAGCCACAGCGTACAAGTTCATCGTCACAATTACGGCCATTCTGAGATTCCCGATGAGTCGTTGCTTTTTTTGGCGTAGTAATGAAAACTGACTGCCGCTTCCATGCTATACAGTAAACGTTGAGGAACCGAACTACAGCATACCACTCTTGTTTGCACCTTTCGTGCGCACATACGGCGGGAAAAAGGCGCGAAGAGCGCCCACAGTGTGCATTCTTACGGGCCGCTCAGCGGAGCGTCCACACTAGCAGCGCGACGCTGTCGCCACCTACATGTCGAGCTCGCGGCGAATATACTGGCTAGTGTGCTGAGGGCGGGCGCGGACATAGAGTTTCTCACAAACTCTATGGGCGCGGAGGTGGCCCCGACAGAGGCCTCCGCGATTTGCTGCCGGCGGGACGGCGCGCCGCCGGTAGCCGATCGCGGAGGCCACGCCCCGACCGTGATGACTGGCGGCGGCGCCCGCTTGGGGCGCTGCTGTGCGAGAGGGTGCATCTGCGCGCCGTCCGCGCAGCGTTCCGTGCGCTCCCCAAGAGCTGCGAAGCTTGTTACCAGATAGCTCAGTGTGATGTTAACATGGAGGAAGAAAAGTTAGGAGACGGCGCCGCCGGAGAAACGTGAAGCCTATACATAAAAAGTAAAATCGAAGTCGGCCCAGGCGTCACTGCACCACGTGACCCCACCGCACCGCCTCTGTATGGGCCGCCGCGCTCTTCAATTTCGTCTGCTCGAAACTGCTCTGCGGCCCGTTGTCGCGAAGCCTGCTATATGTTGGTTTTTTTTTCCCACGGCTTTTGTCTTCCGCACGTACGCGGCACTCCTGCCCGTACACGGGCATGAGATCGCCGAGCAGACAAATGCAGGAAGGACGGGGAACAGCTACCGCCAACGAAACACGAGAGATGCCCCGGAGTCGGAGACCGCCGCCGCCGCCGGCCCACCCGACCTTGGAGGGCCGACTGCGGCGGCTTGAGAAAGGGAAACGGCGGAGGGAGCGGCTTCAACGGACCTGGGCTTGCGAAGGCTAGCTGCGTGACGTCATGCCGTCTCCTAACTTTTTTTTCCTCCATGGATGTTAAGAACCGACCTTCGGGCGGCCTCTTTAAAGCGCGGCCAAACTATTCCCCTCTTAAAAATACTGTTCCGCCTTTGTCAACACGGCGCGTGCATTATAAAAGGAGCTGTCAGTACCTCGTCACATATCCGTCGCCTTGGCGACACTCAAGGCCCATAACGACTGTGAACTTCACTGCGTGTTCTCTAACTTCTCCGAACGCGGCGGCGCCCCTTTCATTCATCTTTGGGCCAACGAATGACGTCGCAGCGACCGTAAACACCGCTGACCAGGACGCACCCGCGATGTGCTTATACCCGCGCTTTGCAAGCTCTAATGCGGTAATTACCCCCGGAAACTAGAAAGACTACCGCCGAAGCCACGGCACCTTCGCCGTCACTTCGACCTAAGTTAACAAAGGTGCGGCGAGCCGCAACGTGACATTGACAACCTTTGTCTGCATGTCTAGGATTATCTCTATCGGCTAGACGGGAGTCCCCGGCCAACACGATGAAAAGCGGATTATCCATGGTGGGGGTTCAAATGAAACGGGCCTTTCGTGCTTAGGGAGCCCGGTTGGCAGACAGTGTTTCAAAAAAAATTTAGGCCTCCTGCTGATTTTCCTATTAAAACAGAGATTATCTATTACAAAATGAATGCTTCGAAAGTGCTGTTTGTTGCACAGTGTACTATAAGTCAGGTCACAGTTCATCAGTCTGAGAGAAAAACGTTGCAATAGCCCAGAACCATGCATCGTGTAACGCGAAGAAGCTAGTTTAGCTGATGGACACCGATTTGAGCAGCTGCGGTTCAACAATTTCGGAACGCGCATAGCGCACAGAGAGCAGTTTCTGTTTGAAACCTGTTTCAATACGCTGAAAAAAAAAAAAAAAAAAAAAAAAACCTTGAAATAAGGTAACGCAGAGGTTTCTATGCTATATTATGTTTTCATGATAGCGTAAACAACGCCCAATTAAATACTCATACGGTATGGAATTCTCTGATTATGGAAGGACTCCGAAGTGGTGGTGGTTTGATTTTTCGTTCGGATTCAGAGTGTGGGTCGGGATGTCCTGCACCCCCCCCCCCCCCCCCTCTTAATTTTTGGATTTATTTTCCCAAGTAGACGACCCCTGAGGTCGTAGAAAAAGTGTATTTGATTTTTTTCTATTGTGGCCGGTGTATTTTGGTTTCTTGAAATTTTGTCTGTACAAAAATTATTGACTCCAATATAACAATTAAATGTGTTGATTCTACCAATTATGCATTTTTGTGGAAATGCAAGGCATAACTTTTGGGTCATTCTCGCTATTTTTAATGCGTATTCGCATCGTCCTTTTTCGAGCTTTTCTAGTTCAGGCCAGAGTTCAGATGCATATTTCTCATCTGTAAATTTTTGTAAAATTTTAATTTTTTAATTTTTTGGTTTCTCAGTATTTTGTCTGTGCAATTATCTCTGTTCATGCTAAATAGCGATTTAGTGTGTTAGTGCCGCCAATTACGTATTTTTGTGCAAATGCAGGGCGTTACACGGTCCCCTGTAGGGGTGGGGAGAGGGGGGTACTCGTCAGTGCTGTGTTGTGCAGTGAGTGAGTGCCTTGTTTCACGGCCAATCGGGCGGGAAGCTTTTCGAGGACTTCTCAAGTCTTCTGGCGGCGTTCTTATTGATGTAACGCATCCAGGCCCGCCTTCACTTGCTAGTTGCGTGTACACGTCTTATGTGTGTGTGTGTGTATACATTACTTCAATCATTGTAGCAATTTCGTTCAATGGTCGTACACCGAAGTATCCTCGCAGTTTGCTGTTATTAAAGATTGGAACTGCTTTTCACCAGTTCCGAGGAGCCTGCAGGCACTGGACATTGCGAAAAGTATCCGTCCGAGTCTGGCTGGCACATATTTTCCGATAAGCTTGGGCAATTTATTTCATATGCGAGCAACGAAGGCTGCTCTTCTGTGACAGACATGGCGAAACTTCTAATCCGTGAAAAATTTGAAGGTTCATTCCCAGATGTTTATGTTGCTGCTACATTTTTTTTTTTGTGCTTGTCGGTAACGAATTTCACTGGCGAAGGTCATTCAGCCAGCTGAAATCGATCAAAAACCGCTTTGATCAGTGGTGACTGACAGCTGCCTCAGCGATTTGTCACTGCTCAGCGCGGGGACGGAGATCGATCCTTAAAAGCGTCAATGATGAGGATATCATCAAAAAACCAGCGAGTGAAACGGAAACGCTTGTAGAAACATGCAGAACTTTTTATCTATTCTTAAAACACGAATAAAAACAGAAAGCATGAATACGTACACATGCCAAGGTTGGATTTCAGCGAAACGCGCGTAACGTATAGAAAATTTTGTTTATTTATTTAGTAATTTAAGAGCAAAAGAGCCGCATGCAATAGGAATGTGTTTTTTCTGTTATAAATATGTATATTGCCTGCAAAAATGTAAATCTGTTACCTGTTTACCAGTGAACTATGTTTTATTATTAAAATATTTTTGCGATGTTCGGTATCCATCTCATTTGCTGTAAGCGCCACTTTTTCTAAAAAATTTAGCTCCCCGCAGGTTCAGAATATTTGATTAATAAACCATTCAAATTTAAATTCCGCGCTCAGTCGGCATATACAATATACTGCCTTAGGAGAGCTTAAATTTGGGTTTCTGGATGAAATCGCAAGATAGCCAGGCGATTGTTAGCTTATTTACTGTAAGGATGGGCGAACAGTTTCTGAAAAAGGACTACCTGTTTACTTCGGCAGTGCTCACACGCCGCCGACCAAAGCGTGGGATGCCGAATACGCCGCCGCGACAGAGGAGCTTGGCGGCTTTCATGCACCCTCTCGCCGAGCAGCGCCCCTTGCGGCCTCTGCGCGCAGTCATCGCCGGCGGGGCCACCCTCTCCCGTAGAGAATGCGCGCGCTCCGCACACTAGCCAGTATTAAGGTGGTTAGAATGGGCCGCATTCTAGCCACCTTACCAGTATATTCTAGGGCCGCACCGGATAGTGGGCGCCTATGGGAAGCTGTGAAACTAGAGTGAAACTGCACCTCATGTAGTGTATCACTCCGCCAGAGCGCCGGACACGTGACGTCAGTGCGCGCGCGTTTTGAAAGGGGTTTGCTATCAATGCATGATATCGTCTGCCTTGTCTCACGCAGTTTATTTGTCGTCACTGGAGTCGTTTATAAGTATTTTAAGTCCAAAAAATTACGGGAACGGCTCACGTCATATTCAAAATATTCCCAGTAACGCCCTACTTGCGCCGCGCGGAGAAACATTCGGCTACGGTGATAAGGCACAGAGGCAACTTCCGGTGCCGTGCTTAAGTTGTCAGCAAGCAAGTAGTAATTTTTCTCGGGTGGTCTGGTAAGTTTTCGCGAACTTTCGGTTCGTAATATTGCGTATGTATTTCTCGCTGGCTCAGGGGAGGGATTTTAACCCTACCAGGTCCTTGTAAGCAAGAATGTATCGCTCCCCGTTAGGGAGTTTTTGCGCACTTTGAGCACCAGGCCAGACGCAATGTGCTGCTCCGCAAGAGTTCAGGCAGCGCGAGCCTGTTTCCACATGCAGCTTCAATTTTCGACTTTTCCCCCCCTGCAAAAATAATGTGTTTTCAACTCTAGCTGGCTCTCACTCTTGTTTTGTCGTAGCATCTTGTCATTTATTGTGTGTTTCATGTCCCTGCGATGCTCTGTAGAGAAAGTCGCACACAAACGTTGTTGCGTTGTTCACTTAAGGCTGTATTGCGTCATTCCTAAATATTCTCTTCAGTTTAAGCTTTCAAGACTTGCCCTGAGAGAAGCGTGTCCAGTTACTGTTGCAGTGGTTTCTGACGTTGTTGCGAAATTTGAAAAGACTGTCTGTGCTCCTTTGTTAAAACCGTAACGTGCGGCAGAGCTTGTTCGATATTTCTCAGTACGGCGCCATACAAAGGGATGTCTCCCGAAAATTCTTTACAGGCTGTCCAAAGGGTATTTAGAAGCTTGACAGGGAGAAGTCGCAGGTACGCGAGTAAATAAGGGAACGCAGTGTCTAGAGTGCCGTCCGACGGCTCTCTTGGGGGGCCTTGCAGTGCTGTCCGACGGCGCTGCAAGCGTATGCTCCCGTGCCGTCCGGCCGGCCGGCCAGTCCGGCGCTTGAGCGGCGGAGCTTTGAACACGCGGTCAGCACCGCGCCTTCGAAAGAAGTTCCTTATGACGCACTAGCCAGCTCAAGATCGGACACTCGCGGATATGGTATGGTTATATAAGACGTGTTAATGTATCCCTGTGAGCAAGCAAGCCGAAACCAAGGTGCAATGTGTGCTCACCCAGTGACTCGGGCACGTCGGGAGCGCGACGCGTGTCGCGTGATGAGGCGGTGTGCACTTGCGACGAGAGATGATGTGACTTCATTTATACAGTGTGATTTAGCGGAGCTGTTACCAGACCTGTACGACTTCCTTGGTGCTTCAACCATTTGCAGTCGAAGACATGGACGCGCGACAGACATTGTGGGTTGCGGGAAGAGTCGAAAATAACAAACTCAAGCAGACACTTTTTAACATCTTATATTGCAGGAACAAATATACACGTTTGCTTTCACGCCACAGCACCTCTATCCCAGACCGTAACCAGAAGTTCTGGCACCTTCGAACTCCATGTTGAAACTCTATGGGTGTTTACCATGTTTACTACTCGCTGATAGAGGTACAAGGCTGCAAGTCAGCCTACCGTCCCACTATGCATCCAGCTATTACTTGCTTTGACAAGTCAAAGTAGTTTCTGCGCACTGATGAGGCCCACGCTGTTCGTCGATTGGTACATGTGTACCCTGAAGCCACTGACGAAAGAGCTGGTGAGCACAGGACGCTGCTTGCCGGCCCAGCGAGCCCGCCTTGGCGGGCCGGGCCAACTTTGACCGGGAGGCGGCTTGCCACCGTTTGGCATTGCAGATGTAAACAAACATTTCGTAACCAGCTACGTCAGGTGACTCTGCGGCCGTGATTAACTATCCGGTTTTGCGATGTGGTCGCGCGACGAGAGACGAGCAATCGGCGCCGCCATGGCAAAGCGACAAAAAGCGAAGGCCGCCTCATTGCTTTGCGACGTGGTGCGGTGTGCTAAGTCGCCAACATTGCACCTTGGTTTCGGCTCACTTGCTCACAGGGATACATTAACGCAACGGCTAAGCACTCGCGAGCGTCCGATGTTGAGCTGGCTGATGCGTCATAAGGAACTTCTTTTCTTTCGTGCTGGCCGTGTGCTGAAAGCTCCGTACAGGAGCTGCTGAAGCGCCGGACGGCACGGGAGCATACGCTTGCAGCGCCGTCGGATGGCACTGCAAGGCCCAGGTAAAGAGCCGTTGGACGGCACTCTAGACACTGCGATTAGGGAATGGTAGAGTCGCTTTAAATTTGCGCACAACATTGTCTTGTCCTCTGAGTCTGAAAATGCCACCAAAGAACGCTTCAGGAACTGTGCTCAAAAATCTCCGTCGTAGGGTTAGAGGTAATAGAAGTAATATTGCACAAATGCAGAGCCCAACAGGAAAATTTAACTGGTCCCAGCTGGTTATGGTTAAATTCCCAGCTAGGCCAGCTGAAACCAGTTAGTTCCAGCTTGGAATTTAACCATAAACCTACTGGGACCAGCTGCCATTTTTTGTTGAGAAGTCCAATCTAGGTAATGAAATACTTGAATAGGTGGGTAAACGTATGTTGTACTACAAGTTCCTAGAGCTGATCCAAACCACAAGAAATAAATCAGGCGTGGGATTACTGTGGGCTTTGGTGCATTCAGCAAGCACTCTCAAGTAATGAGTGGCAATCTCGATGATTCATCATCACCAACCTATCTACGCCCACTGCTGGGCAAAGGCCTCTCCCATTAACCTCCAATTACCCCGGTCCTGTGCTAACTGCGACCACTGCATCCCCGCAAACTTCTTGATTTCATCTGCCCATCTAACTTTCTGTCGCCCTCTGCCCCGCTTGCCTTCTCTAGGGATCCACCCTGTTACCCTTAATGACCAACGGTTATCCCGCCTTCGCATTACATGCCCTGCCCATGTCCATTTCTTCTTAATTTCTACTAATATGTCCTTAACACGCATTCGTTCCCTGACCCACTCTGCTCTCTTCTTGTCCCTTAATGTTTCACCTATCATCTTCCATTCCATTGCTCACTGAGTCGTCCTCAATTTAAGTTGAACCCTCTTAGTGAGCCTCCAAGTTTCTGCCCCATAGGTGAGTACCGATAGATGCAGCTGTCATGCACTTTGTCATACTCGTACACTCATAAATACAGTGTCATTCATTCGATGATTCAAGGTGGTCTAAATCAGTGCATACTGCCCGTGATGGCTTCCGGGGGCAGAAACTGGGGGCTTACTAAAAACCTGGAGAGAAAACTGGTCTACCCAATAAGCCTTGGAAATATGGAGGGATAGAACAGAAGCATCGAAAGTTAGGGAACAAACTCAAGTAAAAGACATCCCTATATAAGCTCTAAGAGAGAGAGAAGTTTTCTTGGGCTGGGTGTGCAATGTGGAAAACTGTTAACGGGAGCCGTTGGGGTAATGGAGAGGCTTCTAAGACATGGGACTAAAAGTAGGGGAAGGCATGTCGATGGTTGGATAAAATCAGATTTTGAGGCAAGAAGTGGGTTCGGTCATTGCTGGATAGTAGATAGTAGTGGTTGTGCACCTATAGGAGAGGCTTTCATCCTGCAATGGGCATAAATATGGTGGTGATGAGAGCAGTATTCCAGAAAGGAGTGCAAGAAATTGAAGGTTAGCTGAATGTCGTGATCATGTATTTACAAGCCTTTCATAAGTTTTCTCTTCTGATTGCAGGGTGCAGACTTTCAAGAGCAATTTTTCCTAGAAAACTAAGTGTGAGGCATTTGGTGCCAACATGTTCTGGCCTGTTCGCATATTCTTTGCCTTACACTGAGACTTTTGGCACAAAATCTGATTTCTGTGTGGTATTTTGCCAAAAGTTAGAAGTAACATTCTTTCCCCGTAATAAAAATGTTTGTATAATGCATCAGCAATCTCAGACAGCATGCTGTTTGATGGGTACATTTAACTGCGCAGGCTGGTGTTTGATCAAGGAGGGGTGCGTGGCTGCTCCTATAATTTGGTTTGGGGTAAATGAGTCCCATTTCATTTGACAGGAAAGCGAAACAGCATATACGGAATCTTGTTTATTTCTTGCTTTAAAATTTATTTTGCTTTGCGCAAATATGGTGTTTCAATAAAACATGCTGTTGGGCTAGTTGGTATATACTGAATTGGAGGCTTAGCACAAAGAAGACTAGGACGGTGGCAGACAAGACAGGCGCTCGTCTCGTCTGCCATTGTCCTTGTCTTTGCATTAAGCCTCCCATTCAAATATGGTGTGGCTGTGGCTTCTTCCAGTTGTAGGTGCAGACATGTATTTGAAAGTTTCCTCAACTTCAAGTTAAAATTAAAGTTTATTGTACTAGAAAGAAATATGTGTGCATGGAAGTATACAGGCGGGACCCCAGAACTCGGGAATGGGTTGTAAAAGGGGTCCTTACGGTATATGAGGTATTAATATTTATGAGCATTTTTAAACATGCATAACAACACAACAAAGGACAGTCGCTTTGAAAGAAAAAAAAAAATTCATTAGCTCTTTGTCTAGTACCATGGAGGGCTGCTTACTTAGTAATGCACGAGTGCACTTATCCTGTTACACCTAAACAATGCTACTGTGTGGCCCCCTGCCATGCTTACCCTGGTGCAATCTCAAAACAACCATTGCTTTTCTCAAAGTGCTCGGCCTGGTGTAAAGTGGACACTGTGCAGTGCTCCACATAGCGTTTCCTTTTCCAAGTGCAAGCTGTGCCTAGGCTTTCATCATGTGTGGGTGTTTTCCTCTAGTATTGAGGGAAAGGAGGTTAGTCTTGGAGCATGCGTTGCCTCTTCCTTTGCCTGTTTCAGAGGAACATCAGGGAGCCAGCATGCTGGTTGTGTGGAAATGCTGCCTCTCACCGGCAGCAGCCCGAGCGTCAGTGAAGGCCTTTGCGGCAGGCCCGGCCCCTCTGCGATGGCAGGCATTGACACAGAAGACGGTGGGCATGTCGACACGGGCACGGTCCTCTCGCTTCCAGGCAGCCGCGGCCAAGCGCCGCACCCTTCGCGAAATCATCATGGCCCCCGCTGGTGACTCAGGTGAGCAACACTATTTGCCCAAGGCGGCTCTGCCTGCTAGCCTTGGCTGAGTATGAAGGACGAGCTGAAGCAGAGGATTGGGTCGACTAGGCATGGTGCCTCGGGCTACTTGGGTCATTTAGTTCGTTGATTGACCCAGCGCGGTGGCCCAGTGGCTAACGTGTTGTGGGGCTGAGCATGAAGTCGCGGGTTCGATTTTTGGCCGCGGCGGCTACTTTTCTGATGGAGGCGAAAAGCAGAGACGCCCGTGTGTATGAGATTTCGGCGCAATTTAAAGATCCTCAGGGGGTCAAAATGAATCCGGAGCCCTCCACTACGGCGCGCCTCATCGCCTGCATTGCATCGGCGCGTTAAACCCTACAATCAATCATTAGTTGCTTGGACGTAAAACAGGCCACCATAGTTGTAGCCATTAATGGTGATAGCATTTCTTTTCACTAGCATCGCCATGAAAAAATTCATATCATCTTGCAAAATCCACACAGGTTGCAAGTGAAACTACACCTTTACTGTGCCATTTTCTGCATGATCTGGCTTCACAACCTGTAGCAAGGGGGGTCAGAAAACTCAAGCTCTTTTTCTGCTGCTGTGCCAGCATTGTGAGAAGTAAAGACAAAAAAAAAAACTGCAGTAAGTAAAGTTGTGTACAAATCCAACTTGAACAGGAAAATGTGCACAGGAACACACAAACGGAGCTATATCTTTCAGGTTAAGCTTAAATTCTCATGCTTCTGTTGCATTAATGAAGTCCAGTGAGGGCACTTCTAAAAATACTCTTAAGTGCATCATCTGCCTCCAAGTGTAGCATTTTATTTTGCGTGTCCTGATTTATGTTTTACTGTTTGCACTTCATTTGTTCATGGCTGTATACACAACACATCTTGCAGTGCATCTGGAGTCTTGATTAGCTAATGAGAGTTGTACAGCGTATTGCAAGGGGGCAAGAAAGACGGCAATAACTAATGTGGAAACACATTTCTAACTTTCGTTATTTGCACTCCTTCTGGGGTTTGAATACCACCTTCAGTGATTCCATTTGTGTTTGTCTGTAGTTTCAGAGTACAGTAATCCCTCGTTATAATGAAACTGCTTTACTCGAAATATCGCTTTATTTGAAATTTCTCCTGGTCACAACTCAAACGCGTGCATTTTAGGCCACGTTTGAAGTGCACGGAGAGCTTGACCCGCTTAGAGCAAAGTGGCGAGCGAAGGCGTCGCTGACTGGCGGCGACCCAGCGGCGAGTCAGGCTGCCAACATGGCGGGTTAGTGCAAGCTGGTGTTTCCCCGGTGATTTTCTTGAGCCGGTCAAGCTCGATTTGTGCCACCCGACTTTAGACAAACGGTTCAAATGCGTGCTAGGGTCATTGAATTTTGTTCCTAGACATTGGTCAATGGCGTGGACGCACAATACCGACACTCGACTCGTGGAATCAAATGTGGCGTCGGCAACTGGGCGCCGAAAATCTTTCGCTTTGAAAACTTTACGGCTGATTGTGTGTTATTCGGAGTGCTTCGTTAGCCGTGACTCTGAAGCAGAAAGTTGTGCTGATGAAAGAAGTGGAAAAAGGCGCCCGGAAGAAAACTGACATCGCGAAGGAATTCTGCATGCTGCGGTCTACCTTGTCACCTCACTGCCTTTTTTGCCCCAGAATGAAATTTTACTTCCCTGAATGCATTTTGTTTTGATTCCTTGCAGTTGCATCGCAATTAAAGCTGAACTGCTTTAGCTTTTCTCGAGTGGTCGCTTATATCGAAATACCGCTTATAAGGAAATTTTTCTCAGTCCCGCTGACTTTGTTATAACGAGCGATTACTGTATTTAGATACGATTGATACGAGTGCGCCAGATGAATACACAGCAGTATACTACACCTAACAGAGCACGAGAGGCTTGTCAGCGGGAGTTATATTAGTTTGAAGCTGCTAACGCACAGCACCTCTAGTGGCTGAGAACTTAGCTTAGAACTGGCCTGACTGCTCATTTTTCTTTATTTAAGGGGGCAGTTGGGTCTTTGGGGCCAAAAAAGTAAAAAAAAGTGTTTTCTGAAAAATACCATTTTGGGCCTTCACGGCCATTTTTCTATCAGTCTGTAAATTTCCTCATGAAAAGGAACCATATTTTGTTGTTATTACATTATAATAGCATTTTAAAGTGTACTCCACAGCTCAGTTGGTGCAGAATTCGATGGTGAAACGGCACTTTTCTTGCTAGCATTTCATCCTCAGATATCTTGGCACCCAGAGCAGGCGCAACTGCACTTCTTTTTACTTCTGATATCGAAATGTGTGGGGAGAATACAATGTTGGAAACAAATTTTTCAAATGGAGGCTTTGGAAAATTATTATTGTGTTTAATTGGCACCACCTGTGAGCCATTTCTGGCAGAGTGCGGGAGAAGCAAAGTTCACTGTGTTGTAAAACGACCAAAAATAGCTGAATCAAAAAAGTTCTTCCTACGTTGTATTCTTCAGTCATTTGGCTGCCTAGCCACATGGTAATTTCTATTCTGTGTGGAGTGGTTATTTTGTAACTGTGACCCAAAATAATGGCAATTAATCATTCATTAACTCAAAATATAAACAACTCACAAAAAATCTAATGGCAGATTTGAAATCAGCACAAAAAGCTCTATAATGCAGTGCAGTTTCATTAAAATTGGTTGGTAAATAAAAAAAATAGCTCTAAGACCAGCCTGCCCCCTTAAGCTGGATTGTTCTCCTGGGTTAGCTTATAGTTTGCTTGTTAGCTTGTCGTATCAGGTTGGCTTGTTAGCTTCTTGTAGCAGACAATCGTATCTATTGTTCTAATGCAAATGAGTGAACAAGTCATGTGTTTGGCCGCTATCATGAATCTATAAATATGCGCAGTTTTATCAAACTGGGTATATTTGTAAGTGGCTGTAACCATTTCTGGCAAGGTATTTTTTTGTAGTCTGAGCTGTTCCAGTTAGCCTTATTGTGTTCTATGAAGACATGATCAAGAGAAGGGTTTGCTATGTGAATGTTTCCAAACTTGTTTTACACTATCTGGAATGTAAAGGGCCACTCTTAATTCCTGCCTGTGCAAATCTTGCTGCAGAAGAAAACTTTTTCTCTCTTTTGTTTTCTGATCACTGCACACGACACATCATTATTTGCTGCCATGGCTCTCTCAGTTTTTCAAGGGGAGTCTGATGAAATGGTCTGCAAACTTCCTTTTCTTTCTACCATACCTTGATCGGGCAGTGCAGTTTGCTTTGGTGCAGTGCGTAGTCACTCTTCTGATTTCTTTCCATAGTGCTTAGCTAACAAAGTGCCCCTCTTGCTCAACACCAAAGCACTGCAAGGGGGACCCCACACACGTAAAATATGTTAATCAAACTGGTGTACCAAAAACTTCAAGCAAAAGAGCTAATTTCTTTGACACTGTGTTGTATGCTGGCAGCCGGCATCTCCTTTCCTCATCTGGGGAAGGGCATGTCTAGAAAGGCTCCATGAAAGTTTTATGTGTGGCCCTTGATGTTAAAGGTAGTGTAAAACAGGCCCGGAAGAATTGCAGTTTCAGTGGGGTTCAATATCACATACCCAAAAGGCTATGATTTATTCCACAGTAAGGAGCTGTCATTCAGCGAAAGAAAACATTATTTATGAAGCTGTTCATAGAATTCACTGTAGGTGGCAAAACAATTGAAGCAAAGGAAATTATCTGAATGTCTTGTTGGGCAATGATTATCCACTGATCAGTTCAGCTAATATGGACAAATGACCAGAACGGTTACGGTTTCGTTGCAGTTTGAAAATGGTGTTAATTTCTTGTTTTTTATTGCTTTCTGGCATGTGGTGTTGTACGGTGGCAGAAAAGGGGTGCGACTCATTCTAATTCACCCATTTTAATATGCATCAAATTGCATTTGGCTATTAATGGCAAATGTGCAAAAGTCCTCTAGGCTGGGTGTATAGAAATGCTTCTAACTGCAGTTTTGAAGTAAGGTTTGTATTGTGTTGGACAATTGGGGGGATGTGACCGGTGCCATTCTATAGACATGCCCGCACAGAACGGTGGTATGTGAGGGGGCTAGGGAAATTTGCTAGGGACACTGTAGGGAAGCTTGTTTAAAACGAGGGGTGAATACCTTGACAGGCCACAGGAGAGTGAGGCAATCCATCCTCATCGGAATTCTTTGTTCCAATTGTTGTGGCCTTTTCTCTCCTTCTCCACACCCCATGCAGCATTCAATGTGGGCAAGGGTGTGCTGGCAGGGGCCTCGGCCTTTGGCGTGGGAGCCCTGTGCTACTATGGACTCGGCATGTCCAGTGAGGCAGGAGCCTTTGAGAGGTCGATGTGAGTACTCACTGGAGCAGCTGGTATGACCACCCATCCTGCAAGAGCTTGGGAACCGTCGTGTGTTTAGCTTTCATAACTTGATAAAATCCACTACAGTTGAACCTCATTATAACGAACACTGGTTTAGCGAATTATCTGCTATAGTGAGATCTTTGGTTGGTCATGCTTTATTTCAATGACACTTATTCTTTTACAACGAAACGGAAACCGTGTGAGCCACGCGCGATATCGGATATAACAAAGAAATATTGGACCAGGAGGCTGAGAAGCTACTTGGAAAACCCCCTCGTAGTCTGAAGCTGCAGACGTATAAAGGTCCTTTCGTTTGTGGGCACTGTGGAAAACTTCATGCTGCTCAGTGCTGTGAGTAGCCACGAGACGAAGATCACACCCTTCATAAAATAGATAACGACGCAGTCCTGTTTTGTTAAGTGAACTTGGTTCTGTTGTAATTTCGTGTACTCATGTTCCGGTTAATAGAACTCGAAATGCAACAAGGAGAAAGATAAGTTTTACCTTGTGTGTAGTGGGTTCAAAGCCTCAAAAAATGCATTTTTGTATCAAGTATATTTGTGCGAGCCAGATTGACAATTTGTTATAGCCGATTTTTACCTCTGCTGTTATAATGAATATTGGTTATAACAAACTAATTTGTTTTTCTGATAATACTTCGTTATAACGAGGTTCGACTGTATTTCAGAACTAGACCTTCCGTATTTTCGGACACAGAAATTTGCGAATTTTGTGTTGAAAAATTGCGACGATTCATTGAGGCAAGGGGCAGGCAGAGCGACAAGTGAGGCTTGGAAAAACTGAACCAGCAATTGCACGAAGTTAGCGGGAGAAACAAGACGGTTGGATTGTGTTGAGCATTAATTCTGTTCTCCAGCTGTGTTAGGTTTTGCCTCACCCTAACTGTACTGCATTTTCCATGGCCATGACACAGTGCTCTGCTAATCCTTTAGTCGTTCTTGCAGATGCTCTGACAGTTTGTGAGCATCTTCGTCTCTTGGTTGCTGTAGCAATTATATGACTCGTTATTCAGAGAAGCTTCAATGAAGTAGAAAGCCTTTAGCAGTATTACTATTTCCAGGAAAGTTTGCTGTCAACTTTTTCATTTAATTGGTTTTTTTACATAGAGGTGAACTGCAATCAGCCTTCTGAGGATTATTTACTTATCGAATTCTTGTGCATGTTCCGCTTGTGTCCAATTTTTCTGTTTTCATCTTGTTGTATCTGATGTCATACAGTAACTAATAAATGTGGAATAACTTATTATTTTTGAATGGAGGAAATTATTGTTCAGTAAACTCCCATTAAAACGAACTCGGTTAAGCCGTGTCGCGTAAGATGGACATAGTGGGAAGGTTTGTTTGGCTTTTCTTAACTTTATGTGGAAACAATCTGCATAACCCTTTAACTCTTTCGGGACCGCCGGAAAGAGTGATGAAAAAGGGAGGTCTCGGTACAAATTTTTTATAACATAAAGCAAAGGCACCATCCTGCCTTAGCATATACCAAAATGCAGCTAATTATATGTTCTTTGACATACAACACCAAGTTTTACTTCAACACTGACGATAGAACCATGAAAAAATCTTAAAGTAAGAACTTCGTAAAAAAAAACTAAAGAAAAAGATAAAAAAAAGCGTAAATATAAAAATATTAAAAAAGAACAAAATTATTTCAGGATATACAAAATCTAACACAATGCTTTCTTTCTTCATTGCGAACGTTTGATGCGGCTTGGTGTAACTGGTTTTTTGTTTTGTGTGTGATCTCTTTGGCACTAGGGCCATGGCTACGTCGCTGCCCAGGTACATGCCGGGCTCTCGTCTCGGCAAAAACTTGATCCGTTTCTGCGCTGGTGGCAGTAGATCACCACCATAGGTAGTTAATATCCTAGCGAACAAATATAAACCAGCCAGAACATATTTCGAGTGCACATACCTACTCCAGAGCCAATTGAAACCGAAACCAACACCCACCTTCAAGTGTGATTTGATGTTCCAGGCTGATCGACACCCGAATCCTCACTCGAGCTGAAATCCGATCTCTAAACTTTAGAGCTGAAATCCGATCTCTAAACGGATTTCAGCTCGAGTGAGGATGCGGCTTTAGTAAAGCCGCATTCCGACTCTTCACTGCCACTCTCATCGTTAAAATCCACAGTAGAAAGCGAAGATATGCGAGACGAGACAAGGCGGATTTCTTATCACGCTCACGCGAGTATGACGCCATGTTTGTTTACATTCGAAACCACTGCCCGTCAGAATAAAATATCTCATGCGTTGCCGCCTGGCGATAAAAAACGAAACTTCACAAAAGAGAAAACTCCAGTTTTCAAACTATCTCCTAGATGTCGCTAGGTGTTCCATCGAGCGAAAATTTGTATTCTGCAGGCTCGCGAAACCATCGATCATATGTGATCGATGGCCTATGGAGCGGTCCCGAAAGAGTTAAGCCCTGGATTTTTTTATTTTGAACAAACAAAAAAGAAACCTTAACGGCAGGGCTGTTTAGGCCAAGCTTTGTCCCTTCCATTGCACTGAAGACTTGGAAGCCTTAAGGAAAAAATGTGGTTCCTTTGCACCATGAAACCGGCAACCTAACCACTGTCCCACCCCAAAGACCTGAGGGGTACGGGGTTAGCAGTGGCAGGGAACAATAACATGTGGAGCCTGTTGGACAGGAAAAAACGCTTCCCGTAGTCGAAATCGAACCTGGGTCCCTCGCGTTATGAAACTGGCGTCTATTTGATTGAGCTATCATTGCATTCCGGGCGCTGAGCATGTCCTTTGGTTTTGAAGCGCGGGCGTTGGCTTTGGACTTGACCGCAGGTTCCAGCGCGTGCTAACACAGTCCCATTAAAGAGAGATGTGAAAGTCTGCTGACAAAACGATGCAAGCCTGCCGTTCATAGAGAACTTTCAGGGGCAATTGTTTACCGGTCCCCCTTTGATATGTGAAGTTAAGGTAAATACATGGAAAACTAAACAAATGTTCTCATGGTTTGGTAGATGCGACAATTCAGCCAGCGTTTGTCTAATGGGGGTTTAGTGTACAACTCATTGTTCCATTTTCTAGCTGGTTTTCCCTCCATGGTGTGTACAATTAAGAATAAATTACAACACAATTTTGCAGTCAAACTTAATTTGAGCAAATGAGAAGTGTGTGTAAACTTTGCTTGGCCAACTTTCACATCAGCAGTTATTCAATGGATGGTTTTATTCTGTGCTCACCTTCTTCCCTTGGGAGCATTTGCAGCATTCCAGTGGAAAGAAGGTGGTCACCCTAAGAGCAATCGTGGCAATTTTCTCCCTCTTGCTTTTTTTCCCGTAGCTTGTTTTGCTGTACGTGTGCATGTGCTCGCTTTGAAAACTACTGCCACCACCCAGCATCACTGAGGCGTTGCTTAAAATTCAGTCCCCTACACATTGCACCAAAAAAAGGCATTGTGCAAGTAGGCTTCCAAAACTTGTCCCCCTCCCCCCTTCCCTTTTTTGTCATTCCCCGCAGGGGGCACCTTGTGTACTCAAGGTGTTTTGGTGAGTAGCGCCACCACGGTCCCGAGCTCCGCAGGGGTGCCTACTGTCGTAGGCATTTGGTGTCTCGCAACACCACAGACCCGAGCACATGTGGGTTGGACCCACCCACGTCCCGGCTGTGCGTGGCTTTGCCGTGTCCGGGGAAAAGGGCATCCTGGTGGTTGAGCCAAAGCCAGGGTTGTTTCGGACCCTCATGGCCCCCTGGCAGAGGCAACACACCACTTCGGCCCCCGCTTCCCGTAGATGGTGCCCCCAGTCTGACCCGACCTGGGGGGAATCAGCCAGTCGCCTTCTCCTGTCCTCTTCTTCATTCTTTTGCTTTCCTATCGTCTTTCCTAACCCTGTCCTGTCATCTTCTCTCTTCCTTATTTCTCCGTTTTTTTCTCCAGGCGGCGAGGGTTAACCCTGTGCAAAGGCTTCACACCCTAGACCCCGAGCATAGGGTTATAGTGGCGAGGTACAGTTAACGTGCGCTTCAAAGCCACGTTCCCTTGTTGGGCTCGGTGGTGGGCGACTGGCCTTGCCACCGAATTGATTCCATTTTCTATGGCTATTTTCTCAGCTCCCTCAAAACACCCTGATCGACCTCCTAAAAGGGGTCGCACCGAAGCACTCCGCACTCAACCACCTCAGGCAGCTTTCAGCAAATACCTTGTTGTACACTCGACCGACGAAAAACCTATCACCGACCTGTCAGTCTTCTTGATTGCCAAGTGTATTGAAAACATTGTTGGAAAAGACTACAATGCCAAAAAGATGCCCTCTGGAGACCTTCTTGTTGAAGTTATGCGAAAAAACCAAAGTGAGAACCTCCTGAAGCAAGAAAAAATTGCCAACTTGACTGTCACAGTTACGCCACACCGCACGCTAAACACTGTCCAAGGTGTTATCTCTGACAAAGAATTCCTCCATGAGACAGATGATGATCTCCTTGAGGGACTGCATGACCAAGGTGTTGTTGGTGTCCGTAGAATTATTATGAGAAGAGATGGAGCAGAGATCAAGACCCGACACATCATCCTAACATTTGCTAGCTCTACCCTGCCAGAGACAGTGAAGGCAGCTTTCCTTAGCTGTCGTGTACGCGTCTACATTCCAAACCCGAGGCGATGCTTTCAATGTCACCACTACGGTCATGGAACTCTAGCTTGCCGTGGCAAGCTCACCTGTGCGAAATGTGGCGAGAATGATCACTCTTCTGATGACTGCAAAAACCTAATCATGAAATGTCCGAACTGCAGTGGTTCACACGCTGCATACTCACAATCTTGCCCATCTTTCAAGAAAGAAAAAGAGATCATTCAGATCAAAGTAACCGAAAATATCAGTTTCCCTGAAGCACGACAAAAGCACAAGATGTTTTCGGCTGCATCCTATGCAGACGCCGCCCGCCGGGGGTTGGGGCGACGTTTGGTTAGTACTGCGACACAATGCAGCTTAGCTGATGTGTCGCTGTCGTTAACCCCCTCCGAGCAACCACCAGCTCCTGCCTCTACAGCAGAGGCCCTGATGGTTCCTCCTCCTGCTGGGCTGCCGTCCACAGCCGAGCACCCCGCCACTACGTCTGCAGAGCCCATGGAGAATGTGGTGACGGGCGCTGTTGGGACTGGTCTGGCCTCTTCCAGTCCAGCTCCATTGGCCCGCACGACACCCGAGGGCATTGAGAGCATGAAATCAGGTGGCCCCACACGTACTCCTTCCCTTCCCGCACCGCAGGTTCCAACCAAGAAGCCTGCGGCCACCTCAGTAACCAATCCGCGAGGTGGATGTCGGATGGACACCATGTCGGTGCCGCCTGATTTGTCAGACGAGGACATGGACACCTCGGCATCTCAACCTGCCCAGCAGGCGCAAAATGAATGCCGCAGCACTTTTGGCCGTGGGAAAAAAACCACCTCATCGTACAACAGGCCCTAAACAAGACTCACTGACATAACCTAAATAGGCAACTTCTCAACTACATCTTTATTATCTTTAATCCATAATAGCTGTTGAAAACATAGTTCAATGGAACTGTAGGGGTCTCATAAAAAACTTGGATGATGTATATGAACTCCTTTATAAACATCAATCCAGTATTGTTTGCCTCCAAGAAACACACCTGAATCCCAAGCAAAGTAACTTTCTTAAACAATGCACTGTCTTCAGGAAAGATAGAGATGCCTTTGCTCATTCATCTGGTGGGGTTGCCATTGTGACGCGAAAATCCATTCCATCCCAGTCCATTAGACTACTCACCAGCCTTGAGGCAGTTGCTGTCCGCGTGATCATTTTTGGTCGGCTAATTACAATATGTTCCTTATACATTCCCCCAGATCATCAATTGTCTACCTCAGAATTTGAGTCGTTGGTAAATGAGCTTCCTGAACCATTTATCTTAGTTGGAGACCTTAATGCACACAACAAACTCTGGGGTTCTGGGCGAACTAACGCTCGCGGCCGCTTGATTGAATATTTCCTAGTATCATCTGGTGCGTGTTTGTTCAACAAAAAACAGCCCACATATTATAACATTACACACAACACGTACTCACACATAGACTTGGCAATCGGTTCTGCTGTTCTTTTTCCACTCGTTGAGTGGCAGGTGGAGAAAAACCTGCTTGGAAGTGACCATTTCCCAGTATTCCTGAGATGCCTAGACAGAGACCCTTACACTCCCACCTCAACTAAAAGGTTTAAAGAAACCGCTGCAGACTGGGAGAAATTTAAGCAGAAATCTCAACTCACATACAGTTCCATAGAACACTTGGGTATTGATGAGGCTTGTAGCCTTGTCACGGCACATATCCTTGACGCTGCACAGAACTTCATTCCCCAGACTTCTGGTAACACAAGTAACTTAAGGCGGCCCTGGTGGAATGAAGAGTGTCGACAAGCACGCCAGGCACAGAACAAGGCGTGGGGCATTCTTTGCGGACAACCTTGTAGCGTTCAAGCGCACCAAAGCCATGGGAAGGCGCATTCGCCGTCAGGTTAAAAACAATAGCTGGAGGTCCTTCCTAACTTCAGTAAATTCTTTCACCGATACAAGAAAGGTTTGGAACAGGATAAGAAAACTAAATGGACAAAGCACACATGGCTTACCCCTTGTTGACACCACTGGTGGCACCCTAGAGGACCAGGCAAACGCGTTGGCACAATACTTCAAACACGTCTCAAGCTCTTCACATTACACAAGCACATTTATACACTACAAAAAGTCAGCTGAGCGAAAGTCCATACGTGACCACAAGCAATCAAACAACTCCTATAACTCTCCATTCTCCCTTCACGAGCTCATGACTGCGTTGGCTGGGTGCAAGCCTTCTGCGCCAGGTGCAGATAACATTACGTACGGCATGATCAAACACCTTCATTCAGACACAATCAATACTCTCCTGTTTTTATTTGCTGGGCACTTTCCTAAGGCATGGAAGCAGGCTATTGTTGTTTCACTGCTGAAAGAGGGAAAGGATGCATCCTGTGTTTCAAGTTATCGTCCAATTGCCCTGACCAGCTGCTTGTGCAAGCTGTTCGAAAAAATGATCAACAGAAGGTTACTATACTTCCTGGAATACAATGGTATTCTGGACAGCTGCCAGGCAGGTTTTCGGTCGGGCAGATCAACAGACCAACTTGTCGCTTTTGAATCCTATGTGAAAAATGCGTTTGTTAACAAACAGTTTTGCATGTCCATATTTTTTGATCTAGAAAAAGCATATGACACTGCCTGGTGCTACGGCATCCTGCGAGACCTGAAATCTTTTGGAATTTGTGGGAATATGCTTAAAGGAGCCATGAAGACAAAATACAAGTTGGGTTTATTAGAAAGACTACTTAGTCCTGATAACAATGATACTAATATCAACGCAATCTTTGAACAAATAACAGAGATATTGAAGAAAACGTGTGAAGCAGTCGCGACCCCCTAGGGAATTTCCCGCAACTTTTCTATGACGTCACGGAACCTTGTTTGTGCGATTGGCGGCCGCCTAACTGACCTATCGCGACGACACATGACTGGACGTCTGTAATGGGGCCTCTAATTCCATTTGACCGCATCCCTTGAATGCTAACGTGAAGTTAACGCACTGAAAATTATGTTTTATTGTTGGCCCGTATGACGTCATTCTTGCTCATAACACGTCACTGTGGCGCAAAATTTGAAAGTTTTTAAGTACTTCTTGCTTTTTTTCCCGTAAAAAACATCTTTTGTGGCTGTAATGGAGCGGAGTGAGATGCTGAATCCTAGTTCTTTCAAATTAAACGAAGTTGTATTTTCTCTTCATGGCTTCTTTAATGCCCTTGAAAGCTATTTGTCTGAACGAACATTCAGAGTGATGGCACATTCCCACTGGCGATTTGTCTCGTCGCGCGACGGCACGCGTCGCGCGATGAGGCCTTGAGGTGGTGTTCGCACTTGCTATGAGCAATGATGCGACTGCGTTCAGCGCAGCTGCTTCCCGACTTGTACGACCTCGTTGGTGCGTCAACCATTCGCAGTCAAAGAAAATGATGTTACGCGACAAAAGCAGGTAGAAATCAAACTAAAACACATGCTACTAACCTGGAGGAATACCCGCCGCGGTGGCTCAGTGGCTAAGGCGTTGCGCTGCTGAGCACGAGGTCGCGGGTTCGATTCCCGGTCGCGGCGGCCGCTTTTCTGATGGAGGCGAAAAGCAAAAACGCCCGTGTGTACGAGATTCCGGCGCACGATAAAGATCCCCAGGTGGTCAAAATTAATCCGGAGCCCTCCACTACGGCGTGCCTCATCGCCGGCGTTGCGTCGGCGCGTTAAACACCCCTAATCAATCAATAACCTGGAGGAATGCCGAAAACATTTGCGGGTTGCGGGAGGAGCAGAAAATAACAAACTCAAGAAGGCTCTTTTCAACATATTATTGCACGAAGAAATGCACACGCTTGCTTTCACGCCACAACACCCGCATCACGGCCCACAAATGTCGCTTCTTTTCACAGGCGCAAAGTTCTGACGCCACCGAACTCTACGCGTGTTTACCAGTCGCCGATAGAACGATGAGGCTGCAAGTCAACCTACCGTCTCGCTGTCCACCTAGCTCTATACGATGATTACTTGCTTTTACAATCCATACACGCTTCTCCACACTGATGAGTTCCACGCTATTCGTTGATTAGTGCACGCGTACGCTGAAGCCACTGACCAAAGAACCGATGCACACGGGAAGTTGCTTTCCGGCCCGACCCGCCGGGTACAGCGATAGCGGGCCAAGCGCCTGGCCGAGCGAGCCAGCGGCGGTGGAGGCGGCAGCTCGTCCTCGCCCGCCCGCCCGCAACGTTTGCATACCGGATGTAAAGAAACGTTTCGTTTCCGGCTACGTCAGCCTACTCTGCGGCCATGATTGGCTTACCGGTTTTGCGGGGCCGTCGCGTGATGAGGAAATTCGGACCGAGAGCGATCGGCTCCGCCGTCGCAAAATGCCGAAAAGCGACGGCCGGCTCGTCGCTTTGCGATGTTGCTTTTCGTCGCGCGACGAGGCGCATCGCCAGTGGGAATGTGCCTTGAGGGTCGGGGATGCAGTATCCGTGCTGTATATGCAAGAAAATGGCGTCCCTCAGGGTGGAGTACTTAGTTGCACACTTTTTATAGCTAAGATGAACACACTTGGAAAAGCTCTGCCCCGTACCATTTTTTACTCCATTTACGTGGATGATGTTCATATCAGTTTCCGGTCCTGTAACCTGTCTATCTGTGAACGGCAGTTACAACTTGCCACAAACAGGCTTGTAAAATGGGCCGACGAAACTGGCTTTAAGCTAAATCCTCAAAAGAGCACATGTGTATTATTTTCCAAGAGGCGTGGTATTCACCCTGAGCCCACCGTCCAGCTCAGTGGAGTGGCTGTGCCTGTGAAGAAGGAACACAAGTTTTTAGGGATTGTGCTAGATGAAAAGCTGTCATTTATTCCACATATAAAGCTACTCAAAATAAAATGTATAAAGGCAATGAATATCCTAAAAGTCCTATCCCACCACTCCTACGGCGCAGATAGGATGTGCCTGCTGCGTCTCTACAACAGTTTAGTGAAGTCGCGGTTGGACTATGGGAGCGTAGTATACGGGTCAGCTTCGAAAACCGCTTTAAAAATGCTTGACCCTGTTCTGCACCTTGGGCTTCGCCTTTCGTCAGGAGCCTTCCGAACGAGTCCTGCACAAAGCCTATATGTGGAATGTGACGAGTGGTGCCTGGAAGACCAGCGCTTGTACACAGATCTACTGTATGCCATGAAGGCAACAGCCATAAAAAATCACCCTTCTCGTTTATTGTCAATGACACCTCTGCCATGCACTCGTTTCTCAGTCGGCCCTCTATATCTATGCCTTTTTCGTTGAGAGTGAAAGTGCACGCTGAAGAGCTTGGGGTTTCTTTTAGCGAGACTTACAAAACTTCGATCACAGGCCTTGTTGCTCCCTGAGAAATGTCCCCGATTTCTTCTGATTTATCTTTTAGAGCCATTAACAAAAGAACTGCACCAAGAGAACTCATCTTGCAGCACTTCCTACATCTACGACACAAATATCCCTACACAACGTTTTACACAGATGCCTCCAAGTCCGCCCATTCTGTGTCATGCGCTGCACATGGCCCAAACTTTGCTATCACAAAGACAATGAACAAAAATACCAGTATTTTTACAGCTGAAGCACACGGCATTTTAACCACTGTGGAACACATTACAGATACCAGAATACACAGTTCTATTATTTTTACAGACTCCCTGAGTGTAGTATTAGCTCTCCATTCAGGAAAACCAACGAGAAACATTATTTTAAACCGTCTTATCAAATCCATAATGTCTGCTTACGCTCTGAAATTGACTGTAGTAGTGTGCTGGGTACCTGGGCACAGCGGAATTTCGGGCAATGAAATTGCTGACGAGAATGCTGCTGTGGCGGCTTTCCGCAGTGTTGTAGATATCCCACATGTGCCCTACCTAGACATGAAACCACTAGTTCAGAGTATGCTTCGGAGGCGCTGGCAAGTACAGTGGGACACACAAATCGAAAACAAACTAATCATTATAAAACCACACATAGGGAAATACAACACAGAGAAACGGAACAGGTTCACAGAAATATCAATATGCAGATTAAGAATAGGTCACACACACGCTACACACTCATATCTTTTAAACGGAACCCCACCACCATCTTGTGAGAAATGCGGACGAAGACTTACAGTCCTCCATGTATTGATTGAATGCTTGGCATACCATGACGCAAGGAAACGACACTTCCCAGAACTATACACCTACACGATACCCTTACACCCATCCTTGTTTTTATCTGATCAACCCCCGATTAGAAGTGAACGCCTTTTAGCCTATCTCGCTGACATTGGATTTTTAGCACTCATCTCATACCATGTGGGACATCAGGGCCACCCAATGAGGGTGTTTCTGAGCGTTTTCATAACGTGCCAGGGACGTCACCGCCATCCCTGTTATGTTATGGCGCTCCCAGCACACACATAAGCATCGTCACTGTTACCTCTCATCTTATTCATCTTCGCTTCTTAGAATAAGGGCCCTTTACACCCATATATACACTATTTTTATCAAGTACATCACAATCATCGCCATGGCATTTTAACAAATGTGACAAAACAAACATTGTCTTGGCGCTCTTTGGCCTCAGACGCCCCTGCGCCAATAAAATATACATAATAATAAAAAAATTTTTTGTCATTTCTTATAAGGTTGCAGATGAAGGCTTTCCACCTCTAGAATATGTTTTTGCTTGCTGCCTGTGTGATCAGAATGCACAAATGGCTGAACTGCCTTGCTCTTGTGTGTTTGCTCCACTGTGACCCATTGCTCCACTGTGACCCATTAAAGTTTGAGGTTTCGCTATGCCATTTGTGCGAGTTGCGCGTGCATGCTGCCTCAGCTTGCCGGTCGTGTTCGTGTGGGTGGGTAACTTGGGGCCATGCGCAGGATGTGGCCCGAGTATGTGCGGCAGAGGGTGCGCGACACCTACACCTACTTTGGAGGCAGCATTGTGATCACGGCAGCGTCAGCCCTGGCCGTCAGCCGAAACCCGGCCATGCTCAACCTGGTCATGCGCAACTCGTGGCTGGTAAGCACACCTGCCGGGAGGCCCTGCTGCCAAGCCCCAGGCTGTGGGTGTGGTTTCTGGCTTTTCTGATGAGGCAGTGTATGAGATATCTTCACACGTTGGAGCACACCAGGGGGTCCACATTATTGTGACACACTACTGCACCTTCCACGAATTAGTTTAATGTTGTGTATAAAGGGGCCAGCAATCGTGTGTGTCGAGCTTGGTGGTGTGCGCAGCCGTTGCAACAGAGCCATTGCACCGGGTGTTTGCGCACAATGTCAGGGGTGCTGCTTGACTGCTGGGTGATCTCCTAAACTACAAGTGCAGTTGTGTATGATTGTGTGATGCTATCATGGGCCATCTGCAAGCTCCGTGCAGCTACGTCTGCCTTAGTGGCAAGAGCATTGAACCTTCTTTTGTAATCTAAGCCAGTGCATGGAACGAACAAATCGAGTGTGCATTATTGCTGAAAAGTTGACTACTGTATGTGCTTGCATCATGAACTCCCCCCCCGGTTTTTCTTTCTGTAGGAATTGAAGCATATTTGGTGACTTTTGTTAAGAGAAGCAGCTCTTTGCTGACTTTTTTTTTTTTTGTATGATGGATATGGACTTTGTTCTTCCTTGTGTTCTACATGCAAAGTTTCTGTTCTGTCACTGTGTGGAACTAACATTGTCGGGAAAGGAGGACGGAACATTTTTGCATGAGAACTTTATTAGAGCGAACAACTCTGGAAAAAGAAACAATAAAGAAAAAAGCTAGGTTTTTTTTTTTTTGTTATTCTGAACCTTCTACTTGGAGTCATACATGGGGATCTACTTTACAGTGCCTAAAGTCTCCTATGTGCTGAGTTATTCAGTGCACAGCGAGCCTGCCCTTAAAGGGACCATGCAGACAAAAGACAAGTTTGGTTCATTCGAAAGATTGCTTCGTTAAAATGATACTGACACCACTTTTAATGTAAACGTTGCTCAAATAAGCTATGTAATTAGGAAAAAAGGGAATGGCCATGTTATTCACTAGCTCATTTTCCACACTAGAAGATATGACGTCATATGCACAGCCGTGCAATTGGCTGAGACCGGCAAAAGCAAACGCTAGTTAGGCAGGGCTTATAAGCTTGGAGAACGAGCTGTTTTTGCCTTAATGTAATGCATATTGATTTTATGGCAGTAAGAATGGTGGGGTAAACAGTGGAAAAAATTATGAAGTAAACATAGAAGCACCAGTGCGTACTGCTGTTTGTACTGTGCACACTATGCTTGTTATAGTTGCACAGCAGCGTGGAGCTTTGGTGTTGTCTCAGAAAACAGTGGCCAATTAGTGTAAGCGGCATTGTCTTACGTGACCCTATTTGTCGAACACACCCCGTGTTTCACGAAACAATTACTACCTACTACACAAAAACAAGCCAGGTGCAAATCCGGTCAAAAATGAAGCAGAGGCGGACAGCAGTGCGAAGCAGTATGGTGGCGCCATCTACAAGAATTGATGGCAAACAATGCTTCGCTGTGTGCTGCAGATTGAACAGCACACTTGAAATTACTTGAGCACCCGACCTTGTGAAGTCATGGCAGACGTCACGAAACACAAATTTGGCGGGAGAATAAAAATTTTAACTTAAATTGATTAATTTCTCAGTGAATAAAGCATCACTTTCTGCTGGACAAGCGCTGAGGGCACTGTAAAACAGCAGATCTTTCGACTAAAACAAACTTGTATTTTGTCTGCATGGCCCCTCTAAGGGCATCACCTTGAAAGGGGAAGTGTTGTGGGGGCTGCGTACTCAGGGAAAGTTGAATGGAAGTTCTTTGGCCCCCAGCAATGGTCGGCAAGCAGTCTGCAGTCAGCCAAACAGGGCAAAACAACCGAGCCCCAGGTCTTGCACGTCCCCCCATTTAACCCTTTGAGAGAGAGAGAGAGAGAGAGATGACTTTATTTGATGCCCTAGATGGGTTCTGAAGGGTAGACGACTTGGACGGTCTCCCTCCCTCATCCGTCAGCCAGGATTCCTTGGATCCTCGCGGCGGCTTCGGCCATCCGGACTGCTGTCAGTTGTGCCTCCGGTGTGGAGCTGAGCAGAACAGTCTCCCATTGTTCTGCAGTCTTAATTTTGTAGCTTCTAAGTGTATCTACATCGGATTTGCTGTTATAGCCATTCGTATTTTTTTGGAGCTTATGGCAGGACCATATCATGTGGTGTAGGTCGGCTCTGCTGTTGCATAAAGTGCAGAGGTTTGAGTAAAGGTCTGGGTAGCAGCGGTTGAGGTAAACAGGGCTCGGGAAAGAGTTCGTCTGCAACCGTCGCCACGTGACTGCCTCTTTCCTGGAAAGAGTGGGGTGGGCCGGTGGATATTTGCATCTGGATAACCTGTAGTGATTTATTATATCCCTGTATGTGACTAGCCTGTCTGTGAGATCTCGTAACGTGTGCTTGTTCTTGGCTTTCCTGCGACGTCTTGTGTGGGGATGATGGTGGTTGTGGGGGCGTCGTAGGCAACACAGCTCGGTTGACCAGAGCTCGAGCGGTTGCGAGGGCCAGTTCATTCCCCTGTAGGCCGCAGTGGGCCGGAGTCCATATCAAAAGAATTTTTCTTTGGTTAGGGGTCTTCTCTAACAACGAGGCTGCTGCAGGGGAGATCCTGCCTTTCGAGAAGTTAAAGGGGTCCTGAAATACCTTCCGCCGATGCATGGATGTACATGTAACCAAATAAGACAATGTATTAGCAATCTCCTCCCGCAAGAATTTTGTTAAAGCGATGAGTATTAGCTGAGAAATCGTAAATCAAAAACCGCGCATTATCGTCGCGCCGCGTTTCCTCCTCTTTTCAACTGTTGACGGCGCGCGAGCACTCCCTCCCATGATGCTGCGCTAGTCAGCGGTGACGTACTTCCGCATTACGCTCCTCCGACTGCCGTCTGCTACGGGCAAGTTTTGTTGACACCATGAATTCCGCACTCCGCTCAAGGATGGATAAGCGAACGAAAAATCTGGCCGCATGTGTGCGGTGGCCTGGCCTTGCCCTTTCGCGGTGTGCGTTGCTGCAGTGCAGCACGTGACTTTTAATCGGCGGCGAACTCGCAGCCGCTGGGGAGGATCTTGCGCTCGGTCCCTTTCATGCACCGCGCACTGTTTATCCAAAAAGCGCCGTATCAGATGTGGCCCCGCTGGTGCCGGGTCTTATTTTGCGGTGGTGGTAATTCCTGTCGGCGCCATGTGAAAAAGACATTTTAAACTGATACAGAACCCGTGCACAAAACGCTTCAATCATGTGACCAGTTCAGCTTGGGGCGACGCGTGGTGGAGAGCGGCAACGTTGGCAAAACATGCTCCGGCGCGGCTCTGAGCTTTCTAGCGCTGGAGCGAGCGCCTTTCTTTGACGATCTCAAACATCGGTTGCCTTGGCAACAAGGCACAAACCGCTCAGAGGTCAGTTACGGTTGCGTGATCCCGGTTCAGCTCGGGGCCCCACCTCGCGACATGTGGGCACTCTCATTAGGAAGTGTGAGATGCGTTTGGTATTACAGGAGGCGATGGTGTGTGTGTTGTGGACGCCTTTGTTTCGTGATGAAATGCGACGTTGTGCTTCTGCGGGTGGATAGTGCTTCCCATGGTCTGGATTATATTTTTCGAGCGACGTACGACTCAACCTCGCATGGGGTATGTGCAGTGTGCGTGGCTAAAAGCCATCTCGGCTTGCGCACCAGAGTTAAGTGACTTGCTGTTCGTCCCCGCAAACCGCGCGCGAGGTGAGTGCCGAATTTACGACGGGCAGAAGGAGGCAACCCATCGTCTGTCAATCGCGGTTCAGACTTGCAACGCATGTTGTGACGTTGTGTTCGTTCGAAACGCATCTCTGGATTGTTTTGAAGTGGAAAAAAATGTATCCGTCAAACCCTGGCATTCGGCTCAGGGCGGTCTCTGCGATTGCACGAAAGAAGTGCCACGGGGCTTCAACGCTTTCTTTATGGGACGTACTCCGGTAAGAGAATATCCATGTCGTGTTATGGCCGTGTTGCATTCAATACGAACGGTTAAGCGTTTGTTTACACTTGTGTCGTTTGTCGTAAAATGTCCAAGCACTCCGGCACTACGCTGGCAGATCAGCCGGCGTGTCGACGCTGAGCAGACGACTCATCTCTTTGCCGGAAGTGCGTGAAAAAGCCGCCCAATAGCAGGATGTCTAGCTCATGACGAACATCGGGGAATCGATGATGTAGACATGTGAAGATGGCGGCGTCCAAAAACACGAAGGAAAGGGTGAGAAAAAAGCGACAAACTTTGCAACAAAAGTGTGAGCTTTCCGCTGCGCGTAAAAGAGTAATACTTGGCCCAGATGACCTTGACGACCCAATCTAACGATTGCGCTACTTCATTTAGTGTGCTCAAAATGCCTTTCAGGGCCCCTTTAAGAATGGCGGACTTCAAGTCGCTTATGATTGTGGTTGCGTGGGTAGAATTCATAGCAAGGGCTATGGCCATTTCCTCTCCCTGAGTGGGATGTTTGGCCGGCGTGGATGCTGACGTCACCGTGACGCCGTCATTGCTGACGACTGCAATTGCCATGGCGTTGAGACAAGAGCCGCCGTTGTAGTAGTCGGCTGCGTCAACGTAGACAATCTCTCGTGGCTCACGATGGGTTCGGAAACGTTTGTCAAGGGCTCGTACTCTAGCTTGTCTTCTTTCCACATTTAGCTCTGGATGCATATTCCTTGGTAGTGGCGGGATGCGAATGTATTTTCGCCATTCGTGTGGGAGGTCAACTTCATTTGGGAGGGAACTTCCACTTCGGATTCCTAGTGGCTGCAGAATGTGTCTTCCCGTTTTGCTTTTAGATAGCCATTCTACTTGGGCTGTTTGTTGCGCTTCAATTAGTTCTTCAATCGAGTTACTGATGCCTAGTGCTTCGAAGCGTTCGTTGGGTGTGGTAACAGGTAATCCCGTTGCTTGTTTATAAACTTTCTTAATTAAGCCATTAATTTTTACTTTCTCGTCATTTTTGAGCTGTAGGAAAGGAATGCTGTAGGTGATTTTACTAATTACGAAGGTCTGTACGAGCCGTATGAGCGTGTCTTCCTTCATACCTCTATTCTTGTTTGCCACTCTGGAGATGAGTCGCATGGTGAGCTGAGTGCTCTTCTCGAGATGAAGGATTGTCTCTTTGTTGTGACCATTCGATTGCAGTCGTAGGCCGAGGATTCTAATGGTGTTGACAACTGGGATCTTTTGGTTGTTGGCGTAGACGCAGATGTCGGGATTCGATGGGTCTCTCTTCTGTCCCCTACTGGTAGGCCGGCAGATGAGCAACTCGGATTTTTGAGGAGAACAGTCCAGTCCTCGTTCTCGAACATAATTTTGCACTATGTCTACTGCCGTTTGTAGGGTGTCTTGAATGTGGCCATCGCTGCTGCCGCCAATCCACAGAGTAATGTCGTCGGCGTACAGACTGTGGTGAAGGCCTTTGATGTTGCTTAATCTCTCAGGCAGGCCTAAGAGTGAGACATTGAAAAGAAATGGGGAGAGCACAGATCCTTGAGGTGTACCCCTACCACCCAGGGCAAAGTCACCCGACTCAAGGTTGCCGATGGAAAGGGAAGCAGTCCTGTTTGTAAGGAGCTCTCGGATGTAATTGTATACTCGCTTCCCCGGGGCTATCTTGGCTAGCCCGTCTAGTATCGCTTCGTGTCTGACGCTATCGAAAGCCTTGGTGAGGTCAAGACCTAAGATTGCCCTTGTGTCCAAAGGAGAAAGTTTGTCGCCGTCGATTATTTGATGTTTGATTTGTAGCATAATATCCTGGGTAGAAAGCTTCGCTCTGAACCCTATTATAGTGTGCGGATATAGGTCATTGTCGTCCATGTAGTTGCTGATACCGTTAAGAACGACGTGTTGGAGGAGCTTACCAATACAAGATGTTAAAGAGATTGGTCTTAAGTTGTCAATGTGAAGCTTTTTCCCAGGTTTAGGTATCATGACTATTTTTGCAGTCTTCCAGATTTTTGGAAGGCTGCCTCTCAACCAGCACTCGTTCATGAATTTAGCTAGCGCAGTGAGGGAAGGCTCGTCAAGGTTTCTAAGCGTCTTGTTGGATATGCCATCGGGTCCCGGTGTCGACTTCGTCCGCAGCTTTTGAACAACCGCACGGAGTTCCTCGACGGTGATTGGTCGGTCAAGTAAGGTGTCTCTGGTCCGGAGCAGTCCGGGAGCTTTACGGGGGGATTGGAGCCGATGTACTTGTCTTCGATTATTTGTATGAGCTCGGCATTTGTCCCGTTGTGCACATGGAGAATTCTGTTTAAATTTAATTGCTGCACAGTTTTACCCGACTCAGGATTCATAAGGTATCGCAGGATGTTCCATGTTTTGGGGAGCCCGATCTGGATGTCCATGCATTCACACGTTTCGTGCCATTGCTGGCGCGAGAGTAGATTAGCGTGTTCTTGAATTTCGCAGTTTAATCTAGCTATTCGTCTTCTCAGGGTGCGGTTGTGTTTTTGCTTCTTAAGCCGTTTCTCTAATCCCTGTTTGGCTTCCCACATGTGAAGTAGGCGGGAATCAGCTGTCGCAAAACCCGCCTCCTCTGGTATGCTTTTCGTAGATTTCTCGACGTGCGCCTTCAGCTGTGCTGACCATGTGTCGATGTCGGTTATGTCCGGCATACCACCGTCGTGGTCACACTCAGCAAGTCTCAGGGTTCTGAAGTCGTCCCATTCGACAACCTTGATTTTGTGCCCTTTGGGTTTAGCTGGGCCAGCACTTATTTGGATAGATATAATGAGGTGGTCGCTCCCCAGATTTTTCTGGGTGTTATTCCAGGCGACCTGAGATGCGTACTTGGTAAAAGCGAGATCCGGAGTGGTGTCCATGCTGATGCTGTTGCCGTACCGCGTGGGGTGAGCGGGATCAGTTATGAGAGAGTCTTTCTTGCTGAGTGGTTTCCCAGAGTTGTTTGCCCTTGGGTGTGTCTCTGGCGTATCCTTTTTTATTTATCATGTAGACTTTTATCATGTACAAAAACTGCAGTATGGGCGCGTGATGCAACCACGACACTAGAGATAGCCATGATTGCGAGTCGAGCGGAGTACACCCGGACCGACTGTGTGTAGCAGCGCTTACGTGCTCCGCTAAAGCGGAAAGCTTACATTAAATATCTTCCGGCCAAATTCGATTAAGCAATTACGTTTATGCCCACTGAGCCTTAAAAAAACTGATTTCTCCGCATCACAGCTGTCTAATGAACACGGGTGCAACAAAGATGACCACGTTCAAAGAGAGCATCTTATTGCCACCAGCACTCAATATTTGAGCCGTAGTGAAGAAGTTCGTAAGCAGTGCTTCGCGTTTCTTGACCTCGTATGCTGACAGCGCTAACAAGGCTTGCTCTTAAACATTCGCGTGCGCCTGCGTGCCTCCGCAGAACGTCGATGGCATTCATCACTTCGGTGGCCGTCGGTCTACCGTCGATTTCACCGACACTTCCTCGGGCTCTTGTTTGCAACACTTTTCTTTCCCTTGGAGTGCTCATGCTGCTTACAAGACTTACCTAATGATGCACGAACAAAGTGTTAATGTGGTTATCAGCGAGCACAACATAGAGCAGCAGCACCGTGAGGAAGGAGGCATAGAAAAGAAGCTTGAAGTAGGCTTCGGCAGCCTAAGCATAAAGGGCGCTGGCATAGGCAATGATGGAGACGTCAAAATGGTGGCTGCACTATTCAACCATCTATGACCACCGCTAGCGGTTTGAGCAGCTTCTTTCATCACTTTTAATTGTTGCCAACCACAGATTTCACCGCTTTTCTTTCATTTTAGCCGTTTAAGAGTTAATGCATCTACTGAATATTTTCAATGTAGGCTCTGAGAGGCAAAATAAAACGTCCCTCGACAGGAATTTCGTTCTTCCTTTGTTGTCGTGACTTCGTTAAATCGGAAGTGCCGCACGAAATTACTTTGTAAATTCGAGATAAAAATACATGCATTTTGCAAAATTTTGATAGAAAACTTGAAAAAATTCGTTATATCGCGAATTTCGTTAAATTGAGGTTAGTTATATCGAGGTTCAACTGTATATGTATGTCCGTGACCCTGAAAGGCTTAAGCTCCTCCATGTCGTGTCATGCAGGCCATCGGGGCCAGCTTTGCGGCCATGATTGGGACGGGCATGGTTGCCCGCTCGCTGCCTTACAAGGAGGGCCTGGGTGCCAAGCAGGCGGCCTGGGCGGTGCACTGTGGTGTCATGGGTGCCCTGGTGGCCCCCCTTTGCCTGCTGGGTGGGCCCATCATGGTGCGCGCCGCCTGCTACACGGCCGGCGTGGTGTCGGGCCTGTCTGCCGTGGCAGCCTGCGCTCCCAGTGAGAAATTCCTCAGCATGGGTGGACCCCTTGCCATCGGACTGGGATTCGTCTTTGCCTCCTCGCTCGGTACGTGGCCTTCCCTGAGCTGTGGGGTGCTGCCCCCGGTGGGCTCGTTTCGGGGGGGCCTGAGAAAGCTGTGGTTGAGCGGAGAGGATGGCCTTCACTTCACACCTACGGAAGGCAATGTTGATGTTGGTCAAAAGAGCACACCGACAGATTCTAGCTGCACGGAAGAGGACCCCGTTGTGCTCCAGCCCATTGGTGGCAAAGGCACAAATGGATTCTCTTTTTGCCAACAGTAAAGTTGGCAAAATGTTCACGTGCTGAGAAATTTCATTGCTTTGCATCCCTGGTCAGTACCCTTTACAGAAAGACAGTAAGGCCAAATCAGATTATTGAGACTATTAGGCATGGTAAATGTCAGTGATGAAGAGAATTTTAATTCTGGAAGAAAGAAAAAACTAGACTGCTGGCAAAAACAAACCTCTTCCTAGTGAATGCCTGCCCAGTGCTCCTCCTTTTAAAGGGACACTGAAGTGATTTGTAAACATTGCGGGATTACTAGTGCAAATTGTAGTCCGGAGTCCATAGGCCATGTTTCGACCACTCTGAGCGCGTTTAACACGAATTTATTTAGTAGAACAATCAATTCAAAAATGCTGTCCACCTCTCTGCACCCTCGCCCATTTTCTGTGGCGTTTTCGTGTGACGTCAGGAGGAGGTGACTTGGCAATTGGCTGCGCTACTGCACGGCTCGCCGGCCTTCCGACAGAGTCAGTCGGCCCAGCGTTTAGTCTGCCGGCCGCCAACGGGTCGTCGCAATTCGTTCGCTCATTTGAAACTAAGCCACAACACGTTTGTGAATGGAAGAATGTGCCTTTCTTTACTTTGTTAGTTTGTACACCGTATCAAGCTCCGAGTGCGGGTCGCTCCACACAAGCGCTGCACAAGTGCACATGCGACGCTTCACTGACTTTACGCTAGTGGGAAAATCCAAGGCCACTTGAAGGCGGGAGATGAGTCAGCGAAGTCAATAAAGGTACTAAGGAAATAAAATCAACTGAAACTTTTACTGTACAGCGCAAAACTAGGGAGCACGAAGCACTTTTTTGCGCTGGGTGATCAAGCCAGAGGTCGGCGAACTCACTCATGAGTCCACTCACTCAAATTCATTTGGACTCAAACTCACGCGTGAGTTTGAGTTTGAGTGAGCGCGAGGCTAGTGTGGCATGGTGAGTTTGAGCTTGAGTGAGTTTGAGCCGAGTGATCACGACTGAGTTTGAGTCCGATTGACTTTGAGTCCATTTTGAGTTCTGAGTACATTTTGAGTTCTGAGTCCATTTTGAGTTCTGAGTACATTTTGAGTTTGAGTCCATTTTGAGTTCTGAGTACAATTTGAGTTTGAGTCCATTTTGAGTTCTGAGTACATTTTGAGTTTGAGTCCATTTTGAGTTCTGAGTACATTTTGAGTTTGAGTCCATTTTGAGTTTGATTACATTTTGAGTTTGAGCCCATTTTGAGTTCTGAGTCCATTTTGAGTTTGAATCCATTTTGAGTTCTGAGTCCATTTTGAGTTCGGAGTACATTTTGAGTTTGAGTACATTTTGAGTTTGATTACATATTGAGTTTTGAGTACATTTTGAGTTCTGAGTACATAGGAGTTTTAACTCCATTTGAGTACATATGAGTAGCCTAGCAGGCAGCTATGGTTGGCTGTTAAGTTTTATGCGTCACTGTGGGCTCGGAATTCAGGTTACCTGCGGGTATGGCACCAATCGCGATCTGCATGATCGGTTGGGAGGGAGGTGGTGTCTGATTTTTTTTAGTTTCTTGTTGAATTTTCATGGCCATAAGCACTTGCTGTATACCTAATTTTCGCGGCTGGGCGCGTGAGTGATAATTGACTGGTGAGGTCATAAAAAAGGGTTGTCTTAACTTTTCCTCCTGACGGATCCACTAAGAGCGTGGGAAAGGGTGGTGGGAAAGCACACGGCGGCGCTGGCGTGCTGGTTGTTCGCCTGCTACTGTTAATGGCTTGATATAGTAGGGGTCACAAAGGAAGAGGTGAGAGCCGGGGGGAAAAGGGGGCGGGGGCTGTCCTTTCTACTGTTTCAAATGAATTAGCTGAATTGACTGGGCAGCGCCCCTTAAGACAGAATAATGACCACATTAGATTGGGTGAAAAGTGAAACTGATGAGGCTAAGGCGTGTAAGGTATCAAATGAAAGGTCCGGATTAACGGAATCACGCGGGGTAAATAAAAAAAATGCTTTCTGATTGTAGTCATCAGGCAGTCATAATGAGTCATAGATTGGGTTAAAATTCAAAATGACGCTGCGAGGCCATGTGGGGAATCAAATTCAAGGTCTAGATGTGGGGAATCATTCGGGACGAACATGAGATATGGATATATCATGACGTAGTCATGGTAAGTCAAAGATTCGGTTAAAATTCAGGTTCATGACGCTAGGGCGTATCAAATTAAAGGTCTCGTTGAGGGTAATCACGTGCTTCCTGATTATTATCACGACATAGTCAAAATGGGTCATAAATTAGGTTAAAATTCACAATGATGCCACTGGGTGTCCGGGGCATCAAATTGAAGGTTCCGATAAGGAAAATCACGTGGGACAAAAATGTGGTAGGGCTATATCGTGAGATAGTCATGGTTAGTCATTGATTGGTTTAACGTTCAAATTGATTCCGCTAGGATGTGATGGGTATCAAATTAATGGTCTTGATGAGCAGAATCATGTGGGAGAAATACAAAAATGCTTCCTGATTATAAGCATTAGATTGTCATGGCGAGTCTTATATTGGGGTAAAATTCGAAGTGACCCCAATAGGGCGTGTAGGTATCACATTTACGGTCTTGACGAGGGGAATCACGTGGTACAAATAAAAAAAGGCTTCGTAGTTCGAATCATGAGATGGTCATTATGAGTCATAGATGGGGTTAAATTCAAGGTGAGGCTGCTGAAGCATGTGGGGCGTCAAATTGAAGGTTCCAGTTAGGGGAATCATGTCGGACACCTAAATAATGCGTCCTGGTTACAGTCATGAGAGGCATCGTTAGTTTGACTGGTATGAATTTTGTATGACCCTCCTAAGGTGTGTGGGGTATCAAATTAAAGGTCTTGTCGAGGGAGATCACGTGGGACAAATATAAAAATGCTTTCTGGTTATAATTATGAGGATATAGCAAAAGGTATATAGCAAAAGGTACACACACTCACACACACACACACACACACACTCTCACTCACACTCTCACACTCACTCACACTCACTCACACACTCTCACTCACACACTTACACTCACACACTCACTCACACTCTCACTCACACTGTCACTCTCACTCACACTCACACACTCACTCTCACAGTCTCACTCACACTCTCAATCTCACTCACACTCTCACTCACACACCCTCACTCACAAACTCTCACTCACACACTCCCACTCACACACTCACACTCACTCACAATCTCACTCTCACTCACACTCTCACTCACACTCACTCACTCTCACACTCTCACTCACACTCAATCTCACTCACACCCTCACTCACAAACTCTCACTCACACACTCACACTCACTCACAATCTCACTCTTACTCACTCTCACTCACACTCTCACTCACACTCTCACTCACACTCACACACACACTCTCAGTCTCACTCTCATTCACACTCTCACTCTCATTCACACTCTCACTCTCACTCACACTCTCACTCAGTCACACTCTCTCACTCACACTCTCACTCTTACTCTCACTCTCACACTATCACTGTCACTCACACTCTCGTCTCTCACACTCTCAATCTCACACTCTCAAACTCTCACTCTCTGACTGTCTCAATCTCTGTGAGGCCATGTGAGTTCTGAATTCATTTTGAGTTCTCAGCCCATTTTGAGTTCTGAGTTCATTTTGAGTTTTGAGTACATTTTGAGTTTTGAGTACATTTTGAGTTTTGAGTCCATTTTGAGTGAGTACATTTTGAGTTTTGAGTACATTTTGAGTTTTGAGTTCATTTTGAGTTTGAGTACATTTTGAGTTTTGAGTCCATTTGGAGTTTGAGTTAACTTTGAGTTTGAGTACATTTTGACTTTTGAGTCCATTTTGAGTTTTGAGTACATTTTGAGTTTTGAGTCCATTTTGAGTTTGAATACACTTTGAGTTTGAGTACATTTTGAGTTTTGAGTACATTTTGAGTTTGAGTACATTTTGAGTTTGAGTCCATTTTGAGGTTGAGTACATTTTGAGTTTTGAGTACATTTTGAGTTTTGAGTTCATTTTGAGTTTGAGTACATTTTGAGTTTTGAGTCCATTTGGAGTTTGAGTTAACTTTGAGTTTGAGTACATTTTGAGTTTTGAGTCCATTTTGAGTTTTGAGTACATTTTGAGTTTTGAGTCCATTTTGAGTTTGAATACACTTTGAGTTTGAGTACATTTTGAGTTTTGAGTACATTTTGAGTTTTGAGTCCAAATTGAGTTTGAGTACATTTTGAGTTTGAGTACATTTTGAGGTTTAAGTACATTTTGAGTTCTGAGTACATTTTGAGTTTTGAGTCCGAGTGAGTTCTGAGTTTTGAGCTCAATGTGAGTTTGCATTTGAGTGAGCGCAGATGTGCTGCTCAGCATTGAGTCTGAGTTTGAGTGAGTGGTGATTCGAAAAAAAAAATTGTGAGTGAGTTTGAGTGAGCCGCGCCAACTTTGCCGAGGTATGGATCAAGCACAGCGGTCAGCAGCACGACCACACATCTGCGAACGCTTTTCCGTCCAAGAAATGCAATTGCTAGACGTGAGATATTGTGGAAATTGGGGGGACGCTTACTGCACGAGTGCGATGCAACAAATAGTCGCCTAATCTGCTTGAAATGCTAAAACTAAATAAAAGTGTAAACTGGTTATACATTATACAGTTAAACCTCGATGTAACGAAGTAGGTAAAATTCGTAATTTACTTCGTTACATTGAAATTTCGCTACACTGAAATTCGCGGTTATAATGAAGTGTTCATCCCATAAAGCATTCCCTGCAAAAGAAAACGTGGCGCACATACACGGCTGGTGCACTGTTTCTATTTCTATCGGAGCTTAATTGTCTACGCGGGTGTCAGCGTGAACCGCATGGAGTGTTTTCTCCCCGCAAAAACGCGTCCGCAAGCCGCAGGCGCGCTGACACAGCCGCGGAGACCACCCGCACGATGCGGGTAGCTCCAGCGACCGCTTCTAACCGCTCGCTGAAACGCAACTCGAGGGGCAAACGAGAGGGGCATGCGAGAAAAAAAGCGGATAACGTGGGCGAAATCTTCACTGCAAAACGTCATACGCTGAGCTTACGAAAGCGTCTATCAAAAATCCTCCGCGGCGGTAAGCCTAATCGTCTGGCAAGCCGGCATGCCCGAGCGCTTCGAAGCTCCCGCCATAGGGCACGCGCCTCCCCATTGGCAAAACTGGTCAGGCCCCTCCCACTACCGCGCCCAGCACGAGTCGCTTCCTGGTGGCTGAGGCAAAAGCCGCCGCCGGCGTGCAATCGCGGACGCGGGTGTGAAAAAAAATGCGCACGCAAGGCTCATAGCGATTTACAAATGCTTGCTGGAACGATGAAACCCAACAAGCATGAGAGATTCAGGGCGAACTCGAACAGCATGCAGCGGCGGCGGCGGCCCCCTTACCACCGCGAAGGATATTTGATAGGCACTTTCGTAAGCGGTGCGTATGACGTTTTACTGTGAATATTTCGCCCACTGTATCCACTTTGTTTTTCGCGTGTCCCTCTCGTTTGCCCCTGAAGTTGCGTTTCAGTGAGCGGTTAGTAGCGGTCGCTGGAGCTACCCACATCGTGCGGGTGGTCTCCGCGGCTGCGTCAGCACGCGTATGGCTTGCGGGGTGCGTTTTGCGTTTTTTCGGGGAGAAAACGCTCCATGCGGTTTATGCTGATGACGACGTAGACAATTAAGCTCCGATAGAAACAGTGCGCCAGCCGTGTATGGACGTCATGCAGTTTGTAGGCAAGGGGTTCGCTCACAGTCTCCGTGCCTCGCTGTATCCGCAACATTGGGCGGCCCGTTTTGCCATTCTCGTTTTATTGAGACCCCATTTCGGCACTTGCATCTCTCTTAATATACCTCTACAACTTAAAGGAGTACTGACACGAGATTTCAACGCTGAGATAACTATGTAAAACGCTTCCTTTTTATCAGGAGATATCTCCCAGCAAGTTTCAACAGCAACCGTTCAGCGAAACATATTTAAAATCCATTTTAATCTTCGCCCGCACGAGAAAGCCCAGAGCGGTCCGACGTGACATCATCTGCTACGTGCCCCAAACTGCCGACGTCGGGGCTCCCGTGACGAAGCCGACGCGCTGGCTGTGGTTGGCGCGCGCTGCTCGGGCGTGTGTACACGTCATGGTTTTGGGACTGACATCATGCTGCCCGGGCTTGTGGGGGCGGCGAAGACCTCGGCCGGTCTGGGCGCGCGCGTGCGCTCGCTCGCTCGCGCGCACTTCCAGAGAGGCAGCGATACGGCAAGAATGGTGACGCCATGTCATACATGCTGTCATGGCGGCCGCTCGGCGTTTTTTTTGTCGAAACCGAAACTGGCACGAATAAACGACACCGTAAATGTATGTTTACGCTGCGCTCGACCGTCTAATTTGTAATTGTATGATTAGTGGGCTGGTAGGCACGCATAGCAGCGAAAAAAACGTAACATAAAAATTTCGTGTTAGTACTCCTTTAAGTTCCGTGCCTAGTTCTCCATGAAACTTTGTCACATTGAAATTCTGGCAAACGGGACTTCGTTACACAAAGGGTGAAAATACATGTTGTGCATACACTTGAAGTTACGGAAAATTCCGTGGTTCGTTACATCGAGATTTAACTGTATACCTTATATTTCCAAGGTCAGCAGCGCTCGCCCGTGGCCGAGTGGTCTGGAGCGCTACGTATGCTATTGCAAGTGTTTTGCAAGTCACGAGTTCGAATCCCCGAGGGTACATTCTTTTTTATTTTTATAAGTTGACTTTTTCATTTTCGGCCGATGTTTTCTATACTGAGTTCACCATTTTTGGGCCGTAACGTAAACTGCTACACGAACTAGTTCACAGAACGCGCGCAGGCTGACACTGGCGCGCTAGCGAGTTCTCGTTGGCGTGCTGTTGCCATAAGCACCGACTGCTTGCAGGCAGTGGGCACAAGCCAGAATCAACAGACCCTTGGCCTGGTGTGAACACGCTTTTTAGGATACAGGCATGAGTGAGGCAAGCTCCAAATATGGGGTAAAAGCGCATAGCATTTGAGCGTCGGCAGGGACGCGGAGGGCGTTCATCTACTGCGTAGGCCTCGGCTAGTGATTGCTACGATTCCAAGCCGTCCTGGGAGGCTTATCTTATGCATTTTACAGCCGACAACATGGCAGAAGCGCGGTACGACGATTACTGAGATATCGAGAATGCCCATCCAACGATGCCGTTGGATGTCAAGCATGTTGTTTTACAGAACTGAAACTGAAACTTGTTTGAATGTTAACCTTGTACATCGTCCAATCACGGTGCGTCTCCTCCCGTCGTCACAGCCTTTAGTTGGTGCGGCCGCCGCAAACCGCGCATGGTATTTTTTCTTCTTTCGTGCTTTGTAAAATAATTACTGACTTATCAACCGGATAAACGATGAAAAGTGTGTTAATTGGAGCCAGTCTATGCCATGCAAGCAAAAATGGAAGCTTGAGAAATTCACTTCAGTGTCCCTTTAAAAGCCAACTGCACTGAAATTTCATCTCGCCCAAATTTATTTTTTAATGTGCAGTAAGTACCTCCAAATCAGCTGGAACACGAGTGATAGCCCCGTGAAAGGCCTCGTTAATCATTCAGAAGCGTTTAAAAAAGCTCCGCTGCAGACCACGCTGCACCTGCCGGCGGATCGCGTAAACAACCATGATGCGCCTGTGACGTTCCAGCCGACGGGTGCTTCTTCCTCTGCCCAGCCACGCAGCCGGAGAAAAGTTCGAGCTATGCTGCTCATGCTTCACCCATTTGCTGCCCCGTGCACGCGTAGAGCTTGCCCGCAGACTTTCTCCCGAGCTGGTGATCGTCCGGCCGCTCGCTGGAAGGCTGTAACGTCACTGCAATGGCCGCGCTCTCCTCGGTTTCGGTTTCAAAATCTCCGATTTTTGCTGACCGCTTGCGGCGTCCACGGGCTTATTTCAGCTGTTGTATTTTGCATTTCGCTTTCTTTTTAAGCAGACTATACGAAAATAGGGTTTTCAAGAGGTTTAAATTTTGAGTGCAGTTGGCCTTTAAGCAGGTGCATGCACGAGAGAGAGAGAAAAACTCAAAATACATTTGTCAGGGGTGGAACAGCTGTGCCATTGAGCACCAAACGTGTTTACCTGCGCCATCCTGCGCTGAAGCACTGCGGTTGCGCCAAACTCGCCTGAATTAAGGCGGACGCGGGTCTTACAATGGTCGAAAATCGCAAAAAAAAAATGCATTTCGGGAAAAACACATTTTTAAAGTCTTCATACCTTCAAGCACCTGCTCTAAAAGTTTCACCGCTGAATTTGGTCATGAAAAATCTCAAAATCGACTTTGCAAACGCAGTGGGAGCCGCAAAACGCCGAGAATCAGGCTTAGAAAGCTTGAACTTCGTGCGCGGGCCAAACTCAAAGCATACTACCGGCGGCCACCATCTTCGGCTAGCCTTGTAGCTGCTTTCTTTGTGGGTATTTTGCGCTATCTCAAAATGGCATCGCATGAGGAGAACGAGCGTTACCGCCAATTTCGCGAAGATTGTTTGCGAGCCGCTGGTTGGCAGGAGCACGCGCGCTCGAGTCAAGCCTCCCGATCCAAGTCTGTGATTGGCCAGTGTGCCAATCAGAGCCGTTTTTTTTTTTAATATTTATTTTGTTTTTGCAGGCACGTGTTCGCCGCTGCAGTATTTTCGATTCGGGTGCGTTTTCTCTGCCATTAGTTACTGCGATTCTGTCACAACGTCTTCTTGTCTCGTGCCGCAATGCTTGGAGACCTTTACCTCAACGAATTACGCGCTGCAAGCGTACGATAAAACGACGGAACATGCTGTAAACGGCGGTGCTGGGATCGCCTGTCACTTACGAATCTGGTCCAAGAAGCGCCACGTGGAAACGTGATTTGATTGATTGATTGTAGGGTTTAACGCGCCGACGCAACGCAGGCGATGAGGCGCGCCGTAGTGGAGGGCTCCGGATTAATTTTGACCACCTGGGGATCTTTATCGTGCGCCGAAATCTCGTACACACGGGCGTTTTTGCTTTTCGCCTCCATCAGAAAAGCGGCCGCCGCGGCCGGGAATCGAACCCGCGACCTCGTGCTCAGCAGCGCAACGCCTTAGCCACTGAGCCACCGCGGCGGGCGCGTAGAAACGTCCAGATTTAGTTAGCTGTCGTGCTTTGGTCTTATTTGTGAAAAAAGTTAGCTGCACAATATGTTTGTGCTTTTCTTTAGTTTGCATAGACGTTGAAGGAAGTTCAAAGTAGCGACTACCGTTTGTGAAGTTCAGCAAAAAGTAGTTTTCCAGCGATGTTTACCAAGGTTTTTCATTACTGGCATAAAGCTTTTCTGGTTATTTTTGTGGTACGGTCGCTTACTTGTTTTTTTTTTGTTTTTTTTTTTTTGTTTTTGTTTCCCTTGTGGAACACAGTGACACGGTGTTTTTTATATTGTGGCTATGCTGTAGCAAATGAGTTAGAAACTAGGAATGCATTTTTCTCTGTCTTATTTTGCGACATCATGCTCTGCCTTACGGAGTGTTTCATTATCTGGCTTTTGGCCTAGGATTATAAGACTGGTACCATTTTATTTGCAATCAATAGATCTAGCAGGTGAGGCTGTTTGTATCACTCTGGCATTGATGGCCAAATTAAAGTCCACCTGCAGCTCTGCAGTTTCTTCTTTTGTGAGACCACCCTCTCTCTTACGGGATGTTTCTAAAGAAACATCTGGTAAGAGTAAGATAAGCCTACTCTTGAGCTAGGATAACAAGACTGATAATTTCATTCGTATTGAATTGGTCTAGCAGGTGGTGCTATTTGTATCACTCAAGCGTTGATCACCAAAGTGCAGGCACCTACAACCTCCTGTTGGTTTCAGATGCATTGCGGGACAATCTCTAGTTCTGTGTGGCTGCTGTGCTTTAGTCTCATTGGTAGCACAAAAGTAACAACAACACATGGTTTGTGTGCCTTTCTGTGTTCTGTAAAGACACTGAGATAAAAGGGTAAAGAGGATGTACAGTTTCTGAAGTTTAGCAGTAGAAAATTTAATTTACCCTCACAATTGGTACGGTATTTGTGTAAATTTACGTCAGTCTTTCCAGAGTTATCCTTGTGTTAGTCGCATACTTGATCTGCTTTTCGTCGGGAAGAACAGAGCTACGAAATGATGCTAATTATATTGTTGTAGCTATGCCATAGCAAAAGTTACCTTGACCTGAAACTTCAAATGCATTTTTCGCAGTTTCTTTTTTTGTACGACTATGCCCTGCCTTACGGGGGGCTTTGTAATGTTGCTCTTGGGCTAGGATGACAAGTCTGGTACCGTTGCATTCGTATTGAATTGATCTAGCCCGTGATGCTATTTTTATTACTCTGTCATTGCTCACCTAATTGCGAAAATGAGTAAAGATGAGACAATTTTGTACGAATTGTTCATATTAAGTGTTTGTCTTCTTCATGCATTTCAAAAGTCTTCAAAATGAACAAAAATAGCAGAGCCTGGCAGAGCAGATCTTTGGAATTATATCCATATAAATCATTATTGAGTTTGATCAAGCGAAATTGCTCTAAACCCCCGTAAGAAATGCCTCAATAAACAAATTTTAAAGCACTGTATTTCATGAACAAATAAACCTATGTTCAATTACGTTTTTGAAATCGGTGTAAAAACCTATCCATATTGCCATTTTTCATCTGGCTGGCACTAAAAAAAAAAAAAAAATGACAGACTTCCATGATGCCCAGCGGCCGACAGCTTAGCTGAAACGTCGTGATTTTGGTTTCATCAGTGTGTTTACGGTTTTGGTTTCATCAAGGCTATGAGCAGCTATCGAACCTGGGTTTGGCTTAGTCATAAGGCAGCAGGCTCTACGCGCCACCTGTTTGAAATTCTGTGTTGCAGTGTCGGCTGCTGCGCCAGAATCAATGAGAACTGATCAAAAGTAAAATGTTTTGTGTCTCATAGCAAATAGAATAATATCCGCATGAAAGGTTATACAGTCGAACACGGGTATATCGAATTATTGTCTATATGGAACTATATGGAAATATTGTCTATATGGAACTCATAAATTATCCCCTTGGAAATTCTGTGTAAAAGTATAGGAATTCGTACGTTTATATCGAACGCTGCGCGAGCTGGAAGGTGCTCTTTGGCGGTCGCTGCACCCCCGATTGAGGTTGGGGAGGATGTGCAGGAATGCGCGGGCATGGCGAAGACCGGCTCGCGGAACTAAACCCCCCTACCGGAACGAATTTGCGCTTGCCCAGTCGGGCCCCGCTACCAGCCGCCGTAGGGTTAGCGGACGGAGCCCGGTATGCTAAATCTCTATAGGCACACAAGCCCGAACGCTCGGAAAATGTGACAGTGCGAGATAGGAGTGCCCCGACTGCGCACGTCTTCTTCTCTCTCTCTCTTTTCCCCCCGGCTGCGAACGTTTCCCGGCTTGCGGAAAAAGTTTTTTTCCTCTCTCTCTCTTTGGGTCTGTCTTCCCCCGATGTCGTCTCGGGAAAGAGAAGAGGGAACGAAGGCAGTGGCGGCCTCCTCCTCCTTTTGTATTTTGCTGCTGTTGCTGCTGTTTGGAGAGTTGTCGAGCACCTTTCGGCGATCACTGTTTCTCTCGGAGATGACCATCGCGAGCGCTTTGTTGGAGTCCGTTCAGAGAGCCTTGGAATTGTTAGCTTCAAAGTTCTTGTGGTATGTGCGCGCTGTTCTTCTTTTGCGTGCGTGTTTTGCATGGTGTGCGTAGGCGCAGCGTACTGCTGGCATTTCCTAGTTGTACAGCCTCGAGAAGATCGAGACCAGCGTCTTTAATTTCATTTCCAGGACGAAGAAGCAGGCCAAGATCAGCGATTTTTTTTTTCGCGGAAATAAAGCGTCCTGTTGCGTCGTGAGTGCGGAATTAGTTGTCATTCTTGAATGCGACGATCGGTAAGTGATCGTCCGCCATAGGTTAGGTCTCAGAGCCCATATTTTTTATATCGAATTTTTCATATATCGAACTATTTCGCGATCCCCTTGGAGTTCGATATATCCGTGTTCGACTGTAGTTTATTGGAGGTGAACATCAATTTAATCGGCCATTTTTGGTGATCCTTGCTTTGCTGCCCACACCTTTGCGTTGCTGCATGATTGAACAAACAGAGTCTTGGACGCCTTGCCCTCGCTTGTCAATTTGGTGCACTTTTGTTTTGAGCTAATTACTCATATTTGCCTGTGAACTAGAAACGGAAAGGAATCTTGTGGGGAGCAGCGTTCTGACGGCGGCCTAGCTTGATCCTCGAGATCCGGCCGCAAGGCTAGCTCCTCTGAACACCGCCACGGATCACCAACTTGGCGTATCGGCAACGAACAGCAAGGAACACAGGACACAGAATTCGCCCACTCCGACGTTTATTGCAATGCAATTAAGGAGACGTCGGGCGTGTCGTTCTACACCGCCAAGACCACCTTAGCCAAGGCGGGAGAGACAGGCGCGAGGGCGGACAAAGGCAGGCCAAAAAGGAGCGAGTCGTACTTACGGCCGCTCCCGACGATGGTTTGTGTCCAAAGAGGCCCTACCTCCGTCGTCCGCCTCGGACCAGGCCGTCGGAACTTCCGGGCAAACCTGTCACGTGAGGGGTTCGGCCGCTCCCCCTCGCTCTCACGGGCATCCTCCCGGAGGGGGAAGCGCGCGACCGCGGAGAGAGAGGTACCACCCCTCCCGCCTCCGCGGCGGGCCGAGAGGGATAGGAAAGATGGCGGAGCTCCGCATTCCCACAATCTGAAACTTGACATGAACTCCCTGTGAAACGCAGGGATGCTGGTTGACTTTTGCCTTCCCCACCCCCCCCATTTTTCTGTATTCACAAAGGAACAAATAAACTTCAATTCAATTCAACTTTGGGGTTAGCTTTGCTTAGCGAAGGATGGTGTAATATTAATTGGGCCTTCTGACATGCTCTAGTTACGTTGTCTGCGGCAAAGTTCGTTGACTATTGCATCCCTGTGATGGGTGAAGAAATAGCTATGTTCAGCGTGGCGTGCACTGAAACCGCTGTTCGATAGAAAAAAATGCAAGCAAACATCTTGTTTTACGGAATACCGCATAAACAGTGCTGTTTACTGGACACGAAGGGAGGCCTGTTATCTGATCTCTTTATACTCCGCGTGAGGTTTGGCCTTCGAACGGTAAAAATTCAACGCACTCACTGGGGCCGAAGGTAGAGGACTTCGCGTTTTATAAACCTCCAGATATAGTACAAGAACTGTGTTCGTTGTTTTAGAGTAGGTTCTAGTGCATTGTAGAACGCCTGAGAATAATAGAGAGATTAGGTACTTGGCAAAGGACTTGCACAGTGGCCTGTACGGTGGTTAGGGAGGCACCATATTGCCGTGAAATGGTGTTACATCTCCTCCAAATGGCATTTGTGGCTGCTCCAAGCCTGCTCCAAAAACGCCTTTCTGGCTGCTCCAAGCCTGCTACAAAAGGCACTTTTGCCTGCCTGCTCCCAGGATGCTCCAAACCCATGGATCCTGTTCCACCCCTGATTTGGGGTAGAGTGAACCTAGGCTGAATGACATCTTTTATGCAACGACCAATTTTTCTGACAGTTTGGTGAGCATGCACGCACGCACGCACACCACAGGGGGTATGGGTCTATTACTTTTTTAGGCTTTCCTTGAAAAGGGTGTGATCAGGTGGTGAATTTGAGGTCATGACAAATTATGTTTGGCACCTTGCACTACTTGCTCTTCCTCTCTATTATTTTTACTGTTGGTTTATAAGCCATGCAAATTGTTAGCTTGCAGTTTAAAATACAGTGTGGACCATTTATAACCATGTATAGTGCAGGACCGGATATGACGTGGGTTTTTGTGACCACCAGTGCCCCCCATAGAACTCAGTGCATAAGCATACCGCTTAAAACGTGGTCTCGCGAAGTACAATACTGTTTATAGTAGAGTGTTGAACCGGAGCTTAACCGAACAGAAAACTGGAACTGACCAATATTTTTGCCGGAACCGAACCTGAACCGTTTTTTGAGCACACTGAACCCGAACTGGAACTGAACGGAAAAAAATAACGGTTACCAGTTCACGGTGAAGCGGTTCGAGCCTCGGCTGCTGATGGTTATGCGTGGTTACCGCCATTCAGGGCTTCACTCTTTCGCGCACTATTAATTTCGTAACTTCTCACGCACTTTCCCCTTCAGATCAGTCACTACACTATCAGCGCTTTTTTTGTTGTTACAACATGAGGTAAGGTATACGCACCATTGTTGCAATGGTATGCTACTGCTAACAGCATGAGCAGAGTGCAAGGCTGAGCAAACGAAATGTCACACTTTTGGCAGCCTGCAGGCAATATCAAACATAGACTTTGCCCTTCCCTTGGTGCGACTGTGGAGGAACAATTGGCCGCAAGGTTGCTGCATTGCTCAGTGGTGAAGGCCCCATTCCGAAAATGTACATACTTGTTGCATTTCATCATTTTCTTTAAAAAGGGCACACACCTGGAAAGGGCAAATACAGGCAAGACCCTCAAGAGCTACTCAGCAGCTGAGCCGTTATAATCAAAACACCAAAAGATAGATTTTGCCCTTGGCATCTCTTTCCTTGTCTGAGCTTTCACAACCAAACATGTCATCCCTGCGAAGGCAGCGAGCTCTGTGGTGCCTGTATAATTCAGTGTTTCAGGACGCGTGGAGTGAACAAGTTAGTGTTTTTTTTTTTTTTTTTAGTGGATCCAACAATGGTAATAGATATAGCAAAGAAAACGGTACACACTTTATCCCTTTGCAAGAAACTGTATCCTTGCAGCCCCCCCCCCCCCCCCTTCCCCCTCCCTTTTATTTTTTTATTTTTTGAACATACACTTTCACCGACTTGCCTAGCTTGTTAATATGCTGCTCCTTCTACTCGTTCCGGGGGGGGAGTATGCTGTCGAAAAATGAAAAAGCGTGCGTATTCCGAAAGGAGCTCTAGCTTGTGCTTCATGGTCGAATTACCCTTTCAGTTTTTAACCGCATAATCTGTTATAGGATTCCGCAATGTAGTGAATAGAATGGGGGCGGTGGTCAGACGGAGCGGAGATTTATTCATGGGGATGCACACATGTGTAGTAGCTATCTCAAAATGCACCCCAGTGATCAGAGCAATTACTAAAGCTCACTTTTAACAAAATTTTGGCTCACACCCTCAAGGAAGTGACTGCTAACAAATTATCCTAGCTGGCCGAACAATTGAATTTATAGATAGCATTTGTGTGGCTGCTGTAGGATTTTTTTATGCTACAACTGATCAAAAAAAGTACACTGCTGGTATTTAAACACCTGCCCTGCTAATGTACGAAGGTGACTTGCTACAGTAAAATCTCGATACGAATCTCACGGGATCGCGAAAAATATTCATATCATCCGAAATTCGTATGAACCAATACAGACCAAAAAATGTAGCGCTGAAAAAAGTTTTCGTGTATTTCTTTTCTTACTTTCGCCTGAAGAAATTCGTGATTTTCTTCTGCATTTTTTTACCCCCATGTCGCAAAGCAGTCCTTTCTGGAGCGCGAATGCTTCGCGCTCGTCACCTCACTCGCGGTGCCCAAGCTCGCTACACGCCGCAAGTCAAGCGTGAACCGCATGGTGTGATTTTGCACACGATTCGCGCACCTCGGCTTTGCACGCACTGTATTTTCACGCCTGTATCGACGATTTTGCGCCCGCGGTAGCTCCTACCTCAACCAGAAAATGACACACGACGCGCGCGGCAGGATGGAGCAGCCTGACAACTTGCAAAGCGCTCGAGACAGTCGGCTTGGCTCCGCCGGAGATGGTTAGGCTTAGCCCCCCGGCAGATATTTCATGGGCACTTTCACTAGCGCCGTGGATGATGTTTTACAGTACCGTTTTCGCATGCATAATCAGCTCCTTTACCGCACAAGCAACTTAGCGTCTGCCTTGAGCGGCATTTTAAAGAGCGGTTAGGAGCGGTCGCTCGGGCGGCCACGCCACTGTGCGGCCGCAGCCGGCCAGCCGCGAGAAGCGTGCGGGGTTTCGCGGCGGTGTCAGCAAGCAGAAAACAACAGCCCGGCCGTTTCTAGAGAAAGAGCGACAAAGAGGGGAGAGAGAGCCGTCACTTGCTCGTTCGGCAGTCGGGCCCCTCGCCGGCTCGTTCGTATCATCCGCCGGGCTGCGCAGGTCCGTTTGGAACACCCGAAATTTTTCCCATTGCTACCAATGCAATTTCACCGGGACTTTTCAGAAATTCGTATCATCCCGAAATTCGCATCACCCAGAATCGTATCATCGAGATTCCACTGTAGTATGCAGGCCTAACTCTAGTGGTTTAACGTTCAGGGTGATGGGTGATTCCAGAGAGAAAATTGCGATTTCAACAAAAAAAGAACGCTCGAGAAAGTATAGTCCACAGATAGCATAGCCTTTTCCACAGGAAAACATAAGGAATGGGTGGGAAAGTAGCTTGTAAATCGTGACACTACTTCATCTGTTTTCCTTAATGTCTGGCCTAATTGCTTACTGTGTCTTTAAATTTGCATCACTTTTATTGGAAAAAACAGTATTTTGGATGCACCAAAATTGTGTTTAGTTTTTCTGGTCTGTTTAAGCTACAAAACATTTTTTTGCACTTCGGTAATAATTTAACTCACCGAACCAGTTCAAGCTTGCAAAATGGTTTGCGAACCAGTTCGGATTGTTATTTAGTCGAGCTGGAAGTGAACTAGAACGAAATGAATTTACCCGAACTTGAACCGAACGGGTATTTTTTTTTCTTTTCTTTTTTCTCTCTCTCTCTCTCTGTTGGCTCGACACGCTGGTTTATAGTGGGGTTTTTTTGGCAGGTAGGCTGATCGGCCGGTGCAGCTGGAGCAATCATTTTAAAAACGGAATCGGCCATACTACACAGCAGTCACTCCCTGCTCTCCTGTAATTTGGACACAGAAAAAAAAAAATAGGCACCGTTTAGTTCACGGGTTACCTTCGCACTCGCGTGATAACCACCCTTGCTCTTGGGGCACCTTTGATGATAGCGAACCCTTGCGCAGCCATTTGAACTTTGTTCTACAGCCCTTTTCCCTTTCGAACACCTGAAGATAGCAAGCTGCAACGCCAAAGGTTTCCACTGTACGTTATGCTGACGCACCAGGGTTCGGCATCACGAACAGGCTGAAAAAAAGTCTGGCTTGTGTTATTACCACATTGTTTGGCCGGCATAAGCCGAGATTTTTCCCTCCCTGCGGCATCTGTTGTAGACGCTATGAAACGCTGACATGCTTCCTGAAAACATAAACACAATGTAAGTTGAAGTCGTGCTCCCCGTTCGCAAGACCGTGCAGCAGCGTCCAATGTGGAAAAAAAAAAAGATGAAATAAAGACCATGCCTTTGTTTGTAAGTGGTGTTTGTTGGAGTGATGATCAACAAAGGATAATGAAAGGTAGTTTGGGATGTGGTCGGATTCCTGCATGTTTTGCTTAGAGTGCGGTACCACTTATAGTCCAGATTTTTGGGGCTCCCACAACGTACGTTATAAGGGGTCTACTTTGTAGTTTAAATTGAAGTTCTTCACTACCCTGTTATGCCAGACTGTGTATGCTATCGGTGCGATTCGTGTTGATCAGGTTGCACATCAGTGTGGCTGTACTGTGTGAGTTTGAGGCAATCGTTCCACTGCAGTCGCGAGTGGTGCATTCCAGTCAGGTATTGCTTGGCTCCCTGCATGCAGCAAAAAGGAGCCTTGTGGTCGAGCAGTGGTGCTGTAGCGTACCACTGCAGGCTCACCTGACTGCCCTCATGGAGGCAAGGCAGACTGGAGCGTACTCTCCTTGAATGTCTTTTGCCACCACCATGCAGGCACGATGTTCCTGCCCCCCACCACCGCCCTGGGTGCTGGCCTCTACTCCCTGAGCATGTACGGTGGTTTGGTGCTGTTTGGCGGCTTCCTGCTCTACGACACGCAGCGCATCGTGAAGATGGCCGAGACCTACCCGCTGTATGCCGCCCGGCCCTATGACCCCATCAATGCGTGAGTGCCGGCTGACATTCCGCCCTGAGGTGACATGCGGAAGGAGGGGCACCAAGCCACGAGGGAGGCACCTCAAACGGATACCGACATGCCGACCTTGTTTAATGTTTCGTAGGGAGAGCTCTTCTGCTGCAAATATGCTATCGCAAAGTGTGCAGGCAATTGAGAAATAGTGTCTGTGGTGGCGTTTGGGGCAGCCAAAGAGTAGTCTGTCAACGTGAGACCTGGTGAAGCCTTGCGTAGTGTGCAACAATGTTTGAAAAAAAGTGTGTGCAATCTTCTTTGTTTGGTGTGTGTTCAAAGTTTGCTTCTGACAGCTTGCCTGTGCCATGCACAGGACGTGTACCACGTATGTTAGGCTGCACTGTGCGCACATGACAGCTAGGCTGCACATTCCAGGCGTCGGCTCTGCTGCACTTTGCTTATGTTAGGCCCAGGTTATGCCTCTATCTGGAATGTGGCAGTGGTCATCCAAGAGGGGTTTTCATGTCAGTGACGTGGCTGAAAAGGCAAAAAATGCCATCTATAAACACTTAATAAATGCCACCTATAAACACCTAATAAAGGTGATCTCTAAAGAAGCCACTTGCACCAGCTGCAGTGCTATGCTTCAAGTGCCTTTGAGCACGACCCCACTTGCCAACCATCAGCAAACACCATGAGAGTGGGAAATGAAAAAAGCCTTGAGAGTGCTTATAAAAAGCAAGTTTCAGCAGCCAAAGGAACTGCCATTGCTCCCGAGGGCCGAAAATTGCTTGCATACTGGCACTCAGTTAAAGCCGCATGTCTTCGTTGAAAGTCGAGGGATCGATGAACTAGTGCACGAAGCAAAGCTCCTGTACAAAATACTCTCCCGTACAGCATTTTGCAGAACAGTTACAGTTGAGTCCCGTTGCAACGAAATTGATGGTGTGCGAAAAAAATTTGTTGAAGCGAAAATTTCATTGATGTGAGATTGAAAAAGGAAAACACAGCTCACCTGAACTTTTAGGCCAGAAAACATTTATTTCCAAAGCTGAAGCAGTGTACGCTGCTTTGTTTTCCTTCCGAGGAATGCCATCACGCGGTTCTCGCACTCCATGAACAGTTGCATGGTGTCGTCGCCGTCATTCGTAGCCATGCAGTTTCTCACGACGTCAAACGCATCGAGTAAGCGTGCTGTGGCCGGTGGAGGCGGTAGGTCCGGCACTTCATCTTCTTCTGAGTCCTTCTCAGTGCGGACACTCTTTGATTTCCTCATCACTTAGTTCTTCGTGCATGATCATATCAGCGTCAGCGTCGATGAAGTCGTCAAGCTCAACACCGCACGGCACACTTCTCGCATCCTGAAGGGCTGCCCAGAATGCAAGTGCCTCTGCCGGCGGACGCACTGCTTTATTGCAGTCGGCAGGATCCTCAGGAAAGTTGGTGTCCGCGTCTCCGAGCTTGAATCCAGCCTGCAAGAAACAGTTGGTGACGATTTCACGTCCGGTTGCAGCCCATGCGGTGGCCATCATCTCCAGTGCTATGCACAAGTTTAACTTCGAGTTGCGACCGTTGTCCAGGTTGACTAGGAGACGCTGCATCACCCACTGGCGGTAGGCGCACTTCAATTAAGACCCCTTGGTCCAGTGGCTGTATCACAGAAGTGCAGTTAGGTGGGAAGAACTTGAGCTTCACATTTGTCAGCTGCACATCTGGAACGTGATGAGCGGAGCAGTTGTCCAGCAACAGGCAAACACGGCGGCCCTGCCTCTTCACATCGCCACCAAATGTTGCCACCCAGTCTGAAAAAATGGTGCGCGTCATACATGATCGGCTGTTGGCGACATGTTTCACGGAAGGGCCTCGAGTGCCTTTAAAGGGACCCTGCAACACTCTTTGAGCAGTGCAAGTAAACCTGCGCGACGTTTAGACTACACTGCCAGGAATACCTGAGCCAAATATTACACGTGCACGTGAAGCGGTGAGCGCGCAAATCGATGTGAAAGACGCGGAAAAACAAACCGCTCTCTCTTCAGTTGTCCTCATTATGCATGGCCTAAGGGACGTCACATAGGCCATGGCTGCCCGATCGGCTGTCACTGGTCAACTTCGCGGCTAGATTCTCCCATTTCCGTCGTCGTCATCGCTGTGTACGAACCTCTTCTATGCCTGAACCTGTAGGCACAGTTTTGCCGTTTATTTTGTGTTTTGAGTGCGCGCGGAGTTTGAGTGATGAGCTCAATACTTCCCTTTCAACGGGACCACTCGACTACAAACGTTTATTGCTTCAAAAACGCCCTACCAGCCCGAGCGCGCACTTGCGAGCAGGCACCCATGCCTGCTTTTTTGTGGCACCAGACCGGAAATAGGCCCCTCCGCGTTGCGGAGAAAAGGAGAAAACTACCCGGCATGTGATATATCGAAGGCCACCGAAGAGAACGCCGCGAGCCGCCCCCTCTCCGGGAGAGAGCGCGCAGCTTTCGTCGCCTTGCCCGCGCTCAAGTTGAGAGGGAACGATTATGCGCGATTTCTCATCGCGCGTAGTTTCGTTAATTGTGAACGGATTTTCATAATTCTTGCGGGAGGAGATTTCTGGGACAATAGACTTTATCCCAAAATACAGTACTAGTAGTCGATGGCAAGTGTTGCAGGGTCCCTTTAAAGCAATGGGGCCTTGTACTTTTTCCGACAACTAGTGGCGGGCACTTGTCGGTCCCGTCTGCGTTCGCACACAGCAGCACAGTCACACGCTTCTTGCTGTGTTTATTCTTGCTTCTTGCTTTATGTAAAGCTTGCTTTATGTTCTTCCTTTATGTAAAGGGTTTTACATGGTAGCATCTCATAAAAGAGACCAGTTTTGTCGGCGTTGTAAATGTCGCACATGGCGTACTCTTCCAACAACGCCGGAATGTTCTCCGACAATATCGTGGCGGGTTTTGAATCGGCTCAGCCAGCCGGTGCTTGCTTTGAAGTATTCAATCCCCAAAATGCAAGCAAAATTCAGTGCCTTCTGCTACACTGCGGGTCCACTGATTGGGTTTTTTTTTCGCCCTCGTTTCCACAAACCACTTGCACACCGCCTTTTCGAGCTGTTCATGTGCCGACGGTGTCAACTTCTTCCTCTTGGCTGATGTTCCCGATGCAAGCGCTTTCTCTAGCACGTCTTTCGACTTCAGAATGGTGGAAAGTGAACTCGGAGAAATTAAAAACTTCGCTGCAACATCACTTTCTTCTGTTCACTTGCAACTTCCGTCAAAATACGGGCTTTATTCTCTAATGATAAAAACTTTCGCTTCTTGCATGGCGTGGCCATGTCGAAAAGCACGCAACATACACAACAGAAATGCGTTGCCGAAATCGAGCATCCATCGCCCCACGTGCACAGCAAGAACTGTGCAGTTGCACACTGTTAACACTAATGCAATGATAACGCCGGCCAGACAACGCAGAGGTGCCACATGGACCAAGGAGGGTTTAAGCATCTTTACTAGTCAGTAGATGGCGCTAGCTCTCACAGTGCACTTGGAAAGTGCCAAATTCGAATAGGAAAATGTCAAAATTTGAACTTGTTTTGATAGTATACTATTGATCTGAATAGGCGTGGAAAGGAAGGTGTTGAATGCTTCATCTGTGTACATCGATTCACTGTAGCAGAAGCATTGTACTGCATTTTTTTAATGTGTGCGCCTGTGTTTTACTCTTTTGTTATGATGAACTTCTTATCTCGTTCTATATGCCTTGAGTGCTGCCTGTAGGGGCGCCACTGAAATCCCCCTAGCGGCCCGTTTCGAAAGCAGTCGCTAGAGTTGCCGGCCCACTCACCACTGTTGCCGTTGCTTTTGCGGCACGTTCGCGAATGATATCCGTTTGTATGCGTTGGAAATAGATATTTATGTGGAGCAGTCACTCTGTTCGCAAATGTGGCGTATTTACGAGAGTGTAAATGCTTCTGACGCGATCTCACTGCGGTACATTCGGTCCGTAGTAGCGCCAGGTGTGTGTCACAGGCCGGCGTCACAAAACCAGCATATATGCATGGAGCTGATTGTAATTACACTGCCCTGAAATTTACTAACGGTACCTCTGTAAGCAGCGTTCGTTCAGATGCTCATGCTACGGCTATACACTGCGATGTAAATCGGTTTCGTGTGCTTTCATAATCTAGCGGAGCACTCATACCTGACAGCCCACCAGTTATGCTTCATATCTTGGATATTGATCCCTACCCTGAACAAGCCAATGCGGCATAAATTTCACGGACGTTCTACGCAATAAGTACGGTGGATAATGCAAAATTACATGCGGAAGTCAGCACAAAGAATTTACGGCTGGGTCGTCTTGTCGCGAGGTGAGCTTTCCCAAACAGTCATCGGTTACATATATCCTCCAGTTATATCCGCGGCCGTGACTAAACGCTTCTTCGAAACATCATCATATGACACAGGGAGCCTGCAGAATTTAGCACAAAAGTGATATCAGAGGGCCTTATCAGATACCACACTCTTCCAACGGCACCTTTTATCGCTTGTGAACTTACTTACTGTATACTTCAAAAAATGTGTCCACCGAGTGACAGCTGTTAAAGTCGAAAAACAAAATAAATGTGCACGCGCAGCTTGTGTGTGATTACTAAAACGGTCATTCCTTGATTTCGCTCTGCATTTGTACACAACGATAGTTATGCGCCTCCCTCCGCCTCCTCCCTGTCTTGGAAAATATCAGTGCATTTCGCATCTAGTTGGCCTAGTGAGCTCAACCTTGCTTGTAAGACGTACGTATCAAGGATTTCCGAAACTGCACTGGGTTTTTTTCGTTCCCGCATGAGCTATTACATTGCTTCCGGACTTGGCAGACCATTTATTTTTCCGTGGTTTCATTATTCTCCTTGGTTCATGCTATCAGGCGGGAGGGGGAACATATTTAATGACCCACACACTTGGAATATACTTAACATGTTCGCGTGGCCTCTATTTTTATAAAAGGCACACGTTATTGTCAGTTCTTAGGTAATCACCTCCACGAATGATATTTTTCTACGACGTGTACATTCAAAACAAGGCCGAATTCGTTGTCCGCGCGGCAAAACGAAACCAACCTCTCACTGTGCCAGTGTCAGGCCTAAACGAGGCGTCAATAGAATTCACTTGCGCCTGAGATATTCTGAGGTGACAGCGGTGATATGCCGCTGCCGTCGCCGACACCCTTAAGAGCGGCAAAGAAGCGCGCAGTACCGCTTCCCCGGTTAGCTCCTGTTGGTGTTCAAGCACTCTAATCCGGACGCAGCTGTTTTTTGAAGGGCCCTAAATTTATTATTTGCTTACAGACATCACCATAACCAGATGTTTAGGGCGCATAAAGGCTAAAAGAAGCGAAAGAGAACCAAAACACTGCATGAGCCGCTATCAGCTGCGCAGCGGACATCCCGTGAGCGCCGCGGAGAAGTGGGCGGCAGGCGGCGCAGCGATCGCAAAGCTCGAGGCGTATACCCAGCTAGCTGTTTGAATCTACAGTGGAATCTCGGTGATATGAATTCGGTTGATACAAATTTTCGCAATTCCCCTGCAAAAATGCATTGTATTCAATGTAAAAAAATTCGGATGATCTGTACGCATTTATCACTCCGGTGCGGGTGATACGAACATGTGAGCCGTGAGCGACGACTGCGGCATGGACGGGAGTGTTGGTGTTGCCGTGTGGCCTTGGTTGCGCGCGGGCACAAAAGCATTAGTCCTCCCCCGCTGACGGTAATCCTCCTAGTGGGGTGTTTACAATTGCGGCAGGAGAGGTGCTGCTCCGAACGAACAGAACGGCGAGTTTCGCCCTCTCGACGCCTGGTCTTTCTCCCTCCCGTCTTTTAGCTCACGCTACAATCTCTTCTCTCTGTACTTTTCGTTTCCGCTGGCTGCAGCTCAGGTGCCTCTAGCTTCCTTTCTTGTATTACACTTTTTGAATAAACCACGGCTATCAAGTGTGTGGGGACCAGGGGTTCTTACGACGACCAAGCTCGACCCTCGAGATTCGGCCGCAGGGCTAGCTCCACTGAACGCCGCCACAGACCGCCAACTTGGCGCAGCGGCAGCGAACAGCAAGGAACACACACAAGACACGGCAATTGCCAACTCTGACGTTTATTGCACTGCAATAAGAGGGACTTCGGGCGCGTCGCTCTACCACCACCAAGACCACCTTGGCCAGGACGGGAAAAACAGGCGCGAGGGCGGACAAAGGCCAAAAAAATCCCGCCATCTCCACGAAGTGATTGATGATGAGAGGGGCGAAGCTAAAATGCTTTTTGGTAAAACCGTAGAGCATTTGCCCGCACATATAAAGACTCGACACGTCAAGCTTTCCACCGCCCCGCTGACAAGCCCGTCGACGACGTCGATGTTTGTGGTGGTTATGTAGGGGTTGTTTTGGACGATGAGAATCTCCATGGGGAAGTTGGCGAATTCGGTATGTGACATTTTAGCCACCTTGGCCGTCGCCTTCTGCAGAGCGTCTTGTGTCGCATACCCCCGGTACGTGTCTTGAGCTCGCAGGCGACGAACGACAACCTCTTCTTCTTCCTCTCCTCCTTGTTGGGTAACAACGAACACATTGAACGTTTTGACCTCTTCGGCCAATCTTTGGTTGGCCAATCCCTAGCGGGATCCTGCCACAATCATCATTATTGTGCCGGATACAGCAGCAACGAGGGACGGGACAGGGCCCGAGCAAGAGGAGCTTCGCCCCAAAAAGGAGCAACACTTACTTACGGCCGCTCCCGATCATGGCTGGTATCCAAAGAGGTCCTTCCTTCGTTGTCGGCCCCGGACCAGCCCGCCCAGACCTTCCGGACAAACCAGTCACGTGAGGGGTTCCGCAGCACCCCCCGCCGTCATCCTCCCGCAACAGGGAAACGCGCGGGCTGCAGGGAGAGAAAGGGACCTCCCCCTTCCACGGCGAGCCGAGAGAGATAGGGAAAATGGTGGACCTTCGTAATTCCCACAAGCAATCCCTCATTTTTGACGGTGAATACCTTCGCCATTTTGCCTTCTCCGCATTCCTTGCTTCCGAGGTACATGCTGCGCGCTCCAGTTACCCTTTTGTCACCTCGCCATGTTGCCTGCGCCACTTGTGCGTCAATTATGTTGAAGTGTGAGCTGAATGGAGCGTTTTCGGCTCACGAAGACGCGGCACCGCAAATACCACCCGCATGCAGCACGCGGGGCGCGGCAAGCGGCGGCAACATGGCGGCGTCACCAACTGCGAAGTGGTGCGAGTAGATCGACCGACCGCTTCTGACAGCCACTTAAGGAACAAATGAAGTTGCTTGTACAGTAAAGGAGCTGATAATGTGGGCGAAAACGACACTATAAAGCATCGTCCGCGCGGCTAGGAAAAGTGCCAATCAAATATCCGCAACCGTGGTAAGCCTAAACATTTCGGGCGGGGCCAGCGGGCTGTCCGGAGCATTTTCAAACTTCCACCATGAAGAACGCGCCTCGCCATTGGTGCAAGTTGGCAGGCTCCTCCCACTGCCGCACGCGTTGGGCGGCATTTTCCGAGCGAGGTAGAATCTGTCGCGGGGGCAAAATGTCAACATGGGCGTGAAAATAACACACGCAACACCGACGCGCATGAATCGCATGCGGTTCATGTGCGCACGTCGCGTCGACGATGAGCGCGAGTTCTTTTGACTCCCACGTTGATGATTCAGGCCGGCACCCCGGCGCCAGCCTCTGCCTCGGTTGGCGCAAAAGGCAGTGGGAGGAGCCTCGCGACTTGCCCCAATGGGGAGACGTATGCCTCACAGAGGCAATTTCGAAGCGCTTACAGCAGCTGGCTGGGCCACCTCCGGTGGTATTTGGCGCGGATGCATTTTATATAGAGCAGTTTCCTCCCACACTGTGAGCTTCTTTCCCGCATGAGCAGTTTAAGTTTACACCTTGAGCTGCGTTTTAACAAAAGGTTACAAACGGTATCTGAAGCTACTTGCACCTCTTCACAGCAAGAGCAGACGCCATGTTGCCGCCGCCTGTCACATGCGCGGCACTATTCTATTTTTTCTTGTTTTCTGATGATACGAATTTTCGGGTGATACGAGTATTTTTGCTGCCCCTTGAGATTCGTATCAAATGACCGAGAATCTACTGTATGTCCTTTATGTGAGACTGGAACCTGTAAGGGGGCCGGGACCCTGTCAGGCAATGTCAGTCTACTCTTTGTCCCTCCCCCCTGCAAATTCCCCAAACTAGAGGGAGAGGCTTGCATCACAAGGGACACGCTAGCTCAGTGGCCATTTTTCCCTGACGTTCCATTGCCCAAAGATTCTGTGAATAATTCAACGCGCTGCAGTGTAAATTCACAATGCTAGCGGTGCAGACAGTATGGTAGCAGAGTGACATTACAAGGTTTGCAAATGAAAACATTAAAAGGAAGCGTGTGGGATTAAAGGGTGCACCACAAAATGCCCCAAGGAGTTCGCAGTGTCCCCAAGGGAGGTGCCGCAAAGGGTTCGACTTACCGTCAAGGCAACAGCAGGCTCCAAAGGGCCAGTACGAACCAGGAGATTTATTGGCTGAGTGGTTTAGTGCATATTGATCGCCACGACAGGGCTTAAAGGAGCCATGAAGAGAAAACACAAGTTTGGTTCATTCAAAAGATTGTCTCATTAGAATCATACTGACACCACTTTTAACGTAAACTTCGCTCAAATAAGCTACATAATTAGGAAAAACGGGAAGGGTCATGCGACCCACCAGCTCATTTCTCGCAACAGAACCTATGATGTCACATGAGCTAAGCTCTGCGATTGGCGGAGGCTGGCAGAAGCAGACGCAAATTAGGTAGAGCTTACAAGCTAGACGAACGAGCGATTTGCGCTTAAATTTAGGGCACATTCTTTACAAAGCAATAAGAATGATGGGACAAACAGTGGAAGTTACTAAAGCACATGTGAACATAGAAGTACTGATGCGTTCTGCTGTTCGTGCTGCGCACAGCATGCTTGGTTTAGCTGCACAGCACTACGGGGCTTGGGGTTGTCTCAGACGACACTGGCCGATTGACGCAAGCAGCGGTGTCTTACGTGACCCCATTTGTCGAGCGAGCACTGTTTCAGGGAACGAATATTTTCTCCCAGAACAAAAACAAGCCAGGTTTAAATGCGGGCAAAAACAAACCAAACGTTTGCCACGGTATGGTGGCGCCATCTAGGTTACGGAACGTAAAGAAACGCGGGAACAAACCAACACCGCTGTACAGGGTGGAGACAACCTTTGAACGGTCCCGTGCCGCCGCAGTTGGGCCAACGGGCTCAACGCGTTATTCTTTTCGTTTCCCACGAGACCTAGCAACGCGAAACCGACAATATTATTCAAACTTCTTCAGTAAACCGCGTTGCGGCGATAATTTTAGCGCGGTTTGACACAATGACTTGCTTCGGCGGCGAGCGAGCAACCGAAAATGGCGGCGCCAGCGTATACGTGTCTCTACCCTGTACGGCGGATGCGTGAATGAAGGTACTCTAGGCTGCAGAGCAGTCGGTTCCTGTGATGTCATTTGGGACCACGAAAACGCACGATTGAGCAGGAAAATCAAAATTTTAAAGGAGCACTGACACCAATTTTCGGCGTTAAAGGGGCCCTAAATAGGCTGCCAAATGTTACGATTTTGCGTGCGCAGTCACTGGAGTACTATCCAAGGAACGTCATCCCGCAAAAATTGTTTAAATGCGTTAAGTATTAGCCGAGTTATCGCTCATTAAAAGGGGCCACCCATAAGGCCTGGGGCTCTCCTCCTCTGGTAGCTCCTCCGAAGCACTGTGGAAGCCGCGACGTCATCGACCCGGCGCAAGACCACCGAGAGAAACAGGGCAATCCATCACCCTCCTTGATGTACGTGCAGTCATTGGCTGCGCCAAGCCCCGCGCGCGCTTTTTTTTTTTAGCACTCGACGCGCATGCTCCGCCCACCAGATTCCGGTTGCACGGTGAGCGCTGTCGCTGTGGTTCGCGTTCGCGGCGCCGCACTGGGCAGTGTCTCGTGCGTCATAGAGGCGCGTCAGAGCCGGAAAGAACTGCGTCAGAGCGCGCAAGTGTGGCGGCAAGGTATGGTTGGTGAGCCAGGGGAGAAAGTGAAATCTTTTTTTCGTGTTTGTGCGGCCCCTGCTTTACGCAGAGGTGTAATATTTGGTACACGTTGTCGTGAAGGGGTACTCTAGTGATTGCGCGATTGAAATGGCGACCTTCGGAAGCCTATTTAGGGCCCCTTTAATATTATTGCACAGTTCGCTTCCTTCACTCAACAGAATACCCTGGCTGAAATATGAGCGGCCTGCGACGCGAAGAACATAGTTCAATTTGATCGCATTTATCGCGCCGACGGAGCAGCGCGCGGAGCGGCACTCAGCAAATGGACATCAGCGTGACATCACTCCAGGAGAGGAAAAAGAAGTGACGCGACAGCGCTCGCCAAAAACTCGTGACGTCACTTCACGCGTGCGGCCCCACGAGCGGCGAGGGGGCGCAACACCCTCTCAAGCGGGCGCCGGTGACGTCCGCACAAAGCGGTGAGGTCAAACCGGGAGGCTGTCATATGCGCCGTTCGGGATGAAAGCGCGGGAATTTGAAACAAACGATTTTCAGGCCGTTTAATGTAATTAACTATCGCGCGCTGAAGTATTTGAAGTGCTGTTTCAGGTTCGCCAGACCATTAAGCATCGATAAAAGCAATAAAAGTGTAACATAAAATTTTCGTGTCAGTGCTCCTTTAACCTAAATTGTTTAATTTCTCAGTGAATAAAGCACCGTTTGTATTCGGGCAAGCGCTGGGGGCACTATAAAACACGAAATCTTTCGAATAAAACCAACTTGCATTTTCTCTTCATGGCTCCTTTAAGAACTTGGTCCCAGGTGTTAGGCTGACCAAGAACTTGGTCTTGGTCCGAGGTGTTAGGCTGATGATGGCTGAGGCTGCACACGGGCTGCTCGCAAGGTAGAAATAGACCTACCTTGCACGTCCAACTCGGAGTCAAAGGCAGGCCCCGACCTGGACCGAGTGGTGAAGAGGGGACGTGCCGCGTCCCCCTTCTCCACCTCCTATCTCCTCCATTCCTCATCGCCCCCACAAAGTGCGCGTGCCCCGCTTAAAAGGAGCGGGGCAAGAGGAAGGCTCTTGGGTGAGGAGCGACGGTGGGGGTGATGCAGTTTTTGCCTGCCAGTGTGTCAGCCCAGGAGGCGATAAGCAAGGTGCGTAGCTCGCGGGCAAACGCACAGGCCGCGCGCGGCTAAGGGCCGTGCTTGCGAGAAGAGAAAGGGGGTCATCCAATGGATTCCCACAAGTGGGAAAGAGAAAGATGAAAGTACATTGTCTGTGTGTGCACACGTGCTTAAAGAGATTAATTAACTGAGTATGGCATGTGGTCACTCTAGCGGACTCCCAAGCCAGATCTTCAAGTTTTTGCAGCATAGAGTTCCCATAGACAAAACATGCCAATGCTTCTTCCATCTCACCCAGCAGCTGAATGAAAACGGCCTTAATGTTTGCTTCCAGGAGCTCTTTTCATGCGTGGCAGTGCAGGGAAACGAAGCTACTGACAGGTTGCCCCAACAAGTGCTGCCAGGCAAATGATGATTTTAGAGTATACCATTGCCAAACATTTTAGATCCCTTTGGGCTCCACATTTCCACCTTGCATAACTCGTCACCTCTGACCCACATGGGGTGTAGCAGGTGGCATCAGACATTTGTTTGTGGACTGGCCAGGGCATGCAATGACTCCATTGCATGTTCTGGGCAGTCAGCACTGTTGAAAGAACTTTGAAGTAGCATTCCTCCTTTGTGGGACGTGCTCATTCAATAACCCAAACGGGCCCTGGATTCTTAGGCGAGACATCTTGTGCCTAGTCCACCAGTTTTTGGAGCACGCAAACTTTTGACTTTTGATTTGCCGACAGTAGTTTTAAAAAGGTGCTGCCCAGGTGGTGCAGTTGCAGCCCATCTTCCACCACTACTCCGCCTGCTATGGTGTACAAGTCTCGTGGGCAAGGGGCAGGCTGCAATAGGTTACTGGCATGATGAAAATGCCTATACATAGATGTGTCGGTTTTATTTTGGGGAGTTTCTACTGTGTGCACCCATGTGTTCTTTGAGTGTGTGCTCACAATCTCCATGCCTCATTTTTGCAGGTCCATCTCGATCTACCTGGACACCCTGAACATCTTCATAAGGATTGCCATGCTGCTGGCCGGTGGTGGTTCACGAAGGAAGTGAAAAAACGGGCACGATTTGGGATGCGCAGGCAGCAGCCGCCAGCTCGACAAAATTCTGCACAGTTTGAAGAAGAGTCTGGCGTGGGAACTGCAGCATGTAGGTATAGAAAGCTGCAAATAAAGGATGTGTTCCCATGAAATAGGCCTGGCCTGTTTGGCTCAGACCTTATAGCACCCTGAAAGTGTACCGTGGCCTAGGGTATGTCATTAATTTTACATTTTGGGTAGTGAAGGTTTTCACCAGTGACTGGGTAAAATGCAAATCTAGCTGAAGGTTTTGTGTAACTGAAGGCTTGGTGAGAAATAAAAATAGCACATCTCCACGCCATGAACGATGCCGAGGGTGCGAAGCACTGGGATGCAAGTTATGTATTGCCTGTGTGATGAGCGTCATCATCCATGCGTGCTGATGCACTACGAGTTTTAAATGATTTTGAGGTGCAGTAAATGCACTGTAAATGAAAAACGCCACACGAAAGACAATTCGCACCCTAGTACTTCGCACCCTCGGCATCGCTCACCAAGTGGGTGTTCCCCCCCGCTTTGTACTCTTTTAGCTGGCTTGACTCTCATATTTTGTTATTATAATGCTATGTGCATGGACCCCAATAGACATTGTGAGGTTGCTGCACACTTCAATACCTATTTAGTATTGAAATTTCCGTCTGGTGGCGTAGTCTAGTGGTAGCGTATTGGATTCCTTGCATGTTGTTGCTGGAGTCGGTGGTTCAAATTTTGCCGTTGCTGATTTCCTTTTTTTCTGCGACTCCCTTTGAGCTGTTCGTCCATAACGCGAACGGGCAGACATTGCGAGGTCCTAAGGTGCTTCGCACTTAAAACTTGGCAATAGCACCAGCAGTCAAGTTTTTCTTCGAGCAGCGTATCAACATTTCACAAGTATATAGGTGACGGGTAAAAAGCGCAAAGGCTCATGGGTACATTGTCTGTTCCCGCCACTTGCGGTTCGAGAGCTCTCCTGGCCTCATGTACGGCGGCGGTTTTCACGTGCGAGTGTGAGTGTTTTGTTTCCGCCGAAGAAGAAGAAAAAAAAACGTGCATCGCGTATTCAATGAATAACGATTAGGCTTGTGCAAATAGTGAAATTTTAGTTCGAAGTGAATAGTCCTTGGGGTCAAATGTTTTCGAAACAAATTCGAGCAGTTTTCAGATGTCCGAAGAACAAAACTGAACAGTTTAAAGTTGTTATATGCAAAAATTCTTTATTTCTGAGGTTACAACACACCAGTGGCGTAAATCCAGAAAAATCACAAGGGGGGACACACATCTTGCCAAGGCGGCCATTTTGTTTTGTGCTGTATTTTCATTTATAGACAAATTACTATCGTGATTTGAATTAAAATAAGAAAAACGAGCATGCTTTCATACCTCACGTAATTGCCCTTTGCTATTGCAGACGTTAAAAAAAGATCAATAAGAAATACTCTGTACAATATGATTACTGATCACCTATGACATGTTTCCTAGCTTTCGACACTTCTAGAGGGTCCAAAAACGAGAGCGCGGTTTTTGCACGCACTGACAAAGTTTTTCAACAACCCTGGCAACGTTATGAGGTCTATAATGTCTTGATCAACGTGTGCCAAAGCCATGCAGTAGAGGCGTTCCTCCCCCATCGTACTACGCAGCCATGTTTTCAGTCTTCTCAAGGCACTGAACGATCTCTCTGCTTCACAGGAAGAGACCGGCATCACTAAGATAATCCTGAGAACACTCTCCACTTCCTTGAAATACTGGCGGGTGGACGTGTGCATGTTCCGGAGTACTGCTGCCACGTCGTCGACACTTGCACAGGGGGGGACACTTGCAAGGGGTGTCCCCCCCAGCCCGAACACAAGGGGGGTCAGGACCCCCCTGACCCCCCCATGATTTACGCCACTGCAACACACAAAAGCACAACACACAGAGAATCATGCGATAACATATCTTAACTAGTAAAAATGTTAATAAATAGGATTGTTGGGCGACTTGGTTCATGGCTTCAAGAAAATTAAAAAGAGTGCAAAGGACGAGGACAAAGAAACACGGAGCGCGCGTCCCGTCTACTGTGTTTCTTTGTCCTCGTCCTTTGCGCTCTTTTTAATTTTCTTGTAGTAAAAATGTTTTCTGTATATAGACTAACTGTCCGTCGTTATTGAAATTGCCTCTACTCCACTGTCAATAAGCACCTGAAGGCTGCTTATCAACTTTTGCTTCTTCGAAGCGCGGAGCTCTGGATATACTGCTCTGTAAAACTTTGGTCGCGACGGCACAACGTATTCAAGCATGGCACCGTTCATAACGACCAGAAAGTCCGGCTCCTCAACAACACTGTAAGAATGCATCCCGCGCACTGTGAATCCGGCAATAGCCTTTGTCATTTGCTGTGCTTTTGACGTTTATGTTTTAGCTTCGGCTTGAAACGGTCAGCTGCTGAAGCCTGTTGCATGTCGGGCTTAGCGACAGCAGTAGACTTGACGCGTTTTCGCTCGCAACATTTCTTTCGTACACCACGAAGACATGCAGGTGCCTCTTGAAATGCGTCGTCAAAGTATTCGTCGTCAAATGCGCCGTCAAACTTTTCAGAATAGCATGCCATTCGAGACACTGAGCTTACTGGCCTGGCGGAACGTTCACAAAAAGTTGCATATCGGGTTGGCACCCATGCACGCACTGGCCACGTCACTTGACTGATTGAAGCAACTGATGCACACTGAAGTTCAAGCGCGGAGTGCGATCAACGCCTGCCCACTGCACGCGTGCCGCACGGTAGCCAAACAAATTGTTCGGTTATGCTTTCATTGCTTGAAACAATGGAACGGGAGCTTTGACTACCTTGATGGACGTGCACGTGTAATATGGCTACGACAATGCCAGCAACGCTCTGAATGTGGCTCTGCTTGACATGGCTCCACATGTAGTCAAGATGTAAGCCTGATGGACAGCGGCTTGCCTAATGAAACTGATACTCTTGATAGTACTTGAACATGGTTTTGATATTTGTTCATCCCTAATACTTCGAAATATCAAAAATTTTAAATTTGGATCGAAGCGAATTTGAATACTGTAATATTTGTTCGAATATTCGAAGCGCTCGAATATTCGCACAAGCCTAATAACGATTAATCCTACTAGGGGCTTCTTTGAAAGCCAAGCGCTCTGTGACAAATAACATGCACGCACGTGAAAGCCACCAATGTATGGGAGGCCAGGAGAGATCTCGAACCGGAAGTGGCAGGAGCAGACGATGTACCCCTAAGCCTTTGCGCTTTTTACTGGTCACCTATTACTATTCCTTACATACACACGCAGAAAGACAGAGACACGCACACACGCATGTATATGCACGCATGTGTGCACGTGTGTGCGCACACCACTCTCTCTCTCTCCCTCACTCTCTCTCCCTCCCTCCTTACATATACCTATTCCAACTATTAATAGCAATATACAAAGATTTTCATTGTAGGTGTACTGTTGATAGTGATCTATAGATAGCACGACAAATAGTTTTTCAATGTTTGTTGGTTTTGTAAGCCGACTATCAATAATTTTTGATAGCACTGTTAGTTTTGCATTGCTAGTTTCCACACTTCTGCATAGTCAAGTTGATGGTGACAGAACATGTTGCCTTGAGCCACACAAAGGTATATTAAGGGGGCAGACTGGTCTTAGAGCTGTTTTTTTTTTTATTTACCAACCAATTTTAATGAAACTGCGCTGTATTATAGAGTTTTCTGTGCTGATTTCAAATCTGCATTAGATTTTTTGTGAGTTGATTACATTTTGAGTTAATTAATGTATAATTGCATTATTTTGGGGCACAGTTACAAAATAACCACCAAGGTAAATGTACTCCATACAGAATGGAAATTACCATGTGGCTAGGCAGACGAATGACTAAAAAATACAACGTAGGAAGAACTTTTTTGATTTAGCTATTTTTGGTAGTTTTACAACACAGTGAACTTCGCTTCTCCCCCGCTCTGCCAGGAGTGGCTCGCGGGTGGTGCCAATTGAACACAATAATAATTTTCAAAAGCCACCATTTGAAGAATTTGTTTCCAACATTGTATTCTCCACACATTTCGGTATCAGACACAAATAATTACAGTTGTACCTGCTCTGGGTGCCAAGATATCTGAGGACGAAATGCTAGCTTTGCTTTGCAAGAAAAGTGCTGTTTATTGAATTCTGCGCTAACTGAGCTGTAGAGTGCACTTTAAAATGCTATTATAATATAATAACAACAAAATATGGTTCCTTTTGATGAGGAAATTTACAGACTGATAGAAAAATGGTCGTGAAGGCCGAAAATGCCATTTTTCAGAAAACACTTTTTTTGACTGTTTTTCGGCCCCAAAGACCCAACTGCCCCCTTAAATTACCTTTTTGCACGATTTACGCATAAAATGTTTCTGCAGCTTGGAAAGGAAAGGGCCAATGAAGGGCAGGAAGCCCCAAACGTTTTTGCAACTGAGAAGGGAAGGAAAAGGGGGAGGAGTGAAAGCTCGCATAGAATAGATTGTGAAGTGGCTTTGCATGGAGCTGTGAGCAGCACTGTGAGGTGGGCCGTAAACGTGTGCTGCCCGCATGCTGCAGCAGGCTAATGCACACGCTGGTGAGGTTAGCGCACCTTTTGTTCTGTTTTTACCATCATGCGTGCTTGCCTGAACTGCAGAGGACATTTTTCTTTTGCTGCTCCTGTTCGAGAGATTCCACTCCCCTTTTTTTAGCTTTGTTATTGTGGGCATGACTTTTTTGTTTGTCTTTTGTTTTCATGAAAGCTGTTGGACACGTTCATTTATGCATGCACATTCTGTTGTGGTGGCTGCTTAGCATGGAGAGGAAAGTATACGCGTCATGGTGGAGGTAGGTGGTTTTAGATGCGACGGCATCTCATTCACTTGCCTTGTCCCTCCATACGGCGTTGTTGTTGTTGTCCGTCCACACCCCTCCCCCATTCTCCTCGCCGCGCGAGCTGCGCTCTCTGCCGCTCACCCCCTCTACTATGGTCCCTAGAAATATGTGCAATTTCTAGGGACCATACCTCTACTCTCCGATAGCGAACACTCTCTCGCCCCGAGCGCGAACACAGTCGGCCCCTGGCGGCGGCGGGACGAACCACTCCTAGTGTGGATGGCGCTCTCGCGTCGTCTGCTTTTTCACGTTGCGTGCGGCGCAAGACGCCTGCTGCACCCGTCAAAACAACCAATATGTGTGCTCGTTTGGCAGTAAGCAATGACATAGTTACCTCTGCTTGCACATTTCCTCTAGAAACGCAATAATCAGCGGCCGTTGCGGGTTAATGTGCTGGTTTAATTCCATGAAACATCTTCGCCCTGGTCACCGCTTGAGTGTGAAACGTGTTATAAACATTGCTTCCACACATTGCACTTTTCTTATTGTTGAGTGCAGTCGTCTGCCGTTTCGGGAACGTCGAAGGGTGTTTTGAAGGTGGCGTGGAAATTATTTAAAGGATAAAAGTTTAGTACGCGAAACGGGTAAGAAGCGACAAGACCTGTGCATACGCGTGCAAATCCCACATCCTTGTAAAATTGCGCTGTGTCCTTATAGAAAGAACAAAAACATAGAAAGAAACAAAAACAGAAAACGCGTTATATAATGCACGTTGTTGCCCACATGTGTGAGGGGTGTGTGCCGTGACTCGCTGTTTTTTTTTTGCCCTCACAATGCTTGCTTTCAATACAATTTTGAAAAAGGCGAGCCACAATTCCTGGACAATCCCGGACCAAAGAGGGGTTAAAAAGTTTTGAACAGACATACTGCTTTTTCACCGCTACAAAACACGACGCCTAGTGTAGTTTCCATTGTAAGTAATACTGATAACCATAGTTTGGCTTTTCGCGTTACATGCGTTCTCTTCTCGCTGCTCTTGCAACAGTGGCGGGACCCCCCCCCCCCTTTCCGAAAAAAAAAAATGAAATGCACAGAATTTCATTTTTTAACCAATCCTCAAGAATTAAATGCCAAGACAAAGGTGATACTCAGTTTACAAAACAAGGTAGTTACCGGGAACCCGTTGCGCTGATTCGCAACAAGAAATAAAAAGGAAAAGTTTTACTACATCTGCAACAGCGCAACTTCATTTATTTCCATTTTAGGGTTCGTAAACGACCTTACGCAAGAATGCAAACATATCTCGCTGTTGCAGGCACCTGTTAGATTTTAAAAGGAACGCAAATGGTCAACAGGGCAGTCGTGACAGAAAATGTGTGCTCACTGTGAGGTCCCAAAAGCTTGGTTTGCACACTGTAAACCTGCTTGTCACTTTGCGAAGACCTAGCTAAACATGAGATGTTGCTTGTACTGCGTGCGTTGATAATTCAATTCGCAAGTTCACTTGCGACGAAAGCCGTAAATAAGTGATCCGAAACCCTTATTCATCAAACCTTCCTTCAGAGTCACTAAAATTTCATTTAAAAGACCCGTTATAGCGGTTACATTTATATCTCTGCGCTGATCAAAATTGAGTACTTTCATGTTGCCTTTTGAACACACAAAAAATATCGTAGGCTCTTAGAAAGAATTTCGGGGCAGTTAAGTAGTGTTACCATTTCAGGGCATCCCACAAATGCAAGAATGCGTCATGCTACCAGTGAAAGTGATTAAGATTGCCGTTGTAAACTGAATTTCAGAGATCGAGGCTTCCTGATTTGTTTCTATTTATTTATTATTATTTGTTTCTTCCTGATATGTTTCTATTGAAGGCCCAAAGCTATAGTCTGGAAAGATCGAGCTTGCTACGAGCCACAGCGTACAAGTTCATTGTCACAATTACGGCCATTTTGATATTCCCGATAAGTCGTCGCTTTTTTAGGCGTAGTAATGAAAATTGACTGCCGCTTCCATGCTATACATTAAACGTTGAGGAACAGAACTACAGCATACCACTCTTGTTTGCACCTTTCGTGCGCACATACGGCGGGAAAAAGGCACGAAGCGCGCCCACAGTGTGCATTCTTACGGGCCGGTCAGTGGAGCATCCACACTAGCAGCGCGACGCTGTCGCCACCTACATGTCGAGCTCGCACACTGTACTCTCGCGAGGGGCATTGAATTTAATTGGATTGGGTTGGGATTGGCTCGGATTTGGATTGGATTAAGTATTGTGTTGCGTCATAGCCGCGCCACGTTGCGTCATAGCCGCGGCAGGGGGTTCACGGCACGTTTCACGCGATGGGAGAATCAACCTAACGGAAACAACAACGGAACCCCCTATGCGTCGCATCTACACAGGGGTTCCCGCGAAGGGAGGTGGGAGTAATTTTTCATACTTCCTTTTGTGCTCTTGTGCTAACAGGAGAAGGGGGTACCTGAAAGTTACCCGTCTGCTCTTTCAAAGCTGCGTACAGGAATTCTAGGGAACACTTGTTGAAAATTACTGCCCCCCCCCCCCCCCTCCCTTGCCACCTTGCCTCAAAATGACAATAAATTACAGCTCGCGTGGGGCCGCCGAGTGCTCTAGCTTGGCCAAGTGTAAATGGGAAACTAAATTTCTGACATATGATTACTGTAATTAATGGTCCCTTTGCTTTACCAATCCGGAATAGTTCTGGATAGTTTGTGGGCTGCAGTTCGAGGACTGCCATAGCAGTAAGTAAAAGGCCAAAAAGATAGAGCTGCTCTCAGGCAGTTCTTGGTAAGAGAAATTGAGAAGACCAGCTTAACAAAAGTGACAAGCGGTTTAGTTCAGTTTGACTGTTGGGCAGCACGATGCACCCTGAGCTCTTTAGAAGACGTACGCTATCTATAACAACCCAACTTGGGAGGAATCTTGTGGGCTAACGTACGGGATAGCAGAGGACCCCGGCTAGCTTCGCTAGAGAACGCTACGCGCCGTACACTAACCCTGCGGAATCCGAAGACTCACGCACGGGTTTGGGTACTCGCATGCGGTAGACAGGCTCCGGCAATCCAAAATGAGGCTTTATTGCCTGGCAGATACAGGGCATATACCAGGCAACACGACTATCGCTCGTGGGGAGACAGTGGCTCCTGTCGCTCGCTCAAGCCGCTGGGCTCAGACCTCGATATCCGTCACCACGGCCGCGGGAGCAGGGGAGGCATCCCGAGGCGACCGATCAGGGCAGAATCTCTCGGCAGAGTCCCCGCGGAACATTCGCGCATCCCTCAGGTAGGCTCGGGGGGGAGAGGAGGTCTCCCCCGGCACTCGGGGAGAGGGCGGTGAGGGAGAAGGCGACGACCGGTTCTTTTTCCAGCTCGCTCTCCGCGCACATTCGCGGCAAGCCGGTCCGGCGCGTCTGCGGGGTCATGAAGAGGACACGACCTACGTCACGCGCCGGCTACCCAAAATGGCGGCTCCCAGCTCGCGAAAACATGTGCAAGCGAGGCGTAGGGGAACACGGGCCCCCACAATCTTAAATGGGCAGGCAGCCAGCTCGACTTGCTACACCAGATGGGGGTACAGGCACTCATGAAAAGTACACGCACAACCAGGCGACAGGGTCATTTGTCCGAGAGTCCAGTGTTCCGGAGGAACGTTAAGGGCGCCTGTGTTGCGCGACATGCCATTCCTGTTGTAAGCCACGGCCCAAGGAGGTGCCTCGAAGACATCTAGGCGGACATGGGCAGGCCCAGAGAAAGCTCAGCGTTGGTGTGCTCAAGTTCGTAGCGAGGACATGCTCAGAAAACGTGCCTTGGGCCCTCGCGAACTGCACAGGTTGGGCACGAATGAGAAAGCCTGTCGCAGTTCAAAAAGAAAATGCTTAGTGAAGGCCACATTGAGCCTGATCCAATGCAGTACAGGCCATGACCACTTGTACTGTAAAGCCAGAAACACCATATTTGAAGGCCTCCTTCTCTTGTATTTTGCTTACACTCGCCACCTCCTCCAACATGACTTGTTTATCCTGCCATCTGTCTGTCCCTATCAACCTTTGGATATCGGCTGGGCTGCGCCATGACGTAGGGCCTCAGTGGGTCAGCCTTCAATGCTGTGATGCTTGCTATTGGCCTGCAATGGCCATGAACAGGACCTCTTCCAAGCATTTATTTTTTTTTTCATGTAACCTGCACAAAATACCATCTACCCTACTCCTGCCAGGAGCTAGAGCAGTTGGCATGTGTGTGGTGCAGTTGTTCATGATAAAATGTCCAATGGCACCAAAACAGTTAGGGAAGAGCCAAAAGCAGGCGATGCAGAATTAGTGTGAAAAAACAAAAGAAAAAGGTCGCAGAGAAACTTTTCTGGGAGTAATTACTACTGCCCTTCAAATATGCCCTTGCCCAAAGTTCTCAGGCGGGATGATCATAAAAGATGACATAAAAGTCTATTTCAATAACTTATAAATTATTTTTGCTATCTTTATGCCGATTTCGCTCGACTGAATCCGGATACGTGTTAGACCATCGAGGCGATGGTTAGATGCATTCATTGACGAAGTTCAACGTGGCCTGTTAAGCACGAAACTGCATTCGGAAAAGTAGAAAATGAGGCTTACGCCTACTTCCTTCAATGACCATTTATTACACATTGACTTATCAAATCAGTTGTGTCCATTTATTAGTATTAAAAATTATTGCTTGTTGGTGTGATCGATTTGAAGGTTTGTTTGTCGTTTGATCGATTTGATGGTTTGAAGCGGGCCACGTGCAACTACTGCAAGAGGCAGGGTCACTTCGCTGATGTCTGTCGCGCAAAGAAAGGAAAAGCCAAGCTAGGCTCAATGGAACTCCACGCGGTCAGCACGCGCTGTGCTAGGTACGCTGACGTGTGCGTGAATGGCATACTCGCCAAATTCAAAATAGACTGTGGTGCCGAAGTGACAGTTGTCCCTTCAACTTTTCCTGCCGTTCCCAAAGTACTTGATCGAGCAGAAGCGGAGCTCACTGGTCCAAGCAACCAGCACCTGCCAGTGCTCGGGACGTTTTCCGCGACCCTCAACTGGAAAGACAAGTCGACCACTCAACGACTTTACGTCATGCGAGGTCAGAACACCCCGCTACTTGGGCTTCCCGCCCTGGGTGTAGTGAAGTTCGTCGACGGGACATCTTCTACTATGCCTCCTCCGAAGCCTCGAATCTTTCAAGGGTTCGGTGTACTTCCAGAACCGTACTGATCTGCCTTGTACTGGATGCACAGCCCTTCGCTTTGTGCACCCCACGGAGGATTCCAATTCCACTACTTCCAGTGGTCAAAACTCAACTCGACGAGATGGAGAGTCAAGGAGTCACCGCGGCAAGGTACGCAAACCAACGCCGTGGTGCGCCGGTCTCGTTGTTGTACCAAAGTCAACAGGTGGCTACAAGATTTGTGTAGACCTCACCAAGCTAAACCAGTATGTCCAACGGGAACGCTACGTTCTTCCAACTGTGGACTCTGTGTTAGGTCAGCTGAAGGACGCACACGTCTTCTTCAAGTTAGATGCCACATCGGGATTCCACCAGGTGAAACTTTCCCCTGAAAGTGAAGAGCTGACTACCTTCATCACACCCTTCGGTCGGTATTGCTATCGTCGCCTTCCTTTCGGTATTGCTTCCGCTCCGGAATTCTTCCATGCGCCTGATGTCTCAAATCGTGGAGGGTCTTCCGGGAGTTGTCAACATGATTGACGACATTTTGGTATTCGGGAAAGATCGTCAGGAACATGACAAAAGGCTTGAAGCCACGATGAAACGCCTAGACGAGGCCGGGGTCACGCTGAACAGGAAGAAATGTGAATTTGGAGTCAAGTCTTTCCGTTTTCTCGGGGTTGTCGTCAACGAGAACGGAGTGTCACCAGACCCAGACAGAACCAAGGCAATCCAAAGTCTTCCGCCACCAACGGATACCAGCGGAGTACGCAGGCTACTCGGTATGGTCAATCACGTTGGTCGCTTCCTTCCGCACTTCGCAAGCGTGACTGCGCCCATCCAAGCTTTGCTTAACAAAAACGTTCACTGGATCTGGGGTGTGGATCAAAATACAGCGTTTAAGAAGAGGTCTCTTTTTTTTGCCTGCTCAGAGCAGCTCTGAGCAGTTCGAAGCAGCCCCAAGCTGCTCCCGCCATAGATGTTCTATGGGCAAATAAAATACGGAGCTGCTTGGAGCTGCTCAGAGCTGCTTTGAGCAGGCAAAAAAAAAGAGACCAACTGTCAAGGAAATGCTCAGCTCAGACTGCATAGCTCTATATGACCCGTCATTTCCAACCTGGTCTCGGCGGATGCAAGTTCGTATGGTATCGGCACCAAGCTTCTCCAAAGTCAACCTGTCACGATTTAGACCCGCGTTCGTGAATCTGTGAGGGTAGGGGTACCCTCCAGCCGAGAGACGACATGCAGCGTGCTGGTGGTGACGGTGACTGACCCCCGAGCAGCCGTGCTCGAGGTGTTTATTGCCCGGCCACACACAAGGTTGCCCACCGAGCCTGGTGGGGCCACTGAACTTAGCGGCCAACGAATATCGGATGGGGGGCGCCACACACTTGTCACACCCCTCACCCCCAAGTTTGTTTGTCCTACACAAACACAAAACACCTGTCCCCCCGGCGAGTACCGGTCCGGAGGTCTCCGCAGTCTCGCACTCCGCCTGGGCACAGGTGTCGATGCAGGTGTGGCAGCATTGGGTGCCACCTATGTCACACTCGCACCAGCTGTCAGCCTTCCCGGTGTCGAAAGACTTGCGCGTGGCGCCACAGTGGCGCGAGTAGCACCAGCCCCTGGTGCTGTGCTGGCAGCGGTCGGTGAAGCTGGCTACCCTTGAAGGAGTCCAGGCTGAGGCAGTGCAGCGGGCCCGTGGCCAGGCAGTCCGGCTGCACCAGCAGGGGCGCCAGCACCTGCTCGGGCGCGTACGGGTCCCCGCACAGCATGCACAGCATCAGCCGCAGGTCCGGCCGGGGCCCCGTGACCGCGGGCAGCGCCTGGTAGATGTGCAGCCGGCCCGCCCGCCGCTCGATGCTCTCCACCAGCGCGCACAGCGCCTGCTCCAGCCGCACGGGGTCCAGGCCGCCGCTGTCGTCCACGAAGGGGCACTGCAGGCTCTTGGCCCGGTTGATGCCCTCCTCGCGCAGGAAGTCCCCCTGGCCCGCAAACACCATGACCAGGGGCAGGCCGTGGAAGGGCAGCCGGTCCTCCTGCTCCAGGTTGGCCAGCAGGGTCTTTTCGAGGCTCTCGCGGATGTACTCCAGCCCCGGCTGGCTGGCGTACACGCACAGGCAGCCCTGGGGGCAGGGGCTCCGTGTGGAACGAGTTGTGCGGCAGGCCCACGTCGCCGCCGATGATACTGAAGTCCAGCGCGTACTGGGCCTTGTCGTCGAGCCGGAAACCCTGCGGGAGCACCTGCCGCATAGCCTGCGCCACCTGCTGGGCGCTGGCCCTGGCACCCAGCACCACCAGGTGCAGCAGGCGGCCGTTGGTGCCCAGCACCCCGCCGCCGTTGGTGCCGGCCTCACGCCGGTGCAGCAGCTGCTCGATGACGCCGTCCATGCAGTCGGGCTGGACGGGGCAGTGCTCCCTCTGGCACCTCAACGCTTGCCGCCGTGCCGGTGAATGTCCCCACCTCGGGCTGGAACAGGGCCTCGAACTTGGTCAGGAGGCGGGGGACGTCTGCCACTGCATGCACTGCTTCCTGGTACTCCGGCAGCCTCACGCCCAACGCCAGGATCCAGTTCCGGCCCAGCAGCGTCGGTGACGGCCCCTTGGTCAGGTACAGGGGAAGGGTGGCCTCCCTGTCGCCAAGGCGGACGCTGACCTGGGCTTTACCCTCGACTTGGGCGAGCTGTCCGGAGTAGCTGCGCAGCATGACGCCCGACGCCTCGACGGCCACGCCAGGGAAGGTGCGTCTGAATACTTTCCCGGCCATGACAGACACACTGGCCCCTGTGTCCAGCTCCATGGAGATGGGGCGCCCGCAGACTTCGATGGTCAGCCAGTATGGTGGCACCGGCGGCTGCACTGTGGCCGCGTGCCACATTTCGAACATCTGCGGGTCTTCGGCCACGACGTGAAGCCTAGCTGCTGCCGCACGCCCCCGCCGCCTACCCTTGCGCCGACTCCCTCGGCCGTGGGCTGGCGCGGAACATGTGCTCGACGCCCGCTGCTGCTTCCGTCCGTCCGCCGTCGTCCCCCCTCGGCACGCCCGAGCAATGTGCCCAGTTCGTCCGCACGCAAAGCACTCCGCTTCCGCGAACTTGCACTGTGAAGGGGGGTGGTCACCACCGCAGCGACTGCACCTGCCATGCCGTGCCGCCATCTTGTTCACCGCCGCCTCCGCCGACGGTGAGCCGGCCGCACGTGCTAGCTCGCCCGCGTCTTTGGCCGCAGCCTCCATCGCCAGCGCTGCCTTCACGGCGTCGTCCAGCGAGGGTCGGGAAGCTCCAGGAGTCGCGTCTGCATGGCGGGGTTGTTGATGCCGCAGACGAAACGGTCCCGGAGCAGCGAGTCGAGCTGCTCCCCAAAGGCGCAGCCGCTCGCCAACCCTCGCAGCGCTGCGACGAACTGCCCGAGCGTCTCTCCGTCTCGGCGGCTCCGGTTATTGAAGCGAAAACGCTCCATTAACGTCGACGGAGCCGGGCTGTAGTGCGAGCGTAGCGTCGCGAGCAGCTCACCCAGCGACTTCTCGTGCGGCGTGGCCGGCTTGAGCAGGTCGAGCAGGAGAGCGAAGACGCGGGTCCCGCAGCTGGCCAGGAAGATGTCGCGCTGTTTTGCCTCGGGTGTGTCGTTCGCCCGGAAAAACACGCCGACTTGCTCCTCGTAGACCGGCCAGGCGGACCCTTCACCCTCGAACGGCTCGAGCCTCCCGTACAGCGGCATGGCGTAATGGCGGCTGGCTTAAGGGGGCGGTGTCTCGGCGTTCTCGGTGGCGGCGTTCACGGTGGCTTCGGCCGCTCCGCGGGCTTCTTCCCTCGTCGCCAGTGTCACGATTTAGACCCGCGTTCGCGAACCTGTGAGGGTAGGGGTACCCTCCAGCCGAGAGACGACATGCAGCGTGCTGGTGGTGACGGTGACTGACCTCTATGGACTGACCCCCGAGCAGCCTTGCTCGAGGTGTTTATTGCCCGGCCACACACAAGGTTGCCCACCGAGCCTGGTGGGGCCACTGAACTTAGCGGCCAACGAATATCAGGGATGGGGGGCGCCACACACTTGTCACACAACCCTGCGGTGCTCGACGCGCTGTCGCCTTCGCCTCGAGATCTTTGACTCCAACAGAAGCCCGCTACAGCCAGACAGAGAAGAAGACACTGGCGATAACATGGGCTATAACGCGGTTCGACCAGTACCTGCGTGGTCTCTTCTTCACGGTGGAGTCTGACCATCAACCTCTTTTCTCGGACATAAAAACCTCGATCAGCTGCCACCAAGGATTCAGTGCATGCGCATAAAGTTGATGCGATACCAATTTCAAGGAAAGTATGTGCCGGGGAAGCTGCTGGCAACACGCTATCCAGAGCTCCCTGCGATTTCTCCCAAATTAGTAAATGCTGTTCAACTCTTTATTGGGGATGTCTACAAAGGCTTCTCAGCACCAGTAGCAGGCCGCCTTGAAGAGATTCGACAAGCCCAGCTCCACGACGAGGAATGCCTCGCAGCCAGTGGTTTCATAGAAAATGGCTGGCCAGACAAGAGCAGGGTTCCAGTTCACCTCATGCCATTTTGGAAGGAAAGGGTAAGATTGAGCACTTTCAATGGAATTATACTCTTGGACCACCGCCTAGTTATGCCTCGGGCGTTGCGAGCCAATTTGCAGGCCCTCCTTCATGACGGACATCAAGGACTTCGCCGGTGCAAGGAACGAGCAAGAGAAAGTGTCTGGTGGCCTGGGTGCAGCATGACAATGAACATATGGTTACAAGCTGCGAACAGTGCGCAACCAACAGAGTGCTGAATCCCGAACTATCATGTCTACAGCGACACGGGATCGTCTGTGGCAACATCTTGCAATCGAACTATTCCACTGCAAAAGCCATGAAAACCTTGTCGTTGTAGATTACTACTCGCGGTTTCCCGAAGTAGTGTCTCTCACTTCCACGACTATAGCGTAGCAGTAATTAACGCGGTCAATAGTTGCTTCGTGCGGCACGGGGACGGACAATGGACCCCAATTTTCATCAAACGAGTTTGCCAAGTTTGCTCAAACATACGGTTTTCGCCATGAAACCAGCAGCCCGTAGTACCCGCAAAGCAATGGCGAGGCGGAACGCATAGTACGGACGGTAAAGAACCTTCCAGAAAAAAAGCAATGACCCGTACTTGGCACTCCTGTCCTACCGTGACACACCGGGACCATCCGGATTTTCCCCAGCACGTGCTTCTGATGGGACGCAATCTTTGGACACGACTTCCGAATCTTCCAGAACGCCTGTGTCCACATACCCCAAGTCATCGGGAGTTCAAGGATAGGGATGCTGCCCGGCTGCCTGGGCTTTATACTGCTCGACGACACTCCTCAGCCCAGCTCAAAGGCCTCGCTCATTCGTGGTCGAAACACCAAGGGGCGTCGTGCTAAGAAACCGCTGCCACTTGGTACGGTTCCAGCCCAACGCGATGCAAGACTCCGTGTCACACAAGGGAGAAGAGTGGACGGGACACAAAGAGGAAGAGAGTACGGGAAGATCGCCAACTTCGCCAACTTCTAGGTCAGTTTCTGTTCCTGATTCGGCGCGGTCTCCAGGCAGCTATCGCACGAGATCTGGCCGAGTGGTCCGGCCCCCGCAACTGAACTTATAGCGTTCGTGTGTACCCCTTTGTTATAGTCTAAGAGGGGAGATGTAGGGGCCGCTGGCCACTCTGACACGTGTGAGCGAGAGCGCGAAAGCGCCTGACGTGGAGCGCGTGCTCCGAGGCTGTCGGGAATAAAGAGTTCCATTCTTGTTGCTGAACGGGTCAGTCGTCTCTCTCGTGGGCTCCGAACACTGTATGAGCTTCCTCGTTAAACACCATGACTCCAGATTTCTGTGGGTTAAAATGTAGGCCTAGGTACGCTATAGCCTCATCACCACAAATGTCGGCCAGTTTTTGAAGGTCTTTTGTATTATCTGCCAGCAACACTATATCGTCCGCATACATCAATCCCGGAATCCGTTGCTCCACCAACTCTCCATTGCTTCGGTACGACAAGTCAAAGGGATCCACTCTCCTCCAATCGTCTTTCCATTCCTCTAATGTAAAGTGTGAATCAGCAATGGCGAAATGGGGCACGGGCTCTGTGCCTGTACGCCATTCCCATGTAATATGCGCCTTGTTATCCTCATATATTGCACTTAGCTGCCCTACAAATTCTGACCCAATCCCCTCTTCTTCCAGTATATGCCACAACCCAGAAGTATATGCCACAATCCATTTATGTCCAGAAGCAGTAGCCAATAGCCATGTTGGGCTGCCCTGTGCTGCCGAAATTTCAATGGTCTGGGTTAATTCGAAAATATTGTCTTCTAAGCGCCGACCTGGCCGAAATCCATTTTGCAGTTCCTCCCACCCACTTCAACAACTCGGATTTGATGGCTTGTACCGCTATACTAAGACACTCAATGAGGTCCAATTGGTCCAAGGTGAGCTTCACTGGACTCCAATGGGGTCCCACAACTCTGGCTTATTGGACATGATAAGAATGACTGTATAGCCAATGAGGTCCAATTGGACCCATGCAAGCACCCGTTGACTCTTATTGTGTCTGTATGGTGTGGCCAGTTGGACACCATTGGAACACCTATAACCCCAAAGGTGTCCAACAGGATTTATGGAAGTTTATTGAGTCCAATTGGGTCCCATTGTTGTGTCTTATTGGACCCAATGGTCTTTTTTGACTGGGTAATCTATAGAACACTGACGTGACTGTAATCAGCCTGTATGGGCTCTTCTTGTCCTTCTTTTCCTTGCCTTTATAGATCAAACCGGATTTGTGTCATATCGGTCAGGTTGTAGCGGTGCTTCATTGCCTGTTTGCAAACTTGTATTACATTGCGCTCAGGCTGGCGTGGAAAAAAGCTTTGGGACGTCCTTGTGGTTTTACTTTTCATATTTCCGCGAATTATCCCTTAGGGTTCGTTTTGTTTGTTTTGTAACCGCGCGTGGCCGATTCCGGTTTCTTATCTGCAGTTTCAACCAGAGCGCCCGTTTGCTCTTTTTGTCGTACGTCCCGTCGGGCAATATTGTTTGATATGGAAAGGGTGCCACCTTGTCGCTAACTTGATTTTTTGTTTCTCCGACAATGTACTCGATCCCATTTCCATGGATCTGGAATTAATAACGTTCCAAGAGTAATGCATGCATAGCAAACGCCGTGCAACTCACTTTATCGACGTTCATCTGTTCACGTCACACTGCGGACTGCTTCTTCGACGTTTGTGTTTCATTCTAGTCTTTTGTAGTGCAGGAGATCGCTAGTTCGCTGCGTTCAGAAAAGCTTTGCGTCGTTCTTGGCTACGTGGCAATATTCTGTTTCCTCCGTGTGCTGCACATCGCAGCGCGAAAAAATAAATTTTTGTACGCTGGACCACGCTCTTTTGTTTCCCTTCGTAACATTGAAATTTTTTGTTGCGTGTGATAAAATCATTTTCATTGTTCTTTTTTCGCTTTCTGTTTTTGCAAGGATTGCAAAGCGTGCAAGCGGAAGGACACATGGTGCAACATATACAGGGTGTTTCAGTGAACACTTTCAAAAATTCCTGAAGCTAGGCTTTTCAAGAAAAATAGGAATTCTCTTAAGGAACCCGCTATCAGGTTCGGCAGACGTCAGCAGTTATGAGAAACATGCGAATTACATAGTTAATTAACTAAAACTCTGTAATGAACTTTTTAATTAGCAAAGTTTGGCGGTTATTGCCAGTGGCGAGTTTGTAGCCACGGAGACGACGATAACGGACCAGTTTTTAAAGCAAAGAAAAATGCACTCTGTAGAGCCCTGCAGCCCGCAAAAATCAAGTTTTTTCCCCCCATGAAACCGAAACGCAGCGCACATGTTGCGCCAGAAGTCTAGTGCAAACGCAACATCCGCTGATGACGTGTTGCAGTGACTGTGTCGCCCAATTCAAAAAGGCTCTGGTGATTCCCCACGCTAGGGAATCAGCTGATATCAACTCCATCGCCTCTTGTATTTTTTCAATGATCAACGATCACCTTATACCACCGCTAGCGTTATCTTTTGTTTCGTTGGTAGGCGCAAGAAAGAGGCTAGCCATTGCCCACAACACGGTCGCCCGTTTCGGGAGTCCTAGTGGGCGTTGGCGACAGTTTTGCTTTTCTTTTTTTTATTGTCTCAACCACATCTGACGCGCCTACCAGACGTGCAAGATGTGAAACGTCACCATCCGTTCCTTTTTTTTTCGTTAGGTTTATTTGCTGTTCGTTTATAATCGCTGCGTGTTAGAAAGCGCATCAGACAAAGGAAAGGTTTGTTTTCTGGGCGAGGAGGGCTTTCGCGGCTGTGGCTGCTTGCTGAGGCTTCCTAGCTAGGGAAAATTGCACTTACATTTCGAATTGGCCGCCACATTCATTGAAACACGTCACCAGCCGACGTTGCGTTCGCTCAAGACTTTTAGCGCTCCTTCAGCGCCGAGTTTCGTTTTTGAGCGGAAAACAACGCAGGTTTCCTCACGCTACAGGGCTTTAAACACCGACTTTTTCGTTGTTTTAAAAACTGATATGAAATCGCCTTCTCTGGGGCCACAAAATCACCATTGACAAGAACCACCAAACTCCACTAATTAATAAGTTCATTAGTAGAGTTTAATTACCTACCTAACTAATGTGCACACCCTTGATACTATCTGGCGTCCTCCACAGCTAGCAATCTCCTTCTGAAGAGGGTTTCTTTTTTTCTCGAAGAGCCTATTTTTAAGAATTTTTGAAAGTGTTCGCTGGAACACCCTGTATCTCTTCGTGCTTTGATCCTTCGCATTTCTGCAGCGGTTTTAGATGTTTTGAAGTATGTACACACTCATCGAAACGACAATACTATTGGGCTATCTCTTTTAGCGTTCTGTGCATTCCAGAGCAATCAACGGATTCATTAAGCGTAGTCTGAACGACGCGTACTTGGTTTCTTTCAGTTTTTTTATTGTATTATCGATAGGCCCGCAGCAGCCCGTGACTACGCAGCTACCGTATGTGTGGTATTTACAACTTTGTTTTAAGAAAAGAAGCAATATAGATTTAAAATCCGTAAACACGACGGCGCAGCGCTTGTGCCAGAGCACACAGAAGCCGTTGCCGTTCGCGGCCGAAGTTTACGGTAACTTACTTCGAAAAATAAAACCCCATTGAAGGCAGGTGATTAATACAATAACCGGACTATTAATCGCTAACTACTACGAAAAAAAAAACGCAGTTAATCAGCGCGCAGACACCAAAAGCAGCGAGCGTTTGCACGAAGAGCTGGCCAATACGCCTCGAGCGCGGCCTGTAGGGGCGCCACTGAAATCCCCCTAGCGGCGCGTTTCGAAAGCAGGCGCGGGAGTCCGCGCCCCGCTCCCCAGTGCCGCCGCTGCTTTTGCGGCACGTTCACGACTGAGATTTACCGTTTGCGAGCGTTTGAAATTCATGTTTGTGTGGAGCAGTCACTCTGTTCGCAAATTGGGTGTGTTTACGAGAGTGTAAATGTTTCCGACGCGATCTTAGCGTGGTATTTTCGGTCTGTATAAGCGCCAGGTGTGTGTCACAGGCCAGCGTCGCGGAACCGGCGTATGATGGAGCCGATTGTAGTTACACAGACCAGCTGAATTTACTAGCCGTGTCTCCGTAACCACCGGTTCCTCAGATGTTCATGATACGGCTATACATTACGATTTAAATCGGTTTTGTGCGCTTACATAATCAGCGGAGCACTCGTACCTGACAGCACACCAGTTACGTTTGCCAGTATTATACCTCAGATATTGATCACCACTATTTACAAGCCAGTCTGTGTTAATTTCGGGAATATTCAACAAAAGTACGATGGACAATGCATAATTATACTCGGGGATTAGCACAGGACAGAGTCGTCTTGTCGTGAGGTGCGCGCCCGCAGACCTTCATCTGCTACATATATCCTCTGCGAGCAGCGCGGAGACGGGCTTACAATATAATCCGCGTCCGCGACTAAATGCTTCTTCGAAATATCGTCATATGGCACAGGGAGCCTGCAGAATAAACCAGAAACTGAAATCAGAGGGCCTTATCATATACCACACTGTTCCAACGACACATTTCATCGCTTGTTGAACAGCCGACCCTGTATACTTCCAAAAATGCGTCCGCCGTACGATCAGCTCTTCGTTGAAGTAGAAAAACAAAAGGAAAGTGAACGCGAGGTTTATGTGTGGGATTACTAAAACGTTCATTGCTTGATTCCGCTCCGCATTTGTACACGGCGTCCCCCTCCTCGCCCCCCCCCCACCGATTTCTCGCGAAATAGCAGTGCATTTCGCGTATAGTTGGTCTCGTGAAACCTACCTGACGTAAGTTAGACGAACGTCTTTATCATGCCAGAAGCTGCACTGTTTTTTTTTTTTTTTTTTTTTCATTTCCGTTACAGCTATTATGTTTCTCAATTCCGCATTGGCACAGCATTTATTTTTCTGTGGTTTCATTTCCTTGGTTCTTGCTATATGGGCACATATTTAACGACGCACAGGCTTGGAATATACTTTACATTTTCGCATGGTTTATATTCTTATAAAAGGCATAAGTTATTGTCCGGGATTGGGTAATCACATCCCCGAAACATATTTTTCTGCGGCGTATATGTATAAGCGAAACAAAGCCGCATTCGTTGTCCACGCTGCAAAATGAAGCCAACCTCTCATTGTGCCAGTATCAGGTCTAAACGAGGCGTCAGTAGAATTCATTTGTGCCTGATGTTTTGGAGGTGACATGGGGGATATGTTGCTGCCGTCGCCGACGCCCGGAAGAGCGGCGACGAAGCGCGCAGAACCGCGTCCCCGGGTAGCTCTTGCAGGCGATCGCGTACTCTACGAAGACGCAGCTGCTTTTTAAGTGACCTAAACGTACTCTTTGCCTATAGTCGTCACCATAACAAGTTTTTTTAGGGCGCGGAAAGGCGAAAAGAAGCGAAATAGAACCAAAACACTGCACGAGCCCCTATCAGTCACGCAGCGCAAATCCCGTCAACGCCGCGGAGAAGCGGCGGCAGGCGGCGCAGCGATCGCAAAGCTCGAGGCGTATACGCCGCACGCGCGGCGGCTGGATGACCTTCGTGCGGAGGTGGCGCCTGTAGCGGCGCGCGCGGTCCCTATATGAACCGAGAGCCGAAGTTTCGTGACCAGTAAAGCATTGAAGGACTATTACTATGGTCCCTAGAAATACTTGCTAGTCTGCCGTCCGGCGGCCGCGAAGGGGGCTCCTCCGTGATGCATGCAGCGGCGGCGCTGCACGCAGTCGGAGCGCGGCCGGCCAGTGTCGGCGTGGGGAGCAGTGCAGCGGACGGCGCATCGCTGTGCTGCATTCGTAGGTATGGGCGCTTTCAGCCGATTTTAAGGGCGCATTTTCGTCCTATACAAAACAGATTAGCCAAATAAATTGGTTCCTACGAATACGAAGAGTTTGTTACCGAAGCATGAATTAATGCCAGTACGTTTTTTGCGAATTAAGAACGATCGAGCCGCCAAACCATGGAATCGTGTCACATGCGCTCTATCCTCGATATCCTCTTCAAGGGAAAAGGTTTCGACACATTCTGCGGGGCATCGGAAACACTGTCGGCATGGAATCTTTTGCTAGCTGGGGCACATCACGCGGTATTTTGACTAAGTTACCTAACAAAGAAGCGTTTTTGTGTATACCCCCGCCGTACACTGCCGTGGATATATAATTGATTGATTGTAGGGTTTAACGCGCCGACGCAACGCAGGCGAGGAGGCGCGCCGTAGTGGAGGGCTCCGGATTATTTTTACCACCTGGGCATCTTTAATATGCGCCGAAATCACGTACACACGGGCGTTTTTGCTTTTCGCCTCCATCAGAAACGCGGCCGCCACGGCCCGGAATCGAACCCGCGACCTCGTGGATATATAGCGCGTGAAAATATTTGTGTTGTGTGTGGGCGCTTCATAATTTTTTTTTGAGGTGCTTTAGAACCATCCTCACTTCTCTTTGCTTGGGAGTCAAATACAGTATTCCCTCGTTATAAGGAGATCGCTTTATTCGAAATATCGCTTTATTCGAAATTTCTTATGGTCCCAACCCAAACGCATGCTTTATAGGCCGCATTACTCGAAGCGCTCGAAGAGCCTGACCCGCTTATCGAGCGGAGGCGTCGCCCATTGCGCGCCAGCGGCGACCCATCGGCAAGTCAGGAGGTCAACATGGCCGGTCAACGCAAGCTGGTCTTTCCCCGGGCGATTTTCTGGAGTCAGTTCATGCTCGATTTGCGTCAACCGACTTTGGACAAACGGTCCAACTGCGTGGTACGGTCCTTAAATTTTGTTCCTAGACATTGGTGTGGGCGCGACGGTGTGCGAACACCGACACTCGAACCGTAGAATTAGCAGTGTCGTTGACGAGGGAACGCCGAAAAGCGCTTGTTTTGCAAACTTCACGGCTGCACACCGCGAGGAAAATTTGCCCAGTGATCATGCTAAGCCTCTAGAGCGAAAACCGTCAGTTTTCATGATTACGCTGTGTGCCCAGAGTGAGCGGGTAATCGTTTTTTGAGCGCAACAAGCACAACCCTAGACTCTATAGCCACGGCATTTGCGGCGGTTTCCAGCGCGAAATTCGCGTATCATTCCGTGACGCCCGCACGCCTCCCTATAAATTGGCCACAGCCACTGACACTTTTATGGGCGACGACCACGGCCTCATGTATTGCTGGTCAAATCGGAGATGGGGTTGCTCGTGCCCGACAAAAACTTGAAACAGCCAAAACTCACTTCCCTTTTTGCAACCGAATAAAGTTGTTCTTCTCTGAATACATTGTGTTTTGGTTCCTTGCAGTTGTAGCGCAATTAAAGCTCAATTGCTTAAGCTCTTCTCGAGCGGTTGCTTATATCGAAATACCGCTTGTAACAAATTTTTCCGCCGTCCTGCTGACTTCGTTATAACGAGGGATTACTTATATGCTTTGAAGCTTGAACGGAATCTGACCAATTTGCATCGTTCATTAACTAGGCCCCATCGCACGTCGAATGCTGCCTCCTCAGTTGGGAATATCTGTTAAATGTAAATGCCGAATAAAAGTAATAGGAATGTACGAACGCATATGATGTTTTTGGCACTTTCAATCAACAGACAGAAACTGTGGTACTATCTTCTATTTTGCGCGCCTGTAATTTTTGTGAATTCCACGATTTGGAAAATTCGCTACCTTGAAGAGTGCGGGAAACTTTTTCAGAGAATCAGGCTGCCAAACAGTAACTGCGCTTGCATTCTTCATTACACAGGGCTTTCTTTTTCTTTTTTTATCGCCCGCATACTAGGAGTGAATCACGAGACGCACGCAGGGAAAGCAACAAGGGAGAACATCTGTGTTATGGCCAATCATTTTACTTGCGGCTGTTTGAAATTAAAAACATAAGCTCTTAAGGCTTATTTATTTCAATGACCATATGCCTTGGGGAAGTAAGAGGGCTCGGCCAGAAGTATTTAGGAATGGGTTTTTTGGTAAAGCATTTCCCTGCAGCTTTTTTTTTTCTTCTTTTTTCTCGAGTCAGCCAGGACGGGTACATGCAGACCTCCTTCAATACATGACGTTCGGGGATAACCACGTAGTTTTCACAATTAGCACAAACACTGCGTGTGGCGCCGCCGGGCTCTCCTGGAACGGATCTCACTGTCTCAACAATGCGCGAAATAATGGTTCCAGCGGTTGTAGCGAAACGGCTAATCTCGTTGCTGCGGTTTCATCCTTCTGTCTCACTCGCGAAGGTAAGCGTCCGCAAATAGCCTAGGCTCCGTAGCCCGATTCGCGAAAAATTCGGGTCGCCGAAATTAAAAGGTCCTATAGTAGTTCTATCGCAGCTTCAATTGTGAGCTGATGTACCCCGAGCCGCTGAATTTCACCGCTCTAACTGGCCGTCAAACCCCCATGCGCGCCCGCTCTCCGCGGCAGTAGCGCGCGGCACTGGACGGCCGGCGGCCGCTCTCGCTCCCGCCGCTCGGGCGCTCCGATTGCTGGCAGCGCCCTCTGCGCAGCGCTGTGCGTGCATCAGCGGCGCGGACACGCCTCCCCATAGAGAAGGCGCGCGGACGGCAGACTAGCAAGATTTCTAGGGACCCTACTATTACTAACATACCTCTTTCTTTCTCACCTGCTGGCTTCGTGTTGCTTTTAAAAGGAATTGATGATTTATCGCTGCGTCCAAAGATACGTTGGACACACTTGCAAAAAACGTAATACACGGGATATACCTGCTAAATTTCTCAATGGCACAAAGCACGTACACTGATCGCACAGGCTAAAAGTATGTCTGACGTGCTCCACACTCTTCGTCTGCCCCTCAACGCAGTCATGCTTGATTTTTACCCAACCGGCAAAACCACTTCTGCTCACTGACGAGCCGGGTCACTGTCACGCCCACTTCACAACATATGGTGAAAGCAGTCTGTTCTGAATTTTACCAAACAAACCAAAATGCTTCCACTCACTGACTAGCCGTGAAGAGTCACTGTTAATAATTAATCGTTACTTCAAATTTCAAAAATACAGATGTAACGCTAGGGATGGTGAAGGCTGTAGTGGAACCCATGAAACGCAAAAAGGGCTATTGTAAATCTAAAAGACATCTACACAAGACGATTCGAACTGCTTAGAGACATCTTGGCGAAGAAGTTATTTATAAAAGCCGTCCTGAAGAAGTCTTGTAGCTGTGCTAACGCGACGCTTATAGCCGTCTATCTGGGTGCTTGCAAGACATCTACAGGACTTCTTGTAGGATGTCTCAGCACCTTCTTGTTGACGTCTATACAACTTCTTTTCAAGGAGTTTTAAGACCTTTTCAAGAAGTTTCAGGAATTACGTTATCCACGTTTACTCAGGGGTTCCTTCGTGGCACCCACTAAATTCTTTCTCTGTACACCACAGGCTAGCCCGAAATATCGCTACGAGCTGTCCCCACAACTGACGCACCCAGCAGCTGCTTTTGGAACACCGACTTGACTGCCCGCTGTTCTCCGAATAAATATCTTTGCTTAAACTGGCACGCAGTTTCAAAGATACTTAATCGGAGAAGGGCTGGTCATTGCCGAGTGTTCTGGAAGCAACCACTGGGTGTGTTAATTGTTGACAGCTGGCAGCAACATCCACAACCGGCCTGTGTGAACAGAGAAAGCATCAAGCGGGCAGCACAACTGAAGGTGATGTTAGCACAACATAAATAGGGGGTATTCGCATAAACTCTTAAGAATAGAGTTGCTTGATGCCAGCTAGGTCTCATTTCAGATGTTTTGTGTCCTGTGTACAAAATGATAAAATCAACCTGTAATCTTTTGAAAACCAAGCTTTATTTGTAGTGCAACATTAGGTATATATATTAAAGCAGAAGGAATTACAGGAGAAAGCTCTCACAAAAAAAAGGTAACCGTCAACCCGCTATATACTTGTAAACAGGGATGATAGCTTCATGTGGCAGTCATCAGCAGTCTGGCTTGTTCCCATGAAGCTGAGTGTCCTTGCTTCTTGCCTCCAGCCGTGTTGCCCGTGCCAGCAGGATGCCTGGGTAGAACACAAGGCACTGTGTCACTTACAATGTGTACCAGTAGTGAGCCGTGAAAGGTATCAGACAGACAGCTACTTATTAAATTTCGTTGATGCGAAAGCAAGCTAGACAAATGGTTCGTTGGGGCGAGGACTGTGTTGCACTGACTTCTCTGGCTAACTGATGGGGAATTGGAAATTTTTCGTCGAAACGGAAATTTCGTTGAAGCGGAGTTCGTTGTAGTGGGGTTCGACTGTATTATTGATGGGTATAGGTGCCAGAAAGCAAGTATAAGAATTAAGGTCGCAGTAATTTTTATCCTTTACCAAAATGAATGAATTTCCAGGAAGGCAGAAAGGAATGTGCACCAGCAGCTGTAAATTGTCACACCTAGGGATGGACACCAGTATGTCCACTCGTGTGGGGAGTGGGGGAGGGCATGACAGGCAGATAGAGAGGAGACAAAGGCACGAGGGGGTATTATGTTTTACGCGCCGACGCTACACAGGCGATGAGGTGCGCCATAGTGGAGGGCCCCAGATTAACATTTTGACCACCTGCACGGGATCTCGAGCACAAGGGCGTTTTTGCTTTCGACCTCTATCAGAAAAGCGGCCACCACAACTGAGAAGTGAACCTGCAAACCTCAGGCTCAGCTGAACAACGCCTTAGCCATTGACGGCGGGTTGTAGGACACCGAAGTGAATTTGTCAAGCTGCTGTCTTTTTTGTTTGAACTGCGTATAATGGCTCAAATAAACACACTTTTCATCGTTTATCCTGTCGATAAGGCGGTATTTATTTTATGAGGCCTGAAAACGGAAAAACTGCCATGCACGGTCTTAGGCAGCCACAGCAACTAAAGCAGTGACGTTCATACAAGTTACTACGTAATTGGACAATGTCCAAGATTAGAATTCAAACCAGTTTGTATCGGCTCTGTAAAATACCGTATTTACTCGCATAATTTGCACACCCTTAAGTTTTGCTAGGTTTACAGAAACGACAAAGTTTTGCCAGATTTACAGAAACAGCGCCAAAATTGTGAATTTAGTATAGAAAATACCGCCCAAAAACAAATAAACCACTTAGTGCTATGGGATTTGAGCTTGCGAATTGCATAACAATATACCTAGTGCTCCAGATCACTCCGCCATAAGCCAGTGTTGGCAAGGGCATAAGTATAATGTATACAATGTATACCCAGTTCACATTTTTATCTAGGTTCGGCATTCCAAGCAGCCCAGACGACTATTTCTTGAATAGCGCTTCTGCAGTAAGCATCCCTCAAATTTTCACAAATACCTCCCCTTTAGTGACTGCATTCCTTTAGCAGAAAAGCGTTCATAGATGTGTGATCGTGCTGGTGACTGCTGTGCTAGTTCACCCAGCACAAAAAAGCGCTTCATGCACCCTGATTTTTCCCTGTATGGTAAGTTTCAGTTAACATTATTTTCTTAGTACCTATACTAAGTAGAATAGAATGCAAGCTTGGGCTAGTTGGTACATTCCGAAAAAGAAAACTGCGATTAAAACGAGGACACAAGAGAAGACGACTAGACACACAGGGCGCAGACTAGCAAGTGATTTTTTATTTGAGTGAAAAACACATCATGAAGGAAACTGTGATCTACACATGTGCGATAACCTAGGGCACAGGACTAAGATGAACAACCAAATCACACCCAAAAGTCCAGTCATGAAACGCAATCTCGGTGCTTAGTAGAGACACCGACGGTGAACTGACGCAATCTTCGCCTTTTTTTCAGAATCGCGTACTGCAAAAATCTCCCTCCTGCACGCACCCCTGTAATGCTTTGTAAATTCGCGTGCTTCGAGGCGTGGCGCACAGCCTTTGCAGTTCTTTACAGTGGGTGGCCAGGTTGCTGCCAGTAAAAGTGCGGAGGCTGTCGGCGTGTACCCTCAGTCGATCATTAATGCATCGGCCCGTTTAGCCAATCTGCGATCATCCACTGGACAAGGGGGTTTTGTAGACGACCCATGCTTGACAGTTAAAAAAGCACTTCACATGTCTTTTCCAGCACCCCGCATGTCTATTTTCTTCGGTGTTTACACGCTTACACAACTTGTGTAGCTTGTTAGGTGCCGAAAAAACAACACGAGCCCCCACCTTTTCCTTAGCTTTCTTGATCCTGTACCCAACATTGTGGACGTAAGATAAAACGGCCATCTTGTCGCCCTTGTCCCGTTCGCACCTCGTCTTCTTGGGGCGTGACTCGACAAGAAGCTTCTTGCCAACTGCCAAGATAAGGTCGCAAGGAAACCCTGCTTCCTTCAGTCGCTCCACCTGTGAACAGAAACTCGCCTCAGCTTGGTGTGTGCACGAGCGCTGCAGCGCATTCCCGAGAGCTGACGTGAAGTGAAGCAGTCCTTTTTGGATCGAGGGGAATAGATCCAACACACATGGTCACAGTTCACCTTGGGCTCCATATCCAAAAACTGCATCAATCCCCCGACCGGTGCTTCTATTGTTTACGAAAAGACATTGAGGGTGGAGCGAAAGAGTTCAAAACACTTCTTCAACTTGATGTGTAGTGCCCTCTGGATTGAGCTGCTACAGCACTAGGAAGTCGTCAACGAAGCGGAAAATCTTAATGACGTTAGTGCGGAGCAAGGGAAGCAACTGATGAAGTTGTCGAAACGTGCGAGTAGGAGGTCACTGAATATTGGGGCAAGACACGACCCTATACGTACACTGTCCTTAGGAACGACTGCACACCCCTTGAATTGGCTCAGCTGGTTGGGCCGCTGCCACCGTTGCAGACGCCACCATCGCCACCGTCGCAGAGTCAACACCGCCGGTTGTGCCAAATCCTTCGGGCCTCCGTATGAAAGATTCGGCACAACCGGCAGTTGTGACTCGCGACGGTGCCAGTGGCCCAACCAGCTGAGCCAATTCAAGGGGTGTGCAGTCGTTCCTAAGGACAGTGTACGTATAGGGTCGTGTCTTGCCCCAATATTCAGTGACCTCCTACTCGCACGTTTCGACAACTTCATCAGTTGCTTCCCTTGCTCCGCACTAACGTCATTAAGATTTTCCGCTTCGTTGACGACTTCCTAGTGCTGTAGCAGCTCAATCCAGAGGGCACTACACATCAAGTTGAAGAAGTGTTTTGAACTCTTTCGCTCCACCCTCAATGTCTTTTCGTAAACAATAGAAGCACCGGTCGGGGGATTGATGCAGTTTTTGGATATGGAGCCCAAGGTGAACTGTGACCATGTGTGTTGGATCTATTCCCCTCGATCCAAAAAGGACTGCTTCACTTCCCGTCAGCTCTCGGGAATGCGCTGCAGCGCTCGTGCACACACCAAGCTGAGGCGAGTTTCTGTTCACAGGTGGAGCGACTGAAGGAAGCAGGGTTTCCTTGCGACCTTATCTTGGCAGTTGGCAAGAAGCTTCTTGTCGAGTCACGCCCCAAGAAGACGAGGTGCGAACGGGACAAGGGCGACAAGATGGCCGTTTTATCTTACGTCCACAATGTTGGGTACAGGATCAAGAAAGCTAAGGAAAAGGTGGGGGCTCGTGTTGTTCTTTCGGCACCTAACAAGCTACACAAGTTGTGTAAGCGTGTAAACTCTGAAGAAAATAGACATGCGGGGTGCCAGAAAAGACACGAGAAGCGCTTTGTTAACTCTTCTTGAACCGCGCGGTTTTAAAACTTAGACAAGGGAAGAGCACACAAGGATGGGACTCGCGCTTTGCCCCGTCCTTGTGTGCTCCCCTTGTCTAAGTTTTAGAACAGCGCGGTTCAAGAAGATGTATAACCAACTAGCCCCCATTTTAGCCTTGCTTTTTCAACTGTCAAGCTGCGTCGTCTACGAAACACCCTTGTCTTGTGGGTGATCGTACATTGGCCAAATGGGCCGATGCATTAATGATTTACTGAGGGTACACGCCGACAGCCTCCGCACTTTTACCGGCAGCAACCTGGCCACCAACTGTAAAGACTGCAAAGGCTGTGCGCCACGCCTCAAAGCATGCAAAGTGACAAAGCGTTACAGGAGTGCGTGCAGCAAGGAGATTTTTGAAGCGTACGCGATTCTGAAAATCAAGGCGAAGATTGCGTCAGTTCACCGTCAGTGTCCCTACTAAGCACCGAGATCGCGTATCGTAACGGGACTCTTGGGGGTGATTTTTAGTGTCCTTGGAATACCCCGGCCCTCACCTTGTTTGTTTATGTGCGAAGCGATTGCACATGCCTAGTGTAGGGTTCTTTGCCCCCCGTGTTGCGCTCAGTCTTTTGGCTGTGGTTTTGGTTGTTTACCTTTGTTCTGTGCCCTAGGTTACCGCAGTTTCCTTCATGATGTGTTTTTCACTAAAATAAAAAATCACTTGCTAGTCTGCACCCTATGCGTCTATTTGTCTTCCCTTGTGTCCTTGTTTTATGTGCAGTTTTCTTTTTTGTACATTTATTAACTTTGATAAAGCTTCTCCCACCTTCAATTGGCCTTTGATTTTTTTCACTAGCGTACCAGTCAGCGGAGCGTCGCATGTGTGGAGTGAGTTAAAACAGAATACAGTCTACAAACTAACAAACTAAAGGCAGATATTTCCAGGCACAAACGGGTCATAGCTTAGTTTCAACTGAGCAAACAAATTAAGACGACCCGCTGGCGGCCAGAAGACTATACGCTGGACCGACTGACTCTGTCGGAGGGTCGGCGAGCTGCACAGTAGTGCAGCCAAACCATCTTGTTTTGATGTCACACAAAATGTCAGGAAATCAGCAAGAAGTATGCAGAGGAAGGCCGCATTTTTGAATTGATTATTTCTACCGAATAAATTCACGTAAATGCCGCGTGTGGTGAAAATATGGCCTAGAGACTCCAGACTACAATTCGCACTAGTATTCCTGCAATATTTACAAATCACTTCAGTGACGCTTAAAAAGGGGTATTAAAAAAGACGCACACACACATGCACAAGAGAAGATAACAAACAAACAAACCCTCAGTTCCTCAATGTTGTTCCAAATCAACCGGGCTGGGAGGCGAGGCGTGGGGATGACTCCTGAGGCATCCAGGTAGGAGCCCAGGACCTTGTGGACTTTGTCCCGCTCCCTGGCACAGCCCGGCAGCAACAGCAGCTGGTCCAGCAGCCGAAGATTCCGCCGTGCGGCCAGCAGCTGGCCTCCCTGTTGTTAAATCTGGCCACTCTCCATGGCCAGCAGGCAGGGCTGTCAGCCACCTCCAGGTGGTGCTTCTCTGCTTGGAACCCACATGGGGCACAGGACGGCTGAGAGCTGCTGGAAGGGGAGGAAAACAACTAAGAGGAGCCCCAAAAGCAGCATCCTGGGCACACAGAAATGTTTAAACAAGTAAAATGCCTTCGGTACAGACGAGTTTCTGCCGCACAGACGTCTTTCAGCAGTGACTATGAAATGCCTCAGGACAAGCACCAAAAGAGTTCATGCGATGTGTACATACACCACATGAGCCAACAGATCATGAAGGAACTTGGCTTTCATTTAAAAAACGACTATCAAGGTAGCATTCAATTCGGTAGGCTACAGAACTTTTCATGAAACCAGAATGAACGAAACACAGTCACTTAGTGGACAGTTTGATGTACACGAAAACAACATCCTGAAGCTAAAACGACTACATGGCAATAAAACACAATATGACTAGATTCCCTGAAAACACCTTTGAGCTTGTTTAAGTAAGCAGAAAATGTAACGAAACAAAACAGACACTTGTGCTAAACCCACGTTTCTCTGGTTAAATATGCATGAAAGTAGAACTATCGTGACAGGTCCAAAGTTGTTTTTTGTGCCATTTTGTCCAGTGCTGCCACCATTCTAGCTTTACCCTCAGGTAAAAGAGACTGCCCACTTTCGACATACCCGAAGCTCTTGGACCTCATGTCGAGGCTAATTAGAAGCTCCGTATTCGCCACCATGTTATTTTTGTGGTCTCCACTTCTTGCTGGACCCTGTCTCGGTCATCATGACTAGGACCAGCCTTGGCTGGGTCAAGACACCACTGCTTAGCTGCCTGAGCTTTTCAGCCGCAATGCGCTCTTGGCAGTCTTTGCTCGATGTTTGTACTGCTCTCAAAACCTCTGGTGTCACATTGAAGCGACTTGCATCTCCGTCAAAGCGCTTGAAGAACGAAACAATGTGCCTGATGCCATGAACAGTTTGTATCGCACACTGAGCCCTTTCATTAAGGTGCCGGCAGTTCTTATTGAAGCCCATTTCCCCAACCGCTTTTCTATGTGGAATGCACAGCAATGCCTTCACTAGCCAAGCCAAGAGAGGGAATTTGGTTTTGTTGTTAGCCTCCTTCTCAAAACTCTGCTGCCAATACTCGTTAATTCGTGTAGACGGATCTGATCAACATGTTCAAGCTGGACGAGCATGTATTCATCCATCAAAGTCAATTCATCGGTTAGATCACTTGCAGCACCCTAAAATGAGCTCTAGAGGACTTTTCTTTCCTCAGCTGTGGGCTTAAGAAGCGCAGGCTGTGCAAAATGAAAGGCAGTCGTTGAAAGGCAGTCGTGCAGAAGGCACTCAGCACATTTTATGTAAAAACTTCCTTCCACTTCATTTTACGTAAAAGATGCCTTCAACGCCCGTGGCGTAAAGGACTCCTCCCACCAGAGCCAACACATTGCGGAAACCCGGCGAAACGAAGCTTCGGTACAAGATTGGCGCAGATTGCTTGAAATGAAGAAGGATGTAGCAGGATTTACCTTTCGGCACGGTTCGGCGCAGATATCACATCACTGGTTCGTTGCCCTTGAGCTCCCTGTGTTTGGGCTCCCACTGCGGCCGCAGCCAGGCGCCCCGATACAGCACTCCATGCACCACGAGTGAGCACAAGTCGCCCTCCGGATGCGCAGCAGGGCCACCCGGGAGTAGCATTGCAGGGCACAGCGCTGGGGTCAGGTCCAGGCTGACACCCACCAGCTCGGCTGTGGCTGGGGATACAGCCCACTACAGCAGCGCCTGCCGGGTGACCTCCCCTAGCATGGCGCCTGCTGAGGCCGAGCCCTGTCGCTGCCGCACAGAGCCGCCCGAATAGGCCAGGGTGTGGCCCTTCAGGTCATCTCGGACGATGGCCCAGGCCAGCTGAGCTGCCCACAGTGGGGCCGTCCGTTGTTTGCTGCGCTTGCCCAGGATTTCCAGTTGCACCTCGGCCACCAGAGCAGGAGACCAACCAGGGCCCTCCCATCCAGAGGCCACCACCTGGGACATTTTATGATTACTGGACCAATAGGTGCAAATAGCAGTTCGGAAGGGGAAAACACGCATTTACCTTAGGAAATAGGATATAACGGTGTGATAAACATTGCTAAGCCACAAGTGACAAAGCTCTGAGGTTTGCAAGCCCGTCGAATTGCCCTGCAGCTGGCTAAACAGCAACCACTTGATCTCCCAGGTACGACGCTGAAATTGAAGCCTTTGTCATCTCCTGCCCTAACATCATTTTGACGCCACTTTAAGCCACTAAACCTAGGACAACCCAATGAACGTAGTTATAAATATTCCTAGGTGAAACCTGAAGACAAGAAAACTAGACACAAGGGCAGCTCTATGCAAAGCGGTAACATGAAGGGCAGTGAGCACAAATTGCACAGCTTCTCTCTCATTTAGTGCACACAAATTGCATACCACATCCTGCCAAAACCTGATGCACCCAGCATAACCGGTTAATTGCACTGTAAACACATCATGGGTCTGCAAGGAAAATTCCAATTGCAACATCAGCTATACACAAAAAGTGGTTACCTTCTGTAAATGAGAAACGTCCTAATTGACCCTGTGCAAGCGCGGCTTGGCCTACTCACACATGGACAGGTTGATCAGCGACACCTCCTTGGCAGCTTTGTTGACATCCAGGGCTTGAAAAGGCGCCCTGAACGCACCGACCAGATGCCGGCAAAAATGCGAGATAATAAAGTGTACACAACTAAAGCACTGAGAATTAAAGCAGTTTGAAACTTATCTCGAGGTAAACAAGGATGCAGAGGGGTTTTACTACTCTAACATGAAAATATCTACTGCACAAGGACAAAAAAGAAGTCAAAAGCTCATTCACCGGCCTTTGCCTGTGAATGAGCTTATCTTATTCAAAAATCTCAAACCTGCTACAGTGAAAGGCTTGGAATGAATAAAACTCTAGGGCAATGCCTTGAACATGCACACAATATTTCGGGAAGGTCTGGTACTATTCATAACTCAAATGTGAGTTAGCAGAAGAAAACTAAAATATGTCAGACACTAGCAATACCATTGCAAACTTTCTCCATAAACCCACGTTTGCAGCTAGATAATATGCCATTCTCCTTTTGTCATACTGTTTTATGTGACAGGAGACAACTAAAATGGAACAAGCAGTAAGGCAAACGTGCAGTCTATTAGCTTCATTTTTAGCTCATACAGAAATTTACTAAATATGCCCATCATGAATATCTCAAGACAACTGATCACATCAACAATAAATGCAGCATGGAGATATGATAACGGTCAGTGGCAATGCAAATTGTCTTAAATTGGCCCCACTCCAGCTTTATTTTTGGTCCAGATTACAAAATCGCACGACATGCATTTCATACGGGTTTTTGGAAACAGATGGTGTATTAACTCCAACAATTTGTGTTCAGAACAACGACAATTCCTCCGTCATTTCCATTGTTTTCTTTGGAGTTATGAGTAGGATTATTGTATTGTTGAGTTTTAGTTTGCGGACGCACCATAATGCGCAACAACTGTCTAGTATTTGTAATGTCCATACGCTAAACTGTGCTCTTAAACGCACTGACCTATGTAGGATTTTATCACATCAAAGGGACCTTACAAACGATTTCTGATTCAGTCTCTGTAGTCACATGCGTTATCTACTGGCTATTTTCCGGAATCTGTGAGAAACATTGCGTACATGCGGACTTACTACAAACTTCTTGTTTTTTTTTTGTTAGTGTCATCTTGGTAGCAGTGACAACAGACAATGAGTGGAGCCTGGAAGAAACTACAACTCTGTCTGGTCAACGTGCTCTCAGACGCTTTCTTTTACTATTATTTCTTCTCGGCCAGTGCGTCATATATAACCTGAGAATGTGAGCGAGAAACAAGAAAAACGGGGTTACAGCATGAAAGGCGCCAACTATAAAAAAAAAAGTACAGTTGCTCCCCCCCATTTTGCCTTAATAGGGTATTTACATTGCACTCCATCGTTGTGCTGTGACATCACCAAAATTTATGAAAGTTTTGGGCATCACTAGTCCATAAAGGCTCAGCGCGAGCTCGGCTGATAGCCTGTGCATTCGTTGTACTGCTTGTACCATTTCAACAGTTTTCTTTATTTAAGGAAGTGGATATATTGCCGGCAGCCGGCACTTTAGCCAGTAGGGATATTTTGCCGGCACTGTATTCTGATTGGCTGTTCAGCCTTACTTCATTGTGACGGGTATGTCCACCTTAATTAAACTAGTAAGATTTAGTTACATTTATGTCCACCTCCTCCAGGCGCACAATCAGCCGCAGTTACCGGGGCGCAGTGGTTGCGCCTCTGGTTTCTAATCGCGAAGTCGCGCGTTCAAACCCACTTCTGCTAAATTCAGTTTTTATTTCTTGTGATTTTCTAGGACTGATTCGCTGCGTTTATTTATTCAGCAACTCGGTTCTTTTGCGGCATCCTTATTATTTATTCAAGACCTGCGTTTATGTGTTGGGTTAGGTTAGGTTGGGATGGGACCTGCCTTTACTGGTTGGGTTAGGTTAGGTAGAATTGGTTAGGTTAGATGTTTCCTTAAAATACACATGCGAATAAATCACGCAAGAGAAACATGCATCTGCACTGGAGATAGTAAAATGCCGACTGTCGGCAAAATGCCGGCAGGATGGTCACATGTTCACCACCTGCCATTGGTAGCGCAAAATATCGTGTTCTTTGTCTTTCGAACTCAATAATCACCTAATACAAAACATCTGGCACAATACCTGGGACAGATAAATTGCCGGCTGCCCGCACAATATCCGGAAAAGGTAAAATGCCGGCTGCCGGCAACATATCCGCGACCGATAAAATGCCGGCTGCCGGCACAATATCCACACCCTTTCTTTAACGAGAAAGGTAATGCCAAAAGTTTGCAAGCCCAAGCGTGTACTTCTTCACAAATTGTGGTGCTGGGCACCGGCGTGTGCTGCGCACAGAATTCGCCAAACTACGGTACTGTGCAGTGATAGCTCATTAACGACGACCGCAAGAAACTCTGCTACTACTTATCACGCTAGTAGCTACTCACCTTTGTTCGTGCAGAGTCGTTTCCGGACGCTTGGGGAACCGTGGCAGTCTTCACGCATACAAAGGCTTGAGCAAGGTATTTTGGAGATGCATTTAAAACACCATTTACCTATTTACTCTCTCAAAAGCATTTTTTTTTTGCGCAAACAACCTTACAAACGCAAGAGCAACTCTTAGGAACGACAAACGCGACCAACGGTTGTTGTGTTTGAATTGAAGCGACAGAGGAACCCCTGGTGGTGCTGAAAACTACTACCACAAATGCATAAACTAAAAAGTAAAATATTTTCGCTTAATAAAAAGCAAACAACGTTTTATAAACCAAGTTTTTTTTTTAATGCAACAAATTACTCCTTTATTGCAATGTTTAACGGCTTTTTATCTTTTTTTTTGAGTGAGCACTCAGCGCGCACTTTTTGAAGTTTGCAGCGGTTCGGTTCTACAATTTTGGATTGAATCAATTGGAGTGGCGCCTGTAAAAATGCTTCTTTAAGTCTTCGGTACTTTTCCCATGCGTTATCGGGCACTCTGCCTATCTTCGGCACCGTGTGGAGCAAGGAAGCAACGAGTTATTTTCCAGAAAGGTGGAATAGGGTCGTCTGCTTCGCTGAACGCTAGCGAGCCTTTTTGGTAGAAAATAACTTTCGCTATCCCAAATGTTCCCAGTTGGGTGCATAGCTGTTCATTTTTTCAGCTCCGGAAGATGCTGCTTGATGTGTGCAATGTGAACGCCAGCCTAGGCTATAATTACTAGCTAATCACTAGCGCCACCTTTAGTGCTATTACGCCGACGCAGCGCAGCTCCAGCCCAAGCGAGGTCTGGGACGCGCTCGTTAGTGCGCGTGGTTCAATGGTTCAACCACGTTTAACTTAGTTTAACTCCACAGTTGCACAAACATTGCAGTCCGATTCGCCTCGCCATGCCTCTTCAATGCTCCAGCCTTCACGCCAGCCCTCACATCTTGCGCAGTCGATGCCCGAGCCTCTGTGCAACCACGCAGCCACGCAAGTACGCCAACGCTGTAACTAAGCCGGCCTTCGCCGTTGGACCAGTGCGCCAGTTTGTCTTCATCGCCCAAGCGTTTTGCACCGTTCACTCGCTTGCCTCCTTGTGCGCGTCTGCGCTTGCTTGCTGGCGGACGCTCCAGCAAGATTGTGTTTTGTGTGTGACCGCCTGCGTGTATCCGGCTCGGCGGCATATCATGCCGGGCATTGTGTGGGAGCGGCTCGTCTCAGTGACAATGTCGCGCCTATTCATCGACCTCATACGGAAAGAATTGGCACGGCGACAGCTGGACACTGCCGGTTTCAAAGAAGAGATAATTCGGCGACTGGAAGCCGACATTCGGCAGCAGCATGAAGCTTGCCCCCCCCCCCCCCCCCCCCCCCCCACGGTTGAACCGAAGGCTTCTCCCTCGTCCGCCGCGGTGCCTTTGACGCTCCAGCCACGGTACTTAACCTTGCCAGACACAGTGCCAAAGACTGCCTGCAACATGATCCGTTGGTTTTGCCAGAGCAGCCGCCATGGCAAGTGTTAGTAGCCCAAACATTGCCCTCACGAAGTGCCCCTGTCGCATGACACCGTCGCATCCGACGCGGTGTTCGCGCGCCATCATCCCAGTATTCCATCGTCCCGCTTCGCAGCCAGCCCACTCCCAGCCAGCACGCAGTTATAAAAGGTACATTGGCCGAACACAGAGCTGTTTTTGCTTGCCACAGCGATGATCTTGACCTTTGATCATTGATATGAAGCTCCGTGTTTACCTGCTAGCGTGTTGCCCTACAGTCGGCGCTCATACCGGTACGATGGTGAAGGCAAGCAGTTCCTGAAAACTCAGGGACCCTAATGAACCATGGCTTTAAAGGGGAATGTAATGAGCTACAATCAAAGCCATCATCCGTGCCTTGCTCATCGCAGCCAAGCAGCCGCTAACTCTACAGCTTCTGTGCGAATTCAAAACAAGTAAAGGCCAGGAGCTTCCATTCAAACAGTACGGCGTCTGTGGCCCCTCCGCTTCCTTCTGAGCCTCCCGGATGCCGTATGCTCGACACGGGTGGGTGGCGAAACCAAGTTCTGTCAGGCCAGTTCTCACAAAGGAAGTCAAGCACATACAGAATTCCTTCAACAGCCAGAAAGAGGTCATACCGTCGGTGAACCACCTGCCAACTACTTTCAGCCCAGCCAACAGCAAGCCCAGCATGCCGAAAACTTTGTCCATGGACAGAAAAAGGGAAGAACGCTCGTGAGCCAGCCACCTACAGGTTCCAAGCCCGTCAACAGCGCCAACCAGGCGCGAGCTGTGCAGCAGCCAACGCCCAACTCGAGCCATCTGTGGTACCATAAGAGATTAAGGACAACTTGTGCCGCACCTGGCTGACCACTTCGTGAGTGGCATCGATGTACTTCAGCTGGACAAAAGCCCATGCCTGAAAGTTTTTGCAGCAGCACCGACCATTCAGCATTTGGCTACAAGACAAGCAAGGACTTCCTGCGTAGCAATTGTGGCATACTGTGTGCCACATGCAGCTCCATGAGACTGTTTGAGAGGGTGTCGGCAACCTCCTGTCCAAGGACAACTGGCACGCCTTTCACGAACCTCGAAGCCAAGGCTAAGGCCCTTACCATGCTTCAGTGTGCATGAAACTGCCAGTGCAAGGAAGCAGGACAGTGTAGACTCACCTCAGCAGTCAGCGCAGCCACAGCTTAAACGGTACAATGCGCTTATTGGCTGTCTAGCCACCTAGATGACTTGGTGCACGAGTGAAGCGTGCGGCAGTGTTTCCCCCGCGTGTATGAGTGTTGTGCCTGTTGTGGACAATGTGCGGATATTACTGTCCACGAGACGTGGTCAACCAAACTGGTGGGGCGGGGTGCGAGCAGCCAGCCACATGTGCTGTAGTCATTGGGGGATCACTAGCGTCACCTTCAGTGCCATCACGCCACGCAGCTCCAGGCCCATTCGAGGTCTGGGACATGCTTGCTTGTTTGTGCTTCATTTGTGCCTGCCTCCGGTGTGGTCAATCGTGTTGTATAATGTTCAAATAAATGCGTTCCTTTAAATAACTCCCATTCGCCTCGCCATGCCACCTGAATGCCCCAGCCTCCACGCCCAGCCCTCGCAGTACCGCATACGGTGCCATTCATGAATTGCGAGGAGGACCAGAGATGCAAATAAAAGTAATGTGGTTTTAGCAGCACAATATTTACAACAATCGAAGCCTAAACCTAAAAAATAGCCGCAGTGATTTCATTGAATCGGCAGATTTGAAGATCCACGGTGGGTAAAATGGATCACAAAGAATCTGGCTTGGATGTTTTTAAAAAAGCATAGTAGAGATAAAAAATGGAGGTGATTTCTTGCTGAATGGATGTCGGGATTTTTTTACTATAGAAGTGTAGAGCATGTGTGTGCTTAAATTTGTTTTGAGATGGGGCGTGTTCAGACGTATTTAAGCGCAAATGTCAAGGAAAGCATTTCTAGTAAATTTATCATGAGTGGTTTTCAAAGTGTCAAGACGCGTAACAAACAAATAGGCTCGGGTAACACTTCTTTACCATGTCTCCGGATAAACCTCTCTCAAGCGACGTTTTTAAAACCTCTTGGTGTAGCATATGCTTGTGTTGTTCTCAGCAAGACATCTTTTACACGTTTACAAATAAACTTCTCGAAACTGCTAGAGGTAAACGTTTGCAAGATGTCTTCACGTAGAGGTAGACGATTGTAGCTGTTTCAGGCTGTTTCAAGACGTCTTCAAGACAACTTGTGTTTCATGGGAAGTCCGGGGTGGGCGAATTTGACGGCGCTTGTGGGTTTCAGTGCGCTTGGACTAAGAACGGCTCTCACGGGGTAGAAGCCCTAGTATCCTTCTGCTCGCAAATCCATAAAATATTTCTCTGTCTATTTGTTTAGTGCAATGCATAGTTGACGCCATTGAAAACAACCATCAGAGAAACATGAGAAAGCGTTGCTTTTGCCTCTGTGGAATGAACCAAGGCGGACCCGCTAGGTATCTGCATCTAAGCATACACTGGGTGCTACTGCGCAGCCGACTGGTACTCGTTGGCAAACCTGCTTCCCACAAAACAACGCAAACACATGCCTGTTGCATGCGGCCTGCGCACATTTTGTTTGTCTGCGTGGAATGGAATGGCTGTGCCAGCAGGAAACAGTCGCCAGAAAAAATTTCTATCGGCGGACTCGCATACTTCGAATGGCAACTGGCAGGCTCCATGGTTCGACACAGTGGTAATTCCAGTGTGCCACCGATGCAACAAGTCTCTCCATAATATCAGGAGATTCGAATATAGGTTAACAAGGGCGGTGTGACAACTGTCGCCGTGCTGAAAAATGCCGCAACAGGGTGTGCACAGATCGTTTGTTGCCACTCCCATCCCACTGAATTGTGCCAGCTTCCAAGTTTACCCCGTATCATTTCAAATTAACTGATGTTTGACAGATGCAAGCACCAGTAAAGTGTGTCTGTCGTCTTTAGCACTAAAATCATGTTCTCAAAAGGAAACTGAGTTTAACGAGGTTGCGGACCTGAAAGCTGGCAGTGCTCATGGGGTCGTCGTAGAAAAGTTTCAGAATGGTGTTGTGCTGTTTTTGCTATATTGATGTTATAAAGCGCATGTGGTATTTATATAGGTCATAGGTTTCAAACAAGGCACTAGTTGGAAGTCGTTGCTGTCTCTTCCCTTTGTTACACTTGGTAGTCATGCTCTTTGTTTGCAAGAATTATTCGAAACTAGCTAAATTATAGAACTAATTTTCTGGGAAGGAAATGCTGCCTTGTGCCTGCTAAAGGATATACCCTCTTTCGGCTACACCCATCATAAGACAAGATAGCAACGCAATACTCTACAGAGCCCGTGCACAAGCTGCTGCCTTGCATTGGTCTGACCCACAAAATTGACAGGAACAGCTCCCCAGGACTAATCCCGAGCAAAGGTTCTGGCTTGCTCATGCCCCTCAACTTCACAGAAGTCAATGAAACCTTGCTACACAGGCTGTGGCTTGAAGTAGCATTGACCTGAAAGTATCTGCACACAATTGGCCGCGAGGACAGCCCAGACTGCCTTCTTCGTAAGGCTGTACAGAGACAATTGATCATTTGCATAGTGTTTGACCAAGGTATACTAGTGGGTGAAAAGACCTTGAAGCAGCCTTACTACACTTTGTGGTGTGGGTCATACTCCGACGATCCTCCGCACGCGGCTGCCGTGTAGACGGCGCCGGCGTGAGAGGCAGGCAAGACACAAAGGCAACCGACGCCAACCTCCAAGGGGGGGTTTATTCCCAAAGCCTCCCTTAGCTGGCTCCGTCTTCTCGGATCCCGCGTTGCTCGTGCGGCCGGAGTCGTTCGACTCCGCCGCTACCGTTGGACGATGGTCGGTCCCGGCTCGAAGGGGAAGGCGCCAGGTCGCTCCGCCGCCGCCGTCTCGTCCGCTCGTCCTCGCTCGGAGCGGCCGCCCGCTGCCGCCGTGCTCGCCGAGCGCCGCACAAGTCCCCCGCTCTCCGCAGCCGCCTCACCGCCGAAGCCACTCCGCGCGCGCCGGTGGCGCCATCTCGCGACGCGCAAGCGAACCCCTCTATTCTTGCCGTGGCCGTGCCGAGCATAGAGGTGCCGAGGCCACGTTCTTGCCGTCTTGTTGCGCAATCCCGCGCAAGCCGCGCTGCCGCGTACCGAGTCGGGATCGCGGGCAGCCACAATCCCCACACTCCTCCTCCCTAAATACTCGACGCCACTCGCATTGAAACGGCGCCGCGAAGCACAAGAGTCAATCCCAAAACCTCAAGTTACGAAATACGCCAACAAACGTCACCCCCATGCCAGTTCACCCCCAATGTTCGCCATATGATGCCGTAACCGCGAAGTTCGGCCTGATGAGCGTGCCACGCGTTGCACTGGTCCGAGTCTCTCACGGTTGGGAAGCACAGCAGGTTGGCAGGTCCAGAAGAAGCCGGCAGCCGCAGCCGAAGAATGCGGAGGTCGCTTGCTGACGCGACCTCTGCTCCCAGTGCAAGGCGTTCTCCCCAATGGCGGGTCCCTCGGCCTCCTGGGCTCCGTGGCTGCTTCGGCGGCTGGTCCTCCCGAACGGCTGAATGGTTGCCCCGCAGGGCGCTCGCCCGGGGGGGCCGGAGCAGCAACTGGCGACAGCTCAACACGCTGCGCTCGGTGCCACCTTCACTGGCCGGCCCCGCCGGGTGGTTCAGCTGGTCCGCCCTCGCTGTCCATGGCGGTGGCGACTGGCAACTGGCGTGACTCCCGCTGCCGTCCGTGTGTCGAGGGCTCCGCTCTCACCCCTCAATGCGAGCGATTCCGATTACCGAGGAAGGGAGCAGTGGATTTCCGCCAACTCCTGTCACTGGCGAGACAGCCTACTCGGATGCAGCTCGTCTGACATAACAGGGGTGGTGGCTTCGAAATACCCGTTCAGGTTTTCTTTGCCCGGGGTGCGTTACTCGGCAAAGCTGCGTTAGCGTCAAGCAGGCAGGGCTCCTACAACTCACTTGCAGAAATATCAGCTGCCGGCGCCAACCGCCATATTAGCGGCTTACAGGCGCGCACTCCCGCACGCATTCTCAAACACCCTAGGTCGCAACATTACCAGCTGCACTAGACCCAGCGCCCGCCGCAATCTGAGCGGCTTACGGGCGGTCGCACACACACGCACACGTTCGCTCTCACAGTAACGCGCGCCCACACACACAAACTATCCCCGATCGCAGCATACAGGCTGCCGTAACGCCAGCGCCCACCGCGTTACAAGCGGCTTACGGGCGCGGCTCTCCGGTGATAGTCGCCTGAGGTCCGTCTCTTACAAACACTGACGATCGCCTCCCGAAAAAAAAAACGAGCCCCCTGCCGAGCCACGCGAAGCTCTTACTGCCTGAATGCAATCTCGGGCGGTACCTTCTCCACCTTTCCGACGAGACGCAAGCACCCACTAGCATGGAGACGGTTTCGTCTCCCTTCGCACCACCCGTAGCAAAAGGAAAAGACTGACCTTCAACGTCCTCCTCGCTCTTTGTCAACGTCGCATCGGCCAAGTCGAAGAAGCTGTAGTCACGGGTTTATGGTGCGCATTTGCGTACTCCCAACCGCTACATCCTTGTAGGCTTAGTCCGCCGCACCATTCGGTGCTTGGGGGGTCAATTCATCGCTGCCGCCGGCGCGTGTGCGCGGGAACGGCGCGGCGGGGGAGCCAACCCGCCGCCATGTTGCCAGTAGGCCTACGTGCCTCCAGCCTCTTCCCGTCGCTCCGCTCGTTGCGTTGCTTGCCATCTTGCCTGCATGCGCCTCAACTGCGTTTGCAGTCGAGGCCCCACGTTGGTGCGCCAATTTGTGGTGTGGGTTTGGCTCGGACGGTCCTCCGCACGCGGCTTCCGTGTATACGGGCCGGCGTGGGAGGCAGGCAAGAGACAAAGGCAACCGACGCCAACCTCCAAGGGGGGGTTTATTCCCAAAGCCTCCCTTAGCTGCTCCGTCTTCTCGGATCCCGCGTTGCTCGTGCGGCCGGAGTCGTTCGACTCCGCCGCTACCGTTGGACGATGGTCGGTCCAGGCTCGAAGGGGAAGGCGCCAGGTCGCTCCGCCGCCGCCGTCTCGTCGTCCTCGCTCGGAGCGGCCGCCCGCCGCCGCCGTGCTCGCCGAGCGCCGCGGACCAAGTCCCCCGCTCTCCGCAGCCGCCTCACCGCCGAAGCCACCCCGCGCGCGCAAGCCGCGCGGCCCCTCGAGCGCTGCCGCGTACCGAGTCGGGATCGCGGGCAGCCACAATCCCCACAACTTCAATGCTTACCCTCTGTCTGAACGAAAGATTTTGGGCACGTGGGCTGACACGAAGAAGCAAGATCGAGCGGTAAATCGCTGCTTGTCCTGTCTGTACTTTTGGGTCTAGTTGGTGAAATTTCCCAAACTGCGAAACTTTGTTTTTATGGTCGGTAAATATGTTATGCAAATTATACAGTGATTAGTCTGTTTCTGCGCCCCATTGCATGTTATACATGCTTTAAGTGTACAAAGTTCATTGGTTGATTTCACTGTCATTTCTCATACCCTCAGTATTCAGTACCTTCCTTGCCCCAGCGGGATTTAAGTAGCAGGCCCAAGTTCAGTTTCTCAGGCATGGCCTCTTCTCCTTTCAAAAATCTTTTACTCTCTCTACCTCTCTCTTGCCAGCATACCAGGTGCTTGTAACGGTTTACTAGGATTCGCAGCGGTCAACATACAATAAAAATTACTTATGACTACTTTCATTGCTGAAGTTCACTGCACTCAGTGTACTAGGGTGTTTGGTACACAATAGTAATTATGACTGCAGACAGCCTACAGACAACCTACAGTTCTTAAAGCCCACATTGAAATCTTGCCACGCACTCGTTCTTGCCTTCACTTCGATAAGGCTGTCACAAATTGGTTGATCAGCTGAACATGCTGGAAGGGATGTTTTTCTACACTCTGAATTAATGTTTGATCAACGTGCATACATTAAAGCATTTGGCGTGGTTCTTCCTTTTTATCTTTTGACACCCAGTGCAACCAATGGGCTGGTCAAAGCTGTGGCTTGTCATATGTGTTTCCAGTACATAATGGTGCATTCTGCTTGTTGCCAAAGCCAACTGCAGAAAAGTTCTTAAGCCCTACTGCAGTGCTGGCAATGGTCTTTTGTGGGCTATAAAAGCAAAATGTACCAGTTGTCGATCAAATAAAGTGAGTCAATTTTAAATGTTTCTTCCCAATGCCTGATGTGTTTTCTTGGAGGTTGTGTGTTTGCTTAGTCTTTTTGGGAACAGAAGGGAATGTATGGTTCATGTGTTGGCCATGAGACTAATCAGCGTTTGAAAGTTCATGGGGCAGGTACAACTTGTACAGCTGGTGAGCGAAGGGATATAACTATTACATTTCCGATTTTCTTGCAACATGTCACTAGCATACAACAATTTGGATTTATAATTTAGCTGCAGTTCTTTTTTACGACAATACTGTTATTGTGCCCATTATAAAATTAATAGTAATTACGACCAGCCGCCATACGTTGCTGGCCGTAATGTGTGCGGCGTCATCAGAAAACATCAGGTCATAGTTACTCCCGCCGTTTACCTTGCACGTGTGCACGCGTTTTGCGATGAGCGTGCGGCATCAACCTGGCTTGCCCGTGGTGCTCGGAAAAATACCAGGAAAACAGTCACGTACGTCTGCGCCACAAGGATGAGCACAAGACACCTCGCAGACGCCCAGCTCGCGAAGCCGGTTCTACCGCGTGCCGACGCATTTCACTTTAGGAGGAATGGGAAAGCCTGCGGACAAAGCAATCCGGGTCAGCCAGTCATGCATGCGGAAGATGGATATGACGATGACCACTACTGCCACAGTGAGAAGCGACGACGGAACACGTAAATAAACAAATTTCGCAATACATGGTGGTGTGTCATTCAGTGCTTCAGGAGGATCTGAAAAGAAATCATCCAGCTCGCCTTGCGTCACTTATTGCAAGTTTCGCCAGTTTTAAAGACGAAGGTGTAACATCAAACGCGAAAACTGACCGTACATATACGTGGCGTCGGCGGGGCCACCGCTGTATGGACTGGTGTACTTGAACTCATTTCGCCAGAGCAGCTGCCAAATCCTCTCACTACGGCGCTAAACCGGCACCTTGGCAGAATGGAACCTTGCTGCCACGTGCTGCCAGCTGCAGGTGCACGTGGCAGCACGTATACGCGTAAACGGATGCGCACACACAGCTCTGACTGCTGGGGAACTTCAGCGTGATGAGCATCCAGTCTGCTTGTCAGAAAACGAAGGCCTGTATGCTTCTTTCTTTTTGGACAACAAACGTCACATGGATGGCTGGTTCTTCATCACTTGCAGTGGTAGGCTGTTGGACAGCTGCTGCTATGACCAGAAGCAACATGCGCACTACTTACATGACGTTTGTATACAAATTATGTGCAACAACGCTTTTATCAATTTGGTGTTGACAGGAGCTGTGGGCACAGTTTATGTGGGAGACTATATTGGCGATACATTTGCTGCCCTTACCAGCGTGTGGTACAGCGCTGTGCTCTCGCTGTTTATTAGTTACCAGCACAATTTTTACAACGGTGTGTGAAGTTGGTGAAATGAAGTACAGTGTATTTCCTCCTGGATCGGTCGGTGCTTCCTGCTTCGGCGTGATTCTTTCCAGGCCATCACTAACAAGGGTGAGTTGTGCTTGTGCCAGAAGCCAAATTTTTTGCCACTTTAATTGTGATCAGTACTTGTAGCACTGCAGTGTACCTTGTAACTTTGGAAGCTCGGAAAAGTTGGTACAACATGACCAAATATACAGAGTTGTAGGCACGCCGAAAAGAGGCATATTAACACACGCAAACATCTTTTTGTCACATCTAATATAATTCAGGCCTCTTTTGTCCCAGCTGTGCTGATTTCACTCCCCAAAATAAGGCACCTGCTGGTCTTTTTATGCACACAAAGTATGGTGAGGTTTCAAAACATTTCAGGCTGCTGCGCCAAAACTACACGGACAAAAACGCTGGTGTTCAGCGGTGCGTACTACAGTGCACCAGAGTGGAAGATCAAGTGCACTGGGCACCAGTAATCTAGACCCAAGAGAACTCTTGTCAAATGAGGGCCTTCAAAGGTATTCCTTCGGCCTATTCTTCTCCCCACAAAAGCCACAGATTCTATGATCTAAATGGGAGCGCAAGCAGCCTTCGTGCAACACTATTTAGACCTTTGCCGGCAGAGTCTTCAGCCAGTGCCTACGTTTGAGGACACAGACCCATTCTTCTTGATGGCGTGATATGGGGCGCGCACACACCTTCCAAAATAAAAAGAAAGAAAGAAGTGTGGTTACAAAAGCCGGCCAATCTAAACGTGCAACACAATCCTCCGAATCCTCCACTCGGAGTGGTTTTGCCTTGCCCGCAGGTGCGCCGTAGATAATACAACACGTACCGAACGGCAGCCGATGTACCAAGGAGGAGAGTTATCAGCCTGCGCTTACGGCGCGTACAAAAAGCGCGTGCTTTTCATCGTAAACAATGAAAAGCACAGCCGACCTAAACATGAGTGCCGGCACGGCCGCTTTGCGCGGCCGGCATGGTACTTCGTACTAGTTTCGGCGATCAACAACGACGACCAAATCCAAGAAATGATAACAAAAAAACAGGTGACGTCACTTCCGTGTGGCGCTCCAGCCAGCCCCGATTGGGCGAGGCTGGAGCACCCCGGGGGAAAGGATCCCCGGGGTGCAGCAGCCTTTGCCCTCAGATTTTATAGCGCGCTCGATGGCTGTATACAAGTGCGCCTTTCCTGCTGGTCCCAAATGGTTGATAATCTCTATTGGGATTCCATCCGGTCCTGTTGCCGTATTTTCGGAAACATTGTGTTCTGCCTTTTTCCAGTCCAGAAACTCGATATTAAATTTTTAATTTGTCACGCTTCTTTTGGCCACCTGTGTCCGATTAGCAACAGAGTGTGAGAAACTCTATGCCAACGTTTTTAGATTCAAACTGCGCCTTGAGAGGCGGCACCATTTTCTCGCCACACCGAGAGGTGGCGCTGGCGTTGCGTTACCGAAGCCAACAAGGGTACCGAAGCCAACAAACAGGCACGGACAGGTGGAAAAAGTCACCCGCACGGCGCAGGACATCGCCACGAATGTTCCGGCGGTCCCAGAGGGATTTTCCCATGGAGGGCATGGAGTGGCAGCAGGCCGCAGAAGGCCAAACGTGCCAGTAAGAAGCGAGGAGCCGTTCAGCACTGTGGAGTTTGTGGGCTAACGTACGGGATAGCAGAGGACCCCGGCTAGCTTCGCTAGAGAACGCTACGCGCCATACACTAGCCCTGCGGAATCCGAAGACTCACGCACGGGTTCGGGTACTCACATGCGGTAGACAGGCTCCGGCAATCCAAAGTGAGGTTTTATTGCCTGGCAGATACAGGGCATATACCAGACAACACGACTATCGCTCGCGGGGAGACAGTGGTTCCTGTCGCTCGCTCAAGCCGCTGGACTCAGACCTCGATATCCGTCGTCACGGCCGCGGGAGCAGGGGAGGCATCCCGTGGCGATTGATCAGGGCAGAATCTCTCGGCAGAGTCCGTGGAGCCAACTGGGTTCACTGTCATCGGGGCATTCGGCGTAGGCACTGCCGAGCCAACCCGGAGCCAACCGACTCCGACCAAATCGCCCAGTCGACTCCCGGCGGAGCGCTCGTTCGTCGCGCAGGTCAGCTCGGAGGGGAGAGGGGATCTCCCCCAGGTCGGGGAGAGGGTGGCGCAAAGGAAGGTGACAAACTGGTTCTCCCTCCCTCGCGCCCTCGCACACACGTTTGCGGCGAGCCGGTTCGGCACGTCACGCGGGGTCATGAAGAGGTCACGATTGACGTGACGCGCCGGCTGCCCAAAATGGCGGCTCCCAGCTCGCGAAAACATGTGCAGGCGAGGCGTAGGGAAACAAGGGTCCCCACAAGTTGAAGGAAAGACAACAAGCGACAGGTGCTGGAGCCCACAGCATCCTAGGGCACCAGCAACAGGGAGCGCTGCCATGGCCACAGATGGCAATCCTAGGAAGCCTCATCCCCCGGAACCGGTAATACTGGCCCCGGGCCAACACCCATCGGAACCACCCTTTCCGGCTGGGGTACCACCGATGGCAATTCACCCACCACCCTTTGCCCAGGGGGTCCACCCACTGCAGCAGACGCCTGTGGACCTACGCATCTTCCACATGGAAGGACATTTTGTCCGGCAGCATCTCAGTGGAGAATGGAGTCAGCGGGCATAGGGGTTGGCCGGTCCCCAGCCAGCGCCGGGCGCAGGAAGAGGTCGAGGTGGGATTCCTCAACCTCAACGGTGGTCGCCGCGAGCTGAAATGGACCGAGTTGTACCGGACACTGCAGGAAGACAAGGTCTCCCTGTTTGTGGTGGCTGAGACGCACCTTCGCCAGCTGGAGGAGCCACCTGCTCACTTCGACTGGTTATGGGCAGGCCGCAACCGAGACAGGCAGGGGCGCAAGGGTGGAGGAGTGGGCTTCATGTGGAGGCGGAACCTGCAGTGGCAACGCCAAGATGGGGAGTGCACTGACCATCTGTGGGTGTGTGGTGATCTGATGGGCAGACCAGTGGCAGTATGTGTGGTGTACCTGGCGGTGAACAATAAGTACAGGGAAGAGAATGTGCAGCTACTGGACTGTGTTCGCAAGGACGCACGCCAGTGGGTACCCCACAGGGAACTGATCATCCTGGGCGACCTCAATGGGCACCTGAGTGAGTTGGATGGCCACACAGATTTCAGTGGTAGGCTGGTGCTGCGGTTGGCTGAGGACCTGCAGCTAAGAATTCTGAACCTCGACCAGCGGTGTGTGGGCCAGTTCACGTGGTGTGCTCGGGGGAGCACCACCACCATAGACTATGCGCTAATCTCCCATGGTCTTGCCGATGCCTGTAGGTCGTGCATGGTGGATGACGAGGGCCTGCGGAGTGTGGGGAGTGACCACAACCGTCTGTGCCTGCAGTTTGGGATGGCAGGGTTTAAAAGGAAGTCGCAGCGGAAAAGGGCCACCGGCAAGTACCTGCCTAGCAGTGCCGTTGGGAAGGTCTGCGAGGACTTCGAGGTTAGCCCAAGTAGGCACGCCGCAGCATCATATGAGAACTTTGTAAGAGCCCTACGGGAGGCCACTGAGCGTCACAAGGTGCAGGATAGGCGGTCGGACGAGGCCAGGAAGAATGCCTGGTGGGATGAGGGGGTCGAAATAGCGTGGAAAGAGCGCCGCAGGGCAAACCGTGAGCACAGGCGGGCACTCAAGACAGGGACTGCTGAGGTGATCTCACTTCGGTGGGCTCAATACGTTGAGCTGAAGCACAAGGTGCAGGCACTGGTCCAGGCTAAGTTGGCCAAACACAACATGCGCCTTTTTCAGTCCCTGCACTCGGACAGCAAGTCCACGGCTCAGAGGTTCTGGCGATATGTCTAATCGCTGGATCGTCCAGCACCCCCTCTGGGCCAGCTCATGGATGCGATCTCTGGACACCCTATTCTGGACCTGCAGGCGCACCTCACCCACCACTTTACACAGGTGTTCGGGGACCCGAGTCACCCTGCAGACCTTTGTGGTGAGCAGAAAGAGGACATTTCCCCTTCCACTACCCCTGCCAAGGATGGAGAGGAGAGCCCACGGTATGCGTTCTCGAGGCTGGGAGGGGACCGAGCCTTAGCACGCTTGAGAGCCTGCACAGCGGCTTAGAAAGTCTGTCAGCGCGGCTGCTAAAGAATCTCGGGCCCGGTGCAAGAGAACAGTTGGCAGACCTGTTCACAGACATCATGGAGCTCCAATCCCGGAGGACTGGCGATTGGGCAGGATCACCCTCGTCCCGAAACAGGGTGGTAACACTGCACACCTGGGCGACCACCGGCCACTCACCGTCACCAGTGTTGCGTACCGCCTGTTTGCGAGCATCCTTAAGGACTGGCTGAGCGGGTGGGCCGAGGCACACAACCTCTTAACAGAGCTGCAGAACGGGTTTTGTCAGGGTCGCAGACTGAACGACAACTTGTTTGTGCTTACTCAGTGTACAGAGATAGCCAGGAAGGAAGGGCGCCCCCTGTTGTGTTGCTTCTTGGACGTAGAGAAAGCATATGACTCTGTACCCCATGCCCTTCTCTTCAAGCGTCTGGCACGTGTGGGTATCCCTGGGGCCCTACTGGACACCATACGACGTCTGTACGAGGGAAATTCGGTGGTGGTGAAGTTTGGTGGTATGCAGTCTGCACGAACCCAATTGTGGCCAAGGGCCTCCGGCAGGGGTGTCCACTTTCACCACTACTGTACATACTGTATGCAGCAGACATTGAGCGGGAGCTGCTAAAATCAGGCCTCGGCTTTGGCTTAAGATTGAGCACCAGGCATGACAGCTGAAGACTTGCGGGTCTTGCCTTCGGCAATTGGTCGTATGGCAGAAAGATCATCAGAGCTCCAAGTGCTGCTGAACATATGCCATGCCGAGGTCACGAAGCTGGGCCTACGGTTCAACACCAATAAGACGGCAGTTGTTTGCCTTGCCGGTGGGCAAAACACAGACAGTACGCCCTCACTGGCCGGAGAACTCCTCACCACTCGAACATCATACAAGTACCTGCCCAAGCAGCATTGGCCGATAGCCAATCATTGGACGCCCCTTGGCTTCCCTTTGGTTTCCGATAGCTTGGCCAGACGCCGGCCTGTACGCAAAAGCCATTCGTGGACAACGAGTATGGCCAGGATATCGTCCTATAGGTGGCGCCGCCTAAATTAGGGGGCGCCACAGTTAAATTTCTATAGAGGGGAAACAAACGACAAAAATACATGGGTTTCTATAGGGCACTGGTCGGTCAAACAAGAGTCCTTTAATGTACAAGGAAATCATGCGCAGTGGGGCAGTGGAAATCTACGAAATACACATGAGGCATTAGCCTGCAATGCGTTCAGCAGGTGGAAACCTAATCGAAGCTTTGAATATCAAATCTGAAATTTTGAAGGTACGTTGGATTCGGTCTGTAGTACACTTCAGCGCAGAGTCTTTCAGGCACATCTCAGGCGGAAATGATAATAACAGCGCAGAAACCGCCACAGTCACGAAACGCCGACCCAAAAGGCTTTGCAATCATTCGCGGTGGTGAGAAGACAGTGGATTTTTAAAAGAACAGCTGTTCCGTCGGACAATTTACCCGTGGTGAACACGACAAACCACCGAAAGTTGCAAGTTTTTCGAGCATTCCCATTGAACGTTCCGCCTTACCGGGCACAAAAGAAGTTTGGCTCTAGGTCACTCTTGATGAACGCTGTGTGTGCGTAGTAAGTTCCATACCTACGAATTGAGTCGCGAGTCAGTGCGGCAATTTATAAGGCCCCGTTTGCGAAGACGATTGATACCCCACACTCGATGCTACGCCGAAATGAAACTTGAACATGCTAAAAGCTGCTCTAAAAATATTTTTTGTTGGTAACCTTTGCATCAAAACAACACCCGCTAGAGTGGTCTAAAAACGCGTTCATTTTGTTAAAAACGCGTACAAGTAACGTCAGCGCCGGTCACCTGCAACGCTCACGCCGCAGGCCACCGGTAAACAAGCTGATGTTTCCAAGATGAAAGCGCTGATGAAGAAATGCCAGGATATGGCTCCGCGAACGAACAAAAAAAAAACGACCATATAGCACAATAACACAGGAAGATTTCTTTTCAATTTTGCCCCTGTTGCGCAACAGTCAGGACCGTGGTACTTACAGGTAGCAACACAAAACACGCTCCTTGAGCGGACGACCCGTACTCCGCACAAAACAGGCAGCGCTACATGTACCACACATTCTGTTGTGTGAGTCAGTATCCAATGGTCATTAGACATCGTCGCACGGAGAGCCGGCGGGCGAGCTGACACGCAGACAGTGATGGAAGAGCGGGCGAGAGCCGCGCATATAGGACGGGCGAGCTGACACGCAGACAGTGATGGAAGAAGCACAGGTAATTGAAGGCAAACCACGAGATCTACACACCATAGAGTTTCATAACTCTAAGGGACACACTGCACGCCGACACAGACGTGCTAACTCAACGAGCGATAAGCGCACATTTCCCACGCCGCCTTAGCACGTCGAGAAAACCAGTACGTTTGAAACAGAACCGCTCGTCGCCACACCAACATTCATTGGTCTAAACAATCACGCGACCCGTGGCTGTCTGCAAATAAATGCCTACGAAGAAAGACAAGTTCACGTTGAGGCAGGGAACGATACGGAGGGGGAATCTGGCCGCCGCCTCTACCACCCCCTTCTATTCTTTCCCCAGCACTCTGCGCTTATTGGGTGGTCGGAATCAATACAAACACACGAAAATGCGGGAGGTCACTGCTCTTTTTGTTCGCCTCTCCTGAACGACACCATGCGAAGAAAGCGCGGGCAGCCGTTAGGGCAGTTCGGGAGCTCTTACATCCGTGCGCGATTAGCGAACTGCGGAGCTTTTCATGTGTATATAACCAGGTCAGTGTCGCGCGTATCTGCACGTGTATTGTGTGCGAAACCCTGTGAAGGTATTATAAATCTGCCGCCTTCAACGCCTACTGTGTGGGACTATGTTCAGTGGGGAAGACAAATTTTTGCACCTATCGGGGGACCAGTACACCGACGGGAATGCAGTTTCTTACCAAACTGGAATTTCATTCGAACGCCGAGAAATATACAACGTTGGAGACTTCACTCCTCTGTGTCTCCTTTTAGTAACTGTTCTCGTGCAATAGTTGTACCGATTCGCATAGCCATGGTAAGAATGACTGCCTGCGGCAGCTCTCGTAGACGGACGGCTGAATGTTAGGTAAGTGGGGTTTTAGTTCCGACAAAACGCTGTAAAACAGCGAGCAAGATATTCTCGGGAAATGTGTGCAGTTGGAGTAATTCTTTCAGATCAACATATACTCAAAAGTGCTGCCTAGAATTGGATGAATGGCTAAATATCGTTCGCCAGAAATATACGGTACGTATTCGGCAATGTGGAAAAGCCTGTGTCGTCTGCTTTGTTTCCCCTCTATTCAGTTTCTCGTTGGCGCCGCGAGGTGCGCCACTCTAAAATCTCCTCCCCAATACGACCGGCCTTGAGGACACGCATTGGCCGGTGCGCAAAAAATCACACTGGACAGCGCGCTCATTCAGACGTAATTTTTGATCATAAAATTTTAGGAAGAGTAGTAGCCTATATGTGACGCAGGTATTTATGAGTGCCTTCACGCACGTCTTGGCATTTGCTTGTTAGTTGAATGACCACTCAAATTCACTCAAAATATTACTGAAGTTTGCGTGTTTTCGAATTTGTTTTCACGCGCAGCGCACAACAAAAAAAGTAGTCCCAAATCATTTTCACGCTTGTGTCAAGTAGCACATTTAAATAAAAAGTATTGGCAGGTGTAAATGCCGACAGCCTTGCCTGTTGTTGCATATTGTTGCATGAAGTCTCACTGTAGAGCACTCGTGTGCGTTATTTTGCGTGTATACATGCGCACCCGGCGCGCAAGCAGCACCACTCGAGGGCAGCACTGCGGTCGTTGCCCGCGGCGGTTCCCCAACATGACATATTACGACGGTTAGAGCATAGAGTTTCATACTAATATTACAGTGGCTAGAAGAGGGAAGTGTGATTACCGCCGGTGGGCTCCTATGGCCACCGCCGTCGCCGCTTTTCATGCATCCGCGAGATGGCGCTAGCGGTCGTTTACACGTCGATCTGAGCGCGCGATACATGGCCGCAAGCGCGTTTTGCGATCTTTTCGTTCTAAATTTTTATCGCGCTTCGTCAGAGTTATGCTAGATGTGGTGCTGAAATTTTGTCTGGGATAAGCCGCTGCCTTTAGAGTCACTGTTTTGTGCTTGGTTGCACGACGGGTAATAATTTGCATGGTTCCAGAAGTTGCTTTTCGGGGTGTCGGAAGGCGAGTAAACGTGGCTCAATGGCAGGGCAACACACCTCGAGCCAACAAGCCGCTCGAGCATTTCGATCCGCAGTTAGCGTCGCGCGTCAATTTGAACGCAACACCCAAGGTAAAATGCTGCGCTGGTGCACCATCTCACCTTGAATGTTGTGCATGCATGCCGTTTCTCCAGCCGGATGCGAGCCCAACGACAAACGTGCCACATTGCCTCTCAAAGCCAGTGCCCAAGAAGAGAAAACCGAAGGGAACGTTGGAAAAACAAATAAAGTTGCGCCTCCACAAAAATAAGCCGCAAATATGAAATTGTCACTGGACGAATTAAACGACGCCCCCGCGCATATTGCCATTATTGCCGCGCATAATGCCATAATGTCATTATTCAAGCACATTTTTAGAACATTTATTTCACCGCAGGGCATAACTGAAAGGGTTCGGTTAAATTAGGATGGGGAATTGAAGAGTAATTAGGTGAATATAAAATCTTAATGCTTTCTCTGAAAAACTGAGCGGTGAGGATTTGTCAAACTGACTTTTTGCTTATTGTTTGTGGTAATTATAAACGGAGAAGTATGCGAATAAACGAAACATTTATTGTTCTCATTATTACTTACATAACAATTAGCAGGCGTCAATTAAGCGTCGCCGTTGGTTTTATCATTTCTTCAATTACGTATCGTAATATGAATTTCTTCATTCTTCAGGCAAACCTATTTATAAAACAAATTGAATTTAAAGGGGTTTCTCTTGGTCTTGTCAATTATACTTTCCTAATATGAATTTATTCAATCAAACCTTTTATGCTTGTCAAATAATCGTGTTTGACTTAATTAGTGTCTCAAAAAAGCGAAACGAGCACGAAACTAATATGTGTTTTCTTAGCTGAATGCAGCCACAACCGACAGTATGGAAAGTACAGTGATTGATAAAACATTCAGCCGTTGCTGTAACATTTCGATAACTACACCCGGTTTCATTAAATTTAATCGGCATAGAAAACTGTCCAATAAATTGTGCAGAAATGTAAATATTCAGTGAACTATCCATGCCAAAGAATTCAATATTCTAATTGCAACTTCCCTTTCACGGACCGCTTTTTGTTTCGGGGCTGTGCCTGCGCCTTCGCATGTGTGCGCGAAAAGCGACTGTAATGAAGCGAAACTCAGAAGTTTCCCGGCTGGCCGCTTGCGCGAGAGCCTGTCACGACAGCATATATTTCGAGACAAATAACGTGTTCTGTAATAGGAAGCGCATATTATCATATAGTTGCTGCAATTGTGAAATAATCTGAGGTAAAAAAAAATGCGTCGCAAACCACGGAGCTTATCGGACTGCAACTGACGCGGCGTTGACCGGCACGTCGGGCGACGTGAAAACGAGCGTCAGCGCCACCGCGCGGTTGCATCCAAGAAGCGCACGCGAGCCGCGGCGCCTTCGTCACACTTCCCTATTCTAGCCACTGTACTAATATATACTAGAGGGAAATCTGGCGCTGCATTCGTGTGCCGCCGTGGGTGGCGCCATTGCAGCTAGCGACGTTCCTCGCCTTCTTGGCTTGGTTAGCCACATGGCTTCTTTTTCGTCTTGAAGCCAAATCAACAAAAACTGGTAACATTGTTTTTTTTATTCAGCTTGCATGAACCTTCTAAATAATCCCTGGCAGATATATCTTTCTAGAGGTTTAGTTTTATAATAATAAAACAAATTCGATTAATCTTCTGCCGTAACATTGTTGCATTTTTGCAGCCAGATGCGACTTTTCAGCCTCTTCGTGAGCCATGCCAAGGACAAGTGGAACGTGCCTGCCTGGTACATGACGGCACGCTCGCCGAAACGCGGCTCCCCTAGACGGTGGCGCCAGATTTCCCTCTAGTGTATATTAGTATGAAACTCTATGGGTTAGAGCGCGGTGAACAGGCCAAAACGCAGCAAAAAGTAGTTACCTAAAGAGCCACAGCACCGTGCCACGAAACAAAGCGTACTTAAACTAAAGTGCAGCTTATTCAAAACAGCGTGAGAGAGAGTGTTAAACGTTCAGTAGGAATTGGTCATTTGTGTGTCCTAACGCAACGGTGAACGTCGAACTACTTCAGCGTTGTGCCTTTGCGCGTTCTTTGAACCCGCGGCGGGGCCGGTGGACGGGCGCGTTGAACCGACGGCTCCGTCTCTTTTGTGGCATTGAAACTGCGGTAGTACTCCTGTACGTGTCTGTGAGGTGCGTTTTGGTGTCGGTGGCTGTGTGGAGTATACCTGACTGGTGTAATAACATCGTTTGCCTGCTACGGCCGCCGCTGAAAACGTAAGTCACCATTTCATTTTTTCGCGGTGCCGGAGTGCTCGCGCTCGTTCCCGCCAAAACTTCAGCTGTCGTTTATAACTGGCGCTCGCGAGTGCTGCTTAGTGTTGTTGGTTCTTGCGAAGAAAAAAGTGGTCACATACATGTGCTTCCAATTGTGTGACGCCAGTTCTAGCTATCCTTTTTCCGGCTTTGTGTTTTCCGAACAAGCAGCCGTGCTCCCACTGCAGGTTCACGACGTTCAGCATGCGTTGAAGCAAGACTCGTGTGCAGTACAAGAGTTAACTCTACCTATTAATGAAGCTTTCGTTTATTTTCTTGAGCAACGTAAAGGTATTGTCGAGCGACAAAGTAATTACACTACCGCTGGGCTTCTCCGTCGGTTCCGTTCGCGTCTTGCGCGTCTGACGGGGCAGAAGTGAGCGAAGGCACAACAAAATTTCACGGAACCGCTGGCGTGTTGCTTTGTCTATTGTACTTTTTATATTACCTTGCGCGACTGCAATACGAGTGAAGCCCATTTTCGGTGAAATTCCGGACTGTTTTCTCAAGAACGAGCCAAGTAACTGCTACCGTAAAACGCAGTATTGAAAAATGAATAGTGCAGTACGTTTTATGTTTCATAGCGAGTGTTAACAAGCTAGAACTTTAGGCTGAATATTTTCACACGGACATGTGGTAAGGCTATAGGTGCTGTATTTAGTAAGCAGCGTGAATTTAGCATTATAGTGAACTATTTTTATTTTACTTATTACAGGCGCTACGACGCACAGGTGTTTCCCGTGGACAAGTGGCGGGTGCAGCAGTGACAAGCTTTCCAAGCTGGGCTATAGTGCTGCTCAACAACATATTGTGATCTTGGCACGTCGGCGAATTAACGGGAATGAGGGTCCTGTTTTCATTTACCTGAATGCTTCTGTTTTGTAGGCATCTCAAGCATTTAAACGAATGATAATTGGTTCGCGCTTCATGAGCAGCGCTTTTTAAATTTTTTTTTCGACTGTTGTGTTTGCTTTCATGTTTGTGTTCGTATTCTTGCCACTGTTAAGCCAGGTTTCTCGTACATTTGATGTGCATAATAAAAAGCTACAGAGAGAGACCCGGTGTCTTGTGTTGCTCAATTGTTTTTGGCAAGTCACTTATCTATAATTGCTTCGCAGTTTGCTTATTGTGCCTCGCGGTCCCATTTCTGTTTTATACATGCCATTGTACAGGAAATTATTTAACGAGTGCGCATTAAATAAATAATGCGCACTCGTTTAATAATTTCCTGTATACTGGCATGTATAAAGCAGAAATCGGGCCGCGAGGCAACTCATAAAATAAGCATTGGTCATAAGGACTGGCCACAAAGCCAAAAATGTGCATGAAAATAGCGTGGGGTCCACCCATTGGCATTATCATGGCAAGATACTTTGCCAAGCGTTGTGCCTTCCAGGGCGTGGCCAATTGTTGGCTTGTCACCTTTCCCAAACACCAGCCAATATTGGCGGCCGAGGTATTGCCAAGCTCGGACACATTGGCCACTGATGAATTGCCATGCTTGGGCTTGGCAATAGACCCTATGCAAAATGCGCCCCGCCATCTCACGTCGACTCCGGTAACTAGGTCCGCCATTTTGGTACGGTCGTTTGAAACCGAAACCAATTAGCAAAACATAGAAGGCGGGCATTGACCGCTCTTGGTGATGGACTACGATGCCGGAGCATTGCTTCGTGCCGCAGAGCACGCAATGCGGAAATACGGTTCAAATGGAGAGAAAAGGTACGTGAAGTTCTACGCTTTTCAACGAACTTTGTGACGCGAACTGTGCCGGCGCCAGCAACCTTTGTGACACGCTGGGCGCGGTGCGCTTGGAGCGAATAATTGTCGTTGGTTCGCTAAGCGCGGGGTTCCGTAGTCGCTGTCCGTATGAAAAATACAGCTGTGTTGGAGTTCTGTTGTCCAGTCTTTGTATTCTAAATGAAGCGTGAGCGTGCGCCGCCTATTCACGCGACCGACAGCGGCGCTCGACCGGGAAAACAGTACCACACGTTGCCAAAATTAGGCTGTTTCTTTAATCGTCCCTGTGGCTCTGCGCCCGCTTCATTTCATTGGTAAATGGTACCGCTTAGCCCCTACACGAGCTTTTATCTTACCTAGGGCTGTAAACAAACTTTTCTTGCCGCACTACGCCGTCACGGCGCGGTTGAAAATTTCCTCTGTGGCGGGCGCGCACGGTATGGAAGTGTGTTGATTTCTTTACGTTGCATTTAGCCGCGTGTCGTTGCAGAAGTGGCGAACACTGTTTTATGATGCTCTAACGGTGGAAAATTCGAGCTTTCGCACTTGGTTCCCGATTTGCCGGGCTGAAAGGTTTGTTGTTACGTCAAGTTAACTTGGTGCCCAATGTCATTCCAGCAACGATGTATTTACTGTCGAAAATTTTGCGACTAAAATACACTCACTCCTCTAGTTTGTCACATGCTGCATGCATGCCTCCGACGTAATGATAGTGGCCATTGATGTAGGTAGCTGAGACAATTTTCCAGTTTTATTCAAAAAGAAAAAAAGAAAACGGCCACAGTTGCATCAGGCCGCCGCGCATCAGCTTGAGTGCTTTTGTGGATATAAATGGAACAAAAAGAAGCATTCGCGCACCCCTGCATGCCGCGGTCTAGTAAACACGACGTTGCCCAGCCTCTGCGTGCTTGCGAGATGACCACGGCGAAATGTGGCATGAATGCTTGCTGGTAGCTCATAGGTGACCCTTCAGGTGCCATGCCAGTCCTTGTTTCTGTCACTGGGGGGGGGGGGGGGGGGGGGGGGGGAGGGGAGAGGAGGAGCGGGAGGCCAGCACAACTAGTGCAAAAAACTCATTCTCGAGGCTACTAAGTTTTCTCCCAAGCGCCTGCACGGCACTTTGTTGCTGCTCGCATTGCTCCTGTACTCGACGTGCATCGAACAGACGCATTGGCAAGGGAAGGGAGGGGCCATTTTATCGCGGGCTTCTCCAGTCAATGTTTTGGACACTCGCTGTTGATGCCCTGCTGTCTCGGACGTCCCCACTGTTGTGGCGGCTCAGTAGTAGGTGCACAGCAGCCAGGATGTGACTCCATGCTCCACTGCAACCCGCCGGGCACTCGCACGATGCCTCCCCAATCGCACCACTGTCCGTCTCAAAGGTGAGGCACACAACATAGGGCCAGCCACTTTTCTTCTGGGAGCAAAAGCAGCTGCTGAGCACATGGATGAGGCCCAACCTGCAAGAACAGAGAGAGTATCAGTAAATAACACTCAGGGAAGAACAGGACTAGTCCGCTGCAGTTTATGGTAAAGGGACAGAGCAGAAAGAAGTGGCCGCAAGGAACAGTCTCAAAATGACCAGATTTTGTGTCTTGCTTAACACTGTTGCAAGGGCAATAATCTACACCTCAAACAGCAATGACGTCAAAATTGTTTGTCAAGTTCGAGCGTGCAAGTATCTCTGCATGCTTTGTTAATGCATTTTTCAAGAGAAGGAAGTTTAACATTTAAAAACCTCAGCGTGGGTAATAATGTATACCAGTACCCGCATAATCGTGTTCGTCATAACTTAAGCAAGCAATAATATGATTATCTGGAACTCACTTCCAGAATCTTTCGAGATAAACAGGTAAACATTCTGGCTATACCGATGACCCATCGAATTAAAAAAAAATCTTCTAGTTCAGTGAGTTCGAGCTAACGAGGTTTTATTGTATTATCTATTCGTGCACACCAAAAACATGCGCTTTAGAAACAAACACAACCACCCCACCGCCAAAAAAGGAGAAGAAAGACACACAAACACATTTTTGCGCAGAGCATGCGCAATAAATAATGAACACACACAAAAAAAGAAAATTCAAGGCGTATGTGCGCTTTTGTAGTTGACTTCGCCGCAAAGCACGATTGCTTTGCGGCAAACACGCGGGCGGACGACCGTCACGGAAAACGGCCGCAAACTTCCCGTAAACATCTTCGCCAAAAATCATCCCGTAAATTCCATGTACAGCATTTGAAAATACCTAATCCACCCACTAGCGGTACGGTCTGGCGATTGTCGCTCTCCTCTTTCAGGGTTACTGCAACAGGGTCGCCGCTATGCATTGGCGTGGTAAACAACGATGAACAAAGTGCTCTACAAATGCTCATACCGGTTAACTCGCGTCAAGTAAAAACAAAGAAGGATTTACTTACTGTGAGTCGCACGTGCTTGTCCGCACCGATGAAGGCGAGCAATGCGCCTCGGTGGCTAGGCGGCATGCCCTGCTCCGCTGCCGCTCGGATGGGTCTTTGGCGCGGCACCCCGAGTGGTATGAGTCTTCAGACACAGTCGGCAGCGCAGGCAAGTCCTTCGTCCACAATCCGCGGTCGAGAGCCGGAAAACACCGTCCAGTTTGAGCCATACCGCGTTACTGTCACCTACTCTTCCACAGTAAACAATACGATACTTCCCGATCGGCGCCCGTACCAATATGGCCGACGGTCTCGTTTACATCAGTGTTGCTAGATCACCAAGCAATTTCGCATAGGGTCTATTTGCTGCTTGGGTGGGTGTGTGGCTGGGGATGGACGAGAACCTGTTCAGTGAGCAGGAGGAGAAGCTCCGGCAGTCTGCACTGCGAGCTCAGGGGATCCTCAGATGCCGGGTGCTGGGGCTGCAACCGCTTCACTGGTACACGAGTTGTGGAAGCTCTTCCATGTACCAGCCCTGACGTTTGCCAACGCCGTTATCTGCCTGTCATCGGAGACTAGGGAATGGCTCGAGCGACGTCAGCGCGAGGTGGGTCGCACGGCAGTCGGCTGTCATGGCACCGTAGCCAACGAAGCTGTGCAGGGCGATGTGGGGTGGTCCTCGTTTGAAGCGAGGGAAGCTTCCAGCAAGCTTATGAACCATGAACGCTGGGCGCGCCGTGTCTTCAAGTACCTGGCGGCGACGTGCCTGCGCACCAGGTGGACGCGTCGAATGTACAGGCTGGAACAAAAGTATGGACTCTCCCGAAAGCCTGTGGAGGCGAAGTCGGCAACCTCGTGGACGCGAGAAGTGCCGCAGAGAGTGTGTGAGGCAGAAGAGGAGGAGTGGCGCCGTGGTTGCTCCGAAAAATCTTCTTTGGCCCTCTACAGAGCCCACAAACGCGCGATCAGCTCGGTGCGGCTGTATGACAACAGCCTCGGCAGCACGCTCCTTTTTGAGGCTCGGGCGGGGCACTTCGTACGCGAGTGTGGCAGAAGAGGCTGGACGATTCGGTGGAGGATGTGCTGTGTCGTGCATGTGTGCATGAGGAGGAAGCGGTGGAACATGTGGTCCTCCAGTGTGATCGGCTTGGACCGGACTGCAAGGGCGTGGGGAGTGACGGCAACACTCCTCTGCATGTGCATGCTCTCGGGTTCGAGGAGGGTACGTGGCTCAGTGGACATGCAGCGTTGTGGCGCGGACAAAGTGCCGCCTTGAAATGTGGAAGAGGGCGACCATTGGCAAACAGTAGTATGGGGCGTGGTGTGGCGTAGGACTCGTGGCGTAGTATGGGGCGTGGTGCGGCATAGGACTCGAAATAAAGTTATTCTCTCTCTCTCTCTCTCTCTCTGGGACGGTGGGTTCGGGTTCTTCGGTTACTGGGCCTTCACGGGTCCTGAGCTTTTGTACATAGAGTGCGTGCGTAGTGTTTACCTTTTCTTTCTTTTTCTTTTTTTTAATGGTTAGGGTTGAGATCTCTCCCCGCCCGCTGTAAAGGGTATAACCGCAAGATCATCGTCATCATCATCTAGTTTGAGGAGCGGGACGACTCGCTCCGGCCATGTGTTTTCGCTGTGCTGTTGGTGCACGGCTGCCCATCACGCCTTTATTAGCGCATTAACTCTGTGCTGTCATCGTGCATACATATTTTAGTGGATCCAGTGGCGGATCCAGAGGGGGGGGCGGTAGGGGCGATCGCCCCCCCCAAAGCCTGTGTCAACATCCCCCCTCTCCCCCCTCCCTTCAGTGCCCGTGGCCACCTCCTTGGTCAGGTTGCCCCGACACGACTTCCCTAACCGCAGAGGAAGCCGAATGGCTAGAACGGCTGTTATGATCGGCCTTCACTGCTTCAGAGGTAGCTACACGGCAGGCGTAACCGAAGTTAGTCTCCTAAGCGTGGTTATCGCAAACCGAGCTAGGCAAGCACGGTTTACCCTTACAAGCCGAGGAGCTGCAGGTGCACCAGCCGTGAACCGGCCCAAGTTAATCGACAGCTTCGCGGAGCGGCGGTGGGAGCAGCCGTGCTTGGGCTTTCTCTGTGCCCCCGCTTTCTTCGCGCATGCTGTCGTTCAGGAGATTTAAACAAAAAGAGCAGTGACCTGGCACATTTTTGTGTGTTTTTGTATTTATTCTGACGGTGCAATAAGCCGCGGCCGCCGCTGCGTAGCCGGGATTGCTACAGCCGCTCTGACCGCTCTGTTTTTTTGTTTTTTTTTCAATCAAAATAAACAATTGTAGTGGACGCGCACTTCACGGCTCACTGAAGGTGCCTTTCTCACGCTTGCTCGGGCGGTTCGCGTTACCTGACCCGCCGGATGTATGACACGTGGGATATCGTGTTCCACGCCTGCGCTGCCGCGCCATCGGGGACCGGGAAAGTGGATGCGGGGGGGGGGGGGGGGGGGGTCACCATTTTTCTTCGCTTAATAAAGACACTTGAGTTCCAGCAACCGATCGGTGTGTACGCTTTTATCGTCATTCGTCAGCCGACGAGGCAAGAAGGTTCGGTAATTCAGTTGGTTCAGTACTGCGGCACAAGTTGAAGGAGATGTGACATATGTAGTCGAAGGTGACGAAACACTCACGTGCTCACTACATGACCAGCACGTGATTTCGTCGGCCGAGTCGCATGAATCTGACGACTGGTACTGTACTAGCCACTTGATCCATCCTGACGACTCGAGGTAAGCGTTGGCCACGCGCAAATATGTAGCTTGCATTTAGAACTTTAGATTTGATACCCGCACCTCTTAATTGTTTTGTTTTTGAGTACAAGAAGACTTGAAACGTGCCTATCATTGCTAGCTGCAGTATTCGAGATGCCAGTCACGCCAGTATTCAGTCAAGCATGCGTTTACAAAGAATACGAGCATGTGTTGTTTCATATTGATGAAATGAACACTGCCCACGATTTTATGCTGGGGAGTTTCAAAGGTAGTGAAGCAATGTCACATAGACTGAAATAATTTTGCTAAAGTACAAGCGATTTGATTATCGCAAGCCGATATAGCATCTCTTGCTCAAGCTTAGCACGACATCATGTCGCTTCGCGCTTTGTGATTCATTCTTTCGATTACACGATGAACAGTTCTTTTTAAAGTATTACGCTGAAAGTCCCCTGTAAGGCTTACGTAAATATGCCTAAGCACTGCGCCATTTGCTAATTTTCGTCGTCTGTGATGCTTCTGCAAGTTGAAGTTGCTCTCGCTCTGTTTTACTTGTTAAAACGATGCAACGCACGATTGAAGATGAGCAAGCAAGTAGAACCACTGTGAGCAAAAATTAACAGTATTTATTCTCTGACGGGGTTCCTTTGGTAATAGTAACTACTAAAAACAAAAGTCACCCTCCCCCTCTTCATTTGTACTTCAAGTGACCGCCCCCCCTAAAATGAGTGGCTGGATCCGCCCCTGAGTGGATCTCTTAAGTATCGGTGCGGTTTGTTGACGTGCTCCGCGCCGGGCTGCCGTTCGGGGTATGCTTCGGCAGCGGCAAAGTCCGTGCCGCGGCATTTCTCCAAGCCGCCGAAGGAGCCTGACAGATTGAAGGCGTGGAAAAGCGCGATCCCGCGGAAGAAGTTCAAAGTTACGTCATAAACATACGTTTGTGGCATTCATTGTGAGAATTCAGATTCAGACTTCGTCATCTGCTACGAATGCATCGGTACCGCGAGGCAGGTGCACCCTGAGGGAGAGCGCGGTTAGGCATGCAGAAAACCACCCAAAGGGAGTACAGTGGTTCCCACATGGTTCGTCCTGCCCATCGTGGTCCTGCCAAAGTGATGGGCATTTAACTGGCGCAAGCGACGGTAAGGGCGGTGTAAAAACTGGTGAACTCAGCACGTTCTGTGCATCGCTGTAGTGCAGGAATGCAGCAGATGTTCAGCGTTTGAATCGTGGAATGTGAATACTTCGCCCAGCCAGCTCGAAGAGTCTGGGGGCATTGACAAAAGGCTGAAGTAGTCAGGCAAAACTTGTCGGTTGAAGTTAGTTCAAGAGTTGTGCTTCTCCCGCCGTGCAGCTACAGCGATAAAAATGGCAATAGACACCCTCAGCTGACCAACCAGTAAGAATATTTAGCCGTTGGAGCAAATGGTATACCTGTCGCCAGGCATTTCATCAGCAACAGCTGCAGCCGTGAAAGGGCTATAGGTACAACAGATGCACGGTACTGTCAGATCAAAACTTTTACCCTACCCGGCGTCGTGCTGCTGGGCGCAAGGACGCGGGTTCGATTTCCAGCCGCGGCGCCCACTTTTCTGATAGAGGCAGAAAGCGAAAACGCCCGTGTGTTCGAGATATATTCTAGCCACCTTACCCCAGGTGCCATAGCCCTCCACTATGGGGCGCGCCTCATTGCGCCGGCACGTTAAACCTCCTAAGCTGTCTGACTATAATAGTCAAAACTGAGTTGTGTTGCCTATGTACTGACTGCAAAAAGAAACGAGCAGAAAAATCTACGTGGAAAAAGTTGTGAAAACAGCACAAACGATGGCACAACGGAAAAAACGTACGATCAGGCGAACCGCGTAAAATATTGGGCATATCCGGGATACGAGAAGACAAATGAAAGTTTCTGTGACGCTAATCATGGAGGAAGAAAAAGTTAGGAGACGGCGCCGCCGGAGGAACGTGAAGCCTATACATAAAAAGTAAAATCGAAGTCGGCCCAGGCGTCACTGCACCACGTGACCCCACTGCACCGCCACTGTATGGGCCACCGCGTGGCCACCGCGCTCTTCAATTTCGTCTGCTCGAAACTGCTTTGCGGCCCGTTGTCGCGAAGCCTGCCATATGTTGGTTTTTTTTCCCACGGCTTTTGTCTTCCGCACGTACGCGGCACTCCTGCCCGCACACGGGCATGAGATCGCCGAGCAGACAAATGCAGGAAGGACGGGGAACAGCTACCGCCAACGAAACACGAGAGATGCCCCGGAGTCGGAGACCGCCGCCGCCGCCGGCCCACCCGACCTTGGAGGGCCGACTGCGGCGGGAGAGGTTTTTCGCACTTGATCTCACCCCCACTGCTCTCTGCGCATGCGCCGCGTTGCTATGGCAATTGAGGCGCGTCGCCTGCGTCGTCTGCTTCCTCTCCGCCGCGGCTGCGCTCCGCGGCGCCGAAGTCAAACGGGAGCGCGCGGCATGCCGCTCGTCGATGCGCGCCGTCGGCAACGAGAAGCGTGTAGCCGCGTATGCGATCACAATGGAAACAAAAACAAAAGCAAAACAAAGAAAGAAAAGAAGAAGATTCGAACGCGGAGATCGTGGCATTGGGCACATTTTTCTCAGCCTAGCAATGAACAGCTGATCTCACGATCTCAGTGCTTTCGTCAACTGCAATAGAGAATGCTTCAAACTCGTGGCATCGGTTGATTAATCCTTTTTCAATGTCTCCACTGATCTCGTTAATTCTCTGGGCGACTGTGTTTGGAGAGAGGCTTATTTTCTCGAATGTCTTTTTCATGCTGGGACAGGTAGCATCAGCGACTCCGAGCAGGCACTGCTTCACGAACAGACCTTCAGTGAAGGGCTTGGATATGATTTGGCGATAAGCTCATAAATGACGAAGCTTGCCCTTACCGTTTCGTCTCTTGCTTTGGCAGCCTTTTTGAACAGGTTTTGCTGCTTTCCCAACGCCGCCTTCAGTTGAGTCACGGTGTGCTCGCGAACGTTGCCAGTAAGAGCACCATACTTCTCGTGATGGCAAGACATGAAGTGGCGTCGAACATTGTACTCCTTCGGCACAGCCACAGTCTCGTGGCAGACTAAGCACAACACATTGTCTCTTGATTCCGTGAAGAAATAAGAAAGTTCCCATCGCTCCTGAAAGCACCTCTTCTCGTCTTCCTCTTTGCGTTTTGAAGACTGCTTGGACAACGACATTGTGACCCGTTAGACTTCCATAGCAGAAACCTTCGTCGTTTGCAGATCTTTCAAAAAACAACAGGTCAGAAAGACACCTGTCACATTTACGGAGGCGACAGGCGCGTAGGGGCACAATTATGTAGTGCGCTCTATCATGAATGATCTTTAGTAATGATCTCAGGATCAACTCCGACAAAACAAAGGCAATTCTATTTCACCCCCGACATAAATATTTCACATTGCTTCCCATTCATATAGATAATACCGAAATCAAAGCGCATTTCCAAACTTTAGGTGTATACTTTTCAGAGCATATGTCCTGGGATAAACACATCAGTTACCTAAACGGAAAATTATCGGTTGTGACTGGCTGTATGCTGAAACAGCTACTTTTATTTTCCCATATCTGTTAATATCATTTTGTACAATGGTCTCTTTTCATCTCTATTGAATTATGGCGTATTAGTGTGGGGCACTACCACTCTTCAAAACATAGGAAAACTACTCCTTATGCAGAAACGAGTTATCCGAGTTGTAAATAAAGTACCTCCGCTATCCCATACAAGTAGTCTGTTTCATGACCTTAAAATTATCAATGTAAAATCCATTTAAGTTATCTCAGAACTTTAATTCAGAAACAGCCAGAAACGTTGGCACAATGGCCGAACTTGCGAAACTACGAAAAAACGTCATTTCTTATGCAACCCGCAGTCCTAGAGCAATGGCAAGTTGACACGTGCCGCACAAATTATGGAAAGCAAATGCTGAAATTTTGCCTCCCTTCAATGCGAAATCGACTTTATTGCGAACATGGAACTGATATTTTTACAGTCTCTTTTAAAGATCTGCGTAACGCGTTTTTTTAGTTGTCTCATAGACCTCCTGTATATTTTGTTTTTTTTCCATTGTATTCTGTTTCTCCTTTGTTATCAATGACACTTATATGTTGCTGCAATCCCGGATTAACTATTGTTCTTAGCGTCACACATTATGGAATGCCTTACTGACCTCCTGGTGCACACAAAAATCATTTCCCTTATCTAGTCACTATAGTACGGTCTCTGTTCTTTGTTGTAGTTTTTTTTGTTTTACAAAAGTGGCGCTCTGCTTCTGTACGCGAAAAACATGTAATTGCTTTGTTGCCAATATGAACACGGCCTCCCGTGTGCCATGTTGGGGGCACGGACCTCTGTCAAGCCTTTGTATGGCTTTTTGTCTGTGCCTCCAAACATCCTTGATGTTGAAATAAACTGAATTGAATTGAATTGAATGATTGACTTGGGACGCCGCTACCTTTCCCAGTGCTGTCAACAGGTTGCGAGTCGGAGGATAAGCGCTTAGTTTTCAGTCTCGATATGGGGCGTTTGATGTCTGGAAGTACACAGTTTCGACGTGCAATGTGCAGTCTTTTCCTCGGCAGCGCGATGTCGCTCTCTCCCAGGCCATAAATAACGCTGCGACCCGCCCATAAACGCACGTGGGCGCATTTTGGAGTCCGAACCCAGAATCCGACGTGTGGCTGCGCCCTTTTCGCCACATCTGCAGTTAGGTATATTTTTTCACAGCTTCTAGTAACATAATCCATGTATGCGCATCTGGTCATGGGACGCATTTTTGTCTTTAGCAAAGAATGTATGCTTTGTTTTACCTGTCCTGTTTTTATTTGATGAATATATTGTTTCTGGGACACGTGTAATCACTCTCATAGATTTACTAGAGGACATAATCTACGCTCTCATTCTGGTTTAGTACACTCTGTTCTGGTTTAGCAATTTCGAGTCAGGAGCAGTTTCCTATTTTGATATGTTTTCCTACACTGTGTACCCCATACGTGTATATTCAACAAAACTGGTGTTAATTGTCGCATGTAATAAATATGTCCTGTGCTTTCTTAAATAAATGAATGATTCATGGATCATGTGCTATAACCAGCCTCCCTTTGTCATTGAAGCATGGCATAATCCACCTCAAACGATCAGGGCCCGAACAAAAGAAATGCTTAAGAGGCCTTGCCGTTTTCTACGCAATGATGGCACGTGTATTATATTTTTATTATTGCGTAATTTTTGGCAACTTTAAATTCACGATGGCCTTGTGCGGTGCATGAACGCGTCTGCTTGAGAGCGTTCGCGTTACTTGCTGCCGAATTCTGCTTTGTGGGGTCTATGAAAGAACCGAAAAACAAACACGGGATGAAACTTCTTTCATTACGTGGTTCATCTTTCCCGGCCTAATGAAAAAAAAAAAAAAAAAACACTGCGCTTGCGGAAGGCTTTCAACCCTGCAGTTGCGCGTAACCTTTTCCCTTTTCATTCGGGTTTTCCATAAATAGTTAGTAATGAAAATATTTATTTATTTATTTATTTATTTATTTATTTATTTGAACAGCAAGCCTCTATTTAGGCCCAGCACAGGAGGGTGAACAGAACAACTTCGACAACAACAAAAAGACTGATCAACACGTACGAGACTAGCATCGTCCCGGACAAAGGAAGCACATCAAATACACAGCTTACAAAAGTTGATAATCTGCGTAAGAAGTTCTGAAACAGGCGCTACAAGGATGGGATGCACAGACAAGGGCGCCGATTGTATCAAGTGACCATCGCAATGAAACCCCATGCTAGCGCCGATTTAGCTTAGTCATAACCAGCGCATACGACACGAATCGTGAGATCAGCTGTTCATCGCTGGGCTGAGCAAAATGTGCCCAATGCCTAGATCTCCGCGTTCGAATCTTCTTTTCTTTTTTTTTTTTTTTTTGGTTTTTGTTTTCATCGCGATCGCATACGCGGCTACACGCTTCTCGTTGCCGACGGCGTGCCGCGCGCCATGGAGGCCGCGCGCTCCCGTTTGACTTCGGCGCCGCGGAGCGCAGCCACGGCGGAGGGGAAGCAGACGACGCAGGCGACGCGTCTCCGTTGCCATGACAACGCGGCGCATGCGCAGAGAGCAGTGGGAGTGAGATCAAGTGCGAAAAACCGCTCCCGACTGCGGCGGCTTGAGAAAGGGAAACGGCGGAGGGAGCGGCTTCAACGGACCTGGGCTTGCGAAGGCTAGCTGCGTGACGTCATGCCGTCTCCTAACTTTTTTTTCCTCCATGACGCTAATAGACAGTTAATCAGATTTGCAAACGAACAAAAAAATAGCATGACAAATATTTTCATCCAAGAAAAACTTTATTTCTTTCAAGAAAGCACATTTATACCGCCCAAAGAAATAAAAACATCGAAAAACATTGGTTTAATAATTGGTTTATTTTCTTCGTTATTAATAAAGCCAACTACTGTTGCAGCTCCTGAAGGCAAGCAGCACACTGTGCCGCGTTTGCCTTGCCTTTTTCCCATCCGAAGTAGTGTCTCCTCAGAATGGCCATAAAAATGTAGAGCTCTTGTCACAAAAGCGGAAGATTAGAGCGAAGTTGGATCGTGCATTTCAAAGGGTCATTCACCGGCGCCTTTTCAAGCAAGACGTAGCCATAGAGATAATATACTGACTCGACGTAGCAGACGACGCGCCGAGACCGATCTATATATATAACCGATCTTGTTCCCGCAGGATGCCCGCAGGGAGCAGTGCAGACACTTGCCAAACTGTGCCCCAACTTCCATCATCATCATCATAATTATGGGTAGTTAGGCAGCGCCACTGTGGCATTGCATTGATCTATGCGGTGTATAACGCATCGTCAGCCGTTGCCGCCTCAGACCAGCTGTTCTTTCGGCTTGCTGCTGCGGTGTACGCGAGCGTGGAACACTGATGGACATTTCTGTTCTCTTGCAGCGTAATGTCTTGAAGTGATCGAGCACCATGGCAGCTGAGACCGCTGAAGGGTTGGCGCCGCCTGTCGCTGCTGAAGATGTCGAGCTCGCCGATGTCGGCTTGCTCGTGAAGTATCTTCGTCGCGTGGTTCCAGTTCTCCTCGAAGAAGACGACGTTGCGCAGGCCTCCCTCGAGGCCGCCCTCAGTGACAAGGTCAACTTGGACGTTCTCCGCAAGTTTATCGGGGACCCACAAGTCAAGACGCTGTTCGTGCAGCGATCTTCTAGCAAAGGTGAATCCACCATCTCCTGGGGCCGGTTTAAGCCTAACGGGAATCGCTGCCCGCTGACGTAGACATAGTCCACTTGGGTGTTCCGGCAGCGGTGTTTGCGTAGGTGATATCTCTTGGCAAGTGTTTGTGGGCACCACGTTTCGCATGTGGCGCCTGTGACTGTCCCTCATTCTTATTTTTCGCTCGTTAATTTGAGAACATGGTCACAGTAGGCGCGTCCGCGGGAAGCTGGGCGTCTCCTCCCAGAACCGGTTGTCGGGGCGCGAATGAATGAGACAAACCTTTCTACTCCTTTCCTGTATTGTAACTGCGTCTGTAAGGTTACGTTAGCTTGCAAGACGCTGTCTGGACGTAAGCGACGCGGTCGTAGTCTACTGATGGGAGCTGGATGCTGGCTGGGAGCATCGCGCTTCCGTCTAGCTATGTCTGGACACACGATGTTCCTATCCCTGATAGGTAGCATGCCGATTTGACATGTTTGCATATTTAGTAATACCTGTGCTACACGAGCGTTTGAAAGGACATTTCAGTCGAATGACCTTCGAAATTTCAAATGCCATTCGAACTGGGAGTTCCGCCGATCTACACAATTCTCAAAGGCGGTTGAAAGATTCTGCGTTCGCCCGCCATGTTTTCGGTGTCGCCTCTGCTTCCCTGTTCGTTATTGGCAATAATTTAATTTTAAAGTTAAAATGAGCAAAAAAGTTATTAGCGATCAAATTTATAACATTCTACAAGGGTGCACAAAGCATGTGCTGACAGCCAGCTTTTTTCTTTTTTTCGCAGCCACAGTGTTGAGTACCAAGTTACCTTGTGAACGTAGAGCGAGTGATAGAAAACAGAGATAAGTGAGATATTATGAAGATTGTCCACTTTAAACCACAATTTTTACTCGTAAATTGTTTCTGTAATTACGACATGCAGGAACTGCTCCCGAAAGTAGGACCGTTCGCGTTTCGAAGGCCTTTGAGATTTCAAAGGTCAGATGTCGTCCTCCTTCGACTCAAATGGCATTTAATACCCGTGCTACACGAGCGTTTCGAAGGCCTTTGAGTCGAATGTCCTTTGACTCAAATGACACCTTTGAGCTGCTACACGACTTTTTTCAAAGGCCTTTGGTTCAAATGCCATTTGAGTCAAAGGAGCACGACAACTGACCTTTGAGAGACTCAAAGGCCTTTGAAACACGAACGGTCGTACCCTCGGGCTCAGTTTCTGCAAGCTGTAATAACAAAACCAATTATTTACGAGAAAAACTTTGTGTTTGAAGTGCAAGATCTTAATAATTTTTCACTTGTTCACTTGTTTCGTTCTGTCACTCGCTCTACGATTACGAGGTGACTTGGTACTCTCAACACCGGCGGTGCGAAAAAAGACAAAAAGAAGCTGGCTGCCTTGTGCATGTTTTGTTCGCGCTTGTAGATAGTTATCAATTTGGTCTCTAATAATTGCTTTTTTGCCCATTATAACTCTAAAATTACATTTTCGCCAAGAACGAAACATGGCAGCAGTGGCGACACCAAAACATGGCGGGCGAATGCGGAAACTTTCAACTGCCTTTGAGAATCGCCGTGTAGATCGGCGAAACTCCTTCCAGTTCGAATGGCATTTGAAATTTCGAAGGTCCTTCGACTGAAATGTCCTTCCAAACGCTCGTGTAGCACGGGTATAAAAGTCAAATGTTTTTGAAAAACATCGTTTAGCAGCTCGAAGGGGTCATTTGAGTCAAATGACATTCGACTCAATGGCCTTCGAAACGCTTGTGTAGCACATGTATAAAATACGGGCCTCTAGCAGTAAGGCAATAGTTTTTCATGCCTCGAGGCCGGGTCACTGGTGTGGCACATCGTGCAAGTATGCTGCTGCCAACTTTTGCAGCCGCGATCGGAGGGAGGAGGGAACCTGTGACAGCGCTACCAGTTCAGCCCTACAGCTCTGTACACGTATAGCGCGCATGTCCCGCCTTTGTGCCAATAACATTGTCGTCACATCTTCCGACTTCCCTTCGTCTGCTGTACAAGTCGCTTTTTCTCCCCTCTAGCTCAGGGCATTAAGTCAACAACGAAACACTGCGTTTCTATCCTGCATTGATACGTTGGTGTCACCGTGTCCTGCTGATGTGTGAAGTGCAATTACACGAGCTCATTCAGTTGTTTGCTTTGCACGGTGTCTGTTATGAGTGCTGTCGACCGTTCACCTTAGGCACTAAATCTGCCGGAAGAAACCTACGTGTACACTGAATTGCCCAGACAAGAAAAAATGACGAAACTAAGAGGTTTCTTCATTTTTTCTTTGTTGTGTTATCGAATTAGGATTGTGTTAGGCCCATGGAATGTCAATCAAGAGACAGGCTTCAGGTGTTTGTAACAATGTTTTTTGCAATTTGTTTCAGAAAGATGTCATTTTTTTTTTTCAAGCATCCAATTGCACAGCAGCAAGGCATTCTTTCCTCGTGTGTGCGATGCTAGTCTGCATTGCATGGCATTCGACAAGTTGGCCAAAGCATTGCTTTGCAGGACTGTGTAAACGGCATTGTTACATGGTTACCATCTGTCGGAGGCTGTAGGGAACACAGGAGGGTGTTGTAAATATTTTGCACATGTTTACAAATGTTGCAGCAATAGTGGATTAGGTCACCCGCCGGGGTGGCTCAGTGGCTAAGGCGTTGCACTGCTGAGCACGAGGTCGGGGGTTCGATTCCCGGCTGTGGCGGCCGCTTTTCTGATAGAGGCGAAAAGCAAAAACGCCCGTGTGTAGGAGATTTTGGCGCACCTTAAAGATACCCAGGTGGTCAAAATTAACCCGGAGCCCTCCACTGCGGTGCGCCTCATCGCCTGCGTCGGCGCGTTAAAACCCTACAATCAATCAATCAATAGTGGACGAGGTAATTTAGGGGCTCTAATTCGAGAAAATGCGTTTTGTGCACCTAGATATTATCCAAGCACTTTGATGTGAGGCTTGGATAGGACCCTTTTTATGGTGGCGAGTGCGTGGGTAAGGGAAAATGGCTCAACTTCCCTGGAAAGGCCTTGGGTTGCTCAACCACCCTGCATCCTGTGGCTGAGGCCTGGGCCTGTGCACAAGTTCAGGGGGAAGAGACGCAAAGTGAATGCCGGAGTCCTTCAATGCTTTTCTGGTCACAAAACTCTGGCCGCAGTTTCCTAACAGGGACAGAAGCTGCCGCTAGGGTCGCCGCTGTCAGCTTGGGGGAATTCCATGCCTGCATCATCAGCGTGCAAAGCGCTTGACCGAAGCTGCTGCCCCAGTTTGGGGCAATCGTTTCAACCCGCTGAAATTCTGCTATCACTCATATTTAGCCTGACATACAGTGTGGTTGCTCTATCCACATGTGAAAAAGTTTCTTTTGCTTATTTTTGCACGATATCAAGGTTCTGATGGAGCCAGTCCTGCCGACGCAGCAATAATGGATATCCGTGTTGTTGCAGCAGTTTTTTATCTGGTGCAAGGGAGCGCAAGATTGTGCTTTGTTTATTTACTTAGCACAGGTTCTTTACTTAGGCCTGTGACACTGCTGAAGCTTTAGAATTAGAAACTTAAATTTGAGGCTTGGAGCAGTGCCAATCACGCTAGTCAGTGAATCTGACAGTCTACGCCGCTGAGAGAGTTGCTGCTGAGAAAGTGCAGGAGTGAGTGGTCGAAAGCATCTGATGAGTGAATGAATAGGTCAGAAGATACGACAGCACAATGGGTGGAATTGGGGGGTGATGCATTTTTGTTGCTGCTGGGTGCAGGGGAACATGGGGTGTGGGGGTGGTGCTGATCATCATAATCAGCCTATCTGCGCCATAGAGTTTCATACTAATATACACTAAAGGCAAATTTGGCGCCACTGTCTATGGGAGCCATGCTTCTGCGAGTGTTCCATCATGTACTGGGCAGGCACGTTCCACTTGTCCTTGGCATGGCTCATAAACAGGCTGAAAAGTTGGCTCTGGCTGCAAAAATGCAACAATATTACTCTAGAAGGTTCATCAAATTTGCTTTGTCATAAAATTTAGCCTCCAATAAGATTAATTTGTCAGTGATTATGTACAAGCTTCATGCACGATGAACAAGAAAAAAATGTTACCCCTTTTTGTTGATTTTGGCTTCGAGACAAAAAATAAGCCATATGGCTAGCTAAGCCAAGCAGGCGAGGAACGTCGCTAGCGGCAATGGCGCCGCTACAGTGTCTAGAATAGGGAAGTGTGATTACCGCCGGTCGGCTCCTATGGCCACCATCGTCGCCGCCTTTCATGCATCCGCGAGATGGCACTAGTGTCGTTTACACGTCGAGCTGAGTGCACGATACATGGCCGTAAGCGCGTTTTCCGATCTTTTCGTTCTAAATTTTTGTCGCGCTTCGTCAGTTATGCTGGATATGGTGCTGAAATTTGGTCTGGGATAAGCCGCCAGCATTACAGTCACTGTTTCGTGCTTGATTGCACGACGGGTAATAAATGGTTCCAGAAGTTGTTGCTTTTCGGGGTGCCGGAAGACAAGTAAACGGGGCTCAAGTGGCAGAGCAACACACCACGAGGCAACAAGCCGCTCGAACATTTCAATCCGCAGTTAACGTCGCGCCTAAATTTGAACACAACACCCGAGGTGAAATGGTGCGCTGGTGCACATGGTGTGCTGATGTGCTAGTGCACCATCTCGCCATGATGTGCATGCCGTTTCTCCAGCCGGATGCGATCTCAACGATCTTAATTCCCAAACGTGCCACATTACCTCTCAAAGCCAGGGCCCAAAAGCAGAAAACGAAACGGAAGGTAGTAAAAACAAACGAAAGTTGCACCTCCACAAAAATGCCGCGAATATGGATGGGCTGGTTGTCACTGGACGAATTGAACGATGCCCCCGCGCTTGCCGCTAACTCTCTAGATTACCGAAATGTTACTATTCCATTAAACCAGTCAGGCAAGCACGTTTATAAAACATTGATTTCACCGCAGGGCATAAATAAAGGGGTGCGGTTAAGTTAGGATGAGGAAGAGTAATTAGGTTAGTGCAGTGCACGGGCCTGGGCTGGACTGAAACCCCGAGCCCGGCCAGTGGGCCGGGCTTGGGCCGGGTAGCACGCATTGAATCAGGCCCGGGCCGAGCTCGGGCTTGAATCAAAGTTTTGTCGGGCCATGCCGGTCCGATCCGGGCTGGGAAGTTCCTGAGGCCCGGCTATCCTGGGCCGCAAATTCTAAATTGTTGGCAAGAGAAAGTTTTCTTGTTATTTCAGGTAAAGTGAAAACAAAATAATTCACTTCCGTGCCATTAAAAGATATGATGAAAAGACGATTGCACTTGGAAAGCCTTCACATCAATAAAGAAACGTCTGGGTACCATCAGCTTAGTGGGAGAGAGCGGGACAGAAAATGAGCACACTCCAGCCACATGATTGTATTTTCTCTCTCCTTTTCAAACTACAACAAACAGAAAAAAACGTGACCTGGATTTCGCAGTGTGTGCAGAGTTTGAAGAACTAATTTTCGAAGCAGAGCCCATGATTTTTTCGCGCAAGAATTTTTTTAGAGCCATGACTAAAGGCAAGAAAGAACAGAAGTGCTGATAAAATCATGCTGCCAACGTAACTACAGGGAAAGACAAAAATCAAATGTTGAAACCGGGCGCATCATCTGATCAAGTTTCAGCAAGGAATGGAAGAACGAAAGGTGCAATATCTGTTGAAGAATTGCATAATAAAAAAATCCACTTTTTCGGAATCATTTAAGGTATCTGCCTTGATTTCGAAGACTGGCAAATGAAGTTACACGACTGCCGAAAATACAGCTTCTAAGTGAGGATAAGTTGTACAAATTTTGGTCCAAGTTTAAAGGAAATTTAAATCTAAAGTAGTCGTATTCGCTTTGTGCTTACGCTTTTTAGGTTAACAGCAAACTTCATCAAGTTCATGTCAAAATCTTGTCGGACTAGGGATGATATTTAAAGAGACACTGAAGTGAATTTGCCAAGCTCCCATTTTTGCTTGCACTGCGTAGACTGGCTCAAATTTGCACACTTTTCATCGTTTATCCGGTTGACAAGTCGGCAATTATTTTACAAAGCGCGAAAGAAGAAAAACTACCATGAGCGGTTTGTGGCGGCCGCACCAACTAAAGGATGTGATGACAGGAGGAGACGCACCGTGATTTGTTAGCATTCATACAAGTTTCGGTTTCGGTTCTGTAAAACATGCTTGACATCCGACGGCATCGTTGGATGGGCATTCTTGATATCTTGGTAATCGTCGTACCGCGCTTCTGCCATGTTGTCGGCTGTAAAATGCATAAGTAGGGTGTCTAGCGACCGGGAAAACCGGGAGAACAGGGAAAAGTCGGGGAATTTTGAGCCACCGGGAAAAGTCAGGAAATTGTCAGGGAATTTTTCTATCAAGTAGTACCAGTCAGGGAAAACCACTTCGGGGCCTTCCCACACTGTTTTAGAATAGGGGAAACCAGTCTTGGGTCCCCCAAGTTACACAAACGCAACACGTTCGCGGGTGACGAAAGCGTGATCCGCATGAAACGTTTTCTCGGCACGGTGTGTGCCAAGCGGCAGGCGCCGGCAACATGGCGGCAGCACCGGTCGCAAAGTAGTGCGGTAGCTCCAACGGCCGCTTTTACCACTTATTAAAATCTTAAAATGCTACTCAAGGCACAAACGCACTTGTGCAGGAAAGGAGCCACCGCAGGCATGAAATCGTCGACGGGGCCGTAAAAATACAGCGCGCGAATCACGTGCAGAAACTCGGCGTGCGGTTCACACAGCTTGCAGCTGGCTTAGGTTGCTGGGTGCACTTGCGGAGAGGGACGATGTGTGTGGTGCCCAAATCACCCGCACGACGCGCTTTTAAATGCAGAGCATTTCAGTAACTCACAATGTCACCCGCGTTGACATCCGTAGTCGTAGTCCGCACGCCTCCTCCTACACTACCGTATTTTCCGGTGTATAGGTCACGGTTTTTTTCTGAAATTTTCGTGTGTGCGTTTATCCACCGGTGCGACTTATGTATGGAAGAATTCCGGTTCGCGGCGGCCGCGCGTGGGCAGCGCACGTTAGGAGACACAGCTCTATGGTCAAAATGAATCCGAAGCCCACCGCTACTGTTCCTCATAGCCCATATGTCGCTTCAGGACATTAAATCAAAGAATTAGGAGTTTATTCCAGTCGAAAACAATGGCAATGGCCTGCGACAACCGCGCGCCACTTTCTTCCATGCGCAGTAACTACAGTTCAGAATAAATTCAAAGTAATATCATACTGGGTAGCAAAAATAAAATGCAGCTTATAAATTATCACAGAGAGTTACTCTGAAGGAGGTAAACGTGCTGCTAATTTTTAAAATGACAGCTTGCTGATAAGTTTCGATTTTCAGGCCGCTTCCGGTCGCGTCACTTCCGTCCGCCATGACACCTTTATTGCGCTGATTTACGAGAGCACGTGAAAGACACGCGACGTTTGGAGAGGTGGCCAAATGGGTCTCCGACTCTTGGGACTCCATTTCTACAAAAGCAGTTGTAGCCGGGTTCATAAAGGCCGGAATGATCCGTTCCGCGAGTGGTGACGATGTTGGCGGAGAAGATATCAGTGAGTCGGAGGGCGATAGCGATGTGCTGGCGGAACTCCAACTTGAAGTTGCTGAATTGTTTGTTAGCGAGTCGAAGAAAGACGACTTAGATGGTTTTGCCTAACGCTGTTTTTAAGTACATGCCATCTGTGTGTATCAATAAACCATTTTTGAGAACTTTGTTCTGTCAAGACTTTGGACGGGAGATGCACGTGTCTAGCCCTCCTCACCGGGCGATGCGTTGATAGGTGGCGGCCGCCGCAACCATGTACTTTCGCCGCTCTTTCTAACGATCTGATTCACTGTGAGTTTACCTAATTAACAAGTGCGTCTTATACACCAGTGCGACTTATATACGTTTTTTTTCGGAAAAACTGTCATTTTGAGGGGGGTGCGACTTATACAAAGGTGCGACTTATAGACCGGAAAATACGGTATATATAAAAAATACTATCTGGCGCCTGGTTTCGATCCCTCGACCCTGCGGGCGGAACGCAATGTACATGGTGCTCTACCCACTGTGCCACAAAGCAGACACAGAATTGCAGGCTACGAACGCGCCTTATATCCTTGACTCATTCAAACTACGTCAAGAAGCTGCTGATACAACGCATTCACTACCACCAACTCCCCAAACACTAAACGTTAATGCAATACACCCACCCCCTATGCGACGCATTTACTCGAGTCCCCCTCGCGGGGAGATGGGCCCAATTTTTTTTCCAGCGAATTTTAAAAGGCAGCGCTTTTCGGGAGGTAATCTCGAAAGAACTTCTTTCTTATGACATCAGGAGCCAGAATTACATAGTCAAAAAGGAACATGACATGGTTTAGCATGAACCGCATGCGGCGTTTTCTGCTCGCGAAAACGCACCGCGCACGTCACAGGCGCGCTGACGCTGCCGCGGAACCACCCGCACGCTGCGCGCGGTGCTGCCGGCGGCGGCAACATCGCGGCAGCTTAAACCGCGAAGCTCGAGCGACCGCTTCTAAGCGCTCTCTAAAATGCCGCACAAGGCACGCACGAAGTTGCTTGTGCGGTAAAGGAGCTTTTAATGTGCCCGAAAACGTTGCTATAAAACATCATCTGCGCCGCTAGTGAAAGCTCCCATGCAATACCTGCCCGGGGTGGTAAGCCTAAGCATCTCTGGCGGAGTTAGCCGGCTGTCTCGAGCGCTTCGAAACTGCCGCCATGAGGCACGTGGCTCCCCATTGGCGCAAGTCGTCAGGCTCCTCCCACTGCCGCTCGCCGCACGCGCCATTTTCTGAGCGAGGCAGAAGCTTCCGCGCGCGAGAATCGTCGACGTGGGCGTCGAAAAATCGCACGCACAACGCCGACGCGCCCGAATCGCGTGCAAAAACGCACCATGCCAGGGGTGAGACAGCTGCGCATATTGCGCAGATTTGATACAAATTTGTTTTCCTGCGCCAGGATGCTCCAAAAGCTTGAAAATTGTAAAAATTGCGCCAAACTGCTCCAAAACACTCTTAGTGCGAATGATTTTAACGCTCCCGTCAGTTTCAATGGGGGAAAATGCTCACTGACGGCATAATTTTTCAGCATACCCAAGGTGATGCTGTTTTTAAAGGTTTAAGTGATTGATCATTCAATAAAAAAACCTGCATAAAAGTGTCCCCGAGATAGTTTTTTCGAAAGTCACAATGTCGTGTCGCACATGTTATATTCTGTGCGTTGTTAAAGTTTTCCCATCGAAAACCATTGCAAAGTCCTGTAGAAAAAATACTCGTGTATTGAGGCGTCAAACTACATGTGCAAGTTGATGAAAAAAACGGCAATTTTCGGAGCGCCGTATCTCTGGAACGACATTACTGGGCGGCGCCATCTTGGTGTGGTGAAGATATGAAAACGTGGCCACCGGGCGAAGCAGTTGCTTGTGGATGAGGCGGAGTGCTTTTTGCCGATTTCTACCGTGATTTTTGTCATGGGGGTGGCTGGGTTTACATTTAGACCTTTGATCTGTTGCGGGACTCCAAGGACGGGAGTTCATCAAAAACAACACGGCGCCCGCGAATTCGCCGTGTTTCGGCTTTGAATGTGAGGCCGATGCGTGCTTGAAGTGAAATTTGGGATCCATTGCGGTGTTATAAAACGCTGAGTTATTGCTGCCTTTGACAGTGAGCTTGTGAGCGGGGGGAATGGGACGATCGACACTGCAGAAGTAGCGGCGCAGCGCCGCAGGCTACATCGCCGCAAAATGTTCAAGCAGTGTCCGATAGCGGGACGTGCTATTATTTAACGCTAGTAATAATGGTTCATTTATCTGAAGTGAAATTTAATGCCGAGAGGGGGACGGCTAAACATAGTGTTACTCAAATTACGATCGTAGTGAACGTGCACTGTCACCTTGCTTTGCGCAACTTTTGCCGTGGCTCTACACTTGTGCGTAAAGCCGAGGATGGGATTACAAAAATAACAATTTCGGCATTCACATGATAATAAAAATGCCTTAGGATTGCTTCGTTTTTCAATTAGATATTTTCAACGGCCCTCCATTCTACGCATACAGCCTAAAATTTTAAAAATGGTTTGTAAAAGTAGTGCAGTTCGTATCTTGTGATACTCTGATAGAAAAAAACTTTATTGAAAGGCTGTTTCAGTGTTATGTACGTTCAAAACCGATTAAAAAAGTGCACTTTTCCTCCTGCATTGCCAAAAATATTATTTTTTTAGACTCCTAAGGTGGCTATTTATGAAATGTCGTACTTCTGCTCCAAATCAAGGTTCTTCTGCTCCAAAATCGAGATTTCACTGCTCCAAAAACTGCTCCCAAATCTGATTCAGCTGTCTCACCCCTGCATGCGGTTCACGTTGCATGTCGAGCCAGGACAATCGAGAAAAAAAAGCAAAAGGTGCTCGCTGAAGCGCAACTTGAAGCTTCTATCCCACGAGATGAAATAAACTTTCTGAAGCCGCAACTGAAGGCAAGCAAACCTCAAGCTGAACGAACTGAAGTTAATCAAAGTGCAATTTGAGAATCAGGGCACTTGCAACAAATGTGTTTTTCCCTACGATAAAATGTGCTTTCTGTACGCTTTTTATATGCTTCACGGACCATTTCCATAGAATGGCGCCTGTATAGGTCAGGGAATTTCGACTAAAATGGTCATGGAAAAGTCAGGGAAATTGAATTAGGCAATTTGCTAGACACCCTGGGTAAGCCTCCCAGGACGGCTTGGAATCGTAGCAATCACTAGCCGAGGCCTACGCAGTGGATGCGTCCCCACAGACGCTGTAATGTCATGCGCCTTTCCCCCATATTTGGAGCTTGCCTCACTCATGCCTGTATCATAAAAAGAGTGTTCGCACCAGGCCAAGGGTCTGTGGATTCTGGCTTGTGCCCACTGCCTGCAAGCAGTCGGTGCTTATGGCAACAGCATGCCAACGAGAACTCGCTAGCGTGCCAGTGTCAGCCTGCGCACGTTCTGTGAACTAGTTCGTGGAGCAGTTTACGTTAAGGCCCAAAAATGGTGAACTCAGTATAGAAAACATCGGCCGAAAATGAAAAAGTCAACTTATAAAAAGAAAAAAGAATGTACCTTCGGGGATTCGAACTCGTGACTTGCAAAACACTTGCAATAGCATACGTAGCGCTCCAGACCACTCGGCCACGGGCGAGCGCTGCTGAAGGTATATAATGTATAACCATTTTACACTTTTGTTTAGTTTTAGCATATCAAGCAGCTTAGGTGACTATTGCGCTCGTGCAGTAAGCGTCCCCCAAGTTTCCACAATATCTCATGTCTAGCAATCGCATTTCTTAGACGGAAAAGCGTTCGCAGATGCGTAGTCGTGCTGCTGACCGCTGTGCTTGTTCGCCGAATGCAAAAAAAGTGCTTCCTGCACCCTAGTTTTACGCTGCAGGGTAAAATTTTCAGTTGATTTTATTTCCTTAGTGCCTATATTGACTTTGCTGACTCTTCTCCCGCCTTCAAGAGGCCTTATATTTTCCTACTGGCGTACCAGTCAGCGAAGCGTCGCATGTGCGCTTGTGCAGCGCTTGTGTGAAGTGATCTTGACTTGGAGCTAGATACAGTGTACAAACTAACAAAGTAAAGAAGGGCACATTCTTCCATTCGCAAACGTGTCCTGGCTTCGTTTCAACTGAGTGAATGAATTGCGACGACCCGTCGGCGGCCGGCGACGAAACGCTGGGCCGACTGACTCTGTCGGAAGGCCGGCGAGCCGTGCAGTAGCGCAGTCAATTGCCAGCTCATCTCCACCTGACGTCACACGAAAACACCACAGAAAATGGGCAAGGGTGCAGAGAGGAGGACAAGGACAGCATTTTCGCATTGATTTTTCTACTAAATAAATTCGCGTAAACGCGTTAAGAGTGGTCAAAACAGGGCCTAGGGACTCTGGACTACAATTTACGCTTGTAATCCCGCAATGTTTACATATCACTTCAGTGTCCCTTTAACAATACTCTGCCGGGCTCGGGCTCATGTTTTAGAAGTTTGTCGGGCTCGGGCTGGGCTCGGGCTCAATTTTTATGAATTTCTCGAACCCGGGCCGGGCCTGGGCCGTGTCTCTATCGGGCCGGGTCGGGCCGGGCCTAGAAATTGCGGCCCGTGCACGGCTCTAAATTAGGTGAATATAAAATGTTAACGCTTTCTCTGAAAAATTGTGAGTGGTGAGGATTTATCAAACTGCTTTTTTGCTTGTCATTGGCGATTATAAATGGGGAAGTATGCGAAACGAAACCTTTATTCTCATTATTACTTACATAACAATTATCAGGTACGTGTCAATGAAGTGTCGCTGTTGGTTTGATTATTTCTTCAATTGTGTATCGTAATATCAAACCTTTTAGGCTTGCCAAATTATAGTGTTTTAGTTAATGTTTAAAAAAAAAAACAAAAACGAAGTGAGCACGAAATTATGTGTTCTTAGCTGAATGGAGCCACCATCGACAGTATAGAAAATAGTGATTGATAACACATTCAGCCGTTGCTGTAACATTTCGATAACTACACCCGGCTCCATTAATCTATTAAATTATAACCGGCATAGAAAACTGTCGAATAAATCGTGCAGAAATGTAAATATTCAGTTACCCAAGGCGACTTATCCATGCCAGAGAATTCAATAATCTAATTGCAACTTCCCTTAACAAACAGCTCAGACCGAAATTCATTCAAGGACTGATTTTAGTTTGGTAGCTGTGTCTGTGCCTTCAAATTTATGCGCTAAAAGCGACTGTAATGAAGCAAAATTTGAAGTTTCCCGGCTGGCCGCTTGCGAGAGCATCTCAAGACGGCCTTCGAGACAAATAACATGTTCTTTGTAGATTTAATAGGACGCCTATATTATTATATAGTTGCTGGAATTGTGAAATAAGTTGAGGTAAAAAAAAATGCATCACAAACAGGGAGCTTATCGGACTGCAACTGCATGACGCGGCGTTGACTGCACCGTTGGGCGACATGAAAGCGGGTGTCAGTGCCACTGTGTGGTTGCATCCAAGATGCGCACGTGAGCCGTGGCGCCTTCGTCACACTTCCCTATTCTAGCCACTGTAGTGCCGCCCGCGGTGGCCTGCGACGCCAGCGACAGATTTCCCTCTAGTATATATTAGTATGAAACAGTAGGATTTGCGCCCAATGCAGGGCAAAGGCCTCTCCCATAGGTCTCCAATTATCCTGGTCCTGTGCTAACTGCGACCAATTTATCCCTGCAAACTTGTGGGTCTCATCTGCCCACCTAACTTTCGACTGCTCCCTGCCACGCTTGCCTTCTCTAGGGATCCACTCTGTTACCCTTAATGACCAATGGTTATCTTGCCTTCATGTTACATGCCCTGCGCACATCCATTTCTTCTTCTTAATTTCTACTAATATGCCCTTAACATGTTGTACCCTGACCCACTCCGCTCGGCTTTGGCGAGCTCGACCTTCGAGGACGCTGATCTTTCATGTGCCGTTCTCCTCGCTAGTTCACGTGCGTTTGCACCTGGAGTGGGGAGCACAGACTCCCAGTTTGCAGTACAGATGCCAAGTTTGAAGCTGGTTGCCGTGGGTTCTAACGCATGCCAATGCGGTCCACTTTGGGAGAGGTGCGAAAGGCTGCAGACGAAATGATCTGGGCCTGCCAGTCATGGATAACTTTTCAGCGGCAAGTTTGGAAATTCATGTGAGGGGCAACAGCTGGTTCTCTGACGAAGGGAGAGGGGCTGCCAGCTCTGCTGTTTCTCCAGCCTTGTACCTCAAGTGCAAGCTGGGCCAATTTATTTAACTTCGAAATCCCTTGACATTCCCTTTCTATGACCCTTCTTATTTCTCGCGTAGGAAAGGACCTTAAATCTTCATTTGGCTTGCGCGCGCTTGTGCGTGTGCGTGCATGCGGGCGCGCGCATGCATGCTTGTGTCATGGTTAATTAGCGCAGTAAAGACGGCACAATAAGGAAAGACCACACAGGACTAGTGCTAGGATTTGTGTTGCCAAAAAGCAAAGGTGCTCAGGAGGTTTCAGCTTGACTATAGCTCATCTCTGGGGAATGTATGTGGCACTAGAAAGGAATAGGATGCATGTCTGGCTGCAGCCAACTAGCCCATATCATGCGTGGGCATGCTTGTGTGTGTGTGTGCACACATGCAGACAGGCAGGCGAGCACTGTGAAGCATTAAGGAGTGCATGGAGGAACTAAGTGGACACTTTTTGAATGAACCCACAACTTTTGGAATACGTGAACAAGGCTTTACCAATTCCGCTGCGGAGACAGCCCTCCACTTTCTGGTGCATTCTATGGTGAGAGGTGGTGGCCATCACCTGTGCAGCAATTCAGGAGTGAAGGGGCCCTTGGTCATGATTTGAGTATGACCTGTCAGGAGCTGTGGATTGGCAGGGATCCCTCTTATTCTTTTCTCTCTTTATTCAAATACATTTACTAAGAAATGTGCACAAGTTTGGTTGCAATCTGAACTGTGGGATTTTAAGCAGTGGAGATAGGTAGTTTTTTGCTTGAGGCTCGCGAGATGCAAGTGAAAAAAAATTGTAATATTAGAGTAACTATGGGTATTTCCTAAATATGTCGCTTAAGGATTAATGTTAGCGTTTTAAAAATTAAGTGACCTTTGAAGCCAAAAATAGCCAGAAATATAAAAATGATGCCAACTTTGCACAAAACAAGTGACAGCCTTACCTCGATCTCTGAATGTTTGCTGTAAATGGCTAAGGACACTTCAGTTTTAATGCATGCATAAGTTATTAAATTTTAATGGTTTTTTGGGAGAAAATGCGGCACAGGGTGGGTTGAAATAATGTGGTTCTGCTGTGATTGGAAATGTGGTGGCCACTGCAGCTTGGGTGCAGTTGGTACGTTTGCACCAGCTGGACCTTACATGGCATCCAGCTCTTGCGGGTCAGAAAATTGAGTTTTGTTGTTTATTTCTGTCATTGCGGTTGTGGGTGATTTCTTTTCGAGGGAAGCTTACATGTTGCGTTGCTTCTGAGCCATTGTAGTGAGGGATCAGCCGGCAGAAACTGCCTCTGAAATGAACTAACTAAAGTTTGGGTTTGGGCTAGTTGGTTCATATTTAAACTGGGAAACAGCGCTTTAAACGAGGACAGCGAAGAAGACACAGACACCAGCGCTAGTGTCTGTGTCTTCTTCTTTGCTGTCCTCGTTTAAAGCGCTGTTTCCCAGTTTAAAACTCTGAAATGAACCCTGTCTTCTGACCCCATGTCTGCTAGACTGTGCAGCTAAGCAGCACTACTGAGGTAAAGTGTGGTGGAGTTAGCACAGCATGCACAAGTGAGAGTTTGCGAGGGCCATTTCAGCAGGCAATCTACTGAACATTGAATGGTGCTTGACGTCTGTGCACCTTGCTTCCTGTGTACGGTCGTGGCTGATAAGCCCTGGTGTATCGTTTCGCTCCACCGAAGGGAAAAGTGCAGCCATTAGCCTGAGGTAGTGGAAACATGATAGGCTTTGTGGCTTGCATCTCTGACTGGAAGTGCGTGGCTTTCTTCGCAGATGAGGAACTTGTCGGCGAAGGTGGGGGAGACGTGGAAGAGGACAATGTCTCCTACACCCTCTCAAGCGAGGTACACTTCACAAACCCCAAGATTAACAGGTGAGGGCATGAAATGGCCAACGTCTTCTCTTGAAGGGATAATTATGGGGCGTTCTGTTCTGGACTGCGTGAACGTGAAACTCCGGGCTTGAAGGTTTCTGGCCGGAAACCTGTTTCCTTTGGGTGCTGGCAGGGAGGGGATGAATCTTTTTGTTAAAGTAGTTTGACAGTCAAGCTTCTGAGGTCCTCATTGATGAAAACATTTGTCACAGAGGCATTGATGATCACCTTAGAAGCTTGGCTGTCAAACATGTACTTTGAGATGTGTGTTGCCAAAAAGCAAAGGTGCTCAGGAGGGTTCAGGTTGACCATAGCTCATCTCTGGGGAACACACGTGGCACTAGAAAGGAATAGGATGCGTGTCTGGCTGCAAGGAAAATTAGTCTCCCATGCTTTGCTTTTGACGGCATGACACAACTTAAATCAGCGTTTCTTTGTAAGGGGCTCCAGTAAAAATGATTTTTGGCAGTAGGTAGCCAACTCGGAGAACACCATCCTCAAGAAATGCGCCCAAGACGCCCCCTGCCGAGGCTGCATTGAATTTCATCCCCAGTCGCCAACTGCCTGTACGTTGCACTGCTGAGCATGAGGTCGCGGGTTCGATTCCCGGCCGCGCCGGCTGCTTTTTTGATGGAGGCGAAAGGCAAAAACGCCCATGTGTACGAGATTTTGGCGCACGTTAAAGATCCCCAGGTGGTCCAAATTAATCCGGAGCCCTCAACTACGGCGAGCGCCTCATCGCCTGGGTTGCGTCAGCGCGTTAAGCCCTACAATCTAACTGCCTGTAAAATCAGCTGGCAGCATTTATCATGGTCAACATTTTTTGACATCCCACCTTATTTCTAGTGTCAACACCTTGGCTGCCCATTGTGAACAGACCTTACAAGTTTCTTGGTCGTAACTGTGTCAACCACTTAGCGGCACATTTGCTCTAAGGCCACTTCAATGTTTGACTGGTCTGTGTCGCGTTTCAAGATTCTTAATGGGATGGGTCCTTTCACCATACCCCAAAAGCACAGCATCCTATTGGGTGAGGTGCCATTTAAGTTTTTCTTATTTACCCTTCTTTCTGAGGTTTTCTTTTGCCGGCTTTTTTCTTATTTAAATTCGGAAACTAGTTAGTTGCCGTGAGTGTGAACTGTCTAACGCAGTGGCACGTGTTGGCTGCTTATGTTTTTGTTTCTGGTGATTGCAGCGATTCTTTTTACCAGTATTCCGATTGATCTATGGCGATGTTCTGATTTCATCAGGATTTGAAGCCTGAATATGACATGCATATAATGCTGAAGTAATGGATCGCTGCTCTGGCTTGAAGTCTTTTCTCCTAGCTAGATAGTTGTGCACAGAGAAAGTGTCAGGTACATCACAATTGTTATTGTATATTTTATTTTGCTGCCGCCCTTTTAGAGAAAAACTTGCACACTCGAGCACGGCTCCTTCAGAAAAAAATTTCACTGCCAAAAGGTTGTCTTTCTGTTCTGTGAGGGGAAACTTCTGTGGGATTCAGCAAGAACAAAAATTACGCAAAAACGGTTAGGCTGAAAATGTAATGGGACATATCAAAACGAGCCTGCATAAATGTGCTTTGCTGTGATGTAATTCATAATGTGAAGTAATGAATTCAATGCAAAATTTGAATTCAAAAATACAAAATGTCATCTAAACTTTGAAAAAATTTTCACACTAGCAAATGGTTCAGCGACAGTTCATGTTCTAGTTATAACCATTTTACAGCTACAAAAAAAAAATCACTTGTAGTTGTGTGTGGTACTGGGCAAAGCAGCTCCTCGTGCAGGCAGGCTGTTGTGCAAACAATGTGGGCTGCTGTGGAGCTCCATCCCAAAGTCGGTGCCCATCCAGCGAAATGGGTTGCTGCCAGAGCGGTATAAAATTGGTCCCAAAGGATAACATTTCTGACATCGCCAAAAAGGCCGCCAAGACGAGGCAAAAGACTAAACTAACCGCTTAAAGGGACACTGAAGTGAATTTGTCAAGCTCCCGTTTTTGCTTGCACTGCGTAGACTGGCTCAAATTAGCACACTTTTCATCGTTTATCGGGTTGACAAATCGGTAATTATTTCACAAACCGCGAAAGAAGAAAAGCTACCATGCGCGGTTTGCGGCAGCCGCACCAACTAAGGCTCTGACGTTGGGAGGAGGGGGCACCGTGATTGGACGATGCCCAAGGTTAGCAATCAAACAAGTTTCGGTTTCGGTTCTGTAAAACACAACCAATGGCGTTGTTGGATGGGCATTCTCAATATTTCAGTAATCATCGTACCGCGCTTCTGCCATGTTGTCGGCTGTAAAATGCATAAGATAAGCTTCCCAGGACGGCTTGAAATCGTAGCATTCACTAGCCGAGGCCTACGCAGTGCATGAACGCCCTCCGTGTCCCCGCAGACGCTCAAATGCCATGCGCTTTTCCCCTATATTTGGAGCTTGCCTCACTCATGTCTGTATCGTAAAAAGCGTGTTCGCACCAGGCCAAGGGTCTGTTGATTCTGGCCTGTGCCTACTGCCCGCAAGCTGTCGGTGCTTATGGAAACAGCACGCCAATGAGAACTCGCTAGCGTGCCAGTGCCAGCCTGCGCGCGTTCTGTGAACTAGTTCGCGGAACAATGAACGTTGCGACCCAAAAAAAAGGTGAACTCAGTATAGAAAACATCGGCGGAAAACAAAAAAGTTTATCTGATAAAAAAAAAAGTACGTACCCGCGGGGATTCGAACTTGTGACTTGCAAAACACTTGGGGTTGATATAGCTAGCGCTCCAAACAATCCGCCTCTTTCACAACCCCACTGCGCATGCGCAATCCCCTAGCGGCCAAGTCCCTAAGCAGTCCAGTAGGGGCAGCAGACGACATTCCCCACAGCTCCCGCACAAGCGGGAAGGGGTCGTGGTTGTATTTACATCGTTTGATTTTTTGTGTGTGCTCGTTGTGCGCGTAACAATGCCCACAACTTGTGCTGCGTTCCGCTGTAACTCGGAGTGCCGAAAAGGGAACGGTGTCGGCTTCTATCGCTTCCCGTCGGCCGCACGCGATCGGCTACGGTGGCTTGCGTCGCTCGTGTCGGCTCGGGTGATGGGAACTTTAGCCTTAGCATCCGGGCGGATATTTGATCGCTACTATCTGTGCAACTGCGAATGACAACCCGCAACACAACTTTTCACTACACTATCATCCCCTTTCTCGCATGTGGAACTCTAAGTTATAACTGCCGTTTGAGCAATCGGTGACCAAGACATGTGCGTAGCCTGTTTCGATGCTTCCTAGGCGGAGCGGGCGCGCATCGAGGCACCCTAATGCTTCCGCGCAGGTATCGCCATCTCTCGGCCGCTCGGCGCACCGCGCGCCGCGGCGACCAGTCAGCGTAGGCTTGCATCGCGGCAGATATATCTGATCGCCGCTTTTAAAATAAGCCCTGACAACAATCCCTAGCACAATTTTTCACCACACTAACACCTACTTTCTCGCATGTGGAACCTTTTAGCAATCAGATTGATTCAGAAGAGCAGCAACAAGCGCAGTTGCTACCGTGGTCTGCGGCGGTTCGAGCCGCTGAGTGTGCCGAGCTGGAAGGCGCGGCCGGCGTGTGCGCGGACTGTTTCCGAAGGCAGAAAACGCTTCACGATTGCTTGCTTTATCCATTTCTTGCGAAAAAACGCGCAGAATCTACAAATTCAGCTCAGCGATCATCGTAGTTGACCATGGAGCAAAAACAGTGGGCGGAGCGACGCCGACGACGCATCTCATGCGCGCATCGGGCCGTCTCAAATGCGACAGTCGTAACGATCAGTCGCATGCGAATCGCGTGTACCAATCGTACATGTGTCCAGCGCTTAAAGGCATTTTGCGAACTGCCGGCCTTTGTTGAGCTGGCGATCGCACTTCATGCCAGACGATCCTCCAAGTACTGCTCGCTCTGCTACTCGGACGGCACACGGATCTGACCGAGATTTCTCTGCCAGCCCTCATTCAGTGATAAGAAGCCGCCTGGTATTATGTGATGACCAGGGACTGTCATCTTAAGGCGTTATAACATCAACACAGAAGAAAAACTTCGGCTGCTCCTCGCCGTAATGTGGGATTGCCGTTCATACAACAAGAACGCAGCCGGAGGAAACGCCGGCAAACCCTACAGCTTCAACTTCCGCTAGGCACGCTAGGTGGCAGCACACCGCAATGAAAGAGGCGGATTCGGCCACGGCACCGCGATGCCGACCTTGGAAATATAAAGTATATAATGTATAACCAGTTTACACTTTTATTTAGTTTTAGCATTCCAAGATGCTTAGGTGACTATTTGTTGTTTTGCGCTCGTGCAGTAAGCATCCCCCAAGTTTCCACAATATCTCGCGTCTAGCAATTGCATTTCTTAGACGGAAAAGCGTTCGCAGATGCGTAGTCGTGCTGCTGGCCGCTGTGCTGTTCGCCCAGCGCAAAAAAGTGCTTCCCGCACCGTAGTTCTACGCTGTACGGTAAAAATATCGGTTGATTTTATTTCCTTAGTAGAGTGGAATCTAGGTCATACGAATCTCAAGGGGCGGCAAAAATATTCGTATCACCCGAAAATTTGTATCATCAGAAAACGAGAAAAAATGGAATAGTGCCGCGCATGTGACAGGCGGCGGCAACATGGCGTCGGCTGTTGCCGTGAAGAGGTGCAAGTAGCTTCAGCGACCGCTTATAACCTTTCGTTAAAACGCAGCTCAAGGTGTAAACAAAATTGTTCATGCGGGAAAGAGCTCACAAAGTGGGAGAAAACTGCTCTATAAAATATCATCCGCGCCAAATATGCGCCGCGGAGGTGGCACAGCCAGCTGTTGGGAACGCTTCGAAATTGCCGCCATGAGGCACACGTCTCCCCATTGGCGCAAGTCATGATGCTCCTCGCACTGCCGTTCGCGGCAACGTTGGCGGCAACCGAGGCTGAGCACGGCCGGGCTAGGGCGGCGGCGCACGCTGTGTCGATACCAAAGCGCGCACGCCGCCAGCTCTAGCCCGACCGTGGGCAGAGGCTGGCGCCGGGATGCCGGCCGATTCCGAATCGTCAACGCGGACGTGAAAAGCGCTGGACACATGTACGACTAGTGCACGCGATTCGCATGCGACTGATAGTTACGATTGATCGTTAGGACCCGTTTTGGCGTCGATCGCTGGTCGGAGGAGGCTCACGACGTGCGTCTGGAAAGCCAGATGCAGTCGTGCCATCGTCGTGAGGCCACAGCCAATGAGATCGCCCGCTGAGCCCCAACCTCCCGCAACCGGCGTGCGTTGCTCTGGTCGGCTCGGGTGTTGGAAACTTTAGGCTTAGCATCCTGGCGGATATTTGATTGCCGCTATCTGTGTAACTGCGAATGACAATCCGTAACACAACTTTTCACCACACTATCATCCCTTTTCTCGCATAAGCTACTTCTTTTTAGCGATCAGATTGATTCGGAAGGGCAGCGACAAGCGCGGTTGCTACCGTGGTCTGCGCCGGTTCGAGCCGCTGAGTGTGCCTAGCTGGCAGGCGCGACCGGCGTGTGCGCGGACTGTTTCCGAAGGCAGAAAACACTTCGCGATTGCCTGCTTTATCAATTTCTTGCGAACAAACGCGCGGAATCTACAAATTCAGCTCAGCGATCGTCGTAGTTGAATATCTGCGTAGCCTGTTTCGATGCTTCCGCGCAGGTATTGCCATCTCTCGACCGGTCGGCGCACCGCCCGCCGCGCGCCGCGGGGGCCGGTCAGCGTATACGCTTGCATCGCGGCAGATATCTGATCGCCGCTTTTAAAATAAGCCCTGATAACAATCCCAAGCACAATTTTTCACCACACTAACACCTACTTTCTCGCATGTGGAACTTCATTTTTACGATCAGATTGATTCAGAAGAGCAGCGACAAGCGGTTGCTACCGTGGTCTGCGCCGGTTCGAGCCGCTGAGTGTCCGAGCTGGCAGGCGCGGCCGGCGTGTGCGCGAACTGTTTCCGAAGGCAGGAAACGCTTCACGATTGCCTGCTTTATCCATTTTTTGCGATTAAACGCGCGGAATCTACAAATTCAGCTCAGCGATAGTCGTAGTTGACCATGGAGCAAAAACGGTGGGCGGAGCGACGCCGACGGCGCGTCGCATGCACGCATCGGGTCATGTGTCTCAAATTCACGCGTACGACTAGTCGTGGTGACAGTCGTAACGATCGTAATGTCGTAATGACGCCCGACGCGCGCGGCAGTGGGAGGAGCCTGCCGACTTGCGCCTATGGTAAGGTGCGCTCAACGCTCCGGACAGCCCGGTGGCCCCGCCGGAGACGTTTAGGCCTAACACCCCAGCAGATATTGAATAGGCGCTTTCACTATCGGCGCGGAGAATGTTTTATAGTACCGTTTTCACCTACATTATAAGCTCCTTTACCGTTCAAGCTACTTCGTGCGTGCCTTGAGCGATATTTTAGAGAGCGCTTGGAAGCGGTCGCTCGAGCTCCCGACACCACTTCGCGGCCGAAGCCGCCGCCATCACCGCCATGTTGCCGCCGCCGGGCCGGTCGCTCGAGCTCCCGACACCACTTCGCGGCCGAAGCCGCCGCCATCACCGCCATGTTGCCTACGCCGGGCGCGGCAGTGCGCGGCGCGTTTTCGCGAACAGAAAACGCTCCATGCGGTTCACGCTCAATGCTTTTGTGCCCGCGCGCAACCAAGGCCGCACGGCCGCACCAACACTCCCGCCTCCCGAGTCCCGTCCACGCCGCAGTCGTCTGCTCGCGGCTCGCGTGTTCGTATCACCCGCACCGGAGTGGTAAATGCGTACGGATCATCCGAATTTTTTTACATTGCATACAATGCATTTTCGCCGGGGAATTTTAAAAATTCCTATCACAACGAAATTCGTATCAACCGAATTCGTATCACCGAGATTCCACTGTACCTATATTGACTTCGCTGACTCTTCTCCCGCCTTCAAGAGGCCTTATATTTTCCTACTGGCGTACCAGTTAGCAAGTCGCATGTGCGCTTGTGAAGCGCTTGTGTGACGTGACCTTGACTTGGAGCTAGATACAGTGTACAAACTAACTAAGTAAAGAAAGGCACATTCTTCCATTCACAAAGTTGTCCTGGCTTCGTTTCAACTGTGCGAACGAATTGCGACGACCCGCCGGCGGCCGGCGGACGAAACGCTGGGCCGACTGACTCTGTCTGAAGGCCGGGGAGCCGTGCAAAAGCGCAGCCAATTGCGAGCTCGGCTCCTCCCGACGTCACATGAAAACGCCACAGAAAATGGGCGAGCGTAAAGAGAGGAGGACAGGATTTTCGAATTAATTTTTCTACTAAATAAAATCGCGTAAACGCGCCCAGAGTGGTCGAAACATGGCCTGGGAACTCCGGACTACAATTTGCGCTATAATCCCGCAATGTTTACATATCACTTCAGTGTCCCTTTAACTGCTGCTGATGTTGTCTCCTGTCATTTTCACTTTGGAAACTGATGTCGGACAGCATCGTGCACAGTCACCGCGAGAAAATGGGGATTTTTCATATAGTATCTGAAATAATTTTTTTTCCAGCACAAATAAAACTCCAGGAAACATTGCAGCATACCAAATTGGACATAAATACTGTTTCACAAAAAGATACCGTAAAGTCCCGAAAGAACGCCTACCTGAAATACAGATGCCAAATGAAAAATACGGGATGGGTGAACTTTCAGTTCAGGTGCGAAAAACAACGAAAAAGTGGGTGCACCGCCAACCAAAACTGCGGAGATATAAAAAAAAAAATACAAGATGAGTGAACTTTCAAGTCAAGTGCGGTAAGGGCAAATAAGTGACTGCATCAATACATGAATAGATGATTTGCATTTTTGTTCACTCATCAGCGCTAAAGCCATCGGTTTTAGGGAGTGGGAAATCTTTGGGGTCTTTCAGTAAATTGAATATTCCACACCTAAAAAGTGGTGGGTGATATTTCGGGGGAGGGCGTTCTCTCAAAACTTTACGGTAAGTTGCAAAGAAAAAAAATTGTGGTGCACATAAAAATATAAAATGGCGCAGTTTTGGGGGCAAGTTGCTTTATATACAACAATAAAAAAAGGATAATACCAAAAACTGGATACAGTAAGGAAAATTCAGAGTATAGATTTTGAAGATAAATGAGCCGGGAATGAGCCCTTGTTGCAAAAAGCTACAAAGAAAAACCTGCTTCATTGCTCGTGCCATGCGGTGAAGCAGTTCCTGGATTTTGTGAAGCACGGGTGCACAATGCGCTTTTCACACAAAACGTCTGTTTTTTGTTTCACCTTGCATTAATTTTTGTAGCAAAATTTGAACTTTCGCCTCCTTGGCGTCTTCCGGGGTTTGTGCTCCACATCTTGTGCCACAGGACCTTCTCGGGGGACGTATTCAGCATCAATCTCGAGCAGCTCTTGGGTTCCAACTGGAGAGATAGCTGGTCGAAGTTTGTGCTCCTAAGCAACCCCAGTGTTGAGAGTTGTTGGCGGTGCTCTTGAAAAAGAATGAAACTATTTACAGTTGCAATGGCAATGCAGTGAAGTGTTTTCCACCACCTTGCACACTTCATCAAATGTTGGAGGATGTGGTCAGCTGATCTGATTTATCGACACCTTGCATCCTGTAAGTGTACTCGTCGATCAGTAGCGGCTTTCTGCGCATACCACCTGTCCTCTTTTGTTATGGCTATAACATTCTGGTTGGCAGTGTGAGCAGTTGTCATCATGGGGACGGCTTTTTGTCCTTCCACTGCGAATAGAGGATGTTGCTTCTCTGTAGCCACTGAACTCTCTTTGCCTTTTTTCACCACACATCTTTCAATTCCGAAGGGAAACACTGACAATCTTTGCTTGTCGGGCCACAACCAGAGGGCCTGCATACACATAAAACTGCACCAAATAGCCAGCCTGCAAACCTGCAAGTACCCACAGTTTATAGCCCCACTTTGCAATTTTGCCCTTCATGTGTTGCCAAATACATGATCATTCTTCTGACTTCACCATTCTTTTGTCGACATACAGGTTTGGTGCAGGCTTGGTGCAGGTGCTGCTTAGCTGAGGTGCTGTTATACAGTGGAACCTCGATGATACGATTCTGGGTGATACGAATTTCGGGATGATACGAATTTCGGGATGATACGAATTTCTGAAAAGTCCCGGCGAAATTGCATTGTTAGTAATGGGAAAAATTTCGGCTGTTCCGAACGGACCTGCGCAGCCCGGCGGATGATACGATTGAGCCGGCGAGGGGCCCGACTGCCGAACTTGCAAGTGACAGCTCTCTCTCCCTTCTTTGTCGCTCTTTCTCTAGAAACGGCCAGGCTGTTTTCTGCTAGCTGACACTGCCGCGAAACCCCGCACGCTTCTTGCGGCGTGGCCGGCTGCGGCTGCAAAGTGGCGAGGCCGCTCGAGCGACCGCTCCTAACCGCTCTTTAAAATGCCGCTCAAGGCAGACGCTAAGTTGCTTGTGCGGTAAAGGAGCTGATTATGCATGCGAAAACGGTACTATAAAACATCATCCACGGTGCTACTGAAAGCGCCCATGAAATATCTGCCGGGGTGCTAAGCCTAACCATCTCCAGCGGAGCTAAGCCGGCTGTCTCGAGCGCTTCGCAAGTCGTCAGGCTCCTCCATCCTGCCGCGCGCGTCGTGCGTCATTTTCTGGTTGAGGTGGGACTCCGTGGGAGCTACCGCGGGCGCGAAATCGTCGATACAGGCATGAAAATACAGTGCGTGCAAAGCCGAGGTTCGCGAATCGCGTGCAAAAACACACCATGCGGTTCACGCTTGACTTGCGGCATGTAGCGAGCTTGGGCACCGCGAGTGAGGTGATGAGCGCGAAGCGTTACGCTCTCCAGGAAGGACTGCTTTGCGACAAGGGGGTAAAAAAATGCAGAAGAAAATCACGAATTTTTTCAGGCGAAAGTAAGAAAAGAAATACACGAAAACTTTTTTCAGTGCTACATTTTTTGGTCTGTATTGGTTCATACGAATTTCGGATGATACGAATATTTTTCGCGGTCTCGCGAGATTCGTATCATCGAGATTTTACTGTATATCAAAAGCCAGGATATCTGGGGCAGCTTGCCACAGCTTCCAGATCCGTCACACTCATAAAGTGCAGAAGTGTGGAAAATAGTCTTCTAGGCATGATGTTGCGTGGAAGAAGCTTTGAAAAAAGGCCACTAGTGTTGTAGTGCAGATGGATGCGGGGGACGTGCACGGTTCCCATGTAAATAAGTCTAGTGAACTTCACCAGCTTGTCTAGAGTCGGCTCCAAGACCCGTCCCCCTCAGCATAGCTTGGCAACTTGAAAATATGCGTCCAAGCATTTTTCGTTGTGCTGCTGCACATAGTATTGATCACCCCTGCAGTGAAGAAGAGCAGAAAGAATGGGCCATTAAGTGCCGTGCAGCGCTCTGTGGGCCTGGATCGAGACGTGCTCCGGGCGGCTTCCTTGGCATGAAGTAATTCTTTGCAGCTGGTGGCAGCATATTCTGACGAAGCAACATATGAACCCTGGAGATAATGAGAACAGTTCAAGCGTCGCTAAAAATGTTCGGAAGATAAGCACACAGGACAGAGGGGCTCGCTCAAGGCCGAAACCGAAACTTATTGGCAAACAACTGCGGGTGTCCCTGGCTGACTCAAAATCAGAACTTGAGGCTGAGCTGTCATTGTCATCTTTGGACTCGTAGCTCGTCTTCATTACTAAATGAAGCTGCGGGTGCAGCCTAATCTTGAGTGGAATGGCTTTCCCACAGCGCATCTGCACAGGACAATGACACAAACGTCGCCGTGGGAGCAACCGGAAGAACACTGTATAGAAACAGCACAAGTGGCTCTCTACCAGATTTTAACAAAAGAAAAACTGAAACTGCTGGAAACTGACCGAAAAAGCCAGGTCTACACGTTGCACATGCAGGGTACTGTCGGAAATCATTTTGGCAGAATAAAACTATCCGGACTCCAAACCAGAGCTTACTAGTGAATGGCTGGCATCACTTTTACGTAATTATCACCACTAAGGGCTCTCAGATTGCAAAGCTGACATTATAATTTACATTTGACTTGCCGGGAACGTTTTGATAACAAAAATTTGACATTAAAGTTGTGCAACCACGAGTGACGGGCACCCAAAGCGCAATATACTTTCAAAACCGCGCCTTTTCTGACATCCGGGGGATACACTGCATGTGCTATTGCTGTTCTTAATTAACTTGGGTTCGTACTCAAGTATAGCGGAGTCACATGGTTTGTGGTGCTGTTTGTGAGCATTAACAGAGGCAGCCATCCTTTTCCGCATGTGCTATTGCTGTTCTTAAGGGGGGAGGCTGGTCTTAGACAAAACTTTTTTATTTTTCAAGCTATTGAGATGAAAACTTTCAAACAGATGTATTTCAGCATTCTGATTTCAAATATCAATTTAGATTTTGGATATAGCAAGTAGTTCTAATTTCATACAGATTTCATTGTTAAAAGCCTATCGCCAATTTAAAGGAGCCATGAAGAGAAAATGCAAGTTGGTTTTATTCGAAAGATTTCGTGTTTTATAGTGCCCCCAGTGCTTGTCCGGATACAAACGGTGCTTTATTCACTGAGAAATTAAACAATTTAGGTTAAAATTTTGATTTTCCCGCTCAATCGTGCGTTTTCGTGGTCCCAAATGACATCACAGGAACCGACCGCTCTGCAGCCTAGAATACCTTCAGTCACACATCTGCTGTACAGGGTAGAGACGCGTATACGCTGGCGCCGCCATTTTCGGTTGCTCGCTCGCCGCCGAAGCAAGTCATTGTGTCAAAACTGCGCTAAAATTATCGCCGCAACGCGGTTTACTGAAGAAGTTTGAATCATATTGTCGGTTTCGCGTTGCTAGGTCTCGTGGGAAACGAAAAGAATAACGCGTTGAGCCCGTTGGCCCAATTGCGGCGGCACGGGACCGTTCAAAGGTTGTCTCCACCCTGTACAGCGGTGTTGGTTTGTTCCCGCGTTTCTTTACGTTACCCGAACCTAGATAGCGCCACCATACCGTGGCAAGTGTTTGGTTTGTTTTTGCCCGCATTTAAACCTGGCTTGTTTTTGTTCTGGGAGAAAATATTCGTTCCCTGAAACAGTGCTCGCTGGACAAATGGGGTCACGCAAGACACGGTTGCATGCGTCAATCGGCCAGTGTCGTCTGAGACAACCCCAAGCCCTGTAGTGCTGTGCAGCTAAACCAAGCATGCTGTGCGCAGTACGAACAGCAGAACGCATCAGTACTTCTATGTTTACATGTGCTTTCGTAACTTCCACTGTTTGTCCCATCATTCTTATTGCTTTGTAAAGAATGTGCCCTAAATTTAAGCGCAAATCGCTCGTTCGTCTAGTTTGTAAGCTCTACCTAATTTGCGTCTGCTTCTGCCAGCCTCCGCCAATCGCAGAGCTTAGCCCATGTGACGACATAGGTTCTGTTGCGGGAAATGAGCTGGTGGGTCGCATGACCATTCCCGTTTTTCCTAATTATGTAGCTTAATTGAGCGAAGTTTACGTTAAAAGTGGTGTCAGTATGATTCTAACGAGACAATCTTTTGAATGAACCAAACATGTGTTTTCTTTTCATGGCTCCTTTAATTAACTTGGGTTCGTACCCAAGTATAGCGGAGTCACGTGGTTTGTGGTGCTGTTTGTGAGCATTAACAGAGGCAGCCATCTCTTTCCACAACTGACACTCATCTGTTCTTTTTCTTGGGTGGTTTAAAGATCATCGCCACACGAAACAAAAATATACTATATACAGAAAATGACATTGCAGTCTCTGAACTGCATGCCAGATGGTGCGAAATGCCTGAAGCACAGAGGGAGTTTTGAAACCTGCTTCTGAAGCTATCAATTGTGAGCACCATTGATGGGGTATGAAAAGAGGGGTAGAAGTTGGTGCAGGATAGGGTAACATTGGTACCTTTTCAGCCCTTACCGCAGAATGGGGCTTTTGCGGTACTGCGTAATGTCAAATTGTATAACTGCCCCGTGTCTGTTGCTTGAGAACTGGGTAGTGTGTGCACTAGTGCAATACTGTCAGTTTATTTCATCATGCTTTGCCTTAGAATCTTGTGAATTCCCATTTTTTATTTGTTCAGTACTTTCCGTGGCCTTATAGTTGCCAGGGCAAGAGTATCGGCAACATTTATGCACAAAGCACATTATCTTATGCGGAAGAAAACAAACTTGGAAGTGAGGTACAGAGCACGTGCATACAAATCCAAGATTAAAAAAGAGAACAGATGAACAACAGATTTTCTATTGTGGCTGGGCACTAAAGAAGGCAAGAAAAGAGCGGCAGGCACAAAAATCACTTCATCTAGCACAAATCAGGAAAAAATAAAACGATTGGGCCGATGTGTTGTAGGTGCTCTGAATAGCTTGTATGTAGAAAGCTTTTTTTAGAAGTAACAGGTCTTGGCAATGAGACGACAGACAAAATACAGGGCCTCCATTAACAGGATTAGCCATTGAATGTGCAAATTATTTGGGGAATGGACACTCGTTCGCCCAAAGCCATAACAAGGAAGAACAGATCAACAGTGATCAACACATCACATTGCATAATGTGTTGAATGTGGTTTCGACTTGCACAGTCAGAACAGCTGAAATTCCCTGGCCACCTCTTGGTCTCATCGAAGTGCGTGCGCTTTGCAGCCTGGTGTTCATCAAGAAGTACTCGGTCATCGAGGCCGACAAGAAGGTTCCCTCCCAGCTGCGAGTGATGAACCTGAGTGATGCCTCGCCCTACGAGACGCTCCATGCCTATGTGAGCAGTGCCGTGGCCCCCTACTTCAAGTCCTATGTCAAGGAGACTGGGCGGGCTGAGAGGTAAGCCTTTGGCTGCTTTGGGCTCTGGTTCGCCCTGACATTTCCCTTCTAGTAGGGGGAGGGGGGGGAGGTGCAGTGCATAAGCAGGAACAATGTTATTTGAAGAATGTAAATGGGAGCGATTTTAATGCATTCCATTCCCTAGTGTAACTTGTAACCATCAGGAAGAAGGCCTGACTACGACTATAAACAGGGCATGGTAGTGGGTGTTTTATTGTCATTCTGAACCACCCTGCAGGCTCGCCTGTGTGAGGCAATGCACTTGATCTAGAGAATTTTCCCATTTCATATTATCCCGAAATTTGTCTGCATAATCATGTCATCTAGACTCCACAGTATTCTGCCCTGTTTTGTTTTTAAAATGTGATGTTCCCTGTAAGTAAAGCAAAAGCGTGGTGTGAAGATTCAGTTGCACGATTGTACATTTTCTGTACCATTTTTTGCCTTTGTGTAGAAAAGTCTTGGCCGGAAGCAGTATTTTGTACTTGCGGTAAGCATTTAAGCATGTCTTGCACATCTTTTTCGTTTTGCCTTTGCGTTGATACCTTGGATGAAAACCGATATTCCTACTTGTGGTAAGCATTGATTGGAGCATGAGTTGTGCGTCTTTGTCTTGGATTCCTGACACTGGAGTGTCACTGTTTTTGCATTATTTGTGCACTCCAGGAGTAGAAGCGAGTATTGTGAGGCCAGCCTTTTCAGTGTCTGAATATAGAAAAGGAAGAACGTGCCTGAAAAGTGTTGTCTTGACAGCCTCCGTGCAGCTTTCTGAAGCTGCCGGCTTTCAACAAAAGTGATGTTCAGTGCATTGCTGAATAGCTTGCTTAGCTTCTGTGCTGCAAGGCGTTTGTCACTGACTAGTAAGAAGGACACCCATGCCACTAATGTACCATTACACTTTATTAAATCGCTCGGAGACAACTGTTTTTTGCTTACGGGACCCTCGCGCTTTCACTCTCTCCCCCATGGGGAACAGGGATGGAGACAAGATGGCACCCACGGTGGAGAAGAAAATAGCCGAACTGGAGATGGGTCTGCTGCACCTCCAGCAGAACATCGACATTCCCGAGATCACGCTGACTGTGCACCCCGTGGTGGCGGCCACCATCAAGCGCTGTGCCGAGGAGGGACGCCGCGCCGCAGCCATCGATTTTGGGGACCGCACTGAGGACTCGAGCTTCCTCAACCAGCTGCAGAATGGCGTCAACCGGTGGATACGAGAGATCCAGAAGGCATGCGGCTCTCCTTTCTCACTCCTCTTTTTTTTTAGAGTATCAGCTATGACAGAAGAACGTGACATTTATGGGCGGTTGCATAAGGGAGGCTGTTCAAGAAATGCAAGGGACAAGCAAAAATTGCTATGTATGTAGGGAGCTGTCAGGTTGCAAAAGTGCGAGTACCTTTTTCATTCCACAAACTTAAAGAATTTAATACGCAGTTTTTTTAGTTTTAAGGCTTCAGTAATGAAAAGATCAAGTGTAGTGTTTGTTTCATAAAAACTAAATTATTGGTCAATTATTTATGTAGGTCACCCCTTGAGATGAAAAAAACAAACAAACTTGTAAACAAGTCTGCAGGAAAGCACACCAGGGGCGGTATTCTCGAGTTTTGCCCCTTTTGCGTCCCTTTCAAAAGTGTCCCTTTTAGCGAGCCCTGATTGGCTAAAACCAAACAACCGGAAGTGACGTAACGCAAGCGCAACAAAACCTCTTGCCAACGCCCATTGCCTAACCGGAAGTAGGTCACGATGAAAGGGACTCAAAAGGGACGTTTTCAAAAGGGACAGTTACGAGAATACCGCCCCAGATAGATGCTTTTATTCCCAATTGTCATCCTTTATGGGCACTTCTGTCTGCTTGAGTTACTCATCAAATCTGTCTGAACCTTTGTCTAAAAGCCTTGCCCTGCGCCTTGTAGAGCAGTGCACCCCATGACTTGGAACCTTTAAATTATGTTCAGTCCCTGGCGTGCAAGCTCAATCGCTTTGCAGCAGATGGCATCCCATGTGACAAGTATTGATCTTTCCCAAAACTTTAAAGAATGAAGTTGCCTACTTTATTCTCTAGCTTTCGATGCACCTTATGACATGTGCAGAGTGATTTCTTTTGGGGGTGGCCTAACATATCCTCTCCATCTCGTCTTCAAGTATCAGATGCTTTTCTTGGACATACCAAACTGCCGCTGGTCTGCTATATTGCCCGTCCCTTTGCCTATCGTACCACTTACATCTTGGAATGCAGCAGTGAAGTGCTGTAGAGTTCCAAAGCACACATACTGAAGTGTTGACACAGTGGAGAACGCAAGATGAGAATTGAATACACAAACAAGAATTACGAACTAATGGAACTGAACAAGAGAAACTGGCATGCAGAAAATAGCTGTCTGCTTATGGCAGCTATATAATTAGTGATGGATTTTGTATGTGTTTTTGGTGGGGGGACTCAACCTATGTTCCGGTTTCTATGCTACATTTCGCATTACCAAGCCGGCGGCGAATGTTAAGATCCCCAGGTGGTAAAAATTAATCGAGCCCTCCATATGGCGCACCTCATCGCCTGTGTAGCTTCAGCATGTTCAATTTGTCATAATCAATCAAAACCATTACCAAACTGAGGTGTTTCTTGAGTTCGCACTTAACATTACCGTATTTACACGATTGTAAGTCGACTCGAATGTAGGTCGACCCCCAAAAATTGCATCTTTCAAAAAAAAAAAAAAAAAAAAGCGAGGGCCGCCTAGAAAATCGTATCACAAAGAGAAGCTCTTCCGTCAACCCACACGACGGCTCTACCATCATCGATGCTCCCACAAGAGCCGTGCGCTCGCGGTATGCGCGGTAGATGTTAAAAAAGAAAAACTTTTGTATAAGCACCCGGAATAACCAGCGGGAAGAACACATTCGCCGCGAGGTGACAACCATCGAAGCAACCGGCAGCGGCCACTGCCGCACGACACCAGAACAAACATGGCGGCTGTTGGAAGCGGCGGTGCGCGCGATTTACTTCTGAGCGACTAACCTCCCACCACTGCGTTCGGAAGTGTACTGAACAACGTGATACGATTTGGGCCACGTTAGCGCGGCACATTGAATCAAGGGATTCGCTAATACTCATTTTGTTTGTTGGAGACGAATAAAACGCTTCTTGACGCGTTTTTGCACGTGATTCGTGCGTGTCGGCGTTGCGCGGGCGACTTTTTCTTGCCGCGTCGACGATTCCGCGCGCGGCAGCTTCTACTGCTTTTAAGTTCTACCACGCGGCAGCGGGAGCAGGGTTCGCACAGGTCCTTGAAAACCTTGAAAACCCTTGAATTTAGAAGTGTCAATTTCAAGGCCTGGAAAGTCCTGGAATTTTTAAATGGTCCTTGAATACCCTTGATTTTTCCGGAGAGAATCAATGGCCCTGCCTTTTCACAAGAATTTAAAGTGTTTTTCATGGATTTTAGGTGTTAACAAATGTAAAGAAACATTGTAACAATCAAGTTTCAGTGTATGGTGTGAAATTACGTTTGGTGGATTTTCATTATTACAAGGCAACATTGGGAGCAGGCACTTGTCAATCCAATTCATATCGTGATACAATCCAGTGAAAGCCAGCTTCTGTTCTCTATCTTGCATCTTCCATCTAGTCTGCCTCATACGCTCCATCTACGTTTGCTTGTACGTGCAAATGGTGGACGTGCACATAGTTCATCCTGCCTTGAAGCAACACTTGCTCCAGCTGATGCTCTTGCTGACAAAACAGGACATTCAGGCAACATGAACTAAGTTTTGAAATCAAACAGCGTCAGAAAAACAAAGAAAAAAGAACCTGTAAATACCAGCCATGAAATAAAAAAAATAAAGCTGGGGGAGCATTCACGAACCCGTTAGCGCCTATCTAAATGTGCACTAATGTGCTTAGGAATTGGGCAATAACGGAATTTTGCATTGTGTTGAAAAAGTTGTAAATAATCCCGGATAAAACATTAGATGGGGTACTTGGAAATGTGTTTTCTGGTCCTTGAAAGTCCTTAAAAACCCTTGAATTTTTGCTTTTGAAGCCTGTACGAACCCTGGGGAGGAGCCTGACGACTTGCCCCAATCGGGAGGCGTGCTCTTCATGGTGGCAGTTGCCGGCTGGCGCCGCCGGAGATGTTTAGGCTTATCATGGTGGCGGATATTTGATTGGCGGTTTCCGTCGCGGCGCGGATAATACTTTATAGTGTCGTTTTCGACCACATTATCAGATCCCTTCCTGCACAAACGTCTTCGTCTGTGCCTTCAGTGATATCTTAGGGAGCGGTTAGAAGTGGTCGCTGGAGCTATGCGCACCTCTTCGCGGCTGGTGACGGCGCCATGTTGCCGCCGCCGCCGCAGCTCGCAGCATGCGCGTGGTATTTGCGGCAGCGTCAGTGCGGCACATTTTTGCGAGCAGAAAACGCCTCATGCGGTTCACACTTTAGACCATAACCATGGGAACGAGGGTGCAAAGCTGGCCCCACCTCGCAACACCCCCGATTTCTCGTTTCTCTTGCCGTTACTAGCGGTAGACGGTTCAACTTTGATTATAAGTCGACCCCCCGACATTGGATTGTCAAATTTGAAAAAAAGGGTCGACCTACAATCGTGTAAATACGGTACATGTTACGTGGCGCGACAAGCAATGTTTTTTCATCCATGCAAAGATGAATGGTGGCCCCTTACTTACTTCGTGCTTTTGAGCTGCGAAGGCTTATTTTAGTGCCTCCTCACCTGTACTGAACATGGCGACTTTGTTTTGTACTCACAAGAAACACTTCACCTATTTTGTTTTGACATATTTGGAATTGAGAATTTGATTTGGCACTGCAGGGGGCCGTTTGTATGCGCTAAATTGAGACTTTGAAAATCAGACTTTTGTCTGCTGTGTGAATGAATGCATTCTTTATTGTGAGGAAGTTTGAAATTATGCTTCAAATTTTTAATCTAGAAATGAGAAGGTTTACTGTATTCTAAGCAGGGCGGCGAACCAGAACAGAAGCGAACTGAAAACCGGAACTGAACCGGTATTTTTGCCGGAACTGAACCCGAACCCGAACTGTTATTTTTTGAGCACGCTGAACCCGAACCGGAACTGAACCGAAAAAAGAAATACCAGTTACCGGTTCATGCCGAAACGGTTCGACCCTCCATTGTTGATATTGCACAGTCAATGCAATTCAGGTCTTTTTTTCTTTCATGTACCATCAACTTCTTACCCACTCGCGCACTTTCCCCTCCAGACAATTGAACTTTATCACGCTCTATGTAACGAGGGAAATGAACGAGCACCAATGTAGCAATGGTCTGTTGCTGCTGGAAGCGCCAGCTTAGTGCAAGCTGACCAAACGAAATGTCATTCTCGGCAGCTTGTAGGGGATATAAAACGACTTTTCCCTTCCCTACCTGCGACTTTATTGGAGCAATCAGGCTGCAGGAGTGCTCCACTGTGCATCAGCGAAAGCCCACACCCGATGTGTGCAAACTTTTTTCATTTTATAATTTGTTTAAAAGGTCCGACACCTGCAAATTGTTAATACTTGACAAGTGTGACCGCAGGAGCTGCTCAGTGGCTAAGCCGTTTGCTGCTGACCACAAGTTGCCTCGATCTCCCTTCCCCCGACCGTTTTTCTGAAATAGATGGAAATCGAGACTGAATGTGTTTTGAGAATTTGATCCACGTTTAATATCACCAGCTGGTTAAAATAAGTCTGCCGGCCTGCAACATTAGCTGCGCCTCGGAGCAGAGATATAGCACGGGGCATCAAATGCGCCAGTTTTCTTTTAAAAATGTGTTTGCACGGAAAAAAAGAAAAAAGAAAAGGCGAATCACGTTGTTTTAAAATATTGCGCAAAAAAGTAAAACCAAGTAAGTAAAAAAAAGCACCAAAACGTGGATATTGCTCTATACTTTTCCCTGCCTTTCACAACCAAACGTGTCATCAATGCGAAGGACGCGAGTTCCGTGGTCAGTTTTGGAGGACAGTCCAGCGGACAAGTTCCGTTTTTTACAGATACAAATAACAACAGATATGTCAGGGAAAACTGTTAAGGTGCGCACTTAATCCCTTGGCAAGAAACTGCAGCCCTCAACCTTGTCTTGGAAGCAGAAACAGTAATAAAGCAGATGACACGTGCAGAAAGGCAGGCTGGTACCTCACACTGCTCCATTCGCCCAGCAATCATCTTTTCTGCGTGTTCTGCAGTTTTGTCTCTTTCAAATCTGCGTTTTTTTGAAGGTGCACTTGTACTGACTGCCAAACTCGCTACATTACTTCTACTGCTACTCGTTCCGGAGGGGAGTACTGCTGTGGACGAATTAAAGAGCGTCAACCCAAAACAGTCCCATCTCATGCTCCGCGCGTCAAATTTCCCTTTCATTTTGTAACAGCCTAATCTGTCATAAGATTCCGGATGTAGCCCACAGAACGATGGCCGGGGGTCAGGCGGTACGATGACATACTGATTGTAATGCACACATCTGGCATAGCTATCGCAAAAAGAATTGCAGTGGTCAGAGCAATAATGCAGTGACGAAGTGTTAACTAAAGCTTACTTTTGACGAAAGTGTGGCTAACACATTCGATAAGGTGACAGCTAACAAATTATTCAGGGTGACCAAATAATCTAATTCACTGTTAGTATTTGTGTGCCTATTGTAGGATTTTTCTGCTTTGTTACAAATAAAATGTGTCATTGGTATTAACGCGCCAGTATGCAGACGTTTAAAGCTTCAAGGTTAGCGTGATGGGCGATTCCATAGCGACGATTGCGATTTCAACAAAAAAGGAAAGGGCAGAAAATATATCCCACCATCATATTTCTTGGCGGTGGCTTTATGAATAGTCGCTAGGACAACATGAAGTCTGGGTGAGAAATTAGGTGGTAAATCCTTGCCACTTCATCTGTTTTTATAATATCTCAGAATTGCAGTGATGCTACTGCTGCGCCAATTGCGCCAAACTGCGCCCAAGTGCTCTGGCTGCTACATCCTGCTACATTTCCTCTAAATTTGGGGATTCTGCGCCCGACCTGCGCCCAAGGGTGTACGCAGACTAACAAAGTCAGGCGTCGTAAAATTGCCGTACTCACTCGCCGGCGTGCGGCCCGAACTATGTCACCGTTTCCTGCCCTAACGAAACTAACTACTTGAAGTTTCCCACTGAAAGCGGCATTGCGGTACACCTGTTTTCAGGTCGCAATCCGAGCCAAGCCAAGGCAAACTGGCCCTTGTAGCGGTAACGGTAGAGTGCCTAGAATATTTCTGAAATATTCTAGGCCCTCTAGTAACGGCGATAATGCGTTTTGCGCATGTAGGCGCACAATGCCAAATCTCCCCCCTTACCCGAGACCTATTGGGTTCGCGAGACTGGTTGCCGCCAACGCGACCGTTCGCCTCGGGGTCTTCGGGCTGCGATATGCGTCGTGATATCCGTGCCGTACTCGTGAACCTCGGCAACAACGCCAGGCGTTGTGAAATTGCCGTACTCGCTCGCCAAAGGGCCCAGACAGCAGCGTACGCGTCGACCGGGTGCCTGTGGAGTTGTGCTGGAAGAAAAGTAGGCAAGAGATGTGGGCGCACGAGTTGTAGTTACAGTGGATCAGGGTGATACGAATTTCAGGATGAGACGAATTTCTGATTAGTCTCGGCGAAATTGCACTGTTTGAAATGGGAAAAGTTTCGGCTCTTACGAACGGAGCTGCGGTCAGTGCGGTGCCCGGCGGATAATACGAACGAGTCGGCGAGGTGCCCGACTGCCGAGCGAGCAAGCTACGGCGACGCACAGGACCTCTGCCCTCTTTGTCGCTCTTTCTCCAGGAACGGCCAATGTTTTCTGCTCGCAAAAATGCGCCGTGCACTCCACAGGCACGCTGACGCTGCTGCGAAACCACCCACACGCTGCGCGGGGCGCGGCCGGCCGCGGCAACATGGTGGTGGCTTTGGTCACGAAGTGGTGCGGGACGCTCAAGAGACCGCTTCTAACCGCTCTTTAAAATGCCACTCAAAGCACACACAAAGTTCCTTGTGCGGTAAATGAGCTAACAGTGTGAACGAAAACGGTGCTATAAAACATCATTCGCGCCGCTAGTGAAAGCGCCCATGAAATATGTCGGGGTGCTACGCCTAAACATCTCCGGCAGAGCCAGCCGGCTGTCTCAAGCACTTCGTAACTGCCGCCATGAGGTGCATGCCTTCCCATTGGCGCTAGTCGTCAGGCTCCTCCCACTGCCGCGCTAGTCCGCGGGCGCCTGATCGCCGACGCGGGCGTGAGCGCGCACAACGCCGACGCGCACGAATCGCGTGCAAAAACGCCCCTGCAGTGAGTGAGCTTGGGCACTGTGAGTGAGGAGATGAAAGTACAGAAAGGACCGCTCGGCGACATGGAGGTTAAAAAAAAAAGCAGAAAAACGTCACGGATTTCGTCACGCGAAAGTAAGAAAAGAAATAATCGAAAATTTGTTTTAGTGCTTAGTTTTTTGGTCTGTGTTCACACGAATTTTGGATGATGGGAATATTTTTCGCGGTGCTGCGAGATTCGTATCATCGAGATTTTACTGTAAACAGATGAGAATTTGCAAAGTGCAGGGGGAGAAAATAGTATGTAAGGGCAGGAAACGGTGACATAGTTCGGGCCGCACGCCGGCGAGTGAGTACGGCAATTTTACGACGCCTGACTTTGTTTCAGAGCTTAATGAGTACGGCAGGCATATGACGACGCCCGTCTTAGAGATTTCACGTAGAGTTAATAGAGGCATAGATTTAACATACGGGGAAATTGAAGGTGAAATGCGTGCATGCGGCCTCGCAGGGAACTAATATAGTCTCGGGGTAGGAGGGGGGGGGACTAATGGGCTACCTTGTCATTAACGGAGGCGTTTTGGTTGCTTGCGGCAAACATGTCGTAAAGGGGCAAGGTCCAGCCTGGTGCTGCATGTTGGTTGCCAGAAATGGCTGTCCACTGCCTTTGTAAACAAATAGCGCTGCTATCGGTGGCTTGTCGTTTTAGACCCTTACGGTGGCAGCGCTGACGCTGCTAAATAGTGATGCATGTGCAACACGGGGAGGAGCGTGATGTTCAATTATGCAGTCAAAGCCGTGGCGCTACTGATGTTATTGGTAAGTTTTCCCCTGATAGCCTTCCTATAGTGCTCGATTTTACATAGCATGTTTGTTGGGACGAGCAATTTTTAGTTTGTTCATAGTAAATCTGCTATTGTGTAAAAATGAGAGCTTGTTTTTTTTTAAATTTTTGTTGTGCAGGCCGCTGCACAAAGTTCAATGCAGAAAAATAGGGACAAAATATCCATGTGTTCTTTTAATTTTAATTATCGTTGTAGGCGTGCTTTTAGTGATTATCTATCAAGAATGCAATACGTGTCTTAAAATTGCTTCTATCAACACCTGCTCCGAAAGCTGGTTTTGGTCGCGGGTTCGATTCCCGGCCGCGGCGGCTACTTTTCTGATGGAGGCAAAAAGCAAAAACGCCCGTGTGTACGAGATTTCGGCGCACGTTAAAGATCCCCAGGTGGTCAAAATTAATACGGAGCCCTCCACTATGGCGCGCCTTATCGCCTGCGTTGCGTCGGCGCGTTAAACCGTACAATCAATCAATCAATCCGAAAGCTGGTTTTGCTGCTCCGAAACGCATTTTTGTCTGCTCCAAAAGCTGCTCCAAAGTGGCCTAAGCCGGTAGCATCACTGGAATTGTTTAAAGTTTGCTTTGCAATTGCGCCACTGCCCTTGGGGAACAGCAGCATTTTGGATTTTTGTTTGTATTGATTTGACTGTCATTTTAAACTACTAAATGTTTTTTTCTAATTGCAGCGATAATTCAACTCAACGAACTGGTTTGCAAACCAGTTCAAGCTCCCGAACCGGTTCGCGAACTGGTTCGGTACGTGATTTTGTTGAACCGGAACTGAACCGGAATGAAATGATTTTGCCTGTACCTGAACCGTAACTGAACCGGTATTCTTTTTTGGTTCGACACACTGATTATAAGCGACACTAAATAGCTATGAGCAACACTTTTCCTCTTTTGTACGGAACTCGCTTGTTAGATGTCACCACACGCTTGCCTAATAAAGTTGGACAACGATGAAGTGAGATAGGAGGAAACGCGGAGTATTTTGTACTACATGAGTATTAAAAGAGGCGGACTACAAGGGTCCAGGTGAAGGCAGTTCAGTGCAGTGTGGGCAATGGCCGTTGTGACGATATGTGTGCCCTTTGTTCCTCCTCCTTGACAGGTGACCAAGCTGGACCGGGACCCGTCGTCTGGCACGGCCCTGCAGGAGATCAGCTTCTGGCTGAACCTCGAGCGGGCGCTGCTGCGCATCCAGGAGAAACGGGAGAGCCTGGAGGTGGCCCTCACCCTGGACCTGCTCAAGAAGGGCAAGCGCTTCCACGCCACGGTCAGCTTCGACACTGACACGGGCCTCAAGCAGGCGCTGGCCACGGTCAACGACTACAACCCACTCATGAAGGACTTCCCCCTCAACGACCTGCTGTCGGCCACCGAGCTGGACCGCATCCGGCTCGCCCTGCACGGCATCTTCTCGCACCTGCGCAAGATCCGCTCCACCAAGTACCCCATCCAGCGGGCGCTGCGCCTGGTCGAGGCCATCTCGCGCGACCTCATGGCCCAGATGCTCAAGGTGCTGGGCACCCGGCGGCTCATGCACGCCCCCTACGACCACTTTGAGGCGGTGATGAGCGCCTGCCTCGATGTCTACAATGCCTGGGACGAGGAGTACGACAAGCTCCAGTCGCTGCTGCGCGACATTGTCAAGAAAAAGCGCGACGAGCACATCAAGACCGTCTGGCGGGTGACGCCCGCCCACAAGCGCCTCCAGTCCCGCATGGAGCAGATGCGCAAGTGAGTTTTGTGGTCTTTTGTTTTTACTTGGCTGCAGTTGCGGCTCAGTGCCAGAGGAGGATCGCATTGTTTGTTCATTCGTTGCAAACTGTTGGGAGAGAGCATCACCAGAATGGCTGCAGGTGGCACTGTTCTTGCTGTGTGCCAGATTGATAGGTGGCATTTAAGGTGCTCGGCTGCTGCTGATGGGTAGTAGGTGATGGGTTTGCTTCTGAGCTGAAGAACTGCTGGAGTATGGATCAGCGAACTTCTACTGCCGCTGGAGGTCCCAGGAAAGTGAGCCTCGTGTGTGCCCTTGTTCTCCCTCATTCCAGGTTCAGACGGCAACACGAGCAGCTGCGCACGGTCATAGTGCGTGTGCTGCGACCGGTACCTGCTCCGCGGTCGGCTCAGGGCAGTGGGGCCAGTGCTACCACCACGCCTGATGCGGATCTGCAGCCTGAGCTCTCTGAGGCTGCCGTCCTCGACTCTGCCGACAGCAGCGCCATCGAAGTAAGGCCCAGGGTCGCCTCTTCACTGCTCTTGTCCATGCTCATGCCTAGTTTTTGCCTTTTGCATTGTCAAAATTGAGGCTGTCTATGGGTGGGCTGGCTGAGTTTGTTGGGGCAGGCAAGCGCTGTGCAATGTCTTCGCACTTGGCGGCATTTCTGCACGGGAGCCGAGAACAGAGTGACAAACAGCAGTCGGCTCGTAGGGATTTGAAAGTGTAGGGCTTGAAAGTCACCAAGAAGTGAGGTCTGTTTTCAAGAGTTTCAATGTATCTGCAGCAGTTTCGGTGGTAGCCGAATTCCAGAAAAGCAGAGTAACAAGAGCATTATTCTAGGGCTGGTGTGCAGCGCACCCAGGATTGGAAGACAAGACGGGTGGATTAACATTTCAGCATGATTTAGCACGGGATCTTAATATGGAGTCTCTTTGTGCTTATGTGAAGTGACATACAGCTAATAATATTATTGTTCTTTTATCCGTTTGGTGCCAATGACTGCTGTATTATGTGAACCACTTCTCCTTGCCCCAGGAGGTAAACCTGGCGTACGAGAATGTCAAGGAGGTTGATGGCTTGGACATCTCTAAGGAAGGCACAGAAGCCTGGGATGCGGCCGTGAAGAGGTGAAGCCTTAACCTTTTCTTTTTGTAGTCGGTGATAAATTAGTTGCAAACTGGGCTTGAACCATAAACTTTGAGGTTCCATAGAGTAAGTGAAGTGGAATTTTTTGATAACTAGGAGGGATCGTTGCACTATGAATGCACACTAGAACCAAGCCTATTTTTATGCTGTATGAACCAAAATATTACATTTCATGGGTTCAAGTTTGTACAGTTACACCTTGCTGTACTAGGGGTTCGATTCCCGGCCGCGGTGGCCGCTTTTCTGATGGAGGCGAAAAGCAAAAACGCCCGTGTGTACGAGATTTCGGCGCACGTTAGATCCCCAGGTGGTCGAAATTAATCCGGAGCCCTCCACTACGGCGCGCCTCATCGCCTGCGTTGCGTCGGCGCGTTAAACCCCACAATCAATCAATCAATGCCGTACTAGGAGTGCAAATATTAGTTTGTAGCTGAAATATAACCAAAACCTCTACACCACGAGACCAGCAGATATAGCCTAAATTCAATATATGAAATTGCATTGTGAAGTCCTCCGGCAGCAGCGTAAATAATCACTAAAATGCTCGGATCCAAATACTCCTTTGAGACTGAAAAAGCAGCATAAATTACTACTAATGTGCTTGCAGAAAAATAAATGTGCACTTGAGGCACGAACATGAACAAATTATTCACAAGTGCTAAAAAAAGAGTTGCAGAGGACATCTACTTTCAGGTTCTAGGATGAGATGCCATGGTGTTACTTTGCCATCCAGGCATTTTGCAATGGTGCTGCTGCGATCATTCATGCTCTCGGTAGTGCTGAGAGATTGACACTAGCAGCAGTAGTTGACACTAGCAGCAGTAGGCACTGTGCACTGTACAGAGACCATTGGGAATGCACCACTTTTCCACTTAAGGGGGGACGCGGCTTTCAACTTCGGAAAAATGACCAAAACATCGTTTTTTTGAAACCCGCATATTCGGCTTCTATGTTTCCTATTCTGTGCGTCTGCAAAGTTTTTACGCTGAAAAGCGTCGCAAAGTGGCATAAAAAAATACTTTTGTCAGGCGCGGTGACAAACTATCAGCGCAAAAGGGCGAAAAAACGGCAATTTTCGGAGCGCTCTATCTCCGCAACGGTGCCACCGGGCGCGGCCATTTTGATATGGTTAGATCGGCCGAGCGATCGTTTTTCCGGTTCCGCTCGTCTCTTTTATCTTCGTTCATTCACAAACGCACAAACGGCAGAAAAGAAACGACGCACAAACGAAGCTAGAAATAAATGCTGAAGCGCTATTGGTCCTCCGGTCGGGGCGCAGAACGAAGATCCTCCTGATTGGATGTCGCGGGCGCAACGCAAGATGGCGGCCGCCTGAGCTGCGTAGCAAGCGGATTGAGTTCATTTTCGCCGCTTCGCTCGGCCGAGTTTCTGTTCAATCTGTGGTATTCAACACGGACGTTATCGCGATGGGAATGCCAGAGATAACGAGCCAGATTACGGGAAGTTGTGTGGCTCGAAAGGCGGAGGTCATCGAACGCTTCGTGGTGCGCGTGACTCTACCGTCGCCAGACCCCGGAGGGTGACGCGGTGTGCGCGCTTGCGATAGTGGTTCGTGAAGTGAACTTTTAGTCGGATTTGCGATGTTTACACGCTTAGTTAGTGCTGTGTTTTGACTGTGGGCTCGCTAGCCTTGAGAAAGAAACGGTCGACGCGTCAAACGCTGCGGCGCGCACGGCATAGCCGACGCGCATTGGAGCATCACATGACTGGGCAACCGGTTACGATTGAACGCCAGTAGTTGTAATTAATGCCTGCGACGTTAGTTTTAATCTTAAAAGCGACCTGACCAGCCATATCAGGTATAATCAAAGCTCGATATGTCGCGGTAAGCGTGCGCTGCGATGCGCGCGAGCCATATCGCCTTTCTTGCGCAATGTTTCCCGTGCACTTGTAATTTTTATGCAAACAGGTTTGAGTTAGTAATATAGGAATAAAATATGCTCTCTGCGTTAAAAATGTACGTTACTGTGGCAGCATTTAACAGTGATTTTTTTAGGGAAATTATTGATACCATTGCTCAGGGCATACTGGCTGTGCTGCGAGAAATATTGGATGCCTTGAATGTCAAAAGTAGTAAAAAAAAATATGCTCTTGCATTGAAGTTGGGAGTTATGCAGAATACTCTACCAAGCTTCAAAGTAGCTCATTTTCAACCTTGTGGTATGCAAACTTTTGGCAATGAACACCTGCACTATGAGTACTAAGTTGCTGTGCCAGGCAAGATAAAACATGAAAAAAAAGCCAAAAATGTTCAAATTTAAGTTAAAAAAATGCTTAACTTGTTGCCATGGTGACAACACTGCAAAAGGAGGTTGTCCAGTGCGATACAGCCAACCAACTAACCTACTTTGCATTGAAAGCCCATTGAAACCCATCTCCCCTCCGTTTGGTTTGCAAAGGGGGGTATGTACTCTTCACGGAGGAGCTGAAAATAATGTTTTCTGGAAAGAGAAAGGCTGAAAAGGCATTCCAATTTCAAGGCAAGGCCTTCCAGAAGCCCCATGTTCAAAAGGACATGAAAGTCTACAACCGTGACGACTTTTGATATGTGAAACCTATGTTGCAACTTCGGAAGCCGTTTTCTCAAAACAGTTTTTTTTGCCACCTGTGTCGCTTGTCCCAGGGATTTCTTCGTGACTGCTGGGTCTATTTTGATTCCGTTTCTTGCATTACATTCCTTGATGAACTGTTCAGGTCGTGACACTTTTAGTTTTCCAGATTTGTTTTTTGTGATTTTTTTATTCAAATAATCGTTCACAGTTGACATGCCTGTTGCACATTAACCTCTAAAAAAATGAAAACTAAAAAACATTGTGTTGTAAAAAAAAAATTCTAAAACTGTCACGACCTCGTCCATTCATTTGAGAATGCAAAGCACTTCGAACAAGTTTTCTATCATGTTTTATAAGCCGCTCAAGCTCGGTACAAGCGGAACAGAAAGAAAATTTCATACATAAAAAAGTTATCAAAATATTAACTTCAAATTTTTATGGTGTTATCACAGAAGCATTTCCAGTTGCTGTGCCAATTTTCATCAAAATCCACAAAGAAATAAAAAAGTTGATTTTGAAAGCCACGTCCCCCCTTAATTCTGCCTGCAGTTCATGCTGGGGCTTGATAAGCAAGTGACATTTTGTTGACCAGTTGTCACCCATCCATTGCCTGGTGCTCTGTGCCAATGTTTTTTTGCGAGGCCAGCACTAAAATGTGCCCAACACCACCATGACGTGTGAAATTGCGCTGCTGCTGTGGCGGCTAACATCAGTGCTGCGTGCTTGTACCCTGCTGCACTTACTGGCGCTAGCTCCAACAAGGGAAAACAAACTGCACTGTGCAGGCGAGCTGTTTGTTGAAATTGTGTTTAATTTCTTTTTCCCCGCCAGCATCTTTCCTGCAAGATCTGGGCAGCAGTGCACCGTGCAATGTCCCTCAGTTGCCATCCCGTGCATCATTCCTCTACTTCACGGTGCATGCAGGTATGAGGACCGCATCGACCGGGTGGAGGCGCGCATCACGGGCCGCCTGCGTGACCAGCTGGGCACGGCCAAGAATGCCAACGAGATGTTCCGCATCTTCTCGCGCTTCAATGCCCTGTTTGTGCGGCCGCACATCCGGGGGGCCATCCGCGAGTACCAAACGCAGCTGATGCAGCGCGTCAAGGACGACATCGAGGCGCTGCATGAGAAGTTCAAGGTGCAGTACACCCAGAGCAAGGCCTGCCGCATGAGCAAGGATCGCGACCTGCCGCCCGTCTCTGGATCCATCATCTGGGCCAAGCAGGTGGGTCGAGCAGGGTCTTCGTCCGGGGATCTGTAGGAATCGATTGCGGCTCAAGTGGTTTAGGGTAGGCCTCTCCACGGGGGAGTAAGCTGATGCCCAATGGCTGCAAATGGGAGCCACATTGTTAGTCCTGGTCCAGGGTTTGAACACAGATCCACCGCCAATCTGAGGCAGTTGTTATACCAACTTAACTAACCATGAGGCTAGCTGTTTGTAGTGTGAAGGTGAATGAATCAACTAGAAGTGAACGGCAGGTAGGATTCTACCTTCCCATGGTGAAGTTTCTGAAGAGGAAAAATTGACATGCAGCTCAATTGCAGCTGTATAGCTTTTTTTTTTTGAAAGGGGTCATGAAGACAAAGTACAAGTTTGTTTTATTCGAAAGATCCAGACGTTGAGCTGTGATGGCAGATTCGGAATTATGCATTTGGTACCGATTTTCAAAACGTGCGAACAAGGCTCGCACTTTTTGAGCTTCTTTGGTAGTGCTGTCTACCACCTGTGCCTTTGGTTGCATGAGGTCGTTTGCACCACCGGTTGTGCTTGAGGTGGCGCAGCTGAGTGTACCTTAGGCTTGGATTTTCGTTGGTTCGTCTCTGGGGCGACGATTTGCACATGATTTGTAGTTGTCGCAGTGTTGCTGGTGCGAGGGCTGTTTTTTGGGTGTTCAGGTTGACTTTGTGTGAGCTGTTTTATCTCGGCCCTCACTTGGTCAATTGCCTTTTGTGCTTGGTCTTTTATACCCTGCGATTTGTTGGGCTGTCTTTCACTGTATGAAGGGTAAGTAGAGGTGCCCGCAACAACGACTGACCATCTAGCAGTCGCATTCTCAGGGTTGTTAGCTTCCAGATGGCATTCATCCCTAGTGCTTCTGCGTGTGCGGCTGTATGAGCAGCCACGCGTCACATTAGTCACGTTTATTGCCTTTTGTCTGGGTGGTTGAGGGTCTTCTTGTTTTGAACCTTGATTGGCACAAGGGGGCTGATCGCTAAATGACCAGGCTCCTTGCAGACAGCACAGAAACTACGTTCTTCACAGTCCGTGTTGTCAATCACGTCGTGCTTTTTGCCGCAAGATATGCACACTCTGAGGTTGGGGCAATGGTGAAGCATGTGTCCTGTCTGGTGGCACTTGTAACACACAAGGGATCGAGGTTTGTACGGGTAGACCTTGATCAACTCGTAATGATACCTGACGACTCTGGGAAGCTTGCGTGTGGCAAATGTGATGACTGCTCTGTTGCTTTTTGCCCATTCTTTTGACATCCAGTAGGGTGGTTCTTTCGTAGAGTTGATTCATAATGTGCTTGTCTGAATCGCCATCTTCGACTGTGATCACGCCTTTGCTGGTCTGTTCGGTGCTCCGCAAAAGTACCGTATAATGCGGAATATAGGTCGAGGCGGAATATAGGTCGACCCCCTTACCTTGTAGCCGAAAAATGCAAAAAAAAAATAATTAGGTACCAACAATTGTTTTATTGAGACTATAACTTGTTTCGTCTCAGATTACTCATTTAAAACTGTCTGAAGTGTCGTCGGACCACTGCTTCTGGCTCGCTGTCGTCCTCGTTGCAGTCCAGGGAATTGCTTATGCAGCGCTTATTAAACACTCGCAAGATGATGTCATCGTGAAGCGAGCGCAAAGCATGGGACACTCGTGTGCAGACCGGAACGACAGCCAGTCTGTGCAGGCGGTCAGCAAACGTCTTGGGGTATCCATTCGTAGAGACATCGCACGACGCTAGTGGACAAAATTTGCCCCTTTGTACAGCAGCACAGGTGCACAGAGCAGCGCCCATGAAACGAGGCCTTCCGAGCGTTGCATACTGAGAGGTGCCCCTTCAGCTAATGCCGCTAGCAACGCTTCTTTTGGTGATACCGAACTGGCGCAAGGCGGACACGTCATTGGCCTTGGAAAACCACCAACTTTTCTTTTAAATGCTGCTGTAAACTGGCGCCAAGTGCCTAAACTCATTTTGAGCAAGAAGAAAATTGCACGCACACATTCGCCGACAGCGAGAGAAGCAACAAAACAAAGATGGCGTCGCGTGCGATTGATGGTGGTGGCGATGGTGCCTTTGGGGTTTGGATGGGCTCGATGGGCTTCCCGGCCGCCAGATGACAACTGCCAGTGACTGCAATATAGGTCGAGGGGTGACTTTTCGGCAAATTTTTCTGTAAAAAATCTCGACCTATATTCCGCATTATACGGTACCATTTCCACTTCCACATGCACAAAACCATTTTCGCTTGGCACGGTCAACTTCTTTGCGCTGCAAAGTCAAGTTGTTCTAAATAAGGCATGAACAGGACTGAGTTGGCTTTGTTCTTTTCAAGGGTAGCCATGCCGATATTGCTTGGCTTAGTTGCAGTACGGGTGAGAAAATCTCTGCGCTTGCGACGGCTGTGCCATACACTCCAAAGATCGTTAGGGTTAGCATCGTCTTCGCCGTCATGCGGTTCCAACGGTCTCTTTTTCTTCAGCTCGGTGGGGTTGCCGGAAGTTTCAGACTCGTTCACATTGCGTCCATTTCAGCGGGTTCAGTATGCTGCACTGGCGCTGTGGAGTCCATGTTGTGAAACGCCGTCCATTGGGCTGGAATCGCTGCAGTGCACGGCATTGGCGGATCCAGAGGGGGGGTCCGGATGTCCTGACCCCCCCCCTCAACTTGGGAATTTGTACCCCCTAGAAGATGACCCCTCAGGTCGTAGAAAAAGTCTGGTACGTCACTGAGCTGCTTCCACACTTCTTGTAAACCGGAAGGGCTCTCTCCATGATCTGCTATCCCAGTTCTCTGACGTGTTTGACGGGAATTTGGGTCTTGCAAAGGGCTTCGTGCATAAAGTCAAGATACGCAAGGATGTTGCTCCTGTAAGCTCTAAACTACGACACTTGCCGTTTGCGGTGAAGGAATCTGTGGAAGCTGAACTGAATCGGCTAGAACAGGCAGATGTGATTGAGAAAATTGAGTTCCCCTTGGGTCTCCCCAATAGTTGTAACGAAGAAAAAGAACGGGAAAATTAGGATATGTGTATACCTGCGGGAACCTAACAAAGCAATCATTGTGGACTCCTTTCCCCTGCCCCACACTGAAGAGTTGCTACACAAGCTGCATGGTGCAAGGTTCTTTTCGAGACTGGATTTGGCCTCGGCCTATCACCAATTGACTCTTAGCCCAGACAGCAGGGACCTGACTGCTTTCATCGCAGAGCATGGGCTGTACAGGTACAAGCATGTCTGTTTTGGACTCGCTTCGGCACCAGCTGCTTTCCAGAGAATGATGACTACAATCTTACAAGGCTGCAGAAATAATCTCTGCCACGTGTGGTGACTCGGTGGGCGGCGGATACAACATAATGAATATTTTTTTCTATTTTTCTATTTGTGGTTTGAAATATTTCAGTGAATAAAAAAGACTATCCTCATCCTCCTTTTTATCATCATTATCATCATCATCATAATCATCACTGGTAGAAGCTGACTCCCCCCTCAGAAATAACATGGATCCGCCCCTGGTGCACGGCCCGTGCCGAAGCGCTGGCCCTTTAGTGTGGTCGTTCAATGGAACTAGGCCTAATGTGGCCTTGGTCAACAAAGTAACTCGGAAATCGCCACGAAACACTGAACTTGCTCACTGCACGAACAAGCGCCACGCCTTCTTTGGTAGCAGTGACGCGCGATGACTACTCTCCTTTTCCACACCCAGGTGATGTAAAAGTGGTTCAAAAATCCAGTTTTTGTTGCAAAAATGAAAGCGAAACTGATTTTGAAAGGGCATTTTCTGAGCTAACCCCGAATATCCTTACTTATTCCAGAAACTCTTGGAACGCTATGAAAAGGGCCTCTCAAAGTATTGTTCAAATTGAACAATTTTAAATAGGCACGTTAACGAAAGATTTAAGCCTTTGGCTGAACCTTCTCTAAGACGATTAACTGTTGTCTAAGACAGGCTGTGGGGGGTAGATGGTTGGGTAGATGGTTTCCTGTCAGTGCTAGGTACATGCCTGCCACAAAAATGCAGAAAGTTGTGCCTGCTTAGCACTGTACGGAGCACTGTGCACAAGAGAACATTGTTTTCGCTGCCTGCGCCTTGCGTGTGTCGTGGCTTGCCACCATTGATAGGCGTGTACCATTGACTGGCACCTGCTGCCCTGGTGCTGTCCCACCAGATTGACCGGCAGCTGTCGGTGTACATGAAGCGGGTGGAGGACGTGCTGGGCAAGGGCTGGGAGAACCACGTGGAGGGCCAAAAGCTGAAGAGTGACGCGGACAGCTTCCGTGCCAAGCTCAACACGCAGCCCATCTTTGACGAGTGGTCCCGCCAGGTGCAGCAGCGGCAGCTGGGCGTCACGGGCCGGATCTTCGCCATTGACAGCCAGCGATCACGCACAGGCAACCAGCTGCGTCTCAAGGTCAACTTCCTGCCCGAGATCATCACTCTGGCCAAGGAGGTGGGTGGGCCGCTTCCTCTGCCCTGGCACCCGCCCTTTCTGGGCTGCAACTATAAAGACTGCTGTAGCCGGGGCAGAGGATGTGTGAACCTGGACGGGGGGTGGCTTTTGCACCATTTTTTTGACGTGACGGTTTGTAGAGTTTGTAGAGTGTAGAGTGATTTTAAGAGTATTCACTGCAATGCTGATTGCCCAAAAGCACATTGCATCTGCATGGAGCGGTGGCCACTGTTCTCTGTCTGGGACCCCTTGCGTTGTGGCTGTTGCATGCACAGAGAGGTCTGGTCTCGGACAGTGAGCTGGAGAAAGACGGGATAGTTCAGTTTGGAAACAAAGCCAGAACAAGTCAATAGCCATTAACAGTAGTCTTTTGTGTTGAGAACTGGGTGCTAGTGCAGGTGGGATTAAAGCATGGGTGACATTGTCCAGTAAGGACAAACGGAACAGCCAAAATTTTCTGTGCTTGTGTCTTCCGACTGCTTTTGGTCACCACTTGGCAAATGGCATCATTTGTTCATACAGTTCATTGGAGGGCTGGGGGTGAAAGCCGCAGGCAAGGTTTTAAAAGGTCACGTGTATTTGTTGAGAAATATATTCAAAAGGGGTTTACGCTTATGGGGAATTGATTTATTTCATCTTTTATAAAAACATATTTAGTTGCCCTATAGCCTTTTCCTCGCATTCAGGAAGCATGTGCGGCTGCATGCTCGGAAGTGGTTAGCGGAACAGCCCGTGCAAATTAATGCCACGGTGTAAGGCACAGGCATGGCTTTGGTTGGGGAAAAGCAGCCTTACAACCTAGGCTTTACTGCATCTAGCCATGGGGAATTGCGGTTTGAGGGCGTCTCTCACACAGTGGTTAGAGCCATGTGTCATGGCCGCCCCTCCTCCTGTGTTCTGCAGGTGCGCAACCTCAAGTGGATGGGCTTCCGGGTGCCCCTGGCCATAGTGAACAAGGCACACCAGGCCAACCAGCTGTACCCGTTTGCCATCTCGCTCATCGAGAGCGTGCGTACCTACGAGCGCACCTGCGAGAAGGTTTGTGGAGACCTTGCAGGGGCTAGTCTACTGGCGGTGGGGCACATCTTCGGCAAACTAAGCCGCTGACTGGGCTCACAGTTGCTGCATTGGGCTGTTGCTTACAATAGCCTTCTGTTTTTTTTCTGACAAAGATACTGTATTTGCATGACACTAACTTTCCCCCGATTGTAACATACGGGGGAGTTTACGTAGGAAAATTCGAAAGAATAATTGAACAGCAATTCTACCGCGCAGATGTAAAATATATGACAATACCTGACAGAAGACGTTTTGAAGGAAAACGCAAGTTGAAAAGTCCAGATTTTTTGAAAAAGGTCACTTTGTTTTATGTTGCGTTTTAATTCTTGCATTGCGTTTTAATTAAGTTTCATTTCTGAAAATATCAGGTCAAAATTAGCACGAGAAATTAGTCAAAAATGGTTGTAAGTGGAAAGTGGTGACGAGAAATTGCCAAAAGTCTCTAAAAGCCTGCTCCCCTTGCATCGTCCTATGCGGGAGTGCGGCGCCGTCTGCCGTGTGCGATCGGCCATGCGTGTAGTGTAAGCCATGTTCTCCAACTTTCACTGGCCGTAGTCTCGTATTTTCACAGAAAAAAGAAAAACAAGAAAAAAGTGAATGTTGAGCGTTTTGAATCGTGTGGCACAGTGGGGGCTGCCGCCAGTGAAAGGCACCTGATGGCGATTCGATTCAATGGCTGCGCTTGTTCAAGAGTAGTACTTATTGATAATTTTGTGAAGCTTTCTCTGCATTCTCGTGTGATGGCCAGCCCGAAAAAGCGCAATTTCAACGCCCGGAAGTATAGGACGCAAGTATTGAGGAAGGAGGCAAAAGATGGTTCAGAAAGTGACAGAGAAGGCCGGCATCCTTGATGCTCTTACGGCCTCTAGGCCCACAGCTGCCACCAATTACCGCTACGGTGGTTGTGATATCACCTCCATTACGGAAAATTAATGCTGCAGGGTTTTAACAACTTGCAATACGTAGTACGTAAGGTTGTCTTCACAGTGGCAAAGTTTAGTGCAATGACAATAGCATTTCCGCTAATGCAGATGTGTAATGCCTGTGCTACGCGGCAACTTTGGATTGACAATTGGACTCTCGCCCACAACTCAACCCTATGTATTTACAATGGGGCACTCAATAGACAGTTGGTTCAACGGCCTTCGGAAGGTCTTTGAAATGGTTGTATAAGACTTTCAATTTTGGAATTTCTCGTAACTTTTACTTTTTGCGGAAAGTCTTTAGGGAACTTGGAATTGACCTATAGAAATGAAATTTGACACACGCATACTTCAATATATGTAGAATGCAATTATCTACTTGGAATTGTGATATCTTACAAAAGGATTTATGAAATCACCAGGGTATTAATCCAGCATATTGCAAAAAAACAAAAAGAAAAAAGCTGACTTTTGTAATTTCTTTTGCATAGTTCCAGTAGTTGTGAGAAGTTTTTACCTTGATAATTGCACTCTGTGATGTCCAAAGGAATAAATAAGCTACAAGAAGATGCTTTTCGTGGACATTTACTACACATAGGTTTCTGCAAAAACCACTAAATTTGCTGTCATGTATCACACAACTGAACTGCTGCAGCCACACAAACACTAATGGTATATTTGAAATTTGCACGAAAAAGTCACTGTCTGAATTTTGAAAGCTGTAGTGCAAATAATAAATAAGGTTATTTCGAGAGCATCTCCCTAATTAAACACAACTGCAGCAACAAAATACCTTGTGCTTCATGAACTTGGTTACCGAGCTCCTTCTTGGCCTAAAACCTTCATAATTTAAAAAGTAATGGGCTGTTGGTTCATTCATTGCTTTACAAATTCGGCCAGGGAGTCTCGAAGTTCTCAAAAATGTCTGCTTGGCGCTGGTGAATCCTTCCCTCGGGGTCTTGTATGAAAATATATGGCACTGCCCTGTTTATGCCAATTGTGCATGCATGAGTCTAGAAAGCCCAGTATGTGGGATGCCACCCGGCTCCCCTCGCTTTTGGCAAGTAAAGTAACTTAGCACTTCGAGGACACTTTACAGTGGCACCTCTTCGGACCTATAACGACTGAAACGAAGCAGCAGCATCAGTGTGTCTAACATCTGGCTAAGGTATGCCACAATTTTTCAGTGATGTGATAGGTGTGCCAATTGCGCCTAACTACGCCAACAGGTAAATCCTGCTACAAGGACTCTTATTTCAAGCAATCTGCGGCAATCTTGCGCCGAAGCTTCGTTTCGCTGGGCTTCCTCCGTGTGGTGTGCTCTTTACGCCACGAGCGTTGAAGAGGAGGGAATCATGGAGTGTTTTCTGCTTGCGAAAATTCACCGCGCATGCCACAGGTGCGCTGCCGCTGCCGTGGAACAACCACACGCTGTGCACAGCGCGGCTGGCCACGGCAACATGGCGGTGGCTTCGGCTGCGAAGTGGTGTGGGGATCTCGAGCGACTGCATCTAACAACTCTCTAAAATGTGGCTCAAGGCACACACGAAGTTGCATGTGCGGTAAAGGAGCTTATAATGGGCCCCGCAGGGGCACCTTGTACGTTCAAGGTGACGGTAGTGGCGAAACCGCGGACCCCAAGCCCATGTGGGTTGGACCCACCCACGCTTTAGGCTGTGCGTGGCTTAGCCGTGTCCAGGGAAAAGGGGATCCTGGTGGCTGAGCCGACACCGAGGTTGTTGTGGACCTTAGGGCCCCTTGGTGGAGGCAACACGCCACTGTGGCCCTCGCTTCTTGTAGACGGCACCCCCGGACTGACCCGGCCGAGGGGGAATCAGCCAGTCGCCCTTTCCTGTCTCCCTCTCCACTCTTTCGCTTTCCTGTCTTCTTTCTCCATCTTTCCTGTCCTCTATTTTTTCTACTTTCCGATCTCCTCTTCCAGGCGGCAAGGGTTAACCCTGTGTGAATGGCCACCCTAGGTTTCTTTATGCAGGGTTATAGTGGCCACGTATGGCTAACGCAAGTTTGCGTTCCCGTGTTGGGCTCCGAGGTGGGTGGCCAGCATGGCTGCTGAATGTTTATGTGCTAGTTTATGGCTACGACAAAACCTCCTCATGATCGGGCTCGGAAACGAGTTCGCACCGCAGTAAGCTACCCTGTATCAAGGGTCCCATTCCAACTAAAAGAACAAAGCTTTCCAAGATTTCTTGTTATCGAATCCACCGACAGCCAGTGCCCCCTGCGAAAGACCTCGCCATTCGTAGTCGCTAAAGAACTGGAAGCTGTCCTCGGCGGTAAATGCAAAGCTACAAAGATGTCCTCTGGAGGTATCCTCATTGAATGCGAAAACAAAGCCCAGGCTGATGCAGTGTTTGCAATGCAAAGGTTAGCAAACCTAACTATAAAAGTATCGGCTCACCGAAGCCTAAACTCATGCCAAGGAGTGATTTCAGATCCTGACCTCGCAGACCTCACGGAGGATGAAATCTTAGAGGGCCTGCAAGAGGAAAATGTTACTGCTGTCAGGCGTATCATGATCCGACGTAATGACATTGACATCCCCACTAATCACCTTGTCTTGACTTTCAACTCCACCAAGCTTCCTGAATCCCTGAAACTTGGCTATGTAGTCCATCGAGTCCGTCCATACATCCCAAACCCACGCCGGTGCTTTAAGTGCCAGAGGTTTGGTCACACACTGCAGAGCTGTCGGGGCAAAGAGACGTGCGCCAAGTGCGCGAGTACTGATCATCACGCGAACTCCTGCGCAGCGCAGGAAGTAAAGTGTGTCAATTGTGCAGGGCCACACCCTGCGTACTCATGAAATGCCAGAAATTCCAAAATGAAAAAGAAATAATGTCTATCAAGGTAAAAGAAGGTCTGTCAATCCAAGAAGCGCGAAGACGCTTCTCGTTTGTGCAAAAAGGCACTTTCGCCGAGGTGGCGCGCCGGGGGGCCGGGCCGCCTCGGGCATCGGTAGGGACGCAGTTTAGCTCTGCTGACCTGGCCCTTGCCCAGTCTCCCCCCGTGCAGCAGCCAGCACAGCCACAGCCGACTGCATGTGCTCCGGCCCCCGAGGCTGTGCAACCACCGGCCCTCTCTGCTCCAGCTGAGGAGGCCATGGACGTTGTTCCCTCCACCTCATCCCTTTCAGGACCCCAAAGGGGCACTGGAAGACACTCAACATCTCTCCTACCCGTGCCTTCTAAAGGTACTGGGAAGAACGCATCCAAGATCCCTGCAAGGAGTGAACCTCCTGCAAGGAAACCACCTGACAAAAAGTAAAAAAAAAAAAAAAAAAAGTAATTGTACCTTATCCAAAAAACTAAAATGCCGGTTCCCTTCATCCACTGGAACTGTAGAGGTTTAATTCACAACATTGACGACATACACAAGTTGTTAGATGAATATGAGCCCCAAGTGGTGGCATTGCAGGAGACAAATTTAACAAAAAGACACGATAAAATTCTCCGCAGTTATCACCTCCTCAGAAAGGACAGAGAAGAGAGCACCCGCGCTTCAGGGGGTGTGGCTTTGGTTGTGGCACAGGGCACAATTCTAAAGTCAATACAACTTGACACTACACTGGAGGCCGTTGCAGCACAAGTTTATGTCAACAAACTGGTCACTGTTGTCTCACTTTATCTGCCACCATCTGATAATGTGTCATTACAGGAACTTAATGATCTTATTGAGCAACTGCCTGCACCATTTGTTATTATGGGGGACTTTAATGCCCATCACTGCCTATGGGGAGGTGACAAAATCGACAGTCGGGGAAAACAAATCGAACAGTGGTTAATGAATAACAGTCTTTTTGTGTTCAATAATGGAGACAAGACATATTTTTCTGCGGGTACGGGAAACTTTTCTGCGATAGACCTTTGTGTTGGGTTGCCAGAGCTCGAGATGGACTTTGAGTGGAGTGTAGTGAACGATCCACACGGAAGTGACCACTTTCCCGCCTTGTTGCGAGACGTGCAGCCACTTCCAGCCGTCAAAAACTGTCCACCCCGATGGAGGCTCGAGAGAGCAGACTGGGGAAAATTTAAGGATCTGGTCAGTTTTCTGGTCAGTTCTGGTCTGGTCAGTTAAGGATCTGCTCAGGCTTACTGCCGCAGAGGATATTTGATGGGCGCTTTCGTAAGCGGTGTGGTGAAAATTTCGCCCACGTTGTCTGCTTTTTTTCTTGAATGCCCCTCAAGTTGCGTTTTAGCGAGCGGTTAGAAGTGGTCGCTGGAGCTACCCACATCGCGCGGGTGGTCTCCGTGGCTGCGTAGTGCGCCTGCGGCTTGCAGGGCGCGTTTTTGCGGGGAGAAAACGCTCCATGCGGTTCCTGCTGATGCCTGCGTAGACGATTAAGCTCCGATAGAAACACAGTGCGCCAGCCGTGTATGCGCGCCACGTTTTCTTTTGCATAAACCGCTTCACGGGATGAACACTTGATTATAACCGCGAAATTTCAATGTGACGAAGTAAATTACGAATTTTACCGACTTCGTTACATCGAGGTTTAACTGTATATACCATCATCCGCGCCGCTTGTGAAAGCGACCATGCAGTATCTGCTGGGGTGGTAAGCCTAAACATCTGAGTCAGCTAGCTGTCTGGAGCACTTTGAAACTTCCGCCATGAGGCGCGCGCCTCCCCATTGGGGCAAGTTGGCAAGGTCTTCCCACTGTCGCGATATCGTCGATGCGGGCGTGAAAATGTCGTTCGGAACGCCGAGGCGCACGAATCTCGTGTAAAAGCGTGCCATGTGGTTCACGCGTTACTATCTGCATTTCAATAAAGCTTGGCAAGTTAGCACAGAAAATGGGAGAGGCTTTTGCCCTGCAGTGGGCGTTAGATAGGGTGGTGGTGGTGGTGGTGGTGGTGGTGGTGGTGGTGGTGGTGATGATGATGATGATTTTAATTATGATGAAAGCTTGGCTGCATGACTAACTCCGAGGGGTCGAGATGGAGAGGGCATTGCAAGGGTAGCTAGCAGAAAAGGGGAAAGGGACGAAAGTTCAAGATGGCTTAATTTGGTACCGGCTGTAATCCGGCTCATTCAGCAGTTTTGAGCTTCCAAGAAAGCGATCTTGCCTGACTCAACATGTCGTTCAGGAGGAACGCTACAGGAGTGCTTCAGGAAAGCATTTTGTGATGAAACTTTTTTTTGCAATGCTACTCTTTGTGAAGATTGTGGTTGACGTTTTCATTGATTTTTTTGTCTTCATTTCAAATAAGTTAGCCGTTGGTCTACCTACTCAATGATCATCATAGGTGACCGTCTTCACAAGCTGGGTGGGCGCTTCATGAAGACAGTCTTACCGCTCAAAAAAAGCCAGAGGGTTGCCGTTGTTGCAAACCTAGTCCCCTGCAAATTGGAAAGCGAGTGTAGAAGTCGGAGAGGTATGTAGCAAGCGATTTCGTCTTGGGAACCCGGAGAGAAAGACATTTAGGCTATGAGCTAGAAGCTTTTACATACAATGCACTCAGTACACTCTGTTGCATGTCACTGTGTTCTGTTCATTATGGTTTTACGAAACGTTCTGTAGCCATTATGGTTTTACGAAACGTTCTGTAGCCTACCGATTGAATGCAACCCCGACAGGCCTCCTGCGCTGGAGTTTTGGCGACATGCAGCGCCCCTAGCGGCCAACGCCTCTGGGTAGTACAAAAGCAGACGACCCTCGCCGCCCTCCATGTGTTTTCAATTACAAGCCAGAGTGAAAGTTGGTTGTGGCGCTTTGTGGCGTGTTTAAATCACTGCATACTGTATGAAATAGCCCCTAAAGTAGCTGCAGAGGCTAAACAAAATAATATCCGCAAAAAGAAGCCGATTTGTCGAATTTCTTTTGAGCGATCGCTGTCGCGGTGGTCGCGGCGTGGGACAGTACTATATGGCCAGGTCGGGTGGTTTAACTGTTTGACGACAGTTAGAGTTTTTTCTTCTTGCGTGCGGTCGACAAAGGAAAGTTCACGAGTAGCATAAACACGGAACGCTGCTCATCTTACATCCTGAGGTAACTGCAAATGTTGCTTCATCGGGAGCATGCAAGCGAACGCAAGAATTGCGCAGCCGACTCAGCTGGCCTGGCACCGCTTTTGAAACGAGTGGAAATTTTGTTTCGTATTTTCGCAAACTAAATGATTCTTGCGTAACGTTTTACGCCGCACGATTTACGAACGGCAGGGTACATAGCGAGTAGGTGGGGCAATAGCGCCAATTAAATAAACAAATTAACCGCTATTAAAGGACGCAAAACACGCACCAAATCACACGCCCTGCAGAGATGTGTACTTCTATAACATCACATAACATAGTCGCATACACGGCGCGTGGCCCCGAATATTTCTATACGATCATCATGACTGTGTTGGTTTTCTAGTGCAGGGGTCGTACGCCAACACGCCAGTTATGACTTCAAATGGAGTTAGACAGCGAGACAAGAACAGAGAAGTGGCGTCCTCCAGTTGAATTGCCCCCCCCCCCCCTCTCCCATCTTCACACTTCGCCAGATTATTGTCAAATATTATTAGAAATTCGCTGGATTTTTTCTCTTTGCATTCAAAGCCCCCCCCTCCCCCTCCTCCCCCGCCCCCCCTATTTGCCGTCCAGCCCTCGGCTGTGTAGGCTGCATGGAACTCAGCCGTTGCTGACACTGATTCTAGGCTATTAGGTGCGAACTGGGAATGTATGCTGCAAGAGCGTAATTAAGTAAAGTGAGAGCAAACAAGGAAAGCGAGCGGCCTCTTAGTTCGCCCGACCACTTTGTTTTACGGCCACTAATTTCGGAATCGAAAACAGATTTCACGCTTCTGACGGTGCCGGCATTTTGTCACTGAGACACGCAACAAAACGACAAGCTAACGCTGCACCATGTATTCGTAACGGCGACGCAAACGAGCACTTAATGAAAGCGCACGCATAGTGTGCAGGTACGCAAAAGAGCGGCGCACCGCAGCCGGCGAGCCTGTGGTCCGTCGGACTCGCTGGCTTTTAAAGCGCGATCATCGCCGATTGCGTCACTCTTCTTTTTTGATCGGCTGTTTTTGAGAAGTCTTTGTCACCTATGAGTATTAGTTTAAACTAGAAATTTTACTTAAAATTTCACTTCGTACGACCATCGATCGGTGAACCTGCGAGTAGCAGACGCCGTCACGGTCCCGGCACTTTCGTCGGCGCTGTAAACGTGTTTAGCGCTGCAAAGCTTTTCCCCCTAATGCCAAGTTGATCGCTGAAATAGATCTGATGAGTCGGGGATGAGCTGGTGACCACGTCGCAAAATAATCGGGAGTGCCGAGCTCATTTTGCTTCTGTCAACACGGGATCCTATGGGACCCGCACAGCTTTGTACTACCCGGAAGTACTCCCCGGAAGCCGCTTGCGCAGCGCCCCCTGGGCAGCGCAGGAGGCCTATAGTCATTTTTAAAATAAAACTTCAAGTTCTTTCATGATCTGTTGGCTCATGCAGTGAATGCATGTACACGCTCCCACGAACTCGTTCAGTGCTTGTTTTGAGACATTTCATAGTTACTGCTAAAAGACATCTGTGTGGCAGAAACTCGTCTGCGCCAAAGGAATTTTTCTTGTTTAAACATTTCTGTGTTTAGGATGCTGCTTTTGGGGCTCCTCTCGGTTGTTTTGCTCCCCTTCTAGTAATATTTTTCAAATCTTAATGCTCATTCTGGCTGCTCCAAAAGCAGATTTTGCTGCTCTAAAACCTACTTTTGGTTGCTCCAAAACCTGCTACAAAATGACTCGATACAATCACATCACTGTTTTTTGTATGGGATGTAGATGGAATGTTTTGGATTGGATTGAATTTGAGTTCTTTTAGTGTTGGTGGCCGTAGCGATGCTGCTAGCTGCTTTGCAGCTGATTACGTTTTTGAACTCGGTTGCTAGCCACTTTGCAGCAGATTCTGCTTTTGAGCCCGATTATAACATGCATGGAAATTTGAAAGCTACTTGTATGAAAAAAAAAGTGTTCTGTAATGATGCAAATATGGTATGTGCCTTAGTAAACGTGTTTGCCCCCTCCCTGACTGAGCAGTCGGCTTGTGGTCATCTTGCGGTGCTTATTGTTTTGGTGCCTGTGCCTTTAGTAGTTAATATTGTGCGCTTTTTCCTCCCCCTCTGCTGTGAATGTGTTGCAGGTGGAGGAACGCCCTTCCATCACGCTGCTGATTGCTGGCCAGAAGCGGGATGTACAGACCCTCATTGCCGAGGTGAGCGAGTCCGGCAGCAAAACTGGTTTTTGGAGAAACCCTAGTCCTGAAATTGTTTTTGTTGGCTTTGAGCTTATGTGTTTGTTTTGAAAGCAAAAATCGTAATTAGCACAGGCTTACTGAAGACCCAGCTGCTCCTACTACTGCCATGATGTCACACTTGTTTGCAATGGTTTTTCTTGCTATGTCTTCCTTCCATATCCTAACCTCAAATTCCAAAGCCATTTAATGCTCAATATCGACTTTTTGTTTGTTCCCGCATATGTTTAATATGTTAAACGTGCTAGCAATGTGCTCGAGCTAGCCCTGCAGACTTTCCAGTGTGGTGTCATAGCTATGTTGCAAATAGGCAGGGCAGATGATGCGAGGGGAATGGCACTTCTGAATGGAATTCTCCTTAAAAAAAATGGCTGCCAACAAAACTGCGAAAATTGCCTTGGCACCCTAGACCTCAGTTTGGTTAGGTAAATAGACAATGTGTACAACTCAATTCGATGTCTTTGTGAGAAGCAGGGTGACAAGCCAGATCGGGCTGTATACAGAGTTGGGCTCAGTGTCTTGCTTCTCATTTCATACTGCTGGAGCAGGATGAGGGACCGCGGATCATTTGCAACAGGGGCACAAGGTCTTTGGATCTGGAATTTTCTCCGTCTTGCACTGCTTTCTGATAACGCGGCATGCTTTGTAACCTGCTCTTTTCTATAACTCTCTCACTTTATCTCTCTTTCAAGATGCTTCGTACAGCTTCAAGTCACTGCACCGTAAGTTATTGCTGGAAGCATGCGTTGTGTGCCTTTCACTTCAGTGGAAGTGGGTTAATGGCTGTTTGCTAAGTCGATTTTCTCTGGATTCTTACTCATGTCATGGCTTGTGCGTCCGTGGTCCAAGATAATTGTATGTGGCCATCGGCAGCATCCAATCTTTCAGTACCTGTGGTTTTTATCACATTTATCTTCAAGCTTACCACTAAGCTTTCCGTATGCAGATCATGAATGCTTCCAGTCATCCCGATAGACCCATAAAGAAGTGGTCTTCCCGTTACCAGAGTTTTTTTTTCAGAACACGGCACCTTGGGTATATATTTGTTGCTCAAGACTGCTGCATAATTGAATTTGAAGTCGTACTCCTTAAGGGGAGACGCGGGTCGAAAAATCGCGTTTTTTTCGGAAATTTTCACTTTTTTGTTTTCACTCGTATTAGATTCTTTGAACATTCACGTTTACCAGAAATTAATTTCAATCGGTAATTCATATCAGAAGTTACTGAAAAATGCATTCAAGTAAGTCCCGGCGACCTAAAAAATCGCTGAAATCTGCCGAAATCGACGTTTTTCGGCCCCCTTTACATCGAGGCAGCGGCACCATGCGCCATTTGTAATCACTGAGGCGGGTAGAGTTGTCCATGCTCTCTCAATCGCAGTCTCGCAGAGTCTCGTCCGGAAAGAAAAAATACTATAAAATAGCGTTTTTTGAAGCGCCCCTGCGTGCCGTTTGAATCGCGCGGCACGTCACGTGGTGCCGGAGCGAGCGCGCCATTGGCTAGCGCAGCGCCCGCTTGTCGCTTTGGCCCCGCGCTGCATCGCCAACTGAACTTCGCGAGGATTTATTCGATTAGTTACGCGATGAATCCTGCCAGAAAGCAGGTGTACAAGGTGAAAAAGTACCGGACGATAAACAAGTATGTGGGAAAACGTCGTAAAGTGCGTCGTCAGACTGCCGCAAAGGCGAACGGCCCGGAGAGGTCTAGGCCTAACCCCAGCGTCGGCAACGATCGCGACGACGACTTCGCCGGCGGCCTCGATGCTGCTGCAAACTTCGTCAGCGCCTCACAAAAAAAACTGGAGTTTTTTGAGAAGAACGAAAGGCATGCGCGTGATGGCGCATCGTCAACAGTGCTGTGCGACATCGATGCGATGACGGCACTTGTGGGCGGAGCGGCGTGCCCGTCTTGCCGTGAACACAAACTTGTTGTTCGCGAGGTGGCAGAACGGCGCAAAGGACTTTCGTCCTATCTCGAGTTGCGGTGTGAGAACAGTGAGTGCGCGTCTTGTGTTCTCTCTTCTACACGTACGTCGAGGCGTGTTGCCTCTGGCGAAGCCGCTGCAGCATCTGATGGCTGCGCGGAGGTGGTGCACTACGGCAACGGGAGCTCGCGCGATAGCTTCGCGGCGAATGTGAAAGCTGTCGTAGCCTCGCGTGCCATAGGCATCGGACATGACCAGCTTTCGCGGTTTTGTGCGATTGTTGGACTGGCAAAGCCCATGCACCACAAAACCTTCCAGGCAATCAGCAAGAAGGTTCACGATGCTGCTATGAGGGCCGCAACCGAAAATTTGAACCAGGCAAGAGCTGTGACAAAGCAGGTGGTTGATGGTAGTGACGTGGCCGTAATGTACGACGGAACTTGGCAGAAACGAGGCCATAAAAGCCATAACGGAGTCGGCGCGGCTATCTCCCTGGACACCGGCCTGTGCTTAGATTTCGAAGTCCTGTCGAATTACTGCCACGCTTGCAGTCTACACAATGACATGGGCTCTGAAGAGGAAATCTGGCAGGCCTACCACAGACCTGTCTGTGAGAAGAACACCGACAGCTCCTCTCATGGCATGGAAGCCGAAGCAGCACTAAAAATATGGGAGCGCACATTGCTGTACGAGTCTCCACTTCGCTTCACAACATTTCTTAGTGATGGCGACAGCAAAGCGTACAACGGAGTTTGTGACGCCAAGGTGTACGGTGCAGATGCCATCTGCAAGGAGGACTGCACTAATCATGTTGCAAAGCGCCTAGGCACTGCCATACGCAAATTGCCGACACAACTGCCCAGAGGCGAGAAGCTCAAGCCTGCCACCATTGAAAAGCTGCAGACATATTATCAGATCGCCATCACTAGCAATAGGGGCAACCTTCGGGACATGTACACTGCCATATGGGCGTCATACTTTCACTCTTGCTCCACTGATGGTGCTGGCAGCCACAACTTCTGCCCACCAGGCCAAGAATCATGGTGCAAGCACAAGCGTGCTGAAGCAATGGGCGAGCCTGCACCACAGCATACACCACTTCTGACGAAGGCACAGGGTCGGGCACTGCTGCCCATATACAAGCGCCTTTCTGACGAGAAGCTGCTGGCCCGATGCCTTCAAGGGAAAACTCAGAACGCTGCCGAGTCTCTCAACAGTAAGGTGTGGCTGCTGTGCCCCAAAACAAAGTTTGCTTCCCGGAGTGCTGTGGAGACTGCCACAGCCATTGCTGTGCTCTGGTATAACCGGGGCCATGCAAGCTTCGAGCTGGTCCTGGAGGAGCTTGGTGTCCTCCCACCAGCAAGCTTGACCACCCTGGGGGACTACAGCGACAAGAGGCGCGTTCAGAAGATGAATGCCCAACAGACTGCTGAGGCGAGGGCTCACCGCCGCACATCGGCCAAGAGAGCTCGCCTACAGGACTCCGCTCGGAAGGACCGCGAAGGAGTTACGTACAGTGCGGGCGAATTCTAATCACTGTGGCCAGCTCCTGGACATACTGCCTGTGCATTGGACACACTTTTGAGTGTTTGCAAGTGCACCCTAATTAGTAAACATGTTTCAAACTTTCAAACGCGTTTTTCTCATTTTGGAATTCTTGGCCACGGTCACAGTTCACTCACGTAGTTTCATCCCCTTAAAATTGTCCTATAGCGATGAAACTTGGCACACACATTCTTCAAAGTGTGTAGAGTGCCGTTATCTATTTTGATTTACGATACATGTCCATTATCAATCAAAACATGCCAAGAAATCATACAAGGAACCCTGAAAAAAAGAAGTTCGGCAGATCTGTTCATTTTTTGTAGTAACAGCTTTTTTTCTCATAATTTTAACCTCTTAAGTGCACACAGTGGTTCATGACAGGCATAATAAGCTATTACACAAATATCTACACAAAAGTTTTGATGTCGAAAAAGCGAGAGTAATAATACCCTTGTTTCGCTATTGCACGTATGATAACTTTAAAAGTAATGAGGCCACACAAAATCTGATAACAGTTTTGGAATCTACAAGAAAAAATGTCTCTGTGGCTAAATTTGGAAAACCCTAACTTGAAAACTAAAGAAAAAGGGTTTTCGAGTAGCGTCTCCCCTTAAATGACGATGCCTCTGGGCTTGGCAGTCCTGCAGTTTCTTTGACTGCATTGTCTGCACATCCAGTAACTAGTAGAGTTCAGCATTTTAATGTACCTCATCCCAGCAGCAAATAACATGCTGATTTAATATAGCACGAATTTCCTGCTGAATTTGACTTAATCTGTAAAAAAAGGGGTTTGCACATGTTACGTATCATGCAAAATAAAGAAATATTGATCTACCTTGTCATGAACCACAAGGAAGGTTTTGTTTCTCGTATTGTTTTAGCATATAGGTGTTATAATATATACAGAATGTCAACTTTCAAGGGTAGCCTTGCTCCGTAATTTGCATCTACCTTTACATTTTCACTTTGTAGGCCAGGGGCTCATTAATTCCAATTTTATTCTTATTTTTTGAATGGCTGAGGATTGTTAAGAAGATGGTTTTGATGGTCCATCATGAGGATGTGGGTAAGCAACTGGGTGGCCATTCTGACCATCCTTTTTGTGGAGTTTTATGCGTCAGGGAAAATAATTTCAGATGGTCAATGATGCAAATATTTGGAAGCTTGGCTGAAGGGGTCGCAGAAAGCATACCTGCCAACTCTTCCGAATTTTCCGTAAAATGTACGAATTTCGACCAGTCTTACGATTTTACGAATCTTGCCCGAAATTTTGCGGAAAATATTTTGATTTTCGAAAAAAAAGGAATATCCATTAAAATGACACTGTGCCACCTTGCGCCGCCACGAAAGGGCAGTACGTACTCTTGTTATCATCATCAGCAGAAGCTGCAACTTTGTCACCTTCTCGGAGTGGGCTACGCATCCATGTCCGGAATTCGCTTCCACCTCGAACAGCCTGTTTAGAGCGCGTCGTTCGGGGGCCGGTTAGGACCTCCGTGTTCCCGTTGCTCTTCGTATGACTGCCGCGACCAAAGCACTACGACCTGTGGCATGACCGCAGTGGGTGCTTCGCAGTGCAATGACGCGAAGCCGCGACAATACTGTACCGAGTGTTTGTAAAATCTTACGCGACAGAATTTGCTCCTCCTGCCTTGTTGCTCATTACTCTTCAAGACTTGCGAATTTCACGTATGGTTGCGAAAACGTGAGAACGCTTGGCACAGAACGTTAATCCTTTCAAACTTGTAAAAAATTAGTGTGCTGCCCCCCCTCCCCCCCCGACCGCTGGTTTTACGAATTTCCAAGTCACCAGGTTGGCAGGTATGCAGAAAGAAGTGCATTAGTTTTTGCGTTTAGACGCTGCAAATCAGGGGTTGGGGTATGCTAGTTCTACATAAATATACTGTATTTACTCGCATAATGAACCCACTCGCGTAATGAACCCTCCCCCTACTTTTCTTCTTGAGAATTTACTTTGTGACTTTGAATAAAAAATGCAGCGGGGATATGTTTTTATCTTAGGATGGTTGCTGATGCTGTAGACGATCACAGTAACTTGATATCGCGCCACAGTAGACGCAGAAATGCCAAAAACGCATTCCAACAAAAAGAAATCTCAACAGTAGTCGGAGACGTAAGTGGGAATGCTGTGGCTGACAATTTAAAAATTGCGCGCTTGTGGTGCACCACCTGCTGAATGCAAAACAAACCTTGCGCCATAAAAACGGTGTGGCGTGCAAACAAAGCTCAAAACGCACTCCGCACGCCTTCCCTGCTCTTTGTCGTTCTGGCTGGTTTTAGCGTCGTGCGAATAAAGCACTAACTGTACTCCGCACTCCTCTACTCTAGCGGTTCCGCGACGTCGCCATTATGCTCCGTGGTTTTGTTTCTCAGCCGTGTTGCGACCTTTTTTTGAGCTCCTGGTGCGCTCCGTACGATGGGCCCGTACATGAGCTACATAGCCGGTTTTAAACTTAAGGTGGTGCAGCATGCTTTGATGCACATGAAAACCGCGCAGCTGGGTGGCACTTCAGTGTTGACCCAGTGTGTGTACGCTACTGGTGAAAACGAGGTTTTTGGGTGATGAACAAGGTTCACTGTGGGTTTCAAGGGCCCAAGAAAGGGAAGTTTCCGGGTGTGAGAAAAGAAGTTTTGGAGTGCCTTGACGGCACGGAGGATGGTGCGCCGCGGGCTGACTGCGAATGTGAAGCCGCTAGCGATTTCAGTGAGGACAGCTTCATGGCGAGTAGGGGGGCACTGGCATGTTCAGAATAAAAAATAAAATCCATTACATAATCACCCAGGTGTTTTTACGAAAATGGGAAGGCTCTGACGCGCTTCTCTTAGCAACTTTATTGTGTGAAATTTCAACTTAAAAAAAATTTGTTGCAATTTTTTTACAGTATAATGAATCCTCCCCCCAAATTCATGCCGAATTTTCTGGAAAAAAAGTGGGTTCATTACGCAAGTAAATACGGTTTATGGAGTTTGGTAGGACAGTCACTTGCAAAGACTGACAACAGGTGGATGTCACCAGCAGCAGTGTGGCTACAAAGGAGCGGGGGCAGGCAGAAAACCGGCGTGGAAGCTTAGGTGAGGAAGCTCGAAGCAAGGTAATAAGCGGATAGAAGTCTCTTTGAGGGGTCTCCTTTGTGCAGTGGGCATCCAGTGTTCCCTCGTATGCTGTCTTTCTTCCAAGCTGTGGTCGGCTTGTTTTGTTCCTGATGAAGCTACACCATCGTATATCATCTTGGAGTTCTCCAAAGTTTGTGGTAAAGCTAAGAAATGGAGTGCAGTGATTCAAAGTACGACTCAGGTTCCTTCACATTTGCTTCTGATTTTTTAACTTGCACACAAACTAGCGGCAGCCCTCGTGTAGTGCCAACCACTGGGGGTGGGGTACCAGGTGCCAGTGTTGACACCATGGCCTGGTGCGGGCTAGTTGGACAATGTCTGGTATCTGGGCCGTGGGCCAGTCTTTGGAAAGCCCTGCTCTAGAAGGGCAAAATACAAAAGAATGCAACTAACTATCCAGCAACCATTATGTTAGCATTATCACTGCGAAAAGTAAAACCGTATCAAGTGTCAGGCCAAGAGACACTTCTAGCATCTAAACTTCAGTATACTAGGCTGTGCTACTGATGGCAAATGGGACGTTTTTGTTGGTTATTGCACTGGCCAATTCACAAGCTCGTGTGCAGCATGAGTTGCACCAGTCTTCCCTGGGACGTACTGCAGTTGAAGTCGTGGCAAGAATATCAGTTTCGTGAAAACGTGGCGAGAAGTTTAGTAACCTAGGCAGAAATGATAATTTGGGGGACTTTAGGCCCTGCCAACTCAGCAAATACTTAACACAGAACTGCCATTTCTCGGAAATACCTTTTTTTAGATTTTGTAGTGAGATGACCGGACAGCGGGTAGACCACGAGGGTAACAGAATGAACACCGAGAGAAGGAACTAGAAGGGGGAGGCCATGAACTCAATGGGTAGACGAAATCTTCGAAGGCAAAGAATGGACTCTGGCAGTGCAGGACGGGAGTGGGTGGTGGAAGTCGGTGGGAGAAAGAAGCCTTTGCCCTGCAGTGGACCTGTAATAGGCTGTTGATGAAAATGATGATAATCCAAGTAAAAGCATAATACACGTTTTTTGCAAATTTTTGGTTTTAAAAACGTGTAGTTTATATCAAACCTGTATATACTGAAAGATCTCAGTGTACGTATTATTTAATATAAAACAATTTTTGTCTTCTGCAAGGTGTGTCGTTAGGCACACACGAACTGTTACATGACAAGACCATCGGGATGAAAGTAAAGGACAGAAAGGAACAGAACTGGTGTCTGTGCTATTGCTACGGGATAACCGGGGCTGTGTAAAAATAGAAAATGTCTGAGGTAAGCCAGGGAACAAAAGCGAAGCCTTTGTTAACAAGCAGACATTTGCAGAAGCAGCCTGCAGATAGATTCGGCTCGGTGGGCCACTGCAGTTGCGGTTAACTTCACATTTGGTCTCATGAAAGTAACTACGTTCACCATGGGCTTAAAGGAGCCATGAAGACAAAACACAAGTTTGGTTCATTCAAAAGATTGCCTCGTTAGAGTCATACTGACACCACTTTTAACCGCTCAAATAAGCTGCATAATTAGAAAAAAGGAAATGGCCATGCTACCCACTAGCTCATTTCCCGCAGCAGAATGTATGATGTCATACCAGACTAACCTTCGATAGGAGGAGGCCGGCAAAAGCAAATGCGAATTAGGCAGAGTTTATAAGCTTCCCGAATGAGCTATTTGCGCCTAAATGTAATGCATATCCATTTTACAGCAGTAAGAATGGTGCGGCAAACAGCAAAAGTTACGAAAATACACGTAAACATGGAAGTACCGATGCGTGCTGCCGTTGGTACTGGGCGCACTATGCTTGTTTTAGCTGCACAGCAGTCAGACACTTTGAAGTTGTCTTATACCCGTGCTACACGAGCGTTTGGAAGGACATTTCAGTCGAAGGACCTTCGAAATTTCAAATGCCATTCGAACTGGAAGGAGTTTCGCCGATCTACACGGCGATTCTCAAAGGCAGTTGAAAGTTTCCGCATTCGCCCGCCATGTTTTGGTGTCGCCACTGCTGCCATGTTTCGTTCTTGGCGAAAATGTAATTTTAGAGTTATAATGGGCAAAAAAGCAATTATTAGAGACCAAATTGATAACTATCTACAAGCGCGAACAAAACATGCACAAGGCAGCCAGCTTCTTTTTGTCTTTTTTCGCACCGCCGGTGTTGAGAGTACCAAGTCACCTCGTAATCGTAGAGCGAGTGGCAAAGAACGAAAACAAGCGAACAATGATTAAGATCTTGCACTTCAAACACAGTTTTTCTCGTAAATAATTGGTTTTGTTATTACGGCTTGCAGAAACTGAGCCCGAGGGTACGACCGTTCGCGTTTCAAAGGCCTTTGAGTCTCTCAAAGGTCAGTTGTCGTGCTGCTTTGACTCAAATGGCATTTGAACCAAAGGCCTTTGATAAACTTCGTGTAGCAGCTGAAAGGTGTCATTTGAGTCAAATGACATTCGACTCGAAGGCCTTCGAAACGCTCGTGTAGCACGGGTATTATACAGTTGAACCTCGATGTAACGAAGCCGGTAAAATTCGTAATTTACTTCGTTACATTGAAATTTCGCTACAGTGAAATTCGTGGTTATAATGAAGTGTCCATCCCGTAAAGCATTTCCTGCAAAAGAAAACGTGGCGCGCATATACGACTGGCGCACTGTTTCTGTTTCTATCGGGGCTTAATCGTCTGTGCGGGCATCAATGTGAACCGCGTGGTGCGTTTTCTCCCCGCAAAAACGCGCCCCGCAAGCCACAGGCGCGCTGACGCAGCTGTGGAAACCACCCGTGCGATGCGGGTAGCTCCAGCGACCGCTTCTAACTGCTTGCTGAAACACAACTCCAGGGGCAAACGAAAGGGGCATCCAAGAAGAAAAAGCCGTTAACGTGGGCGTAATTTTCGCTCTAAGACGTCATACGCGCCACTTTCGAAAGCGCCCATCAAATATCCTCCGCGGCGGTAAGCCTAATTGTCTGGCCAGCCGGCATCCCCGAGCGCTTCGAAGCTCCCGCCATAGGGTGCGCGCCTCCCCATTGGCAAAACTGGTCAGGCTCCTCCCACTGCCGCGTGCAGTGCGAGTCACTTCATGACTGAGGCAGAGCCACCGCTGGCGCGCAATCACGGGCGTGGGTGTGAAAAAAAAAACACGCCTGCAAGGCTCGTAAAGATTCACAAATGCTTGTTAGAACAATGAAACAAAACAAACATGAGCGAACTTGAATGAAGGGCAAAGCGGCGGCATGCGGCGGCGGTGGCAACACCAGAGGCGATTAGGCTTACCACCGCGGAGGATATTTGATCGGCGCTTCCGTAAGCGGCGCATATGTCGTTTTACAGTGAAAATTTTGCTCAAGTTATCCGCTTTTTTTCTCGCGTGCCCCTCTCGCTTGCCCCTCGAGTTTCGTTTCAGCGAGCGGTTAGAAGCGGTCGCTGGAGCTACCCGCATCGTGCGGGTGGCCTCCGTGGCTACGGCTTGCGGTGGGGCGCGTTTTGCGTTTTTGCGGGGAGAAAACGCCCAGTGCGATTCACGCTCATGCCCGCGTCGACGATTAATTAAGCTCCGATAGAAACAGAAACAGTGCGCCAGCCGTGTATGCACACCACACAGTTTGTAGGCAAGGGGCTCACTCAGACTCCGTGGCTCGCTGCATCCGCAGCATTGGGCGGCCTGTGCCGCCGTTCGCGTTTTATTGAGACCCCATTTCGGTGCTTGCGTCTCCCAAAATCTACCTCTACAACATAAATTTCGTGCCTAGTTTTCCATGAAACTTCGTTGCATTGAAATTCCAGCAAACAAGACGTCATTACACAGAGGGTGAAAATACATCGTGTGCATACACTTGAAGTTACAAACAATTCCGTGGTTCGTTACATTGAGGGCTTCGTTACATTGAAGTTCGTTAGATCGAGGTTTAACTGTACGACGCTGGCCGATTGGCGTAAGCGACGTTGCCTTACGTGACCCTGTTTGTCAAGCATACCCCCTGTTTCCCGAAGCGATTACTTTCTACCGCAACAAAAACAAGCCTGGTATAAATACGGTCAAAAACAAAGCAACGGCGCAGTGCTAAGTATGCTAGTGCCATCTTGGAGGTTTGACGGCAAGCAAGGCTGCAGAGCCGAATGGCGCAGTGGAAGTTCTTTTGTATAGCCGGTATTCAATGGCGTGGAATGCATGCAGGAAACCATGCGAGCGCGCCACCATATCTGTGGCCAAGCGTCTGTTGCTGAGGCGGCGTTGTGCGCACGGCCCCCAGATCGGGCACCCCTCTTCCCCTCCATACCTTCATGGCGGCCAGGCATGCCGCGGGCCGCGACATGAGCTTGTGTTTCCGTGCAAGGCGCGTGCGAGTGATTCGATAGTCAGTTGTACCACGATAGTGTTGCTTGCGCGAAAAGTCATGATTCTGCTCATAGGTGTGACAACCTTACCTGCAATTCAATCCCAGCCTCCGCGTACACCTACGAGTGAGTAAGTCGGTCGTGGCGCGAAGGTTTGAACTTGAGCGCAGTGGTCCGTTTGACAGCAGGAACTGCATCATTTCCATACTGTTGCCCACTGAACGCAAAGTAATACCTCGACGCCAAGTGCTGTTGAGTGCAGCACAGTACGATCTACGTATCGCCAGACGCGTATGAAGTAGCCACCGCAGATGAGCAGATTGCCAGCTGCCGCGCTCTGCCGTCAGGCGTGAGTTGTTTTGCTGAGTGTGAAACATTTAGCGCACAAGAAAGCCAGCGGTAAATCGGTGTATGCGTGAACCATTTCTCCAAAGAAATTATTCGGTTTTTTGTACTCAGCCACGTACTAGAGGGCACTTACCAGAGAGTCGTGGATGCGGTGCGGGTGCACTTGCGTCGACATCGCGGCGGCAGCCAACTGCAGCGTTGGACGTATGCTGCTTATACGCGCCGTTCGCAGCTGCGGTTTCATCCTCCGTGGATTCGAAGTGCTCGGGGTAGGTAGAGCGCCACCACTTAATGTGAGTGCGATTAATATTATATCGGTTGACGTCACTACCGATAATTGGGCTGAAACACAGCAGATGGTGTACGCTGGTTTTTTTTTTTTCTTGGAGATACGGGCACAAAGCGCATGCGCTGGCACGGTGGCCACCGACATGGCGGTTTTCAGTGTTGCCAGGCGGAGAAACCGCCCGCTAAACTTTTCTTTGAATACTACCTGTACGCGCCGTTATGATTTCATTGTAGACATCATCAAAACACACGATTTGGTGGGAGAATTAACATTTTAACCTAAATTGATTAATTTCTCGGTGAATACGGCATCATTTGCCGCCGCGCAAGCGCTGGGGACACTATAAAACACGAAATCTTTCGAATAAAACAAACTTGTATTTTGTCTTCATGGCTCCTTTAACAGCCGATGCTGCTGAAAGCTGTACAGGCAAGGTTTGCTAGTTTGATGCTGTCCTCAGCGCAGTAGCACGTGTGTTCAAATAAATTGCGTTTCGTAGGGTGCAGCTTACTCTGTGAGATATTACGTAGGGTCAAAGAACAAGGAATCAAAAAACAAATGGGTTGACAGTTGACATCATTTGCTTGCGTGCACATCTCTGCGCTTTAGAAAGGCTGTACACCTGACAGCTGTCAGGGCTGTCATCATTTGTAATCTAAATCCACGTTCATAATGGCGCAGAAAGCCCTAAACTGGCTTTTCTAGACATGGCAGCAAAAACGCTCCCTATTGGTGGGAGGCCCCTTCACATGCTGTGTATCATGCACTCGTAGCTGACAGTGTGTTCACTGCTGCTGCTGCTACTGCTGCAACACCTTGTTCAATGGCGTCTACTTCTTCTCTGCTCTACAGGGCATCGGGCTGGTGTGGGAGTCGTACAAGCTGGACCCGTACGTGCAGAAGCTGGCGGAGACTGTGTTCAGCTTCCAAGAAAAGGTGAGGAAGTGGATATGTGCGAGTGTTTGTGCAATGGTCAACGTTTATTGGAGAATGTTCTCCATGCTGTTTTCATCTGCTGGGCTACGAAAAAAGCTGTTAGTACCCATACCTGTTCAGCCAGCTTCCAGAAATTGAGACATGTAAAAAATGCTCACTTCTGAAAAAGAAATTCAATATTAAAAGCTCCCCTGGATAGTTCAATGAAATGACGAGAAGGAAAAAAAAAAAAGGCGGGGAGATTAGACCTTGTAATTTACGCTTAGTGTTTGCAACAGCGGCAGCCTCAAATCCATCTGAATTGACCAGTGAGGGAGGGAGGGAGAAGTACACTGTTGCATCTGTTCCATACTGTTGTGATGACGAGATCAGTCGTCATTTGGACGCTTGGAGGAGGCGTGATAGTGATATGTGCATTCTTAACCTGCGGCTGACCACAGTAGTGCCTCACTGATAAGGCATCACAAATACCTTGGAGCATCCTGTATTTGCCTGTAAATATGCCTCCGTGCAAGTGGACTGTAGATTTGCCTCCCTGCATTGCCTCCGTGCAGGTGGACGACCTGTTGGCCATAGAGGAGCAGATTGATAGGGATGTGCGTTCGCTTGAGACGTGCCCCTACAGTGCCACCACCATTGCCGAGATCCTCAACAAGATCCAACGGGCGGTGGACGACCTCAGCCTGCACCAGTACTCCAATGTCCACCTCTGGGTCAGCAAGCTCGACGAGCAGGTGAGTTGCGCCTCCTTTCCCTAGCATCTCTTCTCCTTCCCAGCTTCCCGGCTGGGGAGTTGTGGGGTGGGGGGCACTTTGAAACCAGATCTGGGCTAGCCAGAGTGCATCATGCCATACTCGGAAAATTATTGATTGGGTGATAGTCAAAACTGCTGCTACCAATCTACCAGTGTAATCTGCCAATGTAAGCCAACTTGTTCACACACATACCCCCGTATTCTGAGTCCTTCCTCCACTCGAGCCTCCGCTCGAGCCTCTGCTCGAGAAGACCCTTGAAAGCGAGTTTCAGTTTTATAAACTACCCCCACTCGAGTGTCTCCTCCAACGGAGGAGCTGCTAGGCGATTTGGAGGAGCCACTCCAAGGTGTCGTCTGTGCTACCTTGAAACAGCCCTCCAGTACTATTTTTAAGATGGCTGCCTGCGCTCCTCTTGGTTCGAGCTGGCTCCGCTCGCTCGCCTCTTTCGCGGAGTTCGCGGAGCATGTATCTCGCATTGACCAGGTATTTAATGAAGGTTTAGGGGATTTCCGCACCGTGAATTTGCCATGTCAGCGTATAAGGTACTGGCTGAATACGCTCGAGCACTTCAGCGAGGGCGAATTCATGTCGCGGTGCCGCTTTACCAAATCGATCACTGCTGGAGCTGCCGAGGTGGCTACCCTTCAAGCCAAACGCCAGCAACTGTGGCCACCCACTGCTATGACACGGCTGCTGTAATCTGCTTACAGTGCGTATAGAGCAGACGACCGTGGTAGTGAAGAGAGCGAGCGTCTTGTCTAATCCAATGCGCAGTTTTCTTTTTTTCTTTTTTCTTCGCGTCGCCCGTGCTGCGAGGCTCCGCCCCCTCCAAGTGCCCATCGCTTTGTGCTCGTCTACTACCTCGCGCTTGCGTGCCGTCGAATGCAAACGTTTTTACCAGGTTTATCGGAGTTCCATCCAAATTACAAACGCAATCCTTTGTAATCTGAACCTTATGTGGGCTTTTAGCTGAGGGTAGTGGCATGAACAGCAATGAACAAAGAATTAAGTGCTTACTGTGTCGTCAATTCTGCCCGAAAATATGGGCTTGTCACGCATGAAAATAAAACCGCCGTACACCTCCAGCCCTTCCGCTGACATCGTTATCTTGGCTGTCATCCAGGAAGGGGTGCTGAAACTCATATTGATCGATAAGATACGGGGAGCCATAGCTCGGCAAAACTGGATGCCACTCACTGACACTCACTTCAAAAAATATATTTATACTAAAGCAATCACACGCACTCACACTCGCCACTCCGCCCTCACTACTTGCTTTCACTCACACTCACGCTCGCCACTCCGCTCTCACTACTCGCACGCACTCGCGCTCACGCTCTCCACTCGTGCCCAGCACTCGCACTCCCTCGCACTCATGCTCGCCCCTTTGCCCTCACCACTCGCACTCACTCGCACTCATGCTCACCCCTTTGCCCTCACCACTCGCACTCACTCGTGCTCACGCTCACAACTCGTCGTCACCACTCGTACTCACTCGCACTCACGCTCACCACTCCGTCCTCACCACTCGCACTCACTCGCGCTCACGCTCACCACTCGTCATCACCACTCGCACTCACTCGCGCTCACGCTCACCACTCGCGATTGCGAGTTCCACTCGCAGTGAGCCCCACTCACCACTCACGAGTGGGAGGGCTCTCACCACTCACGAGTGGGAGGGCTCTCACCACTCACGAGTGGGAGGGCTCTCACCACTCACGAGTGGGAGGGCTCTCACCACTCAGAGTGGGAGGGCTCTCACCACTCACGAGTGGGAGGGCTCTCACCACTCACGAGTGGGAGGGCTCTCACCACTCAGAGTGGGAGGGCTCTCACCACTCACGAGTGGGAGGGCTCTCACCACTCACGAGTGGGAGGGCTCTCACCACTCAGAGTGGGAGGGCTCTCACCACTCACGAGTGGGAGGGCTCTCACCACTCACGAGTGGGAGGGCTCTCACCACTCAGAGTGGGAGGGCTCTCACCACTCACGAGTGGGAGGGCTCTCACCACTCAGAGTGGGAGGGCTCTCACCACTCAGAGTGGGAGGGCTCTCACCACTCAGAGTGGGAGGGCTCTCACCACTCGCGAGTGGGAGGGCTCTCACCACTCAGAGTGGGAGGGCTCTCACCACTCTGGGCTCTCACCACTCACGAGTGGGAGGGCTCTCACCACTCAGAGTGGGAGGGCTCTCACCACTCACGAGTGGGAGGGCTCTCACCACTCACGAGTGGGAGGGCTCTCACCACTCACGAGTGGGAGGGCTCTCACCACTCACGAGTGGGAGGGCTCTCACCACTCACGAGTGCGAGTGCTCTCACCCCTCGCAAGTAGTGAGCCCGGCTCGCCACTCGTGAGCGGCGGGTGCACTCGCGCGATGTGCGGTGCTTACCGCTCTGAGCGCCGACCCTTGAGCTTCCACTCCTGTTGGCTATTCGCGGTGAGCGCGAGCACGGGCGGCGCTGCGGAGCGCGCCTCCGTGACGTCGGCTTGGGATTCTTGTCATCTGCTTCACTCGGGCTCGCTCTCTATGCTGTTTCTTTGCGCGCGGTTAAGATTTTGTGCTTGTCCGCAGCAGATTTCGCGAATGCGCAACTTCTTTTTCGTAACAAAAGACTTGAAATAGCGTAAACTAGCTCAAGGCGTGATTTTAAGTATAGTTTTTGATACTGCTCCGGAAAAAAACATTGCCGGCGTCGCCCATGCATTGCTGCGAAGCTGGTCCTGTGCGGAGCGTGAAGAGTTGGAGCTAGGCGTCAGCCTGTGTGTTCAGCAGTCTTTCGAACAAAGGTAACAGCCGCAGGCTGACAACCGACAACAGCGAAAATGAAAGACCAAAATAAATTCCAGGCCTTCGGGGCTGTCGGATTTGGCAGAAGGCGTTGCGATTCCAGCTAATCGTATGTAAGGTAAAACAGATTTGGCAACCTTGCCCAACACTCGAAACTATTGTATCAAGTCACCTTACGTTGTCGCGGCATGAAAGTGTGCCGACATGCACTATGGGGCACAAATAATGTAGGTTGATTTCCAAATAACCTGCTGTGTGTATAGGCGCGTGCTGGTTTTATGCCAGGCTTCTAACCAGTATGCAGGCCTATTGAGCAAAACGAGTAACCTGTAAGGCAAACATACAATAAGACTATGTTCAGATTTGGAGGGATATTTCGGTACATTTGCCACAGCCATATCATCCCAATATTCAGGTAGGCGTTATAGTAAAACTGTACTCAAGAGGGGAAGGACCAGGAGGAGGAGAAAACTAACAGTAAAATCGAGCTGGTTAGTGGGCAGGCTCCTCAGTCCAAGACGAGAGAGTAAGATTCATTCTTCAGTTCACCGAACGTCATCCCGAGTAGGCCAGGATTTGTTCTTTGCGACTGAAGGGGTCGGAAAACAATAAAGAGCTGTCTGGACATATTCATTGGTTTCGAATTGTGTTATACTGAAAATTGGCATGTATGCTATTTATTGCGTTAGTTAGCAAGTATATCAAGTTTTCAACACCGTAATCATGTCATAACTTTTCGGGTTGAGATTGAGTTCGTTACGATATCGATGGTTCGATAGAAATTAGGTGCACAAAAGCCGCCTTCGAGCACTGTGGACAACGTTATCTGCGCCGCAACACAGATCTTATTGCATTGAATATTCACACGAACTTTGTGAGCCTCGCAAACATCCCCAAACCTCCTAGGACGTTTAGGACGGTGCAGAAAAATGAATGCGTTGGGCACAGAAAAAAAAAAAGTTCATCTAACAACAACGAAAGAAAGAGAAAACACCCATTTTATTTCCTGCTGTGCGACCCGCTGCTTGATGCGTAGCATTAGACTGTTGAGTCTTCATAAGAGCATCTCAAATAGTTAAGGGAAGCCTACGCAATTTGAATACTTATCGAGGAGCTCTGAGTGCTGAAACTCACAAATACAGTTAAACCTCGTTATAACAAAATTGAAGGGGCGCCGAGATTTGCTCGTTATAGCCAATATTTCGTTATAGCCGTAGCCGACATTTACTGCAAATATTATGCATTGTAGTTACCCAAAACAAAAAGCGGGTGAAATAGCATCTTGCTGCACGGCGGTAGTCAGTAAAATAAACACATTCCGGAGGTAAAAAGGAAAAGTCACGAACCTACTTTATTGCAGTTCAAAACTCGTATTTAAAACAGACTTGGCTACGAAGAAGTCCGTAATTGGACATTGATGATCCTGATGCGAGCGATGGCTCCGTCAGCTGCGGCCGCTACGTTCACGCCATCTTCGCCGCCCTCGTGCGCGCCGAAGTAGCGACGCAGCACGTCCACCGCATCTAGTCCCTTCGACGCCGTCCTTAGCGCTTCTTTTCAAGCCATGTGCAACAGCGCTGACCATGGACTCTCGGTTGCTCTCGATGGTGGACAGCGTACTCGTCCACACGTCAGTCTCTTGCCACCTTACCACCTTCCTTCGCACCCGATGCGACGGCTTTTATCATAGCCGTCTTCTGTTCAAGCGTGATAGTCTTTCGCTTTCGCTTCTCGCCTGTCGCACTCGCGTTGTTGGAATCACGCCGGCAGTACGATAAAAGATAAGGCTGAAGACTGCCAAAACCCACGCACACACAACTACGCAGCGACGTTGGCGATACGAACAGGGGAGGAGGGGGGGGGGGGGGGGGGGGGAGAGGAAGGCGACGCAACCTGACGCAATTGCGCGCGCCGTGTACATTGAGGTTCTTCTCGGGCTCACCGCGGATAGTCCGCGGATTCCCCGAAGCCATAGGGCTATGGACTGCTTCTCGGGGAGCCCGCTGCGAGTCCGACACTGTAAATAGAAGGCCCCCATTGTCTGCATCCCGTGTGCAGCGAGAGGAGGGTGGGGGCTTCGTGGGCGCAGCGCCCGCATGGCGCGCCAGCCAGCTTCGCGCGCGTGGCGGGAGTTTTGAACTGCTAATACAGTTGCTGCGTCACGCACTGTCTCAAATCCGCGTTGCGCACTGTTGTAAAATTATCTCAAAATTTGATTTCTCAACGAAATTTGTTCGTTATATACCGTAACAGGGAAATTTTACCTCGTTAAAACGAGGTTTTAATTACATTGGTTCCTATGGGGACTTTCAAGGGGAATTACGATTTGCTCGTTATATCCATTATTTCGTTATAGCCCGTCTCGTTATAATGAGGTTTAACTGTACGCTAGATAGGACGAGGGCGAGTTACACACGATTGTCTGAGCGATGCTCTCTGAAAGTCGTTCTCTCTCTCCTCGTGTGTTGTAAAATTGTGCAGGACAAAGCTTGAAATTATTCAGAGCCGTCAGAATCTTATTGAAAACACGCTTTTTAAAGCACCAAAGCATCAAAGCGGGCGATTTCTAGCAAAGGAACTGCTGCCAGTCGGAACCGGATGACCGCGGCACGGGTGTAGCAGCGGGGCGAATGTAGCAGACGACAGCGGAGCGGGTCCCTAAAGCGGGATTCACACGACGGAGAAACCCTCTCTTTTTGGCCCGCGGGACCCGCTCACGTGACCGGTTTTAGGCTCCGCCCCTCGGTGAGGATAGCCCGCGGTGGCTCTGCGAAAGAAAATGCCTCCGCCTGTTTTCGCTCGACCGTGGTGGCCCTCGGCGGGGAATGGAACCTGTTCCTCGGCGCTGTCGTCTGCTAGTCACTCCGCGTAGCTCCGCATGTGTGGATGCGCCGCCAGGCCGGATAATCCGGTCACGTGCTGTTGACGTCCCATATCCGTCCGCCTCCATGAGAGGGTTTCTCCGTCGTGTGAATCCCGCTTAAGCTGACGTCAGATCCAGGGGGTGCCACTCAAACATCTCACTGCCAATGGGACCACCACAGCGAGTGGCTCCTGCGAATAATAGCTCGAGGGTCGGCGCTCAGAGCGGTAAGCACCGCACATCGCGCGAGTGCACCCGCCGTTCGCGAGTTGCGAGCGGGGCTCACTACTTGCGAGTAGTGAGTGCACTCGTGAGTGGTGAGTGCACTCGCACTCGTGAGTGGTGAGTGCACTCGCACTCGTGAGTGGTGAGAGCACTCGTGAGTGGCGAGCGGGGCTTGCCACGAGTGGCACTCGCACTCACGAGTGGCGAGTGCGGCTCGCCGCGAGTGGCACTCGCACGCACTCGCACTCACCAGCCCACAACGATGGTGAGGCTCACTCACCACTCACTCATGAGTGGTGAGTGGGGGGTGTGTGAGTGCACTCGTGAGTGAGTTTGCCGACCTATGCGGGGAGCAGCGTACACAAAAATAAGTTTTATCGTCTGCTACCGAAGTATGTGTGCAGTGTGGCCAGACCAAAAAACAGCTATCTCTAGTTGTGTCCACCTAGCTCATGCCATTTTTGTGCTCCGCTCAATCATAGGAGGTAATATTGCTTAAAATACCTATATAGTTATTTAACAGAAAATAAAAACGTTATAAAGCTTATATTTTTGAGGCGTACTTTTATGTCTTGAATAGAAATTCGCAATAACCTCGCCCCCCAGATGCCTTTCGCTCCTCCTCAGAAACTGCGATCTCGAGGGTTGCTCGAAATGGAGGATTTCCTCGAAGGATCGGCCTCACCACGTTTATGAAATACGTTGAGACCTCGAGTGGAGGTGCTGCCGTATCCTCCACTCGACCGAGTGGAGGAAACACATGAAGTGGAGGAGGGATTCAGAATACGGAGGTTAGTGTCCCTTGAAGGACTCAAAAGCAAAAACCAAAATCTAGTCCCTAGTACTTCACATTACTTGAATGACTCCTGGGGAATTTCAGTCACAATTTTTTATGCTCGTTTCAAGTCTGCCTGGGTCACGGAAAAACCATAAACAATAATTTCTCGATTGAAGTTTTTGCTTTTGGAAATCTTGCAGTTTTTGCAAAGTGAGTGTTATTCTTTGGCTTATTGTGTAAGGGTAGATATTTTGCTTGCTGCAGTTTACGTAGCTGTAGGCTTGTGCTGGACACCTGCTTGTTACAGCAACGTATGCCCTTGTGTCTGGTGTCATGTGGCATCTGTCTTGACATGGCAATGTGATGCATGCAGACAGAGCAGGAGTGTGCCAAATACCCATGCTCCTGGAAAAATGAGGCCGTTAAGAGCTCATCAAAGGGGCTGTGTGTCAGGCTCACTTGGGAAGCAGGGTTGACAGGTTGTTGGGACCAAGACTCCTCCCTCTCAAAGAACTACAGTGGAATCTCGGTGATACGAATTCGGTTGATACGAATTTCGTTGTGATACGAATTTTCGAAATTCCCCGGCCAAAATGCGTTGTATGCAATGTAAAAAAATTCGGATGATCCGTACGCATTTATCACTTTGGTGCGGGTGATACGAACACGCGAGCAGACGACTGCGGCGCGGACGGGAGGTGGGAGTGTCGGTGCGGCCGTGAGGCCTTGGTTTTGCGTGGCACAAAAGCATTCTATCTCCCTTCTTTTATCTCCCGCTGCAATCTCTTTTCTCTGTACCTTTCGTTTCCTCTGGCTGCAGCTCGGGTGCCTCTAGCTTCCTTTTTTTTTATTCTACTCTTTGAATAAACCGCGGCAATCAGGCGTTCCCTCATTTCTGACGGTGAATACCCTCGCCATTTGGCCTTCTCCGCATTCCTCGCTTCCGGCTATGCCCCGCACTCTACCTATCCTGTTGTCGCCTTGCCGTGTTGCCTGCACCACTTGCGCGTCGATTATGTTGAAGCGTAAACCGTATGGAGCGTTTTCTGCTCACGAATACACGCCACAGGCGCGCTGACGCCGCCGCGAATACCACCCGCATGCTGCGTGCGGCGGCAACATGGCGGCGTCACCGGCCGCGAAGTGGTGCGGGTAGCTTGACCGACCGCTTCTGATCGCTCTTTAAGATGCCACTTAAGAAACAAATGAAGTTGCTTGTACAGTACAGGAGCTGATAATGTGGGCGAAAACGACACTGCAAAGCATCGTCCGCGCGGCTAGGGAAAGCGCCGATAAAATATCCGCCACCGTGGTAAGCCTAAACATCTCCGGTGGGGCCAGCGGAATGTCCGGAGCGCTTTCAAACTGCCGCCATGAAGAGCGCGCCTCCCCAATTGGAGCAAGTCGACAGGCTCCCCCCACTGCCGCGCGCGTCGCGCATCATTTTCCGAGCGAGGTAGAATCTGACGCAGGGGCGAAATCGTCGACGCAGGCGTGAAAATAACGCACGCGCAACGCCGACGCACACGAATTGCATGCAGTTCACGCTTGAGTTCGTGTGCGTGCATCGCGTCGGCGATGAGCGCGCGTTCTTTTGACACCCGTGTCGACAATTTCGCCCCTGTGTCGGATTCTACATTCTACCTCGCTCGGAAAATGATGCGCGGCAGTTTGAAAGCGCTCGCAGCAGCTGGCTGGGCCACCTCTGTGGCGGATATTTGGTGCGTTTTATAGCGCAGTTTTCTCCCGCACTGTCAGCTCCTTTACCGCATGAGCAATTTAGTTTACATTTTGAGCTGCGTTTTAACAAAAGGTTAGAAGTGGTCGCTGAAGCTACCTGCACCTCTTTACGGCAAGAGCCACTGCCATGTTGCCGCCGCCTGCCGCATGCGCGGCACATTTCTATTTTTTCTCATTTTCTGATGATACGAATTTTCGGGTGATACGAATATTTTTGCCGCCCCTTGAGATTCGTATGACCGAGATTCCACTGTATGTACAGGAAAACGGGGTCCCTCAGGGATGTATTCTAAGCACAACACTGTTTGTTGTAAAAATGAACTCTATATCTAAAATAATTCCGATGTCGATTATGTGCTCTCTCTATGTTGATCTCCAAATAGCTTGCACATCCTCCAATTAGTAACATGGGAGAGACAAGTACAGTTAACTATAGACTAACAACATGGGCGGACAGAAACTGTTTTCAGTTCTCACCACACAAAACAGTAGCTATTCTTTTTTCACTCAAGAGAGGCTTACAGACCAATCCCAATCTACACCTCAAGGAAATCGACTTACCCATACAAAGCGAACACAAATTTCTTGGCGTAATGTTTGACAGAAAACTCACTTTCCTGCCTCGCACTAATGTGTTGAAAAAGAAAGCATCCAGAGCTCTAAACATACCGTATTTATTCGAATATAAGGCGAGGTTTTTTTCCTAAATGTGCGGTCTCAGTCATACCCCGCCTTATATTCGAAGCTCAGTATCCCAATATGCCGATTCTGGTGTGACAGTTTTGGTTTCCACCTTCCAACCATTTCCAAGCATCCAAAAGAGCCCGACGACACTGTTGGAAATGTAACAAAGAGATATCAGAATAAAACGCATAAAATTACACGAACGCAGGTTGCAGATAGTAATTATTGAGTTTCGGCAACTGCAAGGGTATTGAATAGTTCGCGATACAGCAGAGGCCATGGCAGCAGACGCCTTCGACCATGTCAACGAGCTGAGCCAGCAGTAGCCGTTCCAAGCCAGTAGTAGCCGCAAAGCTTGTAAACAAGTCGGACGCCATTTTGCATTTTTAGTTAGAGCTCTCGGAGTCCCTGCTGCAAGATTTTCTTTCTCTGTGCTTGTTTCACGCGACCAGTGCAATGGCGAGTCGTCGTTGCCACTACGATGCAGCCTTCAAGAGGAAAGTCATAGCAAAGGCGGAAGTCACTGGAAACTGCACGGCGGGTCAAAAGTTTGACGTTCCCGAGAACGTGCGTCGTTGGTGCAAACAGAAGACGTCGCTCTTATCATGCGCCGCGACGAGGAAAGCTTTCCGTGGCCCACGAAGGGAGCATTTCGTGAAGTAAAAAAAGTGCTGACGGACTTCGTCAAAGAGAGAAGAGGCCGCGGTTTGGCAGTTACTACCGACATCGTGCAGATGAAGGCGTGCGAAATCGCGAGAGAGCATGGCATTCCTGCTCTGAAGTTTAAAGCCAGCCGGGGCTGGGTGCAGAAGTACATGAAGAGGGCCGGGCTTCCGTTGGGAAGGCGGACCTCCGCGATGCAGAAGTTGCCAGGAGACTATGAAGAAAAACTAATTTCCTTTCAAAGATATGTTATCGGCCTGCGACGCGACCACGACTTCCTACTTGGGCAGATTGGCAATGCCGACGAAACTCCGATTTTTTTTGACATGTCGTCAGCCGAGACCATTCACCAAAAAGGTAATCGCCAAGTGAGCCTGCGCACTACAGGCAACAAGAAGGCTCGGATAACCGTGATGTTAGCCTGCACCGCAGATGGCGGAAGTTGCCCCCCTTCATCATCCTGAACAGAAAGACTATGCCAAAGAACGAGGTGTTCCCGCAGAACGTCCACATTTGTTGCCAAGAGAAAGGGTGGATGACGGAAGAGCTTTTTCTTGACTGGATAAAGTCGGTGTGGTGCCGGAGACCAGGGGCACTTCTCGCCCGGAGGTCAATGCTGGTGCTCGACGCCTTCCGCAGGCACCTCACAGAAGGTGTGAAGAAGCTCATGGACAATCAGACGGAGCTGGTCGTCATTCCGGGGGGCATGACGAGTCAACTACAGCCGCTTGACGTTTGCCTCAACAAGCCCTTTAAGGCACACGGCAGACGGCTGTACAACAAATGGATGGCGTCTGACACTGTGGCCCTGACGCCGTCGGGATGTCTGAAGTGGGCGTCCCCGTCTATGCTCGCCCAGTGGGTGGTCGACGCTTGGGCAGTGATCCCCAAAGCCATGGTTGCGGCATCGTTCCGCAAGTGCTGCATTTCAAATGCTCTTGATGGTGCCGAGAACAATGACCTCTTTGAGTGCGCAAGTGACAAGGAAGATTTGGATACCACCACCTCTGAAGACAGTTTATAAGTTGCACTTTCGTCTCGGCTCGAATAAATCCCATTGTGTGCAGATAGTTCATGAATACTTGGTGTCTGCTTTGCTGAAAGGTAAGGGATTTAGTTGCCTTTTTTTCTTTCGTTATTTCGCCTTATATTTGTGTGCAAACTTTTTTCTTTTTCTTGGGTCCTTCAACTCCCCCCTCGCCTTATAATCGTGACCGCCTTATATTCGAATAAATACGGTACTTAGTCCTGTCCCGCAAACACTGGGGTTCAGACAGGGCCTGCCTTTTAGAAATTTACCGCTCTGTTGTACGCTCCTGCTTGGATTATGGCTGCATTGTATATGGCTCAGCCAGAAAATCCCATTTGAAACGATTAGACCCAGTCCACAATTTAGGTCTGCGTCTCTTGTCTGGGGCATATAGGACATCACCCATCAACAGTCTTTACGTCGAAACAAATGAACCACCACTCGCAGACAGGAAAACAATGCTGACGTGCTCATACATCCTAAAGATCCGTTCTCTACCAAAACTTCTGTGTTACCCCATAGTCACAAAATCTTTGTCAAGGACACTGTTTATTAACAAACCCCAAGCAATTAAACCATTACTTCTTCGGTTCGAAGAAAAATGCCAAGAGCAGAGTATGTTGGATGCATTACCTGAAATGGCCCAGAGACATGATCAACTACCATCTTGGTATACTTTTCCTACTGTATGTGACTTTACTCTAACACAGTTTCAGAAAACCAACACACCACGTGAACACATCATGCAGGAGTTTTTAGCACTCAATGGAAAATATAAAGATCACACAGCTTTTTACACAGACGGTTCAAAAACATCATGCTACGTTGGGACTGCAGTAATGCAAGGGAAATGGGAAAAAGTGGTCAGGCTACCTTAGTGTGCCTCGATTTTCACAGCGTAATGTTACGCCATTGTTGTGGCTGTAAAAAGGATAATAAAAGAAAATTAAAAACAGTATATTATCTACACAGACTCGCTAAGCGCCATCACAGCACTGAGTTACAGAAATGAGGCCCAGCCTGTAGTAGGAGACATAATACACGATGTAGTTACAGCCGACACTCTCGGACACAAAATTATATTTTTCTGGGTTCCTAGCCGCATGGGAATTAATGGAAACGAGAGAGCTGACACATGTGCTGCACAGGCCAGTAATGGAACAATAACTAAAGTAAACATTCCTCACCGCGACTGCATGAACTTTATACGAAGTAAACTTGCACCCAAATGGCAGTCCTTATGGGATACTGAAACTAACAACAAACTGCACACGGTTAAACCCACTATATCAGATTGGCAAACGAGCAGACATGAAGATCGCCTCACAGAAGTCATTCTATGCCGCCTTCGCATAGGACACACTCATCTGACACATAACTTTCTCCTGATGAAACAAGACAAACCGAGATGTGAAGAATGTGACCAAGATCTAACAGTAAATCACATCCTACTCTCATGTGAGAGTTTGAGGTCATCAGGAAAAAACATTTTCCGCAGTTTTACAAACAACACATCCCTTTTCATCCCAGCTTACTAATAGAAGACAGTGCCTTTGTTGAAATTTCTTTTGTTCTTAACAAAACTTGTTGCTGAGCTAGTTGGTACATAGTTCAAACAAAGTTAAAAACGTGGCGCAAACTAGACGGGACAAGAGAGACAAGAAACACAGATACAGGCGTGTTTAATTCTGTTCTTAGTTTTCTAAAAGATCAGAAACTCTTAAACAAGCTCTAAATGTTCTAAAAATAAGCAAACACACACAAAAGTAAACACACTATCACCTGTTTGACGCATAATAGCCTTAGTTGCTTATGTGCCATGAAACTCAACTCAACTCAACCCAAGACAACTCCTCTCGTTTGCGGGCCTGGTCGGGTGGCCGGCACTGTGCGATTAGTGGTGAGAGAGGTGGTTGTGGTGAGGGTGGGCCTCTCAGGGACGGGATGTGTAACTGGTGCAGGTGCAGACGAAGCTGGCGGCCCGGCTGCAGGCCGGCATGCGTGCCTGGACACAGGCCCTGGAGGGCAAGAAGGGTGTGACCGAGTCGGATGCAGACGTGTTGACCCTGTCGCCGGGTGACGGGGAGGGCTCCGTGCAGAAGCACCCAGCCGGGGGCGAGCCACAGGTGCGCACGCTGGTGCACGAGGTGCGCATCACCAACCAGGTGATGTACCTGAGCCCCAGCGTCGAGGACTCTCTCACCAGCCTCCTGGAGCAGCTCTTTGCCTGGCAGAACATTGTGCTCTCCCAGCGGCGCATCCAGAGCACCCGCTACCAGGTGTGTGCCTGCTGCCCGCGGGGGTGCGCTCTCTTCCTCTGCTCCTCACTGAATGTGTGCCTCGTGTTGTGTGTGTTGTGCTTTGGCAAGCTGCTATGACTTTGCTGCCTTCTTTTATGTAGTTTTCTTTGCTCCTCACTAGCAGTGCTTCTCCTTTGGGATTAGTAGTTCCTGGAGAAATGCGGTAAGGTACCCGCCTGACACTTCTCTCTCCTGTCATGTCCATGGGGGCAAAAAAAAAAATCTGGCGGTCTTTGCATTTTTTAAAGGTTTTTTTTCTCATGTTTGACACTGCACGGCAGTCTAAGCCTACTTGTTCTGGTAGTCGGCAAATCTTGCTGCAACGAAACTGACGAGACGTGCGATAAATTTTGTGGAAGCGGAAATTCGTTGTGGTAAAATCTGCCCCAACACACTACAAAAGGGCACGAAAAAGGCATTTGTACAATATCCGCATCATTGACTGCATAATGGAATCTTTAGAAAAAGGCATGATGCACAACTGCGCCATGTTTATTCCGATAGCAAAGGTACCGGTGGTTATCACTGTTTTCTACCCGCACGTAAAGAGCGCTTTACTGGGAAAGCAATGCAGTTGTGCAATATTGTGGAGCAAGGCACATCTACTGGCTGGTTAGTTTTAGGTAGCTGCTATGGCGTTGGAAGTTTGTGGATCCCGTTCTTCTCTTAGCCGCTCCCGTTATCTTGTTCTCTGGCTGGGCACTGCAACATCTGACGTTGGCAGGCAAGTGTGCGCTTGCCTTTATCACGAGTGTCCACTTGCTATAGGGACTGGGCGATCATTGTATGGCACCACTGTTGCTTCAGCCAACAGCGCCGTCTGTGGCGAACCGCTCGTCAGTGGAATGCCGTGTTTAACTTCGCAGAAATACATTTACTAAAGCCATCAGGAATCGTGTACAGAATACCGCATGATAGAACGTTTTTGCTTGTCGTGGAAAAGCATTGCTTTATGACTTGCAATGGTTGCTGGCTAGTTGGTTAATGGTTTTTCAAAAAACAATACCTACGTGGCTGAAAGACTAGAGACAGGAGGGTGCCAAAAACCTGCCCTCAGCTTCACAACTGAATGTTGTGGTTGAATTTTACAAGCTGCCACCTGCGCTTGAAAAATAATGCACTCCTCCATCTAACAACGACGATGGTTTATTGCAAAGCTTTCTAGTGTGGGTTTCCTTGGTTGCCTTCTCGGTTTAAACTTTGACTAGTAGAGCTTTGAATTTGACCAGCACGCAGTTTGGTCTTTTGATTGCAGTGTCTTTGACTTTGACCCTTTCCCATTCTATTTCGCACTAAGAAAGCTTCGCATTCAACCATTGTCGTCGTTAGATAGAAAAGTGCATGACTTTTCTGTTTAATTCGAGGGTCGAATTATTTTTTCGTCAAATGCGACCCCCCAGTGTCTATTTTTTATTGCTGATTTAAATTCTTCAGATGAATCTATTTCGAGAAAAAATTATCGTAATTTTTTAAGGTGACCATAAAGTGACAAAAAATCGTTTGTGGTGTTACATACATGTGGTTTACTCAACACAAGAAAAATTCTAAATAAAAACGAGAGAGTAACATGCCGGCACCTTTTGAGTGAATCGAAATCAGATAACATCAGTTTCGCGGGCGCAAAAAGCGGGAACCCGCCCGGAGGATGATACCAAAACCAGCCGCTGCGCCCGCACGCGCGCGCAGCCGGATGTGCGAGCCATAGACGGCACATCGCTCCTAAAAAACACAAAAAAAGGAGAAAAGAGCCTTATCAGTTTCGCAGGCGCCCTTAGTCTGTGGCAAGTGCAAGAAGCGAGAGGCGCCCGGTGGGCGTAAGGGGCCTTAGGTGGGCGATACCCAGCGCACCCCCTCGTTACCGGATGCGCGCGCAAGCGATAGGCGGCGCGCCGTTGAAGTAAATCATAAAAATAAAAAGAGCCATCGGCGCAAGAAAATAATTTGACGTATTTCCGCAGTGTGGCAGCACATGCCAAGCAAAAGAAGTTGGCGCAAAAGGCGTGCTTTTTAAACGTACAAGCGATGACGTACATGTACGTTATTGACCATTTTGAAGGTGTATGCGGAGGACGTACATGTACGTCCGTGACCCTGAAACGGTTAATTTTGCACTTCCATTACCCCTCTCCAAGTCTGTGTCTGTGCTGGAGGACTCAGGTTGACGCACACCTATTTGCGGCAACTAGTCGCGCGTTTTTGGTTTCTTCACAAGGCATTACACAATTTTTTAGGTACTCGGTCAAGACTACTTAAGCAATAACAAATATGGGCTGAAGTTAACACTGCCACATTTTTTTAGATATCGGTACCAACCTTTACTCCACTCAGGAGGTAAAATTGGAAGGGGTGGTGGAATGGTTCGTAGCTTGGGCTGTTGGGTGGTTGAATAACTTTGGCTCTTGATAAAATGACCACTACAAACGTGGGAGTTCCGCTTCAGCTCTCAGGCACCCATGCTGTCACTCAATGGTTACAGAAAGTATAAAGTGCCACGACGTTTCCAAGGCCACACAGTAATCGATCTCGTACGGTAGTGCCTTTCTCTTCAAAGCACACGGATTGAGGTATCCCACCGTTAAGGCTGGTGTAGCAACCATAGTCATTGAAACCAGTGACGATAATTTAAAGGGGTAGAAATGAATACTCACAGTAATACAGTTGAACCCCTTTATAAGAGACACGTACCGGGGAGCAGTTTCTGTCTCTTATACGAGATGTCTCTTATAAGCAGGGAACCATGTTTTCACTTACTAACCAGACCCTAGTTCAATGTGGGCACCGTATGACTAAAACAAGCTCAAAAAACGCCACAGCATGTTGCAAAAGATTCATTCTAATTTATGTTTGGCCCCCAGAATTTATGAAAAAGTTCTGAATCTTTGTTTGCTTCATGACTTTACACTGTTTTTTACAACCGATTCTACAAGCTTTTTTTCTTTTCCCTGTTTGTGGAAGATGAATCATAGATATTGAGTTCACAAGCCTGATGAATAGCCAGTGCGCACAGCTTCTTCTGCTGTGTGCTCAGGCTATTCATTACGCTTGCAGGACTCAACATCTGCGATGCTTCTTGATTGGGAGTTACGCGAGTGGGAGAGCCTGCATGTGTGGTCGCACTATAATGGATGGCAGTAAGCTTCAACCACTTCTGTAAGTTGCATTTCTTTTGGCAGGGCTTCTCATCGTCATTTCATAGCTGACTGAGCCACTGTGTTTGCTTAAGTTATAATAAATAGCTGCTGCAGGCATCTGTCGTCCAGCTGTGTTTCCACAATGGAAGCAACTGCAATTAGTGACTGGTGGCACTGCATCTGAAGTTCAAATGTCTGTTACAAGTGATATTATTGATTAAAGTTCAAGGATGACGTGTCCCTTATAACCAACTGTCTTCTACATCCGATGTCTGTTATAAAAGAGGTCAATTTAATGGGAAAGATAGGGCAGCCAACCATGTGGGTGAATTGTGTCTCTTATACCCATTTGTCTCTTACATCCATGTCTCTTATAACGAGGTTCAACTGTAGTTCTATTCCTGCTCAGATAGCGCAGAGCCAGGCGCAGAGCGCCGCAAAAAGCCCTAATGTCAATGTAGCCTGTTACCAACCTTAAAAGCGTCCAATAGTTTACGTAGCTGTGCATTTAAGAAGAAATAAATGCTTATAATGGTAGTATAAAGGCCCAACCACATGCAGCGTACTTTTGGCGTTTTCACGTGTCGACGTCGTCCCGCGTCGACGCGTCAGCGCGTGTCGCCAAAAATACATGGCGACGCCAGCTGACGCCCGAGCGACGCCGATGTCTACGCTCGCCAGATATCGGCGTCGATGCAGCGCGAGAGAGCATCGGAAAGCGGGTGGCAGCGTCCGGGTTTCCTGTCCTTCTCGAGGTTTGGGGTCATTCCTTTCAGCAGAAGACAATCAATTTCTTTTTAACTTGCGGCAATCGGTTGCCTTGAGACAAATTGCAAGCTATTTCTGTTCGCAAGCGCTCATCCATTTGTGGCTTATTCGGCTTTCATCGGGGAGACCGGGGATGTGCGATAGCTTTTCTTGACTCAAATAAGGGAGCTCTGGCTACATTGCTTCCAGTATTAGCGTAATGTGGCTTGTCTGCAAGATCGGTGCGTGATGAGCAAGCGTTATCAACGCCAGAATTCTAGCGGCGCATTCCATTCCATTCATAGCTACCGTGACTTGCGCAGTGGAGACCGGGGATGTGCGATAGCTTTTCTTGACTCAAATGAGGGAGCTGTGGTTACATCGTTTGTAGCACTAGCATTATTGTTTTCAGCTCCAATATCGGTGCGCAAGAAACAAGCGTTAACACTGCTCGAATCTCTCAAATACGACAAAAACAAAGCACACCCGACACTATTCGTGGGCATCCTCAGTTAGTACTACAGTTGAACCCCTTTATAAGAGACACGTACCAAAGAGCAGTTTCTGTCTCTTATACGAGATGTCTCTTATAAGCAGGGAACCATGTTTTCACTTACTGGTCAGACCCTAGTTCAATGTGGGCACCGTATGACTAAAATAAGCTCAAAAGAACACTACAGCATGTTTCAAAAGATTCATTCTAATTAATGTTTTGCCCCAGAATTTATGAAACTTTGTTTGCTTCATGACTGTATTTACACTGTTTTTTACAACCGAGTCTACAAGCTTTTTTTCCTTTTCTTGTTTGTGGAAGATGAATCGTAGATGTTGAGTTCACAAGCCTGATGAATAGCCAGAGCGCACAGCTTCTTCCGCTGTGTGCTCAGGCTATTCATTACGCTTGCAGGACTCAACGTCTGCAGTGCTTCTTGATTAGGAGCTACGCGAGTGGGAGAGCCCGCATGTGTGATCGCGCTCCATCCAATGGCAATGGATGGCAGTAAGCTTCAACCACTTCTGTCAGTTGCATTTCCATTGGCAGGGCTTCTCATTGTCATTTCGTAGCTGACTGAACCACTTTGTGTTTACTGAAATTATAATAGCGACTGCAGGTGCCTATTGTCTACCTGTGTTTCCACAATGGAAGCAACTGCAATTAGTGACTGGTGGCACTGCATCTGAACTTAAAAGGTCTATTAGAAGCGCGATTATTGATTAAACTTCAAGGATGACTTGTCCCTTATAACCAATATTCTACATCCAATGTCTGTTATAAAAGAGGTCGATTTAATGGGAAAGATAGGGTAGCCAACCATGTGGGTGAATAGTGTCTCTTATACCCATTTGTCTCTTACATCAGTGTCTCTTATAACGAGGTTCAGCTGTATACCGAATTTTTCGAGCCTGCCTTGTCTCCTGGCGTGGTTGAGCGGTTGAGGGCCGGACTACTGTTTTGAAAGTTCGTGGTTCGAATCCTGGCAAAGCCAGTCCTCATCAGTTTTTTTTTTTTCAGTTTTTTTTTTACAGGGTACAGGTAGGGTGGGTGCCAGAGTACCTTGCCTTTTAACCTACGAATGACATTCAACGGTAACCTCAGTATCAAGGCAGTGCTGAAATTTGTCTTGCTTACACTTTGAATTCATGAACGTGCTGTGGTTACATAACATGAAGGTTAAATCAAGTAGCAAGTAAAGCAGTTGTGCGAAGTGTGTTTTCGTTTATCATCCTATCTTATTTGTTCAGATTTGACCGTGCTGGTTCGAGATGCATTTTGCAAAATTTCAATATTTGCCTGCCAACATGCTTTCCAATGAATAAAAACTCCAAGGGATTTTTTTTTTGTCTAAGCTAGGGTCTTTATAATTGCAGTTCAAGAATCGACAATAACTACTTATAAACGACTTCAACTGGATGGCATACGTGTCCAGTAACGCCCGCTGACGCAGCGACTGGCGCGCAACTTCGTTGGTCTCATGCGGTTACTTGCCCTCTCCTGCGTGTCCACGTGTTGCCGCCAAAAGACGCCGATGCTCACGCGACGTGTGATTTCGCGTCCATGTGGTTAGGGCTTTATTCGTGCTCGGATCAGGTGGAGCCAAGCGTAGATCGCTGCAAAAAGCACTCATGTCATTGTAGCCCAGACCTAACTTTAGAAGCGTCCAAGTTTACGCCGCCGTTACTGCATCTAGTCTGCTGTTCAGCTGCCCAACACGCCACCAACACGAACCCAACACGCCACCTGTTCAGCTGCCCGGTCCCTATAGGGATAGGATGATGTGGGTTCAAGACTAAACAATCATTATTTTCGCTTTTGAATTAGAAGAATGATTGAAGGAAAACTGACAGCTGCTCACAATGCATGCATCACAACACAGTGCCAGCAGTGCTCATTTGCGTGATTTATAATTGATACAGATTAGCTCCTCTTGTAAAGATGGTCAGCCACATCATCACCAGCAAACAATGGCGTCCATCTATGTTTTCGCTGGGCAGATGGGGGGGGCGCATGTTTTTGGTGCGCCGTGAATGCATAAAAAGTGAAGATGGCTGGTGTTGCACATATTTTATTTTAAAATGAATGTTCAAACCCAGCCCAACTGAGCGAAAATTTCGTTGAAGTGAAAACAAACTATACAAAGGGTATGTTGTGGTGAAGATTTTGTAGCATTGACTTCTATGGCTAGCTGACGGGGAATCGGAAATATTTCATGGGAGCAGTGTTTAGCAGGTTTTGAGGGTAATTGGTAGCCCAGAAATTTTTTGTGACCTCTGCTGATGAAAAATTAAAGCCGTTCCACTCAGTGTAAAAGCTGTCGGAAGTGCAGAGCAGTGATTTGCCATAATGGGCTGTACCGCCGTTATCCGCTTACTGCTACCACCCCATGCAATTCAAGTTTACCGCCTTCGCAGTGCTCGCGCGCCCCCTGCCTGAAACTGCGCCAGCGGAAGTTCTGTTCTCTTTGTGCTTTTCTTCCAGCATGCGCCGGAGTTGCACTGCCACATTTTGCGTTTAATATCTTAAAACCCAACCCCACGGGCGTCCTTAACTAAAGGAACGCGGGCGCTGCCGGTTAACTACGTATATTTTTCCTCAAATGCACCTATTGTTTTCTTTGCGCTAAACAACGGGAAGATGTATGACAAGCGCCAGTGTTTCAAGAGTTTCGAACGCTTATGACTATATAAACCGCTTGGTTTTCGAAGCCTCTGGGGTATGCCGCGAACAACAGCATTACTTGGATTGGATTTGATTAGATTAGCTCACTGGCTGAGGTTGACCAGTTTCGCATAGCTCCTGGAGAGCTGTGCTGCTATGGTCCCTAGAAAGATTTGCTAGTCTGCCGTCCGGCGGTCGCGAAGGGGGCTCCTCCGTGATGCATGCAGCGGCGGTGCTGCAGGCAATCGGAGTGCGGCCGGCCAGTGCCGGCGCGGGGAGCAGTGCAGTGGACGGCGCTCCGCATGCTGCTTTCGTAGGTGTGGGCGGTTTCAGCCGATTTTAACTGCGTTTTCGTCCTCTCTTGGTTTCATCATCAGGACAGATAACTGGGCGAGTTGGTTTAGATTCATCTTCACCTGTTTGTGCTTGCCTTACTTCAGTCCTTCCTCCGTGTCTTTTTTGCGCCTAGGGAAGGTAAATCTCTTCGTTTCTGTGTACACAACACATTAGCCAAATAAATTGGGACCTATGATACGAATACTTTTTTTTACCGAAGCATGAATTGATGGGAGTGCGTTTTCGCGTAATATGAACGAAAGAGGAAACACGAAATTGTGTCGCTGCGCTCTGTCCTCTACATCCTCTTCCGGGGAAAAGATTTCTGCACATACTCGGGGACATCGGAAACTCTGTCGGCACGGAGTCTTTTGCTAGCTGGACACATTATGCGGAATTTCGACTTGTTACCTAGCAAAGAAGCATTTTTGTGTTTACCCCCGCCGTACGTACACTGCCATGGATACGTAAACGCGTGAAAATATTTGTGGGGTGTGTGGGCGTTCCGCAAATTCTTTTGTGGCCCTTTGGAACCATCCTAGCTTTTCTGTTTGCGATTCAATTTTAAGCTTGAACAAGATCTGATGAATTCGCATCGTTAATTAATTAAGCCCAATCGCACGTTTTCGCTGCCTCCTCAGTTAGGAATATAAGTTAAATGTTATAGCTGAATAAAAATATTACGTGTGTACGCATGCATACGATGTTTTTTGGCATTTATAGTGAACAGACAGAAACTGACATAGTATTAAACCCTTTTATTTTGCGTGGCTGTAATTTTTGTGAATTCCACGATGTGGAAAATTCGATAACGTAATTGACGGGCATGCGAAACTTATTTTTAATAGAATCAGGCTGCCAAACAGTAACTGCGCTTGCAATATTCATTACACAGAGCCTTTTTTTTTTTTTTGATCGCCCGCATACTCTTGGTGAATTGTGAGGCGCACGCGGGGAAAGCAACGAGGGAGAATATTTGTGTTATGGCCAATCATTTTATTTGCGGCTGTTTGAAATTAAGAAGAAAAGTTCTTGAGGCTTACTTAATTCAATGACCTAATGCCTTGCTTTACCCCTCCCTCCTGCTGAAACCCCTCCCTCCCCTCCCTCCCCAAAAGGGCGGGGGGGTTGGCTGGGCTCGAAGTACTTAAGAACGTGTTCTTTTTTGGGGGAAAACATTTCACTTCGGCTTTTTTTTTTCCGCGAGCTAGCCTGGCCAGCTACATGCCGACCACGTTCAATGCATGACGTTCGGGGATAACCCAAAAGTTTTCACGATTAATTAGAACAACCACTGCACCTGGTGCCACCGGGCTCTCTTTGAACGTGATCTCACTGTCTCAACATTGTGTGAAATAATGGTTCCAGCGGCGGTAGCGAAATGGCTACTCTTTGCTGTGGTTTCACCCTTCAGTCTCACTCGTGAAGGTCAGTGGCCGCAAATAGGCTCCGTAGCCCGATTCGAAATTAAAGGGTCGTGTAGTAGTACAATCGCAGCTTCAATTGTGAACTGATGTACCGCGAGCCGTTAAATTTCACCACTCTAACTGGCAGTAGCACTCACCGTAGCAATAGCGTGCGGCACAGGCCGGCCGGCAGCTGCTCTCGCTCCGACCGCTCCGGCGCTCCGATTGCTCGCAGTGCCCTCTGCGCAGTGCCGTGTGTGCATCAGCGGCGTGGACACGCCACCCGGTAGAGGTGTGGGGACGGCAGACTAGCAATTATTTCTAGGGACCATAGTGCTGTGAATGCGTGAGGATTGGATTGGATTGGCTTGGCTTGGCTTGGATTGGTTTTAGGATTGGATTGGATGATAAGCAGCAGTAAGCATGATAATCAGCTAATCCTAGACAGCCAGGAAATCTAATAACCAGCTGAACCTTAGCTCGCGCTACGTATGTCCTGGCACAGCCCCTCTTGACGTTTGAAGCCTCTGGGTTTTGCCGCGGCGAAGGGACCGTGACAGGCTACATCGTAATGCCGTGGCGATATGCTTGGTTCCAGCGAGTGAGCTAGGACGACAAGGCGAGTGCCTGAAGTGCTCTGCACTTAAAGGGACAGACAACCGATTTTTGTCGCGTATATGTTCTCTATCCCAAATGAAAGCCGGCGTTTTATTTAGCCCGGTAACCACAAGCAATTTCTAAAGAAATTGGCGGAAATAATTTTAATTCGGCAGCAAACTTCCTGAAATCGGAAGGGTGGCGGTTCGTAGTGTCGAAACTTGACACTACAATATGTGTCCCTGTCACGTGACCTGCAAACCCAGCAGCTACTGTAACTGCTGAAACGTTTATTTACATATTGAAAACCTTTTAACACAAGTATTTGTACAAGGTTAAATTGTATATGTATTTCTAAACATTATTTTGAAAATTTTAAACACACACCGCCCGCCGCTGCAAGGTTGTTCTCAGTGTGGCTAACTGAGCCTCCATGCCCAGAATCAACGGCAGCGTTCAGTAAACAGACCCCGTGAAGGAGCTTTGACGATTCTGCCTGAGTCAGGGGCGTTTGCTCTGCCAAAATAATTGATTTCAGTTTCGAAATACGCCAACGGCAGCTTAAAAAAAAAAAAAAAAAAAAAAAAGAAGAAGAAAAAAAAAAAAACGTCGTGCCCGGGGAGAATCGAACTTCCCGCCTCTACAACGTGAAGCCAGATTCTACCTATCGTCTATCCCAAAAGATGGCGCATTCGTGCAAAATAGACCGTTGCATTAAAAACGCACACAAAGGAACAGGAAAGCCTGCGATTCAAACTTTTTTAGCTGGAGAAAAGTTTTTAAATATCGTTTTTCATTTCGCATACAGACAAAAGTATGTTGCCGAGCTACTCTATGTCATGGTTGCCAGCATTATTTTTGGGAAGGACACATACGCCTCGTAGATCTAAAAAATTCGATTTAAAAAATTCTAGGGCGTTATCAGCAAAACCGTTTCTCGTCTAGGGGCTTTAAGTGATGCCCTTTCATTTGGGATAGAGAATATATACTCGACAAAAATCGGTTGTCTGTCCCTTTAAAAAGCATTTTGGCTTTAGGCCGAGAGCCCCTTTGCAACGTGTTTTACGCAGGGGTTTAGCCTGTTCGGCTTCTTCACACAGCTGCAGCGTTGTAAGAAAAAGCCAGTGCAAGGGCACTGCCATGCAGTGAAGCTGGGCCAGAGTGTTTGTGCATGCCTTTGTGTTCATGCGTGTGTGTGAAGGGGGGGGGGGGGGAAAGGGGGTGCATGTGCCTTATGGCAAAGCCAACTTTTGGGCACATTATTTGTAATTTTTGAATCCTGAAAAACTAGTCGTGCGTCACCTGTAAGCTTAGTCTGCACCTCGAATCTGATTGTGAGATCTGCTGATGAGAAAGGCATTTTGGCTGTTAAGGCCCCTTTGCAACGTGTTTTATGCAAGCATTCAGCCTGTTGAGCTTCAAGAAACACAGCTGCGGTGTTGTAAGAAAAAGTTCTGCTTGTTTGCACACTGCTGTTTGTAAGCTCCACAACATGTGAATGGCTGTTTACCGTGTTTACCCAAATCTAGGCATTCCCTATTCCGTGCTGGTCCCTTAAATTTTGGAAGTCCAGAAAATAATTTTTTGTAATGTAAGCTGACCAGAATACCCAAGGACGACAGCAGACGGCAAACTAAAATGCATTTATGAGCCACAAACTTGCTTTGATTCCCTCAACATTGTTGTTGCTGGCTTTGTTGTTACTATCCTCCTTGTAGCTGTCACTCGCAGAGTACACACCACCATATTCTATGCTGTCAAGTGCATTTGCAATGGTGCACTTCTTGAACAAGCTACGGTCAAGCGTTCGGGGATGTCATTGTAGGCTTGTCTCAAGATCCCCTCCAATGTGGACCATTCAGTGCTGAGTTGTCACCTTGCCTGGAAGTTTGTTGTGCTCTTGGCCGCCAGCATAACTTTTTGTTCAAAGGCGAACTTGTACTGCCAGGTCAATACGGAACCCTGAGCAAGCATGATCAAAATGGCTGCTTGTTGGTTTTGTTATGGTTGATATGGCTGTGTGTAGTATTGCCTACAATACTTCATCTTTAGCGGAGCCTCCAGGTGGCGCTAACTGCGTGCCATTGTCTGGGTGTGAATGAGTACTGGGCACATTTTATTATCAATTTTCAGCTCTAGGCTGACTCTTGCAGCTTGCATTCTGAAAGAAAGTATCAGCTTAGAATCTCATGAGCTCCTACAGGAGCCAGCACTCTGGTGGCCGATTTGTGTCTTTCACGTTTGTTCAGCTTTGTGTTGTGTTCCTTTTAAACAGGCTGCAATTCCGGCAAGAATCGTCGCAGTAAGTAGTCCATGTGTAAGTCGGTTGCGCGTGCCATGTGTGGGTAGTGTGAATGACGTGCGTGCCCCCCTCCCTGTGAATAACAGGTGGGCCTTGAGCGGGCGGAGACCCCGACGTACCGCAGCCTGCTGCCAGTGATGGAGGACGGCACCAATGTGATGGAGAAATGCTACGGCTGCGTGGAAGACATCATGCGGCAGGTGCGGGCGTACGTGGACGAATGGCTGCGCTACCAGGCCCTGTGGGACCTGCAGCAGGACATGCTATACAACCGCCTGGGTGACAACATCAGCCTCTGGATGAACACCCTCGTCGAGATCAAGTGAGCAGCCCTTCCTTGCCATCCATCTATCCAGTGGACGTTCGTCCACGCAGAACTTTACCCGTTGCTGCTGCATAGGGAGCAAGCCCATTTTTGCAGGGCATTAGGAATGTTGTTCTTTTGACGCTACTGCTGCCAGGCAGTCTTAAAGATCGAGCACGAAAAGTAGGTGCCTTCTTGCAGCCACCGGTGCCATTTGTGCTATGTTCAGGGTCTTGCCCGGCAACCTATCTGTGCTACAGGTCTGGTTGTGGCGCGTCCTTATAACCCTGGTGAACGTGGGCCGGCAAAACATTTCTCTTGTCTCCTCCACCTTTGAAAGGGGGACGTAATGTAGTGGTGTTTTTGGAAGCTGCACCCCACTGAGGAAATGAGTTATTGCGGGAGGCTGAAAGGTGGAGGAAAAGCATTGGGTGAGGTTAAAGGAGAGGCTCAGTAAGAAAGTGCATTCGATTTCAAGCATAGGCCATGCCAGCAAAGACGTGTAACAAAAACTGGACAAGACGGAGGCTGCAATACTTTAGAGAATGCTTTGAAGAAAGAGTGTTGCGCCTTGAATTTTCGGGGGATTCCTTTTCATATGAGGATGCCCGAAACAGCGCTCAGCTAAGAACAGGGTTCGCACAGGTCCTTGAAAACCTTGAAAACCCTTAAATTTAGAAGTGTAAATTTCAAGGCCTGGAAAGTCCTGGAATTTTTAAATGGTCCTTGAAAACCCTTGATTTTTCTGGAGAGAACCAATGGCCCTGTCTTTTTACAAGAATTTAAAGCGTTTGTCTTGGATTTTAGGTGTAAACAAATGTAAAGAAACATTGTAACAATCAAGTTTTAGTGTATTGTGGATTTTCATTATTACGAGGCAACATTGAGAGCAGGCACTTCGAATCCAATCCATGTCACAATACAATCCAGTGAAAGCTGGCTTCTGTTCTCTATCTTGCATCTTCCATCTAGACTGTGGACGGTCGCTCATTGCATGTGTGCTGTGCCTCATATGCTCCATCTGTGTTTGCTCTGACGTGCAAATGGTGGACGTGTACATAGTTCTTCCGGCCTTGCAGCAACACTTGCTGATTTAGTTTCAGCTGGAACTCTTGCTGACAAAGGCGATGCAGGCAACATTAACCAAGTTTTGAAATCAAACAGCCTGAGCAAAACACCATGAAAAAGAAAAACCTCTAAATACCAACCATGAAATAAAAAAAAGCTGGGGAGCATTCACGAACCCGTTAGTGCCTATCTAAATGTACACTAATGTGCTTAGGTATTGTGCAATAAAAAACCTTTGAAAACATTTTAAATAATCCAAGAGAAAACATTAGATGGGAACCTTGAAAATGTGTTTTCTGGTCCTTGAAAGTCCTTGAAAACCCTTGAATTTTTACTTCTGAAGCCTGTACGAACCCTGTAAGAACCATACTTTCTTGGAAAGCATTCAGTCCATCACTGGCCAAATTAGACTCATCGAAGTCTAAATGCAGTTCAGGGCAATCTGGCGACATGATATTTTACAGTTAAAGGCCAACTGCAACAAAATTTTCGGCTCCTTAAATGCACTATTTTCCGATAGTATTACCTTAGAAGTTGCTACCTGCAAAATTTGGAAGCCCAAATATGCGTCGCTGCATCGTAAGCGAAGATCAAAATCGCTCTTAGTGAACTGAAACTGGAGAAAAAAAGGGCGGCCACTATGCACGGCCGGAAGTGACGTTACACTCAGGAATCGAGTGGGCGCAGCCGGCGGATTCTCCCACGGCTGCCTGTGAGAAGTCAGCGTGCATTCGATGTATTTTGGGTCGTCTGTTTCTTCAAACATATAGAACATGTGTGAAAAGGGGTTGGGAAGTTCGTGCAACCATTATTGCTTCGCTGTGAGGTGCGCCTATAGTCGTCCGGTAAAACGAAAACACAGGCATCGCGAGCCGTCGTGGCGAAGCTGGGAGCTAGGAAATAGGTACAAAAAAGGCAGCGTTGAGCGCTAGATGGGCACCGGCACAGCTAATATTTCCTGTGTTGATTGAACCATCCTGTGTTTGTGAGAGTAGTAGTGGTAGCACCTTTATTGGTAAGGATGGCCAAAGGCCAGTTTAGGGAAGAGGAAGGGGAGTAGGGGAGGGGAATGCAGCGTCTTTTACAGGGACGTGGCAGCTTGCAAGGACCAGAGTCGACCTTAGCTACACTGCCCGTGCTAGGCAACTTTTGATAGCAAACAGCCCTATTTTTTGCAGTAGAGGTTTCTCCATAGTATGATAGTCTTCTGGGGTGCTTCTTGTGGGCGCGTGGAAAGATATGATGTCTGAGCAATGTTGCGAGAAGGAGCAATCCTGAAGGAGATGGTTGAGGTCTGCATATGTGAGGGTATTGCAGAATGTACATTTGAGAGGCAGATTGCGTGAGAGCCATTTTCGGATTATGTGCGGGGTGTGTAGGCGGCGTTTGCTAGGAGCTTGAGAAATACCTCACCGGCTCGTGGCAGGGGAGGAATGCCGGTTACGGGGGGAGGTGGGGATCGGAGCAGACTTTTTTATTTTTGACATAAAGTAATGAAATTTGGTAGGTGCATTGAAAAACACTCCAAATGGTGAAATTTGAAATTTCAGGATGATACCTTCAGTAGTTTTTGTGTTACAGAGGTGTACATGTTGCCCGCTCGTGGAAAGCCTAGCAAGGTATTGACATATGGTAGGAAGTTCAGAATTCTTTTTAATTGTAGTCAAAAGAACACTACAGGGTATGACATTCTTCGAATTTTTTTTACACCCTTCATTTTTTTGAGAACATTATTTTCACCTGTACCCAGTAGTATAAGCTGACTCAGCTGTAAATGTCACATAAAAAATAACTAGGCCCTAAAATGAAAATCCGAGAATGTCATACCCTGCAGAACTCTTCAAGGATTGAAATAAAACAGACAGTGTCAAAATCCACCCAGTGGTGCCCAAGTTATCCTTTCCATGAGCAACGAAGAACTTGTAAAACGCACTTTTGAGAAAACGGCGCTTAAAGTTTACGAAGACTTCTATATTTTTCAAACTGCACCAGCAGCATAGTCCTTGCTGTCCTTGCTTGGGGACAACCTCAAAGACCTTTGCCCTTTGATTTAGTGCATCTGAGAGGCCTTCCTGGCCAATTGAAGGTTTTCATGGCGGCGTCACTCGTCACCACTCAAAAAAGAGGGCAATAACTGTCCCCAGAGGGGTCGTTTAAAGTCACAATTGGCACGTACGTGTAGCGCTGCACTTCACGAGTACGTTGGTACCACTTTCAACAAGCAGGAAACACAATGTCCGCAGCAGAGGCCACTTCGAATCGAAGCAGACTTGAGTACTATTCACACAGGTGGCGATAGCAGCACTTTTCTCGTTTGTGAGAGAAAAAAAAAAAAAAAGCTACCGTGGGAGGGAAGCGACGAAACATGCCAGCTAGCGTGTAAGAATTCGGTTTCAGCGCATGTTATCAAAGTTCAAATACAGTTTTATTATTTTTGTTTACACGGGCAGTTTTGTTCCTGTTAGCAGGGTGCCCGTGCCAAATCTTTAGATAATTATGCCATGCACAGGGGTGAGACAGCTGCGCATATTGCACAGTTTTGATACAAATTCGTTTTCTTGCGCCATGCTGCTCCAAAAGCTTGAAAATTGCAAAAATTGCGCCAAACTGCTCCAAAACAGCCCGAGAGCCAAAGATTTTAACGCTCCCGTGAGTTTTAGTGGGGAAAATGCTTACTGGTGGCATAATTTTCCAGCACCCCCAAGGTCATGCTGTTTGTAAAGGTTTAATTGATTGATCATTCAATAAAAAAACGGCATAAAATTGTCCCCGAGACAGTTTTTCAAAAATGACAATGTCGGGTTGCACATGTTCAAATATTTTGTGCATTTTTAAAGTTTCCCATCGAAAACCATTGCAAATTCCTGCAGCAGGGGTGGAACTGCTGCACCAATTGCGCCATTGTGCGCCAATTTGCCCTGCTGCGCCAAGCTGCGCAGAAACGGCAATTTGTGCGATTATTGTCCATTGAGAGCAAACAAACGCCAAGTTTAGCCGAGTCTTGTCGTCGTCCGGGCAACACTGAGCGCTGGCTTTCCGGTTCTATAAACGTTGGGCTTTCCGGAGCGCCGGATTTCTTGTCGATCACCCGTTTAAAAGGGAACGGTAGCAGTATATCTATCATATCTATCTATCATAATAGACGCAGCCGCATCTACGCTGCATCCATAGCCACGGCAGTTTAGTGCACTCGTGGTTCCCTCGTGGAGTTTATCGCAACATTGTTATCGCCGCGGCTTTCCCGGAAGGCTGTCACCAGCATGAGTAAAAGTACTTTGAACAGTTATCTAGTGTTATAACTTGAGGCATGGCCTCTAGAATTTGCAGCTGCTCGAAGTAAGACGAACGACCCCTTCGCACATCCTTCGCACAGTAGTTTTTGGTGATTTAATTCTAATTTTCGGGACCTGCACGAACCGAGAACGAAGCTGCTGCGCGCGTATATTATCTCTATGTATTGTACGATACTGAGCGCATGCGCACGACGACGCGAGCTTCCGCGCGAAGAGCTCTTCTACGATACTGAGTGCATGCGCACGCTCCTCTAGTGTTGCGGTGGCCGCTATCACTTTCCTCTCCGCTGTCGAGTCAGGTCGAGAGCTGCGGGATACGAGCGCGTTAGGGTTCCTCGGTGGGAATTTTCGGCGCCCACGAACCCCGAACTTACGACCAGTAACCACAGCTCCGCTGTTAATAACGGCCCTTTTGCATCAGAAGTTCCTTTGAAGCCGAATTTTTCGCGCTGCTTTAATAAAAGAAGTGGTGTGGAGCTAAAACAGTTGCGTGCAGCGTGCCACACAGCCGCCGTACTCGTTCGCGCGCCGACGAGGCCCGACTCGACCGCGAAAGCGGGCGTCTTGATGGGATGCCGTGCTCGCTTTCACCTTCGCGTCTACCACGAAATGAGGCGTCGTGAAATCGCCGTCTTTGTTCGCTGCCTGCCTATAGGGACCGGGCAGCTGGACGGGTGGCGCCACCACTCGGCACTCCCCTCCTCAGTGGAATGAGCCGGTGCATTGAACTACACAGCCTCCCGTTGTTTTTGTCGTGTTTGCTTCGGTGCTTTGTATGTTTTGGTGGCGTTGTGAGCAGACATGTGAGATGAAACGAAGTCTAAACAGATGTGTTGGGTTCTTAGATGCAGTAATGACTACGTAAACTTGTCGGACGCGTCTAAAGTTGGGTATCGGCTGCAATGGCATGAGCGCTTTTTTGCAGCGATCTGCGCTTGGCTCCACCCATTCTGAGTACGAATAAAACTACTATTATTAGTATTATTTTCTTCTTAAATGCACTCACGGCTACTCAAACTTATTGGATGCTTGTAAGGTTGGGGAAGGACTACATTGACATGAGCGCTTTTTGCAGCGCTCTGCGCCTGGCTCTGCGCGATCTGAATAGGAATAAAACTATTGCAATATTAGAATTCATTTCTACCACTTTAAATTATTTTCACTGGTTTCAATGACTACGGTTTCCACCCCAGCCTTAGCTCTGGGATACCTCGATACGTGTGCTTTAAATAGAAAGGCATCTGCATACGAGATGGACTACCGTGTAGCCGTAGAAATGTTGCAGTAGTTTACACTTTCTGTAACCGTGAGCTTTGTACCTTCGGTTTTGGTGAACGACACTGTGACAGCATGGGAGCCTGAAAGCCGATGGGAAATCCCATGTTTGTGGTGGTCATTTTATCAAGAGCCAAAGTTATTCACCAACTCAACAGCCCAAGCTACAAACCATCCCTCCTCCCCTTCCCGTTTTACAACCTGCGTAGAATAAAGGCTGGCACCGATAGTTAAAAAATGTGGCAGTGTTAACATCAGCCGGTGTTTTTTATTGCTTAAGTATTCTTTACAGAGTACCTAAAAAAATCGTGTAATGCCTGGTGAAGACACCAAAAACGCGCGATTAGTTGCCTCAAATGGGTGCATGAGCCCGAGTCCTCCACCATAGACACATTTCCGACACGCTGGAAAAAGTTGATTTGGAGAGGGGGTATGGAAGTTCAAAATTAAACAGCAAAATCATCTAGCCCTCCGTCTAATGATTATTATGGTTGAACACAAAGCTTTCTTCGTGCGAAATCGAATGGGAAATGGTCAAAGTCAAAGACGCTGCGATCAAAAGACCAAACTGCCTGCTGGTCAAATTCGACGCTTAACTAGTCAAAGTTTAAATCCAGAAGGCAACCAGGGAAACCCATACGACAGAGCTTTGCGATAAACCATCATCGTCGTTAGACGGAGGTGTGCATGATTTTTCAAGCGTAGGTGGCAGCTTGTAAACCGACCGCAGCATTCAGTTGTGAAGCTGAGTACAGGTTTCGGGCACCCTCCTGTCTTGGGTCCTTCAGCCACGCAGGAATTGGTTTTTGAAAAACCATTTACCAACTAGCCAGCAACCATTGCAATTCTTGTAAAGCAATGCTTCTCCACGACAAGCAATAACATTCTACTATCATGCGGTATTTATTCTATCAATGATTCCCGATTACTGTAGTAAGAGCATTTCTGTGAAATTAAACACGTTTCAACCGTAGGTAATGAAGATACGGAAGCGTCGTCCATCACAATTTCTGTTTTGAGGTAAATCTTCGAAGACACTCTCCAACTTTGTCTTTCGCTTGTGCACGACGTTGGCGCCGTTTCGTCATCAACTGCCAAAGGCCAGCGCCGCAGCATTCCTAGTTCGGTTGCACACACCGGCTTTGTGGGAGCACTTAGTGGCAATATACTCCTGGATTCGTGAAACTGCGTGCAGTCATGAAAAAATTGCATGAAGCAACGAACTTTCACTTCCAGCTTGACTTCCAGCTTGGCGCAATGAGCGTCGTCTGCTATTTGTAAATACTGAGTATGGGCGTAAATAACACACATCCCTCGTAAACGTCACATCCACACTCAAGATTTACCGATCCGAAAATGCACGTGGTGTTACGTTCGCTTTGCCAGCCGCATCGCAGAAAAACGACAGAAAGCCATGCACAACAACGCTGCGCTGACCGCCACCGGCATTCCACTGATGAGCGGTTCGCCACGGGCGGCGCTGTTCGCTGAAACGACGGTGGTGCCATACAACGGCCGCCCGGTCCCTATAATGCCTGCCTTCTCGGTCGACGCGGCGGCGGCAGCTTGCTACGAATACGGCATCATATTGTACGACGCCCGTCTTCGTGTTGGGGCCTATCGATGGAGACGATGCGCGCTCGGCGAGTGCTGCGCGGGTAGGGCACGTTCGCGACGCCTGATTTCGCGGTTGCGGCGATGGCGGCAGCGGGGCGGCGCACTGCACGCGATCGTTTTATCTCGAAACTACTTTACCAAAAAAAAAAAAGCAGTCACCGTTAGTAACATAGTGTTGATTATTATACAAATAAAAGCCAAAAAGTCGCTACATTTAAAGGAATTGGCAAAAAGCAGGTTTCAGTCCCGAGTAAAGGGTAATATCAAGTTGCTAGCTCCTATTTGATTTATTGCGCTCCTGCTAAATAATTCTGCCCAATTCTATTTTTCATGCAGTTGTTGGATTAGTTGCTCTTAAAAGTGTGCTCAGCCGCATTATTTAAAGCAGTCAGTGTGCTCCAAAAGTGCTCCGAAATACCCCCTAAACTGCTCCAAACCTGCTCCAAAATGGGATTTTTGCTGCTCCAAAGCTGCTTCAAAATAAGACTTGCTGCTCCCGTGCCTGCTCCAAAAAGCTAGACCCTGCTTCCACCCCTGCTGCAGAAAAAATACTTATGTGTACGGAGGCGACAAATTGCTTTTGCAAGTTGATGAAAAAACAGCAATTTTCGGAGCGCCGTATCTCCGGAACGACATTACTGGGCGCCGCCATCTTGGTGTGGTGAATATTGGAAAACGTGGCCGCCTGGCGAAGCAGTGGCTCGGGGTTCAGGAAGAGTGCTCTTCGCTGATTTCTGGCGTGGTTTTGGTTATGGGGGTGGCTGGGTTTGCATTTAGTCTGAGTTGTTGCGGGAAGTTGCGCGACTCGAAAGACGGGAATTCATCAAAAACAATGTGGTGCCCCCGAATTCGCCATGTTTCAGCCTTGAGTGTGAGGAGCGCTGCGTGCTTGAAATGATATTTCGGGCTCATTGCAGTGTTATAAAACGCCGAGTTATTGCTGCCTGTGACAGCGAGATAGCGAGCCGCAGGAATGGGGCGATCGACACTGCCGAAGTGGCGGTGCAGGCTACATCGCCGCAAAATGTTCAAGCAGTGTCTGATAGCAGGACGAGCTATTATTGCACGCTAGTAATAATGGTTTATCTATCTGAAGTGAAATTTATTGCCAAGAGAAAGTTGGCTGAACATACCAACGTTACTCGAATTACAATCGTAGGGAACAAGTACCTTGAGGATCGAAATGGGAGGGCTGGTGGGGTGCGACGACTGTCAGTGACCCTCGCTTTGTGCAAGTTTTGCCTGGGCTCTGTCGGTCAGACGGCGCGAGCCCTACTACCTGGAGGAAGTAGGTCATCAGCCACCGCTGTCGCTGGCCCGAAAATCTACATCAGATGGTTTCCAGCACACATGGGCGCCACAGTAGGCGGCAGGCCTAACCGGAACGAAGAGGCAGACTCGACTGCACGCGAGCTCACGCACCGTGCAGCCGGCACTCCGCCGTCTCGACAACTTCCGGCGACAGATCCCTGCCCAATCACTAATTATAGTGACTTGCTCGTATGGTACAGAGAGCAGCGTCGAAGCATGGCTCGGCCGCATCACCGTCTCTCCAGAGAAGAAGAAGTCCATCTTCGTAGGCTTCAGACAGGCACAGTGCTTACTCCCGTGCTGGCGAGACATGTGCGGCCCGGACATTACGCGTCGGCAACGTGCAGTGTGTGTTGTGCAGTGCTGGCAGATCTGCCACATGTGTTGTGGGGGTGTAATGAACACGAACGTCGAGGGTACCCACAGACTCTACCCGAGAGGATAAACTCTGGGTTGGTGTCCACGAACCTTCTCGAACAACGAACGGTGGTCCAGCTGCTGGTGACAGCCCTGAGCAGACAGCGGCGGGCCGAGACGGGCGCCGAACGTCCTAGTGATGGCCGGGTCGTCCCTCGTGCCCCGCCCGGTCACGCTCCGGGGGCTAGATAGTGCTCCAGCTCTTGCCTTCACGACCAGGGCGGAACCCTGTGCGGTGATCCCCCTGGAGCAGGGCTACTGTAAATAAAGTCCTTTTCTCTCTCTCTCTCTACTCTTGTGCTTAAGGCCGAGTATGGGATTACAAAAATAATAATTTCGGCATCCACATGATAATTAAAATGCCTTACGATTGCTTAGTTTTTGAATTCGATATCTTCGATGGCACTCCATGCTATCTATGCACAGAGCCCAAGAAGTAAAAAAAAATGGTTTGTAAAAAGGTAGTGCAGTTCGTACCTTGTGATGCACCGGTAGAAAAAACTTTAAAATTTGATTTTTTAGGCTCCTAAGGTGACATAATTAACGTCGTTCTTCTGCTCCAAATCAAGGTTCATCTGCTCCAAAATCGAAATTTTGCTGCTCCAAAAACTGCTCCCAAAACTGATTTAGCTGTCTCACCCCTGCATGCAGTGACGAAAGCACTGCAGTGTCTTCACTTGTCGTGAAGACCTTTTCTGAGGCTCAATGCTGCGAAATGTGGCTCCCTTTTTTATGTTCTTTTTTTCCAACTGGCAAGAGAAATGTTGCCAACAGCCGCTCGTATTTATTTGTTTTTTGACAAAGTTGTTTGAACTAAATCGATTCCGTGCAGTGCGCCGTGTGCTGTACTTGTTCGTGCCCCGATCGGCGCGGTAACAGTGACAACAGCGTATCACCTCGCATGGGTGTACTCGCGCTCGAAGAGTCAACCAGCCGATCGTGCAGTGGGCCGCACAGCAATCTGCCGTACTCGTTCACGCCCCGACTGGCCGCGACAACAGCATATCGTCTCGCGTCGGCCGTTCTGCGTATTGCGTACTCGTAGAGACGCCCGGCCGCGAGCTTGCAGTGTGGCGCATAGTTGCCGTAGTCGTTCGCACGCCGATGCACCGACCAGCCTTGCCAATAGCGTATCACCTCACATAGGCCGTACACGCGTTTCGCATGCTCGTCGAGTCGATCGAGAGCCTGCTGCCGCCGTCGCGACCACGGAATCGGCCGTGGTGCTACTGCCGTACTCGCTCACCATAGGCGACAGCCGCAAGGGATTCCTGACTGGCACGTCACATCCGGAAGTTTGCCGCAGTGGCGACAAGTTGTGGAGACACTACGCTAGGGGCTGCGTCCGCTGAAGTGGCGTGTTTTTGAACGACTTTAATAAAAAAACTGCGTCTTGGTGGAGTTTAAAATTAGGACACCACAGACTTTAGTGGTGCATACCACACGTTGAAGCAGGATTTAGGGCTGGTAAATTTTCGTTGCGTTGGCCTTTAAAGAAGTATATGGTGTGCCAGTTCGAGCGCTGCAAAAAATGCACTGTGTATATGATTTTAGGCCGTAACACTTTTCTTGCAGTTAATGAAGAGAACATGGTAATAGCTGAAGTATGCACATAACCAAGGGTCATTTAGTTACCATGCATAGAAGCTTAGATTTTATCAGGGTCCTTGGTTGACGTTTGGCAGCAATGTTCTAAATTTTCCAGCATGATTTCATCTCTAGCATTATCCAAGTTTTTGTATTAATTCTATGGCTTGTGGCAATAAAGTGCCAGCCGAAGATTAAATGCAAATGATTCCGATGTAAACTCACTTTGCTGTCACTTAACTCTAACTTTTATTTATCACTGATGTCAAACTGATCGCACAGCTGCCTGACGGCTCTTTCATCCAGCTGTGTAGACCTGTCCTGTAACTCCTCTGAGCGGTGGGTGCGAAAGTTGAAATGGTGGTTTGTTTTGGCTTTGTGGGGACCAGGGTACTTACGGCGACCAAGGTCGACCCTTGAGACTCGGCCGCAAGGCTAGCTCGTCTGACCGCCGGCCAGTGTAGCGGCAGAGAACAGCAAGGAACACACAAGACACAACGAAACGGCCAAACTCGCATTTATTGGAGCTACACCAGTAACGTGGTCAACTCATTGCTCGTCCTGACCCAGCCGACCGGCGAAGATCAGGAGGAGGGCGCAGTGGTGGCAGACAAAGGAAGGGGAAAGCCAGAGCTCCGGTACTCATGTCTGTCGTGGTCGCTCGCTCGAACCCCAAGAGACCCTTGCTTCGTCCCGCGCCCCCAGACCGGCCCTCGGGGGCTCCCGACAGCCGGTCACGAGAAGAATGACCGCCGCGCCACCGCCGCGTCATGTCTGTGCTGCGACGGAAGAGACGCAGCCACTGAGGGGAGAGAGGGAGCCTTCCCCCCTCGCCTAGGTGGTGGGTGGCGAGGAATGGGGGAAAGTGCCAGGACTCTGGGTTTCCCACAATTTGAATATCATTACTCGGTAGAGTTGAGTGCTTGCTGTCCCAAATAGTCCAGCTTGGGTTTTTTTGGCCAGCGTCCTCCATTGTGTTCTTTGTCCATTGAGCGCATGTTCACTTTTTTCGCCTTGCAGGAAGTCCCGCACCACCTTTGACACCACTGACGTTCGCAAGAAGATTGGGCCCGTCGTCATTGACTATGGCAAGGTTAGTAGCCTGATAAAGCTGCAGCCAGAGTAGAGGAACTGGCGGGTTCCAGCCTTGCTTACTTAATATTATGTACCAGAAGGGCGGCCTTTCATATTAACAGCTTCTGCTGGTGCCACTTGCATTAGTGCAAGTACGAATTCACCCGCTCTTCCAAGATTTGGGTATAAAGCAAAAGAGTGGGGCTGTCGTTTTTCTTTTCTTTTTTTTTTTACGCTGACTGCACCTAGTGACAAAAAAAGCTTGTCACGACCCAGAAAGGGGGGACGCGGCTTTCAACTTCAGAAAAATGACCAAAAGATCGTTTTTTAGAACGCCACATATTCAGCTTCTATGTTTCCTATTCTGTGCGTCTGCAAAGTTTTTACGCTGGAAAGCGTTGCAAAGTGGCATAAAAAATAGTTTTCCCAGGCGCGGTGACAAACTATCAGCGCAAAAGGGCGAAAAAATGGCAATTTTCAGAGCGCTGTATCTTTGCAACGGTGCCACCGGTCGCGGCCGTTTTCATATCGTTATATTGGCAGAGCGTTCGTCTTTCCGGTTCCGCTCGTCTCTTTTATCTTCGTTCATTCACAAACACACGAACGGCAGAAAAGAAACGATGCACAAACGAAGCTAGAAATAGATACTGGACCGCTATTCGTCCTCCGGTCGGGGCGTGCTAAGACGGCCCTCTTGATTGGGTGTCGCGGCGAAATGCAAGATGGTGGCCGCCTGAACTGCTAGCGTGGGCGGTGCGAGTTCATTTTCGCTGCTTCGCTCGGCCAAGTTTCTGTTCAGTGTGTGGAATTCAACAAGGACGTTATCGTGACGGGAAGGCCTCAGATCACGAGCCAGATTACGGGAAGTTGTGTGGCTCGAACGGTGGAGGTCATCGAACGCTTCGTGGTGCGCGTGACTCTACCGTCGCCAGACCCCGGAGGGTGACGCGGTGTGCGCGCTTGCGATACCGGTTCGTGAAGTGAACTTTTAGTCGGATTTGCGATGTTTACACGCTTAGTTATTGCTGTGTTTTGATTGTGGGCTTGCTATCGCTAGCCTTGGGAAAGAAACGGTCGACGCGTCAAATGCTGCGGCGTGCACGGCATAGCCGACGCGCATAGAAGCATCACATGTCTGTGCAACCGGTTACTATTGAACGCCAGTAGTTGTAATTAATGCCTGCGACGTTAGATTTAATCTTGAAAGCGACCTGACAAGCCATATAAGGGATAATAAAAGTACGATGCGTCGCGGTAAGCGTGTGCTGTGATGCGCGCAAGCCAAATTGCTTTTCTTGCGCAACGTTTCCCGTGCACTTGTAAAAATCATGCAAACAGGTTTGAGTTGGAATATAAGAATAAAAATATGTTCTCTGCGTTCAAAATTTACCGTACTGCCGCAGCATTTAACAGTGATTTTTTAGGAAAATTATTGATACCAATGCATATAATTTATGGCTTAGGGCATACTGACTGTGCTGCGAAAAATATTGCATGCCTTGAACGTTGAAAGTAGTGAAAACCCCTTCCATCAAAGTTGGAGTTATGCACAATATTATACCAAGCTTCAATGTAGCTCATTTGCATCCTTGTGGAATGCAAACTTTTGGCAATGAACACCTGCACGGATGAGTACTAAGTTGCTGCCCCAGGCAAAGTAATAAAACATTGAAGAAGCCAGAAATTTTCAAATTTAAGTAGAAAAATTCTGCACTTGTTGCCATTGGGACAACACTGCAAAGGGAAGTTGTCCAGTGCGATACAGCCAACCAGCTAACCTACTTTGCATTGAAAGCCATCTCCCCCTCCGTTTGGTCTGCTAACTGGGCCATGTACTCTTCACAGAGGAGCTGAAAATTGTTTTCGGGAAAGAGAAAGGCTGTAAAAGGCACTCCAATTTCAAGGCAAGGCCTTCCAGAAGCCCCATGTTCAAAAGGACATGAAATGGCTAAAACCGTGAGGACTTTTGATAAGTGAAACCTATGTTGCAACTTCGAAAGCGGTTTTCTCAAAACAGTTCTTTTGCCACCTGTGTCGCTTGTTCCAGGGATTTCTTCGTGACCGCTGGGTCTATTTTGATTCCGTTTCTTGCATTACATTCCTTGAACAGTTCACGTCGTGACACTCTTGGTTTTCCAGATTTACTTTTGTGATTTTTTTATTCAAATATTTGTTCACAGTCGACATGCCTGTTGCACATTAAATTCTAAAAAAAAATGAAAACTAAAAGACATTGTGTTGTAAAAAAAAATTCTAAAACTGTCACGACCTCGTCCATTCATTTGAGAATGCAAAGCACTCCGAACAAGTTTTCTATCATGTTTTATAAGTCGCTTAAGCTCGGTACAAGTGGAACAGAAAGAAAATTTAGTAAATAAAAAAGTTATCAAAATATTACCTTGAAATTTTTACGGTGTTATCACAGAAGCATTTCCAGTTGCTGTGCCAATTTTCATCAAAATCCACAAAGAAAAAAAGTTGATTTTGAAAGCCACGTCCCCCCTTAAAGGGACACTGAAGTGAATTTGTCAAGCTCCCGTTTCTGCTTGCACTGCGTAGACCGGCTCAAATTAGCACACTTTTCATCGTTTATCCGGTTGACAAATCGGTAATTATTTTACAAAGCGCGAAAGAAGAAAAACTACCATGCGCGGTTTGCGGCGGCCGCACCAACTAAGGCTGTGATGTTGAGAGGAGGGGGCACCATGATTGGACGATACCCAAGGTTAGCAATCAAACAAGTTTCGGTTTCGGTTCTGTAAAACACAACCGATGGCGTTGTTGGATGGGCATTCTCAATATCTCAGTAATCATCGTACCGCGCTTCTGCCATGTTGTCGGCTGTAAAATGCATAAGGTAAGCCTCCCAGGACGGCTTGGAATCGTAGCATTCACTAGCCGAGGCCTACACAGTGCATGAATGCCCTCTCCGTCCCCGCAGACGCTCAAATGCCATGCGGTTTTCCCCCATATTTGGAGCTTCCCTCACTCATGCCTGTATCGTAAAAAGCGTGTTCGCACCAGGCCAAGGGTCTTTTTGATTCTGGCCTGTGCCCACTGCCCGCAAGCAGTCGGTGCGTATGGCAACAGCACGCCAACGAGAACTCGCTAGCGCGCCAGTGCCAGCCTGCGCGTGTTCTGTGAACTAGTTCGTGGAGCAATGAACGTTGCGGCCCAAAAAAAGGTGAACTAAGGGCTGCCAAGCTTGGATATATAAGGTATATAATGTATAACCAGTTTACCCTTTTATTTAGTTTTAGCATTTCAAGCAGCTTGGGCGACTGTTTGTTGTTTTGCGCTTGTGCAGTAAGCACCCCCCAAGTTTCCACAATATCTTACGTCTAGCAATTGCATTTCTTAGACGGAAAAGCGTTCGCAGATGCGTACTCGTGCTGCTGGCCGCTGTGCTTGTTCGCCCAGCGCAAAAAAGTGCTTCCCGCACCCTAGTTTTACGCTGTACGGTAAAAATATCAGTTGATTTTATTTCCTTAGTACCTATATTGACTTCGCTGACTCTTCTCCCGCCTTCAAGAGGCCTTATATTTTCCTACTGGTGTACCAGTCAGCGAAGCGTTGCATGTGCGCTTGTGCAGCGCTTGTGTGAAGCGACCTTGAGTTGGAGCTAGATACAGTGTACAAACTAACCAAGTAAAGAAAGGCACATTCTTCCATTCGCAAAGTTGTCCTGGCTTCGTTTCGACTGAGCGAACGAATTGCGACGACGCGTCGGCGGCCGGCGGACGAAACGCTGGGCTGACTGACTCTGTCTGAAGGCCGGGGAGCCGTGCAAAAGCACAGCCAATTGCGAGCTCGGCTCCTCCCGACGTCGCACAAAAACGCCACAGAAAATGGGCGAGCGTAAAGAGAGGAGGACAGCATTTTTGAATTAATTTTTCTACTAAATAAAATCGCGTAAACGTGCCCAGAGTGGTCGAAACATGGCCTGGGGAGACCGGACTACAATTTGCGCTAGTAATCCCGCAATGTTTACATATCCCTTCAGTGTCCCTTTAAAGGAGCCATGAAGAGAAAACACAAGTTTGGTTCATTCGAAAGATTGCCTCGTTAGAACCATAACGACACCACTTATAACGCAAACTTCGCTCAAATAAGCTACATAATTAGGAAAAAGGAAATGACCATGCGACCCACCAGCTCATTCTCCGCAACAGAACCTGTGATGTCACTTGGGAATGCTCTGCGATTGGCGGAGGCCGGCAAAAGCAAACGCATGTTTGGCAGGGCTTACAGTTTGCATAGCGAGCTAAATGCCCGTGAAACATACTGCACATTTCTTTTTATGACAAAGAACGGTGGAGTAAACGGTTGAAGGTCCGAACGAACTCGCAAGCGTGTGCGCCAATGCGTATGAAACTAGCGCCGGCCGAGCTCGACATCTCGCCGTCGCGCAGACGAATTTTCGGGTTCGAGGCTCTTCGGGGCCAACGAACCGTTCCAGCACGCACAGCCGCGACCTTGCTTCGTATCGTAATCCCTTCACAGGAGGTTGGCCGTCATATCGCCAACCAGCAAAGGTAAAAATAGAAACGAGGGGAGTAAGGAACAGCAAGAAGCGACGAGATAGTGCCAGTCGTCGCGTAAGTTTCGAATGGTGTTGGCTTGCTGCTGTCGTTACGAGCTCGTTTCCAGTTTACAACCACTGAAAACTTCAGTTTGTTCGAGTGCTTTACAATGAAATTTCGTTGCTGCGTTTTGAAATGCCCATGTAGTACGGGCAAATCGTCGAGGGAGTGCGACATCCCCGCCGGTGAGGAGATCTCCTTTCATGTGCTGCCCAACGACGAACCTAGGCGAAGCAAGTGGCTACGTTTTGTGAACTTTGCAAACGGAGGAGAAAGAGAGCTAAAGGAAGTACGAGTGTGCTCGCTTCATTTCCGAGGAAGTGATTACGGCAGGGACCTTTACGTTAGCTCACTCCTGGGACATGCTGGCGCTCGTCGCCGACTTCGTCAAATCGCTCTGACCTTGGGGGAAAAAATGCCGTAAACACCGCGCATTGACGCTCGTATCTTTCTGGTCGAAGCAGAGAGCTCGCGCGAACGGCTTTCCATACACGACACCGGCCAACTGGCATAAGTGATACTGCTACTGAAATTGAACTATTATTAACCGTAATCAAAATACGGCACATACGTACCAGTCTATATTCGTCCGTCGCGACGGGGCTGACGAGGCAGCGGTGCCGACGGCTGGGCGTTCGTCTGTTGTGGCTATCGCGGAATGGTCGCTTTCCCGCCCACCGCGTATCCCACAACTCTTGCCGCTCGTGCACTTTGAAGCATTGAGCGTTTTTGTGGTGTGAGGTTGTTAAATGCAAGCTCAAGCTCCTCGGCGAGAGTTTTGTTCTCCGGATCAGGCGATTCCATGACTAGGGCTGCGGGTGCACTAGGTTTTACTAGTATTTTTAAAATGGCCGCCGTCTCGATCGACTCCCGCGTGTGGGTGCTATATCGAGTCGACATACTAAGTATCTGTTTCATGGACCGGCTCTATGACGCCATTGTACACGTCACGGAATGTTCAATTTTAGCGGGAGATTTAAAATTTGGGCTTAAATTGCCTTATTTCTCAGTGAATAAAGCATCATTTGCTTCCGGGAAAGCGCTTGGGGTGCTATGAAACACGTAATCTTTCGAATAAAACAAACTTTTGTTTTCTCTCATGGCTCCTTTAAGCAGAGACATGTGCTGTTGAAAATATTTTACTTTCAAATAAACTAAATCTAACGCTTAAAGTAAATACTTCACTTGGGAATTAAACAAGTATCTAGTCTATTGTTTAGGAGAGGAGCAGTTTAGTTTTCGCACTTCGCGAAGATGACGGCCGATATTTGTGTGGATGTATTTGTTATCATGAGCAAGGCTGATTTTGGTTCACTTAGCGAGGGGTGAAAAAGTCGCACAAATGTTTATAGCCGCGTGTACAAGAACTCTATTTAGGTCGTCACACTTTTGGAAAGGTTTAAAGGATGGAGGTGTCATTGGGCCAGCCCAAAAATGGCCTATATTGGACACTGAAGTGCAAGTGGTGAAGAATTTATAAAATATCTTTTTTTTCTGTGGTAAATGCAATAGTAGTGACAAATGTAAGGCAAGTGCTCGTTTCGCGCTTTTTTTTTTTTTTTTGTGAGTAAAATTATTATTCAAGTAAAAAGAGTTTTGCTAAGTCCAAGCTGTTCGCAAGTGCCTGAATAGTTTGTAGGCTTCGAGTCTCTTTTTCTTGCATTAAAAAAAAATGGCGGATATTACTGCCTATGCGGTTAGTTTAAACATGTGATGGCGACGGCGGTACAGCGCGCTGGTGTAGCAGCGAAACCCTGGGCGAACGCATCCCTGCGCCCGGCGGAACGTCCTGCAAGTCGCCGTAGAAGCGCGAGCTTCACGGGACAGGTTCCCCAACCTCCGTCACAGGCCGCTCGGAACTTGTTTCGGTGACTCTCCACCAGGTGCAAACGTCGTCTGCTCGGAGGTACTTTGAACGGCGGTACCTAGCGCTCTCTGTGATTATGAAGCTAAGGATTTCGCCATGGTGATTTTAAGAGCATAGAATACTTATTTGGACAAAGAAAAATTTGGGTGCAGTTCGCCTTTAATGGTCTCTCTCCGTCAGCACCTTTCGTCCCTGCCATAGGCCTAGCCACGATGGAGCTGCAGGTCGTCCTGGTCAAGCTTTGATTCTGGGCATGAGGTTGTTGCGATGGCCGGTGGCTGTTCTTGATATTGGCCTGTGGGCACCTTGCCCAAATTGCCCCTGCTGCAGTAGTGAGGAGTTAAGCTGAGTGCCTTTGAGGGGAGGCACTGGTCTTAAAATGAAATTTATTTAATCATCTGTGATAATTAAAATCGCTGTGTGTACGTGTTTTGTCTCCCTCATTTCAAATAGGTAATCAGTTCTCAGGTGGCATAATTATGTTTTGTTATAAAGAAAATACTGAAGCCTAATTAGGTAACATCTTACGGGTTGTTAAGGGGCTTTGTGGATTTCTAGCTTAAGACCTGTCATTCATGCGGGTGTTTTTTATATTTCTGTAAAGATAGTCAAACCCCGCGATAACGAAATCCCGCGGGTACGAAATTCCCGTGGCAACGAAACGTTTTTGGAAACTGATCTCGCGCTAACGAAATTCGCTGCAAGTTTGGGCAGCATTTTACCTACCCATTCGAGGTTAACTGTGTCCAAAAAGTGCTCAAATGCATTTTTTTGGACTCAAAGTGCGTAAACTTCTGCCACAGCACGCTTGCATGGCCGCCGCCATATTTGTTTACAACAGAATGCGCAGCCGGCGGCTGAGGTGGCAGCCTCGCCGCAGCGGCACCACCAGGGGGCGACACATGGGGACTCAAGTCACGGCTTTGGTTTGGGCTACGCTAGTCCGCTACCGCTGAACCACGCGTGCGTTTGTTGTTTGTGTGTGGCGATTGGCATGTTTGTTCTCGGTAAGATGCCTTCGCCAGCCTAAAAGTGGAGGTTTTTATCGCTACGAGATAAGGCAGCAGCCATCATTGCCCAAGTCAGTGGCCCAAGTGGAGGAAGGGAGTATAAAGGGAGGATAGCGCCGACGAGTTTAGAAATGCCTGCAGCTCGCTCAACCATTCTGAAAAGCAAGGCGCAAAACAAAACTGACGGCTGTGGCCTTCTGGACGTCAACAAAGCAGTGCTCATTTAGTTTACTAAACAGTATTGGTGCAACGAGGTACCACTCTGTCTGGCAAAGTTCGTAAACAGCAGCTGGGCTTTGCTTGCATGATCGGACATACTCGGTACCAAGGGCCAGGGCGAAAAACAGGCAGAGAAGGTGAACACATGGAATGTTTTGGATGCGTTTGACACGATCTCGTCATTCTTACGCACGCACGACGACTAGCAATGAACCACTTGTACAGTGAGAGCTGAACTGTGATGTTGGCTGCAAGGTAAGGCTCACGAAGTAATATAACCGACTTTAGGAAATAAATTTTTGGTTTGTGGCCGATTTTCCGGTCGTTTGTTTCATTCTTACGGCAACGAAATTCCCGCAAAAGCGAATTTTCTCGCTTTAGCCGGCGGTTTCGTTATTGCGGGGTTCGACTGTAGTTGATTGGATAAAATTAGCCAAATCATGCCGAGTACAGTGTTCAGAAAAACTTATTGAGGTCATTTAATTACTCATAACATTTATTTTAGGAATATTGAGCCAATAATAATATCAGCATGCAGTTCATTTCGTTCCGAATCCAATGGTATAACGTTTGTAAAAATCCTGTGTAAAAAAAGAGAACATTTGTAAAATTACCGTATTTATTCGAAAATAGGTCGAGCACGAATATAGGTCGACCCCCGAAAAATTGAAGTCGCCGAAAAAAAAAAATAATATATTCGATTATAGGTCGACCCATACTTTTAAGAAAAAACTTGAGGAAACTTTTTAAAACTCTCATTTATTTACAACGCAGTCACCTCACTCGTCGGAGCCACACACTGCGGCGTCGTCGGAACTTGCGCCGCATGCGCCGCAGTTCATTACCCACCCCCGCCCCCGACTGGCTTTGAAGGCTGAACGGCCAATCCCGCCTCGCAGCGCTAACTGTTGAGCTTTGGTCTGAATATCGCACGCTCCTCTTCCACGTGCAGCCGGAGTTTTTTCTCGAGAGCATCGTGCCTCCCAATTGTAGGGCCACGAAACGCACGACGCAGTCCCCTACAAGCAAAAAGTTCGTCCCGCTGTTTCCGCCATCCCCTGATCAGCATTTCATTAACGTCTAACTCTCGCTGAGCGGCGCAGTTGTTCAAGTTCTCAGCAAACAGGTTCACCCGCCGCTTAAAGTCCGACGTGACATCGCGAAATGCGCACGAGAAAAACGTTGTGTGCGGAAATCACAACGAAGCAAACACAGAGAAAGCGCATGAAACGGAGAACGGGAGATAGTAGAGACAGCGAGCGAAGCAGGCAACGCCGTTCCGTTCACGAGGTGGCTACGCTAGGTGGCGAAAGTCACCTTAACCCCCACCTCGCGCTAGCCGCTACCGTGGCTCCGAAGACACCAAGCCAAGCCAATCTGGCTCTCTAGCCAGTACGTCAGCTCGCTCGTGTCCGGTTCGGCCGCAGGTAATGCGCGATACCCGGCAGTGACTGTGGGTGGTTTTTTTACGCTGATTGTTTTGTTATTTTTTCCTTTATTTTCTTGCCTGTCTTTGTTCTATATGCTCCGCGCTGCCGCCTCAAATTGAGGAGCGCCGGGCGCGACGGAGAAACGGATCGCTCGGTGCGCTCGCCATTTTTGATCACGACTATAGGTCGAGGTTCTTCGGTCACGATTATAGGTCGACCCTCAATTTTTAAGCACATTTTCGGGAAAAAAAGGTCGACCTATGGTAGGACAAATGCAAAAAAAAAAAAAAACGAAGTTGAGAAAATTGCAGTTAAAGTTTACAAGTGAAAGGTTTATCTACTGAGACTGTGGAAAAAACAAATGCTTTAGATTGTAGCTCGCTTTTCACTCGACACGAGCATACCAAGTCTGCCGAAATCAGTTGAAGGGACTATTATGAAATCCTCTGTATACAGATGGCACTTGGCAGAAAAACTGAACAAAAGCAAAGCCAGAAAGTCGCTTTAAGTTTTATGCTGTTGGCAGTGCACCGTCACTCTTTGACGGTCAGGGCTGAGGTGCTGATCGTGCATCACAGCTGTAAACACTTATTTTGTTATCTTGGTGCTACATTTTTGCAAGCAAATCTGCTCCAGGAGATGTGCATCGCATGAGTTGCCGCGAAAAGGCTGGTAATGGAATGCACCACATTGTTCTGGAAATGTTCACGTGTTTGGCTATGTGGGATAACCATGTTTTTGATTTTATATTCATGTCACCACTACGCAGAGTGCACAGTAAGGACATTTATCATTCTTAAAGTGCTCATCTACAGATCGTAACCTGTCGATGAGGAAGCACACGTTGTGATGTGGGCCATCTCGCTGCTGCATCGTTATTCTATTGAATACACTTTCCTTGTGCTTTTGGCAAGCGACCTCCTCCACTTTGTAATTTCTTTTCTTTTTATTGCTGCTGATGAAAAGATGGATGCCTCCTGCATACACAGTCGTAATCATATTTCTAATGCTATCATCTTGGCAGCCCGCGGGTGCGCTAAGCCTACCTTCGTCCCGACGTGGCTTTCGCGATATGTTACTGCTAGACATGCAGGAAAACTTATTCTAGGCACTTTCTAATACTGCTTGTTCTTTCTTTCGGTTATCGATAGATGTATTGACTTTGTTTTTACACTGTGCGGGGCTTTTGCTGGTCCTCGTATGAAAGTACATGCGTCCTTGCACTGTGAGAGTGCCGAGCGGGTGACCCACGATGCCCAGCCAATCAGATTGCACCCCTGTGGCCATGTGCAGTCAGTAGCAAATTGGTTAGTGTGTTCCGTCTTTCCTACCTCAGTTTTGCTTGTGACCATTAGACAAAGTGAAGCGTTTGCAGCAGGGAATTGAAAACGAAAAGACTTTTTGAATGACACTAAAGTGGACGCCATAGGAAACGTAAAATCTGAGTGGCAAGTCGCAGAAAAAGCGCTATTTTCGCACCATATCTTGGTCGATTTTGGTGGTCGGCGGTGCTATAAATTGATATTATGGCCCAAATACGTTCTTCTTGGTCTGGATATTTGGCTGGCCGAAAGAAAAATAGCTCTACTTTCCAAAAATGGCTATTTCAAAACAATTTTTTTGGCCAAATTTCGGAATTCTAAGACCGGCGTCCCCCCTTGGCGGTACCACCAGGCCTTGTGTGACACTATGCTTGTGAGCTTGGCTACAGGTGACCGGTGTATGTGTGTGTGTGCAGGTGCAGTCCAAGGTGACCCTGAAGTACGACTCGTGGCACAAGGAGGTGCTGGGCCGGTTTGGACAGCTGTTGGGCAACGACATGGCCCAGTTCCACACCACCGTCTCCAAGGTGAGCGGGCAGAGGGGGTGGGGCTGAGGGATTGCTAGTGCTGCCCTGGTTATCACCCTCGGTTGATAAGCCATGCTTGTGCAGGTGCATATGCCTGTCTACCTTCAGTGGAGGCTATGTGCTGCTGATGGGCTGCGAAGATAACTATGTGCTTTAGGTATTTTGGCTCAAAGGCGCGCTCGAGTCGGTGTGGGTTCTTTGTCTGTGCGTGTGCACGCTGTCCTCGTTTTCACTCATTCCACGTGGTACCAATGTTTGGGGACAAGATTTCTTATTTAATGCGTGTAGAAGAGTGCAATAAAGTGTGCAGGGATCGTTTTAATGTGTTGGTTTCTGTAGCCCAGGCTGACTGCCGAACTTTACCTGTACCTTATTAAAGGAACACTGAAGTGAATTTGTCAAGCTCCCGTTTTTGCTTGCACTGTGTAGACTGGCTCAAATTAGCACACTTTTCATCGTTTATCCGGTTGACAAATCGGTAATTATTTTACAAAGCGCGAAAGAAGAAAAACCATCATGCGCGGTTTGCGGCAGCCGCACCAACTAAAGCTGTGACGTTGGGAGGAGCGGGCACTGTGATTGGATGATGCCCAAGGTGAGCAACCAAACAAGTTTCGGTTTCGGTTCTGTAAAACACAACCGGTGGCGTTGTTGGATGGGCATTCTCAATAACTCAGTAATCATCGTACCGCGCTTCTGCCATGTTGTCAGCTGTGAAAATGCATAAAGATAAGCCTCCCAGGACGGCTTGGAATCGTAGCATTCACTAGCTGAGGCCTCGCAGTGCATGGACGCCCTCCGCGTACCCGCAGACGCCCAAATGTCATGCGCTTTTCCCCCATATTTGGAGCTTGCCTCACTCATGCCTGTACCGTAAAAAGCGTGTTCGCACCAGGCAAGGGTCTGTTCATTCTGGCCTGTGCCCACTGCTCGCAAGCAGTCGGTGCTTATGGCAACAGCACGCCAACGAGAACTTGCTAGCGCGCCAGTGCCAGCCTGCGCGCGTTCTGTGAACTAGTTCGTGGAGCCATGAACGTTGCGGCCCAAAAAAAGGTGAACTCAATGTAGAAAACATCGGCAGAAAACGAAAAAGTTAACTTACAAAAAAAAAAAAAAAGCACGTACCCGCGGGGACTCGAACTCGTGACTTGCAAAACACTTGCGGCGACATACCTAGTGCCCCAGACCACTCGGCCATGGGACGGGCTCCGCCGACCTTGGTAATATAAGGTATATATTGTACAACAAGTTTACACTTTTATTTAGTTTTGGCGTTTCAAGCAGCTTAGGTGACTATTTGTTGTATTGCGCTCGTGCAGTAAGCGTCCCCCGAGTTTCCACAATAGCTCACGTCTAGCAATTGCATTTCGTAGACGGAAAAGCGTTTGCAGATGCGTAGTCGTGCTGCTGACCGCTGTGCTTGTTCACCCAGCGCAAAAAAGTGCTTCCCGCACCCTAGTTTTACGCTGTACGGTAAAAATATCAGTTGATTTTATTTCCTTAGTACCTATATTGACTTCGCTGACTCTTCTCCCGCCTTCAAGAGACCTTATATTTTCCTTCTGGCGTACCAGTCAGCGAAGCGTCGCATGTGCGCTTGTGCAGCGCTTGTGTGAAGCGACCTTGACTTGGAGCTAGATACCTTGTACAAATTAACCAAGTAAAGAAAGGCAGATTCTTCCATTCACAAACGTGTCCTGGCTTCGTTTCAACTGAGCGAACGAATTGCGATGACCCGTCGGCGGCCGGCGGACGAAACGCTGGGCCGACTGACTCTGTCTGAAGGCCGGGGAGCCGTGCAGTAGCGCAGCCAATTACGAGCTCGGCTCCTCTCGATCGACGTCACACGAAAACGCTTCAGAAAATGGGCGAGCGTAAAGAGAGGAGGACAGCATTTTCAAATTAATTTTTCTACTATATAAAATCGCGTAAACGCGCCCAGAGTGGTCGTAACATGGCCTGGGGACTCCGGACTACAATTTGCGCAAGTAATCCCGCAATGTTTACATATCACTTCAGTGTCCCTTTAAATGCATACCTGCCAACTCTTCCGAATTTTCCGTAAAATGTGCAAATTTCGACCAGTCTTACGATTTTCCGAATCTTGCCCGAAATTTTACGGAAAATATTTTGATTTTCGGAAAAAGGGAATATCTATTCAAACTACATTGTGCCACCTTGCGCCGCCACGAAAGGGCAATACGTACTCTTGTTATCATCATCAGCAGAAGCTGCGACTTTGTCGCCTTCTCGGGGTGGGCTACGCATGCATGTCCGAAATTCACTTCCAGCTCGACCAGCCTGTTTAGAGCGTGTCGTTCGGGGGCCGGTTAGGACCTCCGTGTTCGCGTTGCTCTTCGTATGACTGCTGCGACCAATGCACTACGACCTGTGGCACGACCGCGGTAGGTGCTTCGCAGTGCAATGACGCGAAGCCGCGACAATACTGTACCGAGTGTTTGTAAAATCTTACGCTACAGAATTTGCTCCTCCTGCCTTGTTGCTCTTTACTCTGCAAGACTTGCGAATTTAACTTATGGTTGCGAAAAAGTGAGAACGCTTGGCACAGAACATTAATTCTTTTAAACTTGTAAAAAAATTAGTGCGCTGCCCCCCCCCCCCCCCCCCCCCCCCTCGGTCCGCAGGTTTTACGAATTTCCAAGTCACCAGGTTGGCAGGTATGATAAATGCCACATGCCATGGCAATTTTTTCTGCTATACACTGTAGCATTCACTGTAGGGGCGCTAAATAAATGCTTTTTTTGTGCTCAGTCATTTGCAGTTTGGCAATTATCTAGGATGTTTCAGTTTAATTGCTTCGTTGGCGTGCTTGAAATCTCCACACAGGTGTTAAAAAGAGCACAACTTGGCTCAAATAATTTGTAGGATGTAGGAATTGGCCTGCTTCCAAGTGCAGTAATGCGTATGAAGGGCTGTATCCTCGTGTGCCCTTCTCTACCACCTGCAGTCACGTGGTGAACTGGAGCAGCAGTCTATAGACACCGCCAGCACCTCAGATGCTGTGTCGTTCATCACCTACGTCCAGTCACTCAAGCGCAAGATGAAGTCCTGGGAGCAGCAGGTTGAGGTAGGGATTTTCTTCTCCATCTGTACAACATGTTTGAAACGATCTCTGCTCCAATTTGTAGCTGTTTTCTCCCTCCTCCATTCCCCTCCCCTTCTTTTGTTGTCAGACTTGGTCAGAGCTCACAGGTTCTTTTGTCTTTAAACGAGGATTGCGTGATTGGCGAACGCAGCTGTACAAGGAGGGCCAGCGCATCCTGGAGCGTCAGCGCTTCCAGTTCCCCCACTGGTGGCTGCACGTGGACAACGTGGAGGGCGAGTGGTCGGCCTTCACGGAGATGATGCGCCGCAAGGACACCGCCATCTCCACCCAGGTGGCCAGCCTGCAGATGAAGGTGGTCGCCGAGGACCGTGCTGTCGAGGCCCGCACCACCGACTTCCTCGCCGACTGGGAGAAGAGTAAGCCCGTCCAGGTGGGGCCCTTCGACTTGATACTCCGACTAGCGGTTGGTGTAAACATTGGGCACATCACGTGATTGTGATGCGGTTCCCGAAGCCAGATCTATTCGAGTGTTGCATGCAGTCACCTTGTCTTTGTGTACACAGCAAACCTGGCTTCAAAGATGTGCTACGGAAAGGTGGGAGGGAGGGAGAACTTGGGTATTATAGTTACGCTACCAGGGGAAATAGTCATTTCTAAAGGGTTTTATACAGTTGCCACTAAAAAAAACAGCACACTAATCGATGCTCCCTTGTATGGGAATAATTTCATATATTGCATTTTTGGCAAGATAGTAAATTTATTCCTGAGCATATGATCCAATTCTGACTCTTGCGTAACAAGAAAAGTACGATATGCATTGACCAGTTTCAGCGGAGCGATATGTACCATATGTGTGTTTCCATGCGTCCACTCAACCGACATGTCATACATCAACCAGTGCAGATAACGTTTTATGGTACCGATCACTAAGTAACCCTTCAAACATACTTCATTGCTCGTGTTATGAACTTGGCATCAATTCATGTGCTGTTATTGTGATTTAAACTCCTAATATATGCGTAGACATTGCACGTGTTGTGTTGTGAACAGCGCTGCAGCAAGCAGTAGCTTCCTATTCGACTTGGCATCCACGATGTTGCGCTTCTTGCTCCAGCAGCCACTTGTGGTGCGACAGGGAAAATGGGTGAAATGCTCACGTTTTTCACCCTGAATCCTCTTTCTCGAATTTACAGCGCATGCATGCAAATTACCATTACAGCAGCAGCTTCTTACTTAGGTGATATGAAAACAAGGCTAGCAGTGCCTATACAGCTTCAATAATGCACATCTCTGATTCAAGAATTTGATTGGTGAAGGATATGCATGCGCATGTGTAGGAAAAGCTGAAAGGTGGTTTATTTGATTTCAGTGCTGCGTTTCATGTCTTCACATGCATTGTTGCAGCTGGTCATACCGGTGAAACCAAGCTCATGAAATTTCACTATCGCGAAGCACAGCTCATTCACGAAGCCGAAGCAAGACAATGAAATTGAACTTACAGTGGTAATACTCATGTATAATCTTCATTATCATAGACAATGCAAACTCAACGCAGATCCCTATTCGTCTTTGATTCACAAAGGTTTTTGTCCAAAACAACAACTTAAAGCGCTCCAACTTAAAACAGGCGACGAAAACATGCCAGCTGCAAATAACACCTTTAACAATGGAATCTCAGCGTAACCGAGAATCAAAATAGAAAATGTGGCATATTAAATCACACCACGCAGCTAAGCTACAGCTCGTACGCGTTCACGTTCAAAAAACGCGATAATTCAGCTTCTTGCGTCTGCGACTTGATCACAATTTTGGCGAATACGCTTGCGCCCTGCATGGACGTAGGACACACGGCTCGACATATGCTCTAACGAAATGCAGCGCGCGACATCGCCCTGTTTGCGTTTCGCCCCTTGCATAGAGATAATGTAGTGGCCCCGAGCATAACTCTCCATGGCGTTAACGTCGTGCGCTATGCACAACAGTAATATTTACGACTGGCGTAATCAAAGAGAAATAAACAAGGAGTTATCGCCCCCTGTCGCAGTCACTGGGGTGATAACGTGGGTAGCACAGACACAGGAGGGACTAAACGGTAGAACGAGAAGCACTTCACGCTCAAGACGAAACGCCCGCACAGGATGACGACGACCGCTTTGTATCACGCAGCGTACACAGAATCCAGTACCGGCAGCGGCGGCTGTTTCCCGGCAACGCCACCCGCTCACAAAGCAGAAGAGAAAACACCATAGCACTTGTCGTTACCGAGCATGTTAAGAACACTGCACACAACACGCAAACAAGGAATACGATTGAACGGCTCTACAAATCATTCTCAGAGCCGGACGCCGCCGATGGATTGACGCGAACAGACATGCGAACAGCGGAGGTGGCCATTTTGGTAGAAGTCCGTAAGCGCGGAAGAACATGCTCTGTGATTTCTTCCGTGAACGAGGCGTAGAGGCGGTCTACCATGACGTCACGTTGATACGGTGACACCATTGGATGGAGGGGGGGTCCTTTGATGAGGAAAAGCCGCATTTTTCTTGAGTTGTATCCGAGTATAGTAATAATGGTTTATCTATCTGAAGTGAAATTTAATGCCAAGAGGGAGGTGGCTAAACATACCAACGTTATTGAAATTGCGATCGTAGTGAATGCGCACCTTGGGGATTGAAATGGGAGGGCTGGTGGGGTGCGAAGGTTGTCACCTTGCTTTGCGCAACTTTTGCCATGCCTCTACAATTGTGTGTAAAGCCGAGTCTGGGATTACAAAAATAATAATTGCAGCGTTCACATGATAATGAAAATGCCTTACGATTGCTTAGTTTTTCGATTCGGTGTTTTCAACTGCACTCTATGCTATCTATGCATAGAGCCCAAGAATTTATAAATGGCTTGCAAAAAGGTAGTGCAGTTGGTGCCTTGTGATACTCTAGTAGAAAAAACTTCATTGAAAGGCTGTTTCAGTGTTATTTACGTTCAAAACCCATTAAAAAGTGCACTCCCCCCCCCCCCTCCCCTGAGTTGCCAAAAATTTGATTTTTAGTCTCGTAAGGTGATGTAATAAATGTCTGCTCCAAATCAAGGTTCTTCTGCTCTAAAATCGAGATTTTGCTGCTCCAAAAACTGCTCCGAAATCTGATTCAGCTGTCTCACCCCTGTGTTAGCTGAATTTTTATGACGAAAAGGGTTATGCATTTTCTGTGCAGATTAAAACCACAGTGGGGATGAGGGGTGCTTAACAGCTACTGAGGTTTCTTGGTTTACATCTTCCATAGGCATGGAGTGAAAAAGGGGCAAAAAGGACATGGTTGATGGAAGAATAATATGGCTGATAGAAGGAGCATTTATGTGGGGGCTTTTGATAAATGTTGGGGTTGTGCAGTGCATCCCAATCTGGGGTTACTGCACACAAAAATTGGAGCAGGTTTATAAATGCTCAATGTATCAAATGCCTAGCCATTCTCTGGGCTTCGAGGGGTGTCTTGAGAATTGTTTTGCATTTGCTGAACTTCACCAGCTGTTGCATGTGTTGCAGGAAAATAAATGGCTAGTTGAGTTCTTATTGCGGTGTTTGTGGCAGCTGCTTGTTACTTTTTCTCTTGTAGCTGTTCTCGTAGAAGGCAAAGATCATTTGCACACGCCAGCAGTGTAGCCGTTATAGCCAGTTTTGCGGTGGTTTAGCGGTGCAAGTCTGCTGCACGAGCTTGAAAGTTGTTTCAAGTTTAGCTGGGTAAGACGAGGTTTGCCTAAAGGGGATGGCTTCGGAAGGGTGAAGAAACCGGGGTGTGGGCTTGCAGGGCTCCCTGAAGCCGAGTGAGGCAACCAGCCAGCTGGCCATCTTTGAGTCCAAGTTCAGCCGGCTCAAGGAGGACCGCGAGAACCTGGTCAAGGCCAAGGAGGCTCTCGAGCTGCAGGAGCCAGGTGGGGACTCTGCTGGGAGGAGGAGGGGACGTGCGAGAGGGGCTTCTGACCCTCCTCTTGCCCCCTCAGGTGTGGTGAGTGCAGGCGACGAGCGGCTGCTCGTGGCGCTGGAGGAGCTTCAAGACCTGAAGGGCGTCTGGTCGGAGCTCGCCAAGATCTGGGACCAGATCGACCAGATGAAGGAGCAGCCCTGGCTCTCTGTCCAGGCCCGCAAGGTAGGGGGGGCCTCTGGCCTTGCAATTCGTGTATGGACGAGAGTAGATTACAAGGGAAAACGGGCACTGCGGGGGGAGGGGGGCACTGGTCTTAAGGACCAAAAATTTGCCAAAAAATCAATTTTCTGTATTCATTTTATTTGCAGTGTGCACGCCCCAAAGAATGTACCTGCAAAATATTGTTGCTGTACCATAAGTATTTACAAAGCTGTTGCCCTTTGAATTTGGCTAAATTGCCCTTTTCACCTGTTCCCAGATTTCATGCCTTGTTTTCTCAGGATCACTTTTTTTCCCATGACGTCAACTGTCTGGTGCAGTATCTTGGGATGTACTGGTCAGATTTGTATCCTTTTTGCAAGTTTTGAAAGCTTAGGGACTGGACAGTGCAATAAAAGCACAAATATTTTTTTTTGCTAGTGCAGTTTTTTATGCTGTTGTTTTACGAAAACATCGGAAATTGATGACCTGACTTTTCAGCTTACTGCAATTGCAGAAACAATGTTAAAATATTGCTGTGGTATATCTAGAAGACAAAGGAATAAAAAGTATTCGAGTATCTCATAGGTACATAATAAAAAAATTGCCCGAAATGGAGTCACATGAAATGTTGCACAACTCTGAATTGACATTACCTACATGAAAACAGACTGCATATTTGTGCTCAAGATATTAAAATACGCATAATGTGCAACTCTCAAGCACATACGCTAAAAAATAACACACATGTCCTCAAGACCAGTGGCCACCCTTAAAAGGAAGAGTAGGCATGAGCAGGTAAACACCTCTGGCGTGTCAACTTATTGGTCTATTTTTTGTGGTAGGTACCTTGACAGTTCCTGCTAGTGAAGTTTGTCGCAGCATGTTTGCGGGGTGTGAGGGCAGACGTGCCTGAGGCTTTAGCTGACTGACAAATAAAAAGTACATTTTTACATGCATTCAATTCTTGTGCCATTGTTTTGTGCAGGCGTTGCCTTTAGCATCTGCCTGAATTTGCTGTAGATGGTGGTAAAATTACTGTCAGCAGGTTGTGCTGCTGTTGGTACTTTTCTTTCTTTTGCAGCTGGTGGTGTGCTTTGCAACCCTGTAAGGTTCTTGCAATTAGCTTGTATGTAATTTACTTCTATCTCCCATATTTGCTCGCATAATGAACTCACTTGCAATGAACTCACTGTCTTGTGTGTTCTTAAAGTTCTATCATTTTTTAACCCTTGTGTAATGAACAAACTTATAGTTTTGGCCATTGAAATGCATTTACGAGAAGTGGACACCTCATTAGCCACTGCATCATGGCCACCTCATTGTTTGCTGCACTGTCTTGTTACGTGATTCCCTTTATTGCCGTGTGTTTGACTTTGGACAGTGATGCCATGGTGCACTGATATGACGGGCAAACTTGTTAACTCCGCACATGGGAAGCCTTCAGATATACCGTATTTACTCGCGTAATGATCGCACTTTTTTTCCCAAAAATATGATGCGAATTTAGGGGTACGTTCATTACGAGAGGTAAATTTTTCGCGAAAAAAGTTTGAGTGCAGAAAACGCAAGCAAGTTGCAGGTCAGAATTTTTACGATAGGTCTCATGAACATAACAAATGTAATAAATAAAAACATAACAAAAACTCCACAGACCAGCATCAGCCACGTTGCAAGGTGACGCAATATGCAGTTTTTTTGTGCATTGCGGAATGCGCCGGAACGAGTTTGTTTGCTACGAGGTGAGAACAGGTCAACTAATAAGTGGCGGCTGCTGTCACAGTGCGGCACATCAAAACATGACACGGCTGCCGACGCAGCAAGCTGAGCGCGTTTTTTTCTTTCTCTTGTGAGTACATTACGTGCATTTAGCAAGAGCTTCTTCCGCCCCAATAATGAACTCATGCTTGTCGATATCGCTAATATCGGCAAGTCTGCGGCAATAGCGTTGCCATGTCCGCTTTGAAAGAGGATGAAACATGGGTAAGCACAACCATCTTCAGCTAGACTTGGCACACACACGACATATGACTGCGGCAAGTTCAGAGTGCGATCATTGCGCGGGGAAATAAAAAAAGTCGTATTTTAACGATGACCTTCAGGGGTCCGATCATTACGCAAGTGCGATCATTATGTAAATACGGTATGCTTTAAAAATTCTGTTCTCGGTGTTCAGGTGGCTTCTAATGCGCGCAAAACTGTTAACCTGATAAAAAGTTTTGTGACGTGTTTCCGTTCTGTGACTCAATTCTCTGCCGAGCACTGGCTGTTGATTTGTACGACTGTAACTTTGCAGCATTGTGAACTCGCAAAATAAGTTAAGAGAGTGGTACATCAAGAAAAAATTGCATCAGGAAAAAAAAAATGTGGAAATGTTTTTCCCACGTAATCAATGCTACCCTGAATATGGATATAATTTTGGTGTAAAAAGTGCATTCATTGTGTGAGTGCGTACTGTAAATCATGTTTGTATAATGCTTCATCCTTGCGGGCTGTGACTCTGTGTACTGTGTCAATTTGTTTGCTCTGCAAACCAACAGACCTTATGGCTTCCTTAATTAAATTGTGCTGTGGGATAGCAAGAGGGGCAGCATGCCAAACTGTGGAGGTCATAACAGAGGCATCACGGGGGCTGATCGAGGGGTTCGTGGCGCTGATGGCAAATTGCAACAGTTTGTCGCCTTTCTGTCGTATATCGGTCTGTCAACTTAATGGTGTAGTCCTTGCACAAGTGCGCGTTTGTCGCATCAAGTGCATGCATAATTCAAAAGTGTGGCTGGAAAAAATTTGGTGTAACATGTCCAATACCACTCTCTGCTTTCAACATTTGCTTTGCTTTCGGTATTTCCAGCCACGTAGGTTAGATGCCGAGGCTAGTGTGAATAGGGGTAGTTGCTTCTGCAAGTCAATGGGTCTGTGATGCCCTTCTGTCGTGCTTGCGTGCAGCTCCGCAAGCAGCTGGATGGCCTGCTGAATCAGCTGAAGGAGCTGCCAGCGCGGCTGCGGCAGTATGCATCGTATGAGTACGTCAAGCGGGTGCTCATGGGCTACACTAAGGCGAACGTGCTGATCGTGGAGCTCAAGTCGGACGCCTTGAAGGAGCGCCACTGGAAGCAGCTGATGCGGGCGCTACACGTCCGCTGGGTGCTCTCCGAACTTACGCTGGGCCTGGTCTGGGACATCGACCTGCAGCACAACGAGGCCCTTGTCCGCGACGTCATCCTCGTCGCCCAGGGCGAGATGGCCCTAGAGGAGTTCCTCAAGCAGGTACGTAGGTCAGTGGCAGTAGATGGCTAGGAGGCCTGAAGCAGTCGTCCGACGATACTTCAGACAGTTTTAAATGAGTAATCTGAGACGAAACAAGTTATAGTCTCAATAAAACAATGGTTGGTACCAAATTTTTTTTTGCATTTTTCGGCTACAAGGTAAGGGAGTCGACCTATATTCCGCCTCGACCTATATTCCGCATTATACGGTACTTGCGCCGCCACGCTAGTTAAGTGACATTATGCCAGGTGACCAGGTGGCCTCGACTGGCACAGACTACAGTGAGCAGCAAGTGAGAACAAATTGTTTATTGACATCCGCAAGTTTACAGAGGCGAGGACATCATTTCATTTCGATCGCTGCAATTGTACGTCACTTCCGTGACAACATTTTTTTTTTTGCCATAACAACGCGTTCACTTGCACTAAGATTTCGAACGAAGGGCACATTGCTTCCAATATTCTGCTGCTTGTATCTTTTTTTCTTTTTGGACGTCGCAACAAGTTACGAAGGAAAAAGACGCTTGGCAATTCTCTCGGACTAAAGCGATAGTTATTGCGAACGCTATCGCTTACTGCGAACATATCGACATTTGAATGTAGCAATGGAACTAAACTCCGTGAGCGAGTGTTTGAGGCTCGGCGTTTTTTTCTTTATCTCTTTTTGGGGGTGCGACAGGCCCCAAGCACGAGCTAAGCAGCATCACAAGTTAAAAGAAAAAGAAAACACCTACGGCATAAAAAATATTTATCTGACTTTCTTTACCAACGCTGAAAATTTTAAAAATACGCCAATATGGTCTGTTTCATGAAAATTGCTAACTAGTTTATTTACAGTAATGCTTCTTGCATGCCCCATTATTATACTTGATGCTGGCATAAACAGTAGCTTTACCGTTCAACAATAGGATGTACATAACGTTGGTATCAGCTGTTTATTACGCTCTAAAGTGGTTGCGAATCATGTGCTGTAATTAATACTCATGAACGAGATATTTCACTTGCTGATGACAAATAAAATGTAATTAAACACGCTAGGTCTAAATCATTTTACCTTCATATTTACACAATAAAAATGCGACAAGAAATTTAATTTCCATAAGCAAGAGGGATAAATATAATTTCAGATCCCAGTTGCACAATAACGTATTACGCACCCTGTGTTGGCTCGCACTTGCACGTCGAAGAGCCACACTGTTAGTTCAATTACCCTGATTAGCACTGTTTGCTGCAATGAGTTGAATTTCGCCTCGTTAATCTTGTATTCTTTTTGTTCTCATCGTCTCATTTTTTGTACGTGTTGCAAGGCTGAATATACTTCGGCCAAGAGCCCCCGCCCCCCTCCTTATGTAATGCTCTTTCAGGTGTAAATAAATGAAATGAAATGTTGAATTTTGCCAGTAATAATGTGGATAGCCTTATACTGTATTGACAGTAAAATTTTAAAAGCACTTTGTATGCTTCAGTGATTGATAAATGTAAAAAAACCATGCAGATCAGTAAGCAAGACTTACAAATATGATTTGACACTGCAATGCATGGACTGCACTGCACAGTTCTGTACACGCCTCAAGGGGGGACGCGGGTCTTAGAATGGCCCAAAATCGCGAAAATACGCATTTTGGGAAAAACACATTTTTGAAGTCTTTATACCTTCAAGCACCTACTCTAAAAGTTTCACCGCTGAATTTGATCGGGAATAATCTCAAAAACGACTTTGAAAACGCAGCGGGAGCCGCAAAACACCGAAAACCGGGCTAAAAAAGCTTGAACTTCACGCGCGCGCCACAGTCGAAGCAAACTGCCGGCGGTGGCCATTTTGGGCTCGCTTTGTAGCTGATTTCTTTGTGCGTATTTTGTGCCATCTCAAAATGGCGTCGCATGAGGAGAACGAGTGTTACCGCCGATTTACCGAAGGTCGTTTCGAAGCCGCTGATTGGCAGGAGCACGTGCGCTCGAGTCGAGCCCCACGTTCCGCGTCTCTGATTGGCCGGCGCCGTTGAGCCGCCATTTTTTTTCGTTTTGTTTTTGCAGGCGCGCATTCGCCGGCGCAGTATTTTCAATTCGGGTGCGTTTTCTCTGCTGTTAGTGACTGCACTTCTGTCACAACGTCTTAATGTCTCGTGCTGCAATGCCTGGACACCTTTACCTCAAGGAACTACGCGCTGCAAGCGTGTGAAAACATGATGGAAGACCCTGTAGACGGCGGTGCCGAGATCGCCTGTCACGTACGAACCTGGTCCGAGAAGCGCCGCGTGGAAACGTCCAGATTTAGTTAGCTGTTGTGCTTTAGTTTTATTTGTGAAAAAAGTCTGCAGCACAATATGTTTGTGCTTTTCTTTAGTTTGCATCGATGTTGAAAGAAGTGCAAAGTAGGAACTACCGTACGTGAAGTTCGGCAAAAAGTGCAGTTTTCCAGCGCTGTTTACAAAAGTTTTTCATTACTTGCATAGAGCCTTCCTGATTATTTTTGTGGTACGGTCGCATACTTTTTTTTTTTCTTCAGGAACAGAGTGACACGGCGCTTTTTATATTGGGCAATGCTGTAGCAAGAGTTAGAAACTAAAGATGCATTTTTCTCTTATTTTGCGACGTCATGCTCTGCCTTACTGAGTGTTTCACTATCAGGCTTTTGACCCGGGATGATAAGACAGGTATCATTTAATTTGCAATAAATAGATCTGGCAGGTGATGCTATTTGTATCACTCTGGTGTCCATCGCCAAATTGAAGTGCACCTGCAGCTCTACAGTTTATTTTGTGAGGTCACACTCTTCCTTGCGGGGTGTTTCCTTATCTTACTCTTGAGCCTGGATAACAAGAATGGTATAATTTCATTTGTATTGAATTGGTCTAGCAGCTGGTGCTATTTGTATCACTGAAGCATTGATCACCAAAGGGCATTTCACCCACAGCTTTGCTGTAGGTTTGAGATGCATTGCAGGACAATCTCTTGTTCTGCGTTGCTGCTGTGCTTTAGTCTCATTGGTAACACAAAAATAACAGCAGCACATGGTATTTGTGCCTTTCTGTATTCTGTAAAGACACTGAGAGGAAAGGTCAATGAGGATATACAGTTCCTGAAGTGTAACAGTAGAAAATTTAATTTTCCTTCGCAATTTGTACGGTATCCGTGTGAATTTACGTCACTCTTTCCAGAGTTATTTTTGCATTACAGTCGCATACTTGGTATGCTTTTCTTCGTGAAGAATAGAGCTACAAAGTGATGCTATTTATATTGTGTGGGGACCAAGGTTCTGACGGCGGCCTAGCTCGATCCTCGAGATACGGCCGCAAGGCTAGCTCCGCTGAACACCGCCACGGATCGCCAACTTGGCGTAGCGGCAGCGAACAGCAAGGAACACACGACACAGAATTTGCCCACTCCGACGTTTATTGCAATGCAATAAAGGGGACGTCGGGCGCGTCGCTCTACACCGCCAAGACCACCTTAGCCAGGACGGGAGAGGCAGGCGCGAGGGCGGACAAAGAAAGGCCGTACTTACGGCCGCTCCCGACGATGGTTCGCATCCAAAGAGACCCTACCTCCGTCATCCGCCTCGGACCAGGCCGCCGGAACTTCCGGGCAAACCTGTCACGTGAGGGGTCGGCCGCGCCCCCTCGCTCTCACGGGCATCCTCCCGGAGGGGGAAGCGCGCCGCCGCGAAGAGAGAGGTACCACCCTCCTCGCCTCCGCGGCGGGCCGAGAGAGATAGGAAAGGTGGCGGAGCTCCGCAATCCCCACAATTGTTGTAGCTATGCTGTAGCAAAAGGGTCATTTCAGATAAGATCGAACAAAGCATGGCTGGTCGACCTCTTCAATTCGCTTGACATTTTTTTACCTCATTCCCGTATGTATGTAATGTGCGGATTCACAAATGTTTTCGGCGGAAAAAATTCGACTGAAAAAAAAATTGGAACCCACCCGCGTGGACCCCGGCTGCTACCTGCCCATGCGCCGCGGCCAAATTTAGCGACGTCTAGCAAAAGATATACTAATCAAGCGGGAATGGTAATTTTTATGCTTAATCTACGCCTGGTGTACATTTCGCGCCCAAAATATCGTTGGCTAGAAGAACATATATTTTTTGTAATAAATTTCCAAATCTTGCTCAGAGCGCATTTTGTTGTGTACTTTGTGGGCCAGTATTATCGTAAGTAATGGAGCTAGAGCATTTTGAGTGAGGGCTGCTCCTGGCAAGCACAAATAAGGGCCGTAAATATCGTGTCTGTGCACACTTCGGTTAAAAAGTAAATGGCGCACAATTGTGAAGAAAAAACTAAAACACTCCGAGTTCAGAGGATTATTAAAAAAAAAAAAAAACACTTCTTCGATTTTGCTGAAATTCTCCCCAGATGTTAACCTGTGAATGTACTTCAATGATCATTAAAAACATGTTGCATCATTTTGTTCCTGACGCGCCTACAGCGCGAGAAAAAAGCGTGGTCGGCCAGGTCTTCACAAGATCCTGAGACACGAAACAGTGAGAGCAACTTCCAGTGAATGTGCAGACGTTTCATAATTTTTTTGTACCAAAGGCAAACTGTTACTTTTATGTGAATTTTGGAATGAAAATAAACAATCTGCGCACCGCTAAACGTGTCCTCTTCGAAGAAAAAACGGAGGAACTCCAGATTCACGCGCACTTAATTTAAAAAAAAAAAAAACGCTTCTTCGAGTTTTATGAAGCATTCCACAGATATTTTCCTCTAAACGTACTTGTGTGAGCCCTAGAAATATCGTGCGTCATTCTAAGCACAACGCGGATACAGTCGTGCGGTGGCGACACCGCTGCAATGTATGGTGGTAAAACGCGCAATTTGAAGGTTTTCGGGTCTATTTTTATAGCTTCCTCTAGATTTCCCCAACCGCGGTCAGTCTTTGTCTTACATTATCAACGCTCTTTTTTTGTGCGCACTGCTGCCGTGATGCGCTGTATTTGGTTCATAAGATCACCTATTTGACAAGGTGCACGCAGTCTTGTTTTTTAACTCGCCTGGACGTAACTTTCGTTCGCCTGAAATCAAAGGTTCAACGGAAGCCCGTCCGGTCGGCAGCACACATGGCAAGTATTAAAAACGGACGACCCCGGTGCGGGTAACGTCTCCAGGTAGCACGCCCTCTTCGGTCCTTCTCCGGACACACTGGTTCAATTACCGAATTAGCGACCAAACAGGAAGGCAAACGCCCTTGAGCCCGGTGGGGTCTGGGACGACACATGTGGGATTTTCATTTTTTTGTTTGAGTCGAGTGTTTTTTGGGCTTTTTCAACCATATGCGGCTGCGGGTACTTGGCTGATAGAAAGAGCAAAAGAGGGGACTGGAAGAAAAGGGGCTGCATGCGTTCGAACGGTTACAAGTTTTCAGTTCTGTCACATTGGGAGAGTGCCTTGCGCTACCTCGCTCCCCACTATTTGACTACGGTCGCATTTTAATCTTCATTTCATCACTTTTTATTATTCCTTTTAAGTATTCTGATTTTATTATTCTTTTTGTATATATTTAGCTCGTTACTCAGTCTCTTTTGTCATAGTTTTGTGGTTGCAAGCGATGACGTCTGCCATGACTCTGCGCATGCCTGCTTGGCTTTAGCAAAAAACAGGCTGTGGGTAGACGACAATCTGCCACTGTACTCCAAGGTGACTTATGTGAGTGACGGAGCTGCCAGTCACTTTAAAAACAGGCACCAGCTTCATGAGTTTCATTGCGTTTCACCAGCTTCATGAAACGCAATGGATATTCTCCGCAACAGGGCACGGAAAGAATGCCTGCGACGGAGTTGGGGGAATCGTCAAACACCAGGCGACACTTTACAACCTAAGAGAACCACTAAGAAATGCGATTCAGACGGCAAAAGACATGGTAACTGTGTTGTCTGAGATCAAGGGCGTTCACTTCATATACCTCGAGGGGAACGAAGTTTCCAGCTATCGCGAAACAAAAAAGGAAGAATGGCGAACAGTGCGTGCCTTTCCCGGCATACAGTCCTGGCACGTGTGGCGTTTAAGGAAGTCATCAGAAGTAGATACAGTGGAATCTCGGTCATACGAATCTCAAGGGGCGGCAAAAATATTCGTATCACCTGAAAATTCGTATCATCAGAAAACGAGAAAAAATGGAAATGTGCTGCGCATGCGACAGGCGGTGGCAATATGGCGTCGGCTATTGCCGCGAAGAGGTGCAGGTAGCTTCAGCAACCGCTTCTAACCTTTTGTTAAAACGGTGCTCAATGTGTAAATTAAATTGCTCATGCGGGAAAGGAGCTGACAGTATGGGAGAAGCACTATAAAATGTCATCTACGCCAAATATCCACCGCGGAGGTGGCCCAGCCAGCTGCTGCTGGCGCTCCGAAATTGCCGCAATCACAATGAGGCGCGCGTCTCCCCATTGGCGCAAGTCGTGAGGCTCCTCCCAATGCAGTTAGCGGTAACCGAGGCAGAGGCTGACTGACGCCTGGGTGCCGGGCTGAATGTGGCTGAATCGTCAGCGCGGGCGTCAAAAGAACGCGCGCTCATCGCCGACGCGACGCGCGCACACGAACTCAAGCCTGAACCGCATGCCATTCGGGCGCGTCGGCGTTTGCGCGCGCGTTCTTTTGACGCCCGCGTTGACGATTTCGCCCCCACGTCAGATTTTACCTCGCTCGTAAAATGACGCGCGACGCGCGCGGCAGTGGGAGGAGCCTGCCGACTTGCGCCAACGGGGAGGCACGCTCTTCATGGCGGCAGTTTGAAAGCGCTCCGGACATCCCGCTGGCTCCGCCGGAGATGTTTAGGCTTACCACGGTGGCGGATATTTGATAGGCGCTTTCCCTAGCCGCGCGGACGATGCTTTACAGTGTCGTTTTCGGACTCATCAGCTCCCTTACTTCATAAGCAACTTCTTTTGTTCTTTAAAGAGCGGTCAGAAGCGGTCGGTCGAGCCACCCGCCCTACTTCGCGGCCGTTGACGCCGCCATGTTGCCGCGGCTTACCGCGCCGCGCGCCGCATGCGGGTGGTATTCGCGGTGGCGTCAGCGCGCCTGTGGCTTGCGCGGCGCGTTTTCGTGAGCAGAAAACGCTTCATGCAGTTCACGCTTAATGATTTTGTGCCTGCGTGCGACGAAGGCCACACGGCCGCACAAACACTCCCGCCTCCCGTCCACGCCGCAGTCATCTGCTCGCGGCTCGCGTGTTCGTATCACCCGCACCGGGTGATAAATGCGAACGGATCATCCGAATTTTTTTACATTGCGTACAATGCATTTTGGCCGGGGAATTTTGAAAATTCGTATCACAACGAAATTCGTATCAACCGAATTCGTATCACCGAGATTCCACTGTATATGCAAACTATGTGCAGCGCGGACTGTTTGTGCCCCTTTGAGGAAACTGTAAACATTGATGCAGCAAGCAACGTGTAAATAAACAGCTAGTAGCTGCACGGTATTAATGGGGTGCCATTGGAACGCCGTCATTTCAAACGTTGACTTCGTTAATGTTTCTTGGCTATTCTATTCTCCTTATCTCAGAAGATATTCTGCCCTTCCTACAAAATAAATAAGGGAAATCTGCAGAAAGTCGCAATCGTCGTTTTATGTCTCAGCTCCTTGTGACGAGCATGCTTGACAAGGCTCTTTTGCTTTTCAGTGATCAAAATGATGCGAGTTTTTTTGGAAAGCTTCATAAAACTCGGAAGAAGGGTTTTTTTTAAATGCGCGTGAATCTGGAGTTCCTTCGTTTTTTCTTCGAAGAGTACACGTTTAGCGGTGCGCAGATTGTTTATTTTCGTTCCAAAATTCACATAAAAATTTCAGTTTTGCTTCTGAATTCTGTGTAATACTATCAATAAGTAACAGATTGCCTTTGGTACAAAAAAATTATCAAACGTCTGCACATTCACTGGAAGTTGCTCTCACTGTTTCGTGTCTCAGGATCTTGTGAAGACCTGGCCGACCACGCTTTTTTCTCGCGCTGTAGGCGCGTCAGGAACAAAATGATGCAACATGTTTTTAATGATCATTGAAGTACATTCACAGGTTAACATCTGGGGAGAATTTCAGCAAAATCGAAGTGTTTTTTTTTTAATAAGCCTCTGAACTCGGAGTGTTTTAGTTTTTTCTTCACAATTGTGCGCCATTTACTTTTTAACCGAAGTGTGCACAGACACGATATTTACGGCCCTTATTTGTGCTTGCCAGGAGCAGCCCTCACTCAAATTTTAACGCTCTAGCTCCATTACTTACGATAATACTGGCCCGCAAAGTACACAACAAAATGCGCTCTGAGCAAGATTTGGAAATTTATTACAAAAAATATATGTTCTTCTAGCCAACGATATTTTGGGTCGAGAGCGGTCGAGTAGCGGTAAATGCTCGAGAGCGGCCAGGAGAGTTGAGAGGCTGTTTCTTAAGGGGGGAGGCTACGCTTGAAGGCTGTTTTTTGTTTCTTGAGATATCCGAAGTATTGTTATAGCATCAACATTAGAAAAAGTGCAAAGTTTCATCGAGCTACGGAGGTTAGTTCTCAGGTTATGAGGGTATACCACGGTGGTTTGTATGGGCTTCTTATCCCAGTCCTGGAGAATCAGCCAAGCGTGCGGCGACTATGAAATTCATTATGGTTATTCCTGAATATGTACCTCAGGGCAAGACAGAGCCCTTTCACTAAATTTTTCACCAGAAAAATTTTAGCACAGCACTAAAATTACTGTTGCTGATCAAACATCAAACATCATTTTTTTACAAAATCAAGAGACAAAAATGTTCAAAAAACAGGCTCGTCTTGCCCTCAGCAATTTATTAAGGAACAGATTAAAGAAAACGGAATGCAAATCTGACAAGCACTTGATATATCACTGGGATAAATAGTCACAAAAGGGAAAAAGTTCATTTTGAGAAAACGGCCTTCAAAGTTTGTGTACTCATTTTCACTTCTAAAAGGACTAGGCAGCATAGCTAGAGGGGTCTTGGCGCAGTGTCTTCCTCCTCTGTTGCTTTTCCATCTCCTGCTTTCGTTTGCTGGCCTTGTTCATGCGCAGGGTGTCTTTTTCAGCAGTTCGCTGAAGGGCTAGATGGCCTGGTGTGATGAGCTTCACAGATGCGGATATTTCTCGAGTAGCCCTGTAGCAGCCCGCATTGTACCTCAGCATGGCTTCATGCAGTGCTGTCTCCACAGCAATCAATGAAACATGCTGCTCCATGGGCATCAAGGACCACAGGACTATTTGCATTTGCACTAAGCGAAACTTCCCACCTTCACCTGTAACGATGGCAGGCACAGGGTAGGGCTCTGTGGCTTGGAACTTCCTCTGGGTCGCTGGCATAGCACCAAGTTCGTTTTGAACAGCAGCATGTTCTCTGTTCGCTGCCTCGACCTCCTTCAGTGTCAGGAAATGTGTCTCTAAGTGAACTGTACGCGACACGTTCCCGCTTGTCAATGTTGATGCGAGACCGGAGACGGAGGCCGCGGTCGCTGAGGTTGATGCGCTCGAGACGCCGGACACACTCGCAGCATCGAAGGCTTGCACAGCCAGGGCAGGAGATACGGTCGTTGGAAGCGCGGACACCCTCGTTAGTGATGCTCTGCGCCTTCTTCTTGGCCATGCGAACGAGCTTCATGGAACGCTTCCGCGCACCGAACGCGTGTAGCGTCCTGAACTTCACTCCGCGCATCGTGTCCGATAACGTACACGATCTGGCAGGCTACTCCGAACTATTAAAGTACGTCAGCGATCGTAAGCACGGCAAAAAACTAAGTAGAATGAGCGGACAAGCGAAAGAAAAGGTGGTAAACAGTGAAGCAGAACAACAAAGGAGCGGCGAAAAGCAGACGATGGCGCGAGGAATCTCGTGTGTGCGAGCGGCGCAGGCCGCCGGCCGGGGAGAAGCGCGCGTCATCACGCGCAGCAGCCAATAGCATTCGTGCGTCAGCTCGCTTGCCCGAACAGCGCGCGCACGGTCCAATCGTAGCTTCACACACGGGACGCAGGAAACTCGAAAGCGCGGCAAGTCCCCCAATGGCGGAAAAAAAAAGTGTAAGAATCCACAAACAAAACAAGATAAAAATGGCGGCTCTACGGAAAGCGGCATGGCGGCTGCGTTCGCGCAAAATTCGGGTTCGTTTCGCGTTCGCTCGCTCCTCGGGAGATGCCGCGGCTGGTTATATACCGTATTTACTCGCGTAATCCTCGCACTCGCATAATCCTCGCACCCCTAATGTGAGCCACCAAAACTTGGATTTTTTGGTTCCTCGCATAATCCTCGCACCCCCAACTTTGCAGCGGCGAAAGTTGCCCGCTCGCGAAACCCGCATGGTGCATGCGCTCTCCAACGCGCGCCCTCCCCCGCCGCCTCTCCGTTCAGCGGAGCGCTGTGTACCCAAGGCCATCTAGGCGCCCTAACACGCTACTCGCACTGTACTTGAGCCGGTTTCGCGGGCGCAACTATACTAGTCGCCATGGGGAAGAGCGCCAGCTACACTGCCGCTTTCAAATTGAAAGCGATAGAGTACGCGATCGAACACGGCAACCGCGCCGCAGGCAGGCACTTCGGCGTCACCGACTTCAACGTGCGTTACTGTCGAGCTTCACAAGTAGGGCACGCACATGACGACGAGATAGGGCGCGCGCCAGAAAGCAAAGGCGGCAATTTCATGATCGCTGATCGACGGGATACTGTTTACGTTGTAAATTATAAAATAAAAAGAAATAGCTGCTGCTGGCAACACTGAGCTTACATATACAAAAAACGACCGCTACATTTAGCGGGATTGGCAGAAGGCAAATTGGCAACACTGTGCTTCACATTTTTTTCCCCGCATAATTCTCGCACCCCTAACTTCGCATTGACTTTTCCGAAAAAAAAGTGCGAGGATTATGCGAGTAAATACGGTATTCGCTTTTTGACATTTTTATGATGAATTAGGAGCAGATAATTTCAGAAAAGCTAGTTTATGACATATACGACCCAAATACATGGTTTTCCAAAAATCGCTTATTTCGCAATTTTTCGGTTTTCAAAGGCCGGGTCCCACCTTAAGGGTTTTTCTCTTTTTTTCAAGTTTTTTTTGCTAACTCCGCATGCACTCTGATCAAAAACTCCGAGGAATGGAGATTTTATATTTGAATCATGTAATAAGGCAATATTCCAGCGGAAGTCATGCACAAATGAGGTATTGACGGCGACAACGGTTTCGTTTGTGCAGTCTTTCTAGCGGTGTGCTGAACACTCGCCTTCTGTTGGAAGAATCAAATATTCCGGCCTCGACAGCTGTCTTCCGATGCGGAATTTCCCACATTTGTCACTCCACAAGCAGTGCATTCCAGTGTTTTGCCAGTCCTCTCAACAACTGATGGAAACAAAAGCACCTAACAGCAATAACAGTCGCGAACCGAGTGCTCCGCGCATATACCGTATAATGCGGAATATAGGTCGAGGCGGAATATAGGTGACCCCCTTACCTTGTAGCCGAAAAATGCAAAGAAAAAAATTAGGTACCAACCATTGTTTTATTGAGGCTATAACTTGTTTTATCTCAGATTACTCATTTAAAACTTTCTGAAGTATCGTCGGACGGCTGCTTCTGGCTCGCTTTCGCCCACGCAGCAGGTCGTCCTCGGTGCAGTCCAGGGAATTGCTTATGCAGCACTTCTTAAACACTCGCAAGACCATGTCATCGTGAAGCGAGCGCAAAGCATGGGACACTCGTGTGCAGACCGCGGAGCGACAGCCAGTCTGTGCAGGCGGTCAGCAAACATCTTCGGGTATCCATTCGTATAGACATCGCACGACGCTAGCGGACAAAATTTGCCCCTTTGTACAGCAGCACAGGTGCACAAAGCAGCGCCCATGAAACGAGGCCTTCCGAGCGTTGCATACCGAGAGCTGCCCCTTCAGCTAATGCCGCTAGCAACACTTCTTTTGGTGATACCGAACTGGCGCAAGGCGGACACGTCATTGGCCTTGGGAAAACCCCCAGCTTTTCTTTTAAATGCTGCTGTAAACTCGCACCAAGTGCCTAAACTCATTTTGAGCAAGAAGAAAATAGCACGCACACATTCGCCGACAGCGAGAGAAGAGACAAAACAAAGATGGTGTCGCGTCCGATTGATGGCGGTGGCGATAGTGCCTTTGGGGTTTGTATGGGCTCGATGGGCTGCCCGATCGCCAGATGACAACTGCCAGTGAACCCGCCGCGGTGGCTCAGTGGCTAAGGCGTTGCGCTGCCGAGCACGAGGTCGCGGGTTCGATTCCCGGCCGCGGCGGCCGCTTTTCTGATGGAGGCGAAAAGCAGAAACGCCCGTGTGTACGAGATTTCGGCACACGTTAAAAGATCCCCAGGTGGTCAAAATTAATCCGGAGCCCTCCACTACGGCGCGCCTCATCGCCTGCGTTGCGTCGGCGCGTTAAACCCTGCAATCAAGCAATCAACAACTGCCAGTGACTGCAATATAGGTCGAGGGGTGACTTTTCGGCAAATTTTTCTGTAAAAAATCTCGACCTATATTCCGCATTATATGGTAGAAACGGTGGGCCGTTGCAGCGGTTTCAATTTGAATTAGCGGCTTTGTGGTTGCGAAGTCGGAAGCGAGGTGGTGCACCAGTTGGCTGTTTGTAAAAAGTTGCTTACATTTTTGCTCAACAGATGTTTGATGGGGAACTTGCTAATATTTTTAACCAACACATTGTAAGCGAACTTTATTGGCTCTCTGAGTCACGGAAGGAATGTTTTGTATTCTCTACCAAAAGTAACCTTTTGGTTGCGCCGTCTGGTGGACTTGATGGTCGAAAACTGCGCTGTTGGTTGTTCACGTGGGGCGTCAATTTTTACGCCGCCTATAGGGAAAACAGGGAACGTCCAAGCTTGAGAAGCCTGGTGAAGCCCAATACCTCATTCACAGGTTGCAATGTACTGGCACGGTGCAGCATGCCGTGTGATGAGGCAGGTTGGCTGGCCATAGTACCCTAGTCACTGGAGTGCTAATTTGTTCAAGAAAAACAAGTTGGGGGGGGGTTAAACTTTGTCCGGTTAAGGTGGAGCAGCAGGACAAGGCTGTACACTTGCCCTTGCTTCATGCTTCTCTCCTTGCTGCAGGTGCGTGAAGCCTGGCAGAACTACGTACTGGACCTGGTCAACTACCAGAACAAGTGTCGGCTCATCCGGGGCTGGGATGAACTCTTCAACAAGGTCAAGGAGCACATCAACTCGGTGGCTGCCATGAAGCTTTCGCCCTACTACAAGGCAAGCAGGCGCTCGCACGTTCTGGCCCCTGGCCTTTGCATGTCCCCCAACAAGACTCTCAGTTTTTAATGCAGTTTCGCTGTCTGGCTGTAAAGGGTCTTCTGCCGAAACGCTGCTGTTTATTAAGCCAAATATGTAGGCTGTGTAAACTGAACTGTACAGTGAGTGGTTGCAGAAAAGACTCCACATCATTCTGAGTGCTTGTTAGGTGCTTTGTTGTCGAATTTTTAACTTTAAACGAAGTACCTTGCATTCATCTGCCTGTCCAGTAGTCAATATGGTTGTAAGAATTAACGCGAGAAAAATCTAAGTACTGAACTTACCCGATTCTAACGCACCCCAGATTCTAACGCGCACCCGATTTTCGAGGCAAAAAACTGAAAAAACTTGCACCTTCGATTGTAACGTGCACGGAACTTTGTGAGCAAGATAAACGAATGCGAGAGAAAGGGGCGATTTATTTCCCGAAGTAATATCGCTCATCTCACTCCTCGTCGCTCTTCGAGAGCTCCTTGTCGTTTTCTGCTAACCACAATATCTCGTCCTCAGTGCCGTCAAGCATGTTCGCGATGCTACACTTCTGAATGAACGTTCAACCATGGTTGATGGGATCATGGCCCACGCCTCGCACGCCCATCCCGCGAGCTTCTCTACAGGTGCGCGCTTCAGCCGACCGCTCGTTTTGAACGCATGGGAGCCACTCGTAAGCTGTGGAAGCGGCGCCCCTTCGTTGCTGCTGCTGCCATTGCTGTTATCAAGCGCGCAAGTGGAACAATTTGACGATTTGTGTGAACGCCGATAGAAAAGCCTAGGTGCCTAGGCTTCAGGCGTCTGCAAAATCATTGCTAAAAGCTTTGGCACCATCTTGAGATGGCGATGGCAATGGGTGGGACGAAATTTCAGCTGTTTCGGCAGTTTCGGTTTCGTGTCCGATTCTAACGCGCATGCGATTTTTCGGCCTATTTTTCCGGAAAAAAAGTGAACGTTAGAATCAGGTAAGTACGGTAGTTGTCCTAGTTAACAGCCGAATATCAGGAAGGTGGAGGGGAGGTGCATACTTTATCAGGGGATGCAAGTTTGTTTTATTCAGAAAGTTTGATGTTTTGTAGTCCTCTCAGCACTTGTCCGGTAGCGAATGATGCTTTATTCACTGAGAAATTAAGCATTTTAAGCCAAAATTCAAATTCTCCCTCTATACTGCATGTTTCGTGTAGTCTGAAATGACGTAACCAGGGCAGAGCCTTAAAGGAGCCATGAAGAGAAAATGCAAGTTGGTTTTATTCGAAAGATTTCGTGTTTTATAGTGCCCCCCCAGCGCTTGTCCGGATACAAACGGTGCTTTATTCACTGAGAAATTAAACAATTCAGGTTAAAATTTTGATTTTCCCGCTCAATCGTGCGTTTTCGTGGTCCCAAATGACATCACAGGAACCGACCGCTCTGCAGCCTAGAGTACCTTCATTCACACATCTGCCGTACAGGGTAGAGACACGTATACGCTGGCGCCGCCATTTTTGATTGCTCGCTCGCCGCCGAAGCAAGTCATTGTGTCAAAACTGCGCTAAAATTATCGCCCAACGCGGTTTACTGAAGAAGTTTGATTCATATTGTCTGTTTCGCGTTGCTAGGTCTCGTGGGAAACGAAAAGAATAACGCGTTGAGCCTGTTGGCCCAATTGCGGCGGCACGGGACCGTTCAAAGGTTGTCTCCACCCTGTACAGCGGTGTTGGTTTGTTCCCGCGTTTCTTTACGTTACCCGAACCTAGATGGCGCCACCATACCGTGGCAAGCGTTTGGTTTGTTTTTGCCCGCATTTAAACCTGGCTTGTTTTTGTTCTGGGAGAAAATATTCGTTCCCTGAAACAGTGCTCGCTCGACAAATGGGGTCACGTAAGACACCGTTGCTTGCGTCGATCGGCCAGTGTCGTCTGAGACAACCCCAAGCCCCGTAGTGCTGTGCAGCTGGCTAAACCAAGCATGCTGTGCGCAGTACGAACAGCAGAACGCATCAGTACTTCTATGTTTACATGTGCTTTCGTAACTTCCACTGTTTGTCCCATCATTCTTATTGCTTTGTAAAGAATGTGTCCTAAATTTAAGTGCAAATCGCTCGTTCGTCTAGTTTGTAAGCTCTACCTAATTTGCGTCTGCTTCTGCCAGCCTCCGCCAATCGCAGAGCTTAGCTCATGTGACATCATAGGTTCTGTTGCGGGAAATGAGCTGGTGGGTCGCATGACCATTCCCGTTTTTCCTAATTATGTAGCTTATTTGAGCGAAGTTTACGTTAAAAGTGGTGTCAGTATGATTCTAACGAGACAATCTTTTGAATGAACCAAACTTGTGTTTTCTCTTCATGGCTCCTTTAAAACTAAAGATACTATGCTCACCAGGCCTGTTGCCATCTCACAGACGGCCGTTTGTTTGGTCATCTTGCTTATCTTTTGCTTTCATAGATGGCGCTGCAATACCACTGAAGTACCAGTGTTTGCACTTTGCTTCTGATTGCACTTCTATACCTGCCATATTTTTATCACAGTTGATAGGAATCATTTGCTAAAACATAAGTTATGACTCGACAAGCATGTTCACGTAAGTGGCCGTGCCGCTTATGTCAGCTTGCCAGTGTTGTCGGCAAGCCCAATGCGTCTCGATGGCTGTGTTGGGCAGTGTCAGCTGGGGAAGTGCCGGGCTACACTGTTCAGTGTTTGTGTTCTTTTGTAGCTGTCATTGTTTACCCCACCAATCTTACTGCTATAAAAAGAATATGCATTAAATTTACTCTTAAAAGGCTTGTTTGGCAAGGTTATAAGATGTGTGTAATTTGCGTCTTTTGCCAGCCTCAGCCAATCGCACAGCTACCCATATGTCATAGGTTCTAATGCGGGAAATGAGCTAGTGGGTCGCATGGTCATTCTCTTTTTTCTCTAATTTTATACCCTATTTAGGTGAAGTTAGCATTAAAAGTGGTGTCGGTGTTATTCTAACGAGACGATCTTTCAAACGAACCAAACTTGCATTCCGTCTTCATGGCCCCTTTAATAGCCTTTTCTTAATTTTGTGCTTGCTATGCTGTTACTTTATTATGGGGATGTATCAGCCTTCAGAAATTTCAACAGTGCACTGGCTCAAGTGGAGTTACGCGCCTTGTACCCCTGTCAAACGTGCCTATTTAAGTGCACTTCCACAAATTGCACTCGGCTAAAATGTCATTCGGGAGCAGCTAAACGGCGAACGCGAATGACATTTTACAAAGAACGCACTTTAAGCTGAGTGTGTTCCCAAACACACTTTACCGGGGCCAGCTCGCCGAGTGAGTAATCTCGTGAGCAGAAGTCCGAAAATCTGGAAAAACAACATAAATCCGCGATCATTTAGATGATAATAAGTAATGTTAAACGGTAATCATAGATATATTGTTGATTTACTTTTACAAAAAGAGAAGCGGCGACGAAAAACAACAAAATAAGCTCTCTCTCTCAATGACATGCCAGCGCTACGTGGTGGGGTTTTGCTCCATGGCGGCCGTTCTCTGTGGTGTTCTCGTAGGTGGTTTCTTGTGGCCCTGTGATTGTGTCCTTGCTCCAGCCTTCTATGTTAAATTCCACGTTTTCGGATAATTTCCCCCAAACGATACTGCTATTCGCTGCGCAGTGAATAAAAGTGAAGATATCAGCGCCGGTGTTCAGTCGCCGTCTCGACTCCGTTTTTGCGGACTTGTGCGAGGCGATTGCTATTTTTAACAATGCAAACACAACGAAATGTTTACATTGTTTCTCACGTGTTCAAGAGAAGGAAGTTTGAGTAATTTTGCGGAATATTTATGCCATCTATCGTCACTGAAATCACGGCCAAGGGCACTTGGTTTCGTCGTTTAGCAGCGCGCAGCCAAGGTGTCATTCGGTGAGCACGAATGCACCCGGTGTAAGTGCACTCAGGGTGTCTAGCGACCGGGAAAACAGGGAAAAGTCAGGAAATTGTCAGGGAATTTTTCAATCAAGTAGTACCAGTCAGGGAAAATCATTTCGGGGCCTGCCCACAGTTTCAGAATAGGGGAAACCAATGTTGCGGGCCCCCAAGAAGTTACCGAACGCAACACGTTCGCGTGCGACGAAAGCCTGAACCGAATGAAATGTTTTCTGGTTTTTCTGCAAGCGAAAAAGCGCCGCGCATGCCTGGGGCGCGCTGACGCCGCCGCGAAAACCACCCGCACGGTGCGTGCCGAGCGGCAGGCGCCAGCAACGTGGCGGCTGCACCGGCCGCGGAGTAGTGTGGTAGCTCCAACGACCGCTTGTAACCGCTCTTTAAAATGCTACTCAAGGCACAAACGCACTTGCTTGTGCAGGAAAGGAGCCACCGCAGGCATGAAATCGCCGACGCGGCCGTGAAAATACTGTGCACGAATCGCGTGCAGAAACTCGCCGTGCGGTTCACGCAGCTCGCAGCTGGCTTAGGTTGCTGGTTGCACTTGCACAGAGGGGCTATGTAGGTGCCCAAATTGCACGCATAACGCGCTTTTTTTTCCAGCGAATTTTAAAAGTCAGCGCTTTTTGGGAGCTAATCTTGAAAGAACTTCTTTCTTATGACATCAGGAGCGAGAATTACCTAATCACAAAGGAACATGACATGGTTTAGCGTGAACCGCGTGGGGCGTTTTGTGCTCACGAAAATGCGCCACGCATGTCACAGACGCTCTGACGCTGCCGCGAAACCGCCTGCACGCTGTGTGCGGTGCTGCCGGCAGCGGAAACATGGTGGCGGCTTCGACCGCGAAGTGGTGACGGGAGCTCGAGCGGCCGCTTCTAAGCGCTCTCTAACATGCCACACAAGGCACGCACGAAGTTGCTTGTGAGGTAAGGGAGCTTATAATGTGGCGAAAACGGTACTATAAAACATCTGCACCGCTAGTGAAAGCGCCCATGCAATACCTGCCGGGGTGGGTAAGCCTAAACATCTGTGGCGGGGCCATCCGGCTGTCTCGAGAGCTTCGATACTGCTGCCATGAGGCGTGCGGCTCGCCATTGGCGCAAGTCGGCAGGCTCCTCCCACTGCCTCGCGCGACGCGCGTCATTTTCCGAGTGAGGCAGAAGCTGCTGCGCGCGCGAATCGTCGACGCGGGTGTCAAAAAATCGCACGCACAACGCCGACGCGCCCGAATCGCGTGCAAAGACGCACCATGCGGTTCACGTTGCATGTCGAGCCAGGACAATAATAAAAGCAAAAGGCATGGAGGAAAGAAAAGGTTAGGAGAGGCCCTGATGTCATATTTGTGAAGCCGAATCCCGCCATGACTTGAGCCCACGGAGCCCAGCACTCTATCCCAACATCCTTTGCTGTCTCCGGTTTGATTTGACTAACATGGCGTCGCCCTGCCCTCCCGTATCAAAGCGAAAACAGCTTCGTCGCTAATTCATCGGTGTGATGTCATCTTCTAAGCTATTGATGTCGCCTTCAATTTGCCCATTCTAACCCTCACCCAAAGTTTCAATCGCAAAACGGCCTTCGTTTTTGAGATAGAAGGGCGATTTTTCAGCTCTTAAAGGGACACTGAAGTGAATTTGTCAAGCTCCCGTTTTTGCTTGCACTGCATAGACTGGCTCAAATTAGCACACTTTTCATCGTTTATCCGGTTGACAAATCGGTAATTATTTTACAAAGCGCAAAAGAAGAAAAACTACCATGCGCGGTTTGCGGCGGCCGCACCAACTAAAGCTGTGACGTTGGGAGGAGCAGGCACCGTGATTGGACGATGCCCAAGGTGAGCAACCAAACAAGTTTCGGTTTCGGTTCTGTAAAACACAACCGGTGGCGTTGTTGGATGGGCATTCTCAATAACTTGGTAATCATCGTACCGCGCTTCTGTCATGTTGTCAGCTGTAAAAATGCATAAAGATAAGCCTCCCAGGACGGCTTGGAATCGTAGCATTCACTAGCCAAGACCTACGCAGTGCATGAACGCCCTCCGCGTACCCGTAGACGCCCAAATGTCATGTGCTTTTCCCCCATATTTGGAGCTTGCCTCCCTCATGCCTGTATCGTAAAAAGCGTGTTCGCACGAGGCCAAGGGTCTGTTCATTCTGGCCTGTGCCCACTGCCTGCAAGAGTCGGTGCTTCTGGCAACAGCCCGCCAACGAGAATTCGCGCCAGCCTGCGCGCGTTTTGGGAACTAGTTCGTGGAGCCATGAACGTTGCGACCCAAAAAAAGGTGAACTCAATATAGAAAACATCGGCGGAAAACAAAAAAGTTAACTCACAAAAAAAAAAAAGCACGCACTCGCGGGGATTCGAACTCGTGACTTGCAAAATACTTGCGGTGGCATACCTAGTGCCCCAGACTACTGGGCCACGGCGGGCTCCGCAGCCCTTCGTAATATAGGGTATATATTGTACAACCAGTTTACACTTTTATTTAGTTTTGGCATTTCAAGCAGCTTAGGTGACTATTTGTTGTATTGCGCTCGTGCAGTAAGCGTCGCCCGAGTTTCCACAATAGCTCACGTCTAGCAATTGCATTTCGTAGACGGAAAAGCGTTCGCAGATGCGTAGTCGTGCTGCTGACCGCTGTGCTTGTTCGCCCAGCGCAAAAAAGTGCTTCCCGCACCCTAGTTTTACGCTGTACGGTAAAAATATCAGTTGATTTTATTTCCTTAGTACCTATATTGACTTCGCTGACTCTTCTCCCGTTTTCAAGAGGCCTTATACAGTGTAGACAGCTTATAACGTATGTCGCGGGAGCCGCAAAAATCCGCACTATAAGCGGTACCGCACTGTAACCAAAACACGCGCGAATTCAACCACATCGCCACCTATCTCTCAAGTCAACCTATATTTATCATCACTCAAATGCACAGCACTTAAAAACGAAGGCACGGTCTATATTTAGTGTTATTTCTAACATCAGCCGCTGCTGCAGGGCAAAAGCGCAGTCTCACAAACGGCGAGCGCGGCTTTAACTTCCGTTGTGTTTGTTTTGAGACCATGGCTGCGTTTTTAGCATCTATGAACAGATGCCGCAAGACGTGATAAGAACGCCAGCGGGATTTTTTTTTTTTTTACCCCACCTTGTGTTCACGATGCCGAAGGCGGCTGCTTATCAGCGCAACGTACTGGTGGTGGAAATCTTCGGCTTCGCGCGGCTCGAATGTTCGGAAAGGGAAAGAGCGGTGGCTTATCAGCAACAACGTTCTAAAGCGTGAACCACGTGGTAGATTTGGTATCGCGAAAACGTGCAGTGCACGCCAGCGCGGATACAACTGGCGTGGTGTGAGCGGCGCGGTAAAAGGCGGCAACATGGCGTCGGCACTGGCCGTGAAGCGGTGCAGGCAGTTCCAGTAAGTTCCAGCGACCGCTTCTAACCGCTCGCTGAAATGCCGCACGGGGCGCAAGCGAAGATGCTCATGCAAGAAAGGAGCTAATAATGTGGGCGAAAAGTGGAATATAAACTGCCATCCAGGCTGCTTGTGAAAGCGCCCATCAAAAAATACCGCGGTGGTAAGCCTAAACATCTCTGGCACGGCTAGCCGGCTCGGAGCGCTTCGAATCTCCCGCCATTACGTACGCGTCTCCCCATTGCTGCAAGTCGTCAGGCTCCTCCCACTGCCACGCGAAGAAGCCACCGCGAGCGCGGAATCGTCGACACGAGCACGAAAAAAAAAAAAAAAAACCGCGCAACGCTGATGTGCACGATTCGTGCGCGAAAACGGGCCATGCGGTTCATGATTAATAAAATCAACTTGCCGCGCGCGGATGGGGAGACTGTCGCTATCTTCCGAGATGCATCAAGCAAGGTCAGTTGTGGTTATCATATTTTTTTTCTTTGGGTGTCTACGTTAGTGGAGGGCAAGGGGTGCACGCTGCGTCAGATGGCCGATTTCACCCTTTTTTTTTTCTTTTGCTACCCTAAAACGATGACTCAGCTGCGCCGGTCGATCAGCAGACCCGCCAAAAAACCGCACTATAAACGGTATTGTGCTTCGGCCAACCGCATCTTAAGCGGTATGCTTATGCATTGAGTTCTATGGGAGGCAAACCGGTGGTCGCAAAAACACGCGTTATATCCGGTCCCGCACTATAAGCGGTTACGTTATAAATGGTCTACACTGTATTTTCCTACTGGCGTACCAGTCAGCGAAGCGTCGCATGTGCGCTTGTGCAGCGCTTGTGTGAAGCGACCTTGACTTGGAGCTAGATACAGTGTACAAACTAACCAAGTAAAGAAAGGCCCATTCTTCCATTCACAAACGTGTCCTGGCTTCGTTTCAACTGAGCAAACGAATTGCGACGACCCGTCGGCGGCCGGCGGACGAAACGCTGGGCCGACTGACTCTGTCTGAAGGCCGGGGAGCCCTGCAGTAGCGCAGCCAATTGCGAGCCCGGCTCCTCGCGACGTCACATGAAAACGCCGCAGAAAATGGGCGAGCGTAAAGAAAGGAGGACAGCATTTTCGAATTAATTTTTCTACTAAATAAAATCGCGTAAACGCGCCCAGGGTGGTCGAAACATGGCCTGGGGACTCCGGACTACAATTTGCGCAAGTAATCCCGCAATGTTTACATGTCACTTCAGTGTCCCTTTAAGCCTGGCAAAGTAGTGTTTGTCGTCGTCATAGCAACAGGCTGGCGGGATGGCGAACGCAGACGCCTCCGACGGCAGAGTTTTCAAACTGGCCTAATTTAAAAACGTTTGTCGTAGCGACTGCGTTGGTTTGCAAGCGTAGCGAGGCAGCCACATATCAAGCGCCTTAAAAATTTGTCCGTTTTATTATAAATGCTCAAATTTGGCCGCCGCAGTTGTAGACAAGTAAGCAACATTGTCTATGGGCTCAAGAAAATTCACGTGACTTCCTCCACACTTTTCGCAATGCATTGGGGTGCTAGGGGCCTCTCCTGAGTATTTTTTCCTTCATGGCAAAAGGTGCTCGCTGAAGCGCAAATTGAAGCTTCTATCCCGCAATGAGAAATAAAGTCTCTGAAGCCGTAACAGAAGGCAAGCAAACCTCAAACTGAACAAACAAACTGAAGTTAATCAAAGTGCATTTTGAGAATTAGGGCACTTGCAAAAAATGTGTTTTTCCATATGATAGGACGTGTTTTGTATATGCTTTTTATATGCTTCACGGACAATTTCCACAGAATGGCGCCTGTTGTATAGGTCAGGCAATTTTGTTTAAAATGGTCAAGGAAAACATGGAAAAGTCAGGGAAATTGAATTACGCAATTTGCTAGACACCCTGGCACTTAAATAGGCACGTTTGACAGGGGTATTAGTTTTTTCATTTAGCTCGCTGCATTGAATTGGTTGCTAGAGGTTGTGATTCGGTAAGCAGTTGGCATGCCACGTCATTTCCATTGACATGAAAGATGACGTGGCAAAACTAGGTCCTGCCTGACAAATCTTGCCAGCCGCTTGAGTGATAATGGACTTGCAATTGAGGCAGCGTTAAAGGGGCACTGACACAAAAATTTTGCAACTTGTTTTTTTTTGTTGCGATAAGTAGCTAGTGACCTACTTATAACCTGTAGAAACCTCATTTGCTTCAGCGTGCGACGGTTGTTTAATGAGAGGCATTTTCAATGCGGCCAGTCGCAGTTTCGGTTTCAGCGAGTGCCGCGAAACGATGGATTTTGTGGATTTTGTGTGAACAAAGCTGACCACGTGACCGCCGGAGGAATATCACAGAGCAGAGCCGCCGTAGCACTGTCGAATCCGCATCGACAGCAGTTTCTGTGAATGCCCCCACGTACTGATCTCGTGAGGCGCTTAATTAAAAAGTGACCGTGGATGTGACGCAGGCGCTGCGAGTGCAAATGCTACCGCGGCTAAAGAACGACGCGCGACGCTTGAGACGGTGGGTGGCAAGACGCGCGCTGGGAGCAGCCGGCCGGTCTGCCTACAGGTCCGCCTACAGATGTGTTTGGCTTAGCACTGCGGCGGATATTCGAGTGCCGCTCTCGTAAGCGGTGCAGATGACAATTTTTAATGCAACCCACCGTCGCATCATTAACTCCTTTCTCATGGAAGGCACCATGGTCGGGACTTGGGGACAATTTCGTGCAGCGGTAACAAGCTATCACTCGAGCTACCTGCGCCGGCCTGGGCCACTTCGCGGCCGTGGCCGCCGCCTGCACAGCGACCGTGCGGCTAGCTCAGTGGGCGTTTCGTGCCTCCGGTGCGTTTTCGCATCCAATGGTAATAAACAGTAATAGAAACAGAGTGCCTGGAATCGCTGTAGAACTTTGGTCGCGGCCAGCTGCCCGATGAGCTGACGAAATCACGGCGCCTCCGCCGCCAACGATCGGGTCGTTCGTTCTCGAGGGCAGAAGCTCCGCCGTCCGGTCCTCCGATCGGAGCGGCGAGCCGGGTGAGCCGGCGATAACGCCGGCAGTGCGGAAGCGGCAAACACAAACTCGTGACGTGTTTGGATGTTGTTTATTTACACAATATACTCGGGATGTCGATTGCGCGTGGCCCTCTGCTGGCTGCTCGGTTGCGTTTCGCACACTTTAAAATTGATTTTAAATACGTTCTAGGCTGTATTCGCCGCTGATATTTTGCAGATGATGTATATGTGTTCCCACCAATCTATCTCCGACGTTATCTCGCCTTCAAAATTTTGTGTCAGTGCCGCTTTAAGGGTCATCTGTGCCACTTCACATGCTGCAGGAGTTTGAGGAGGATGCTCTTTCCTGGGAGGAGAAGCTGAACCGCATCAATGCACTGTTCGACGTGTGGATCGACGTGCAGCGGCGGTGGGTCTACCTGGAGGGCATCTTCTCTGGCAGTGCAGACATTCAGACCTTGCTGCCCATGGAGACCTCGCGCTTTACCAGGTGTGTCTGGCTTACTCTGCTGTTTCTGTACTTCTTTTTATTTTCATATAAATAGTAGAGCTCTAGCCACCCGAACGTGCCATAGGAGCAAAAATTTAACGTTGCGGGCCTATGCGTCATGTTTTCAGTATGCAGACAATTACAGTGTAGACCATTTTATAACGTAACCGCTTATAGTGCGGGACCGGATATAACGCGGGTTTTTGCGACCACCGGTTTGCCTCCCATAGAACTCAATGCATAAGCATACCGCTTAAGATGCGGTTGGCCGAAGCACAATACCGTTTATAGTGCGGTTTTTCGGCGGGTCTGCTGATCGACCGGCGCAGCTGAGGCATCGTTTTAGGGTAGCAAAAGAAAAAAGAAAGGATAAAATCGGCCATCTGACTCAGCGTGCACCCCCTTGCCCTCCTCTAACGTAGACACCCAAAGAAAAAAAAAATAGGCACCCTTTAGTTCGTGCGTACCTGATAACCACAACTGACCTTGCTTGATGCATCTCGGAAGATAGCGACAGACTCCCCCATCCGCGCGCGGCAAGTTGATTTTATTAATCGTGAACCGCATGGCCTGTTTTCGCACTCGAATCGTGCACATCAACGTAGCGCGCGAGTTTTTTTTTTTTTAATGCTTGTGTCGACGATTCCGCGCTCGCGGTGGCTTCTTCGCGTGGCAGTGGGAGGAGCCTGACGACTTGCACCAATGGGGAGACGCGTACCTAATGGCGGGAGGTTCGAAGCGCTCCGAGCCGGCTAGCCGCGCCAGAGATGTGTAGGCTTACCACCGCGGTATTTTTTGATGGGCGCTCAAGCAGCGTGGATGGCAGTTTATATTCCACTTTTCGCCCACATTATTAGCTTTTTTTTGCATGAGCATCTTCGCTTGTGCACCGTGCGGCATTTCAGCGAGCGGTTAGAAGCGGTCGCTGGAACTGCCTGCACCGCTTCACGGCCAATGCCGACGCCATGTTGCCGCCTTTTACCGCGCCGCCCACATCACGCCAGTTGTATCCGCGCTGGCGTGCACTGCACGTTTTCGCGATGCCAAATCTTCCACGCGGTTCATGCTTTAGAACGTTGTTGCAGATAAGCCACCGCTCTTTCCCTTTCCGAGCATTCGAGCCGCGCGAAGCCGAAGATTTCCACCACCATTACGTTGCGCTGATAAGCAGCCGCCTTCGGCATCGTGAACACAAGGTGGGGTAAAAAAAAAAATCCCACTGGCGTTCTTATCACGTCTTGCGGCATCTGTTCATAGACGCTAAAAACGCAGCCATGGTCTTTCAAAACAAACACAACGGAACTTAAAGCCGCGCTCGCCGTTTGTGAGACTGCGCTTTTGCCCTGCAGCAGCGGCTGCTGTTAAAAATATTACGAAATATAGACTGTGCCTTCGTTCTTAAAGGGACCCTGCAACACTCTCTGAGCAGTGCAAGTAAACCTGCGCAACGTTTAGATTACACTGCCAGGAATACCTGAGCCAAATATTACACGTGCACGTGAAGCGGTGAGCGCGCAAATCGATGTGAAAGACGCGGAAAAACAAACCGCTCTCTCTTCAGTTGTCCTCATTATGCATGGCCTGAGGGACGTCACATAGGCCATGGCTGCCCGATCGGCTGTCACTGGTCAACTTCGCGGCTAGATTCTCCCATTTCCGTCGTCGTCATCGCTGTGTACGAACCTCTTCTATGCCTGAACCTGTAGGCACAGTTTTGCCGTTTCTTTTGTGTTTTGAGTGCGCGCGGAGTTTGAGTGATGAGCTCAATACTTCCCTTTCAACGGGACCACTCGACTACAAACGTTTATTGCTTCAAAAACGCCCTACGAGCCTGAGCGCGCACTTGCGAGCGGGCACCCATGCCTGCTTTTTTGTGGCACCAGACCGGAAATAGGCCCCTCCGCGTTGCGGAGAAAAGGAGAAAACTACCCGGCATTTGATATATCGAGGCCGCCGAAGAGAACGCCGCGAGCCGCCCCCCTCTCCGGGAGAGAGCGCGCAGCTTTCGTCGCGTTGCCCGCGGTCGAGTTGAGAGGGAACGATTATGCGCGATTTCTCATCGCGCGTAGTTTCGTTAATTGTGAACGGATTTTCATAATTCTTGCGGGAGGAGATTTCTGGGACAATAGACTTTATCCCAAAATACATTACTCGTAGTCGATGGCAAGTGTTGCAGGGTCCCTTTAAGTGCTGTGCGTTTGAGTGATGATAAAGATAAGTTGACTTGAGAGATAGGTGGCGATGTGGTTGAATTCGCGCGTGTTTTGGTTATAGTGCGGTACCGCTTATAGTGCGGATTTTTGCGGCTCCCGCGACATACGTTATAAGCGGTCTACACTCTATTAGCTTTCAGGCAAGCGAAGTTGAAGTACCCGGCGCGGTGGCTCAGTGGCTAAGGCGTTGCGCTGCTGAGCACGAGGTTGCAGGTTCGATTTCCGGCCGCGGCGGTCTCTTTTCTGATGGAGGCGAAAAGCAAAAACGCCCGTGTGTACGAGATTTCGGCGCATGTTTAAGATCCCCAGGTGGTCCAAATTAGTCCGGAGCTCTCCACTACGGCGCGCCTCATCGCCTGCGTTGTGTCGGCGCATTAAACCCTGCAATCAAACAATCAATCAAGCGACGTTAAAGTGCTTGCTGCTACAGAGGAAGGTGCAAATGCTTTGTTGATTTTATCATTCTGATTTGAAGAAAGGTGAAGAATTTTAAATTGTAAGTCTGGAATTACTCACCTGCAGAATGATTTGTGGACATGACTGCCCCAAAACCCCTTTTGCATAGTACCTACCAAATGCCATTACTATTAAAAGAGCTCAGTTGAAAATATGAAAACCTTCTTGGTATAGGTTCTTGACTGGCCACATTAGAGGGATCATTCAAATTCAAGTTCGGTTCATTCGAAAGATTGCCCTGTTGAAATGACCGCAATGGAAATTTTTCCGCAAATGTCAAACATTAGGGAAACCAGTGAAAAAGTGTGTCTCCTCAACCACTTCCTTGTACTGCTCCTTGGACTAACTTGTAGATTTGAAGACTCGATAAAGGGTACTACTGCCAGTAAACAAGATTGTGTGATGGAAGGGTTGTCTGTGATTCTGATTGCACCACTTTAGTGCTAACGTGGAGCTAATAGGCTAGTTCCCTGTTTTTGCTACCTTGCCCCTGACGTCACTGCCTATTTCAGGCAGCAGGAAATTTGAAGTTTTCAAGACTAGTATTCGTTAATGCTAAAACAACAATCTTCCATTTCGGAATGGAGTTGAGCAAGTTATCAATGGGTAATTCTTTCAAAAAACGGCAAGAATGTATGTTGCTTTTGTGGTTCCTATAATGATGCATCGCTGGGTTTAGCATTCTGCTTTAAAATTGTGTGTTCAGTGGAAGCACTTAGTTCAAACAAAGTTAAAAACGTGGCGCAAACTAGACGGGACAAGAGAGACAAGAAACACAGATACAGGCGCCACGTTTCTTGTCTCTCTTGTCCCGTCTAGTTTGCGCCACGTTTTTAACTTTGTTTGAACTATGTACCAACTAGCTCAGCAACAAGTTTTGTTAGGAAGCACTTAACCTGTTTCCAATGCCACCATGTGCCAGGGGGGTGGTTGGATGCATGTGTGAAAGCAGCCAGTGGCGTGCCTGTGCATAGCGCCTGATGTCTGTTGAGCATTTCTCCTCTTGGCGCGCAATGCAGCATCAGCTCCGAGTTCCTGACCCTGATGAAGAAAGTGAGCAAGAGCCCGCTTGTGCTGGACGTGCTGAACATCCAGGGGGTGCAGCGCTCGCTCGAGCGGCTGGCAGACCTGCTCGGCAAGATCCAGAAGGCCCTGGGAGAGTACCTCGAGCGGGAGCGCTCTTCCTTCCCCAGGCAAGGATGACGCTCGCACAGCCTGCTCTCGGCTCCCCCAGCATTGTGTCGACAGAAAGGCGGTTCGGAAGTCACTGCCGCACTTTTTTGAAAAAAAGGGGTGCTGGGGATAGTGGCCCCCGGTGTTATCAATACTCGAGGCAGCCCCACTTGGTTGCAGCTGCCCACAACCCCTGGCACCAAGCATTTATTCTATTTTCATCTTTTGTTTTGCCTATAGCTTGCTAAGATCACTTGCACACACTCAGGGAGAGTGTTAGTTTTGCACGAAGGCAGCTATTCTATAGTGTTACCTTGGCCATTATTCCATTTTCCTCCTGCTTCCAAGCAGAATGGGTGGGCTTATTGTGTGCTGAGGTTGTAAGGCCTGCATGGGGCTGTGTGGGAGATGTTTGTCGGTTGGGGGCTGTGAAACCCGTGCAGATCACCCCTGCTTTGCTTCTGATGGCGGAGTAAGGCAGTTTAAGTAACCCTGGGCACTGTCTCTTTTCTACCAGTGGGAGGATATTTATTCCGGTATAGGTCCTTGGCAGCACCTTTTTTATGACCTTTGTCGAAAGAAAATAATGCAAAAATCCACGAGCCAGAGGATCAAAAGCAATTCTCTGGCCTGTGCCCAGCCGTATAATTCCCCTTTTAAGGGACCTGGTTGCACTGGCCTGGTGGAAGTTAAGGACAAAGTACCTTTTTCAGCGAATGGGTAGCCTTAAATTTTTGGCACACACTGGGCCTGCATTGGGTCATTTCAGGAAAGAGGTGCCGCTCAAGTGTGTTATCTACCAGTCTGAAGATTCTACCGCTAAAACTTGCTTTTCAACTAAAACTGGGGGCTATCATCTTTCGGGCTCGCACACACGACATATCATTAGTATCTTTTTGGATTCCCACCTAACAAACACCAACCCCACAAGATTTGCACAAGGCCTTAACTTACTGCTGCCTAAGGTCTACACTAATTACGGCAAACAAACAGCCATTTTCGCAGGCATTCAACTATAGAATTCATTACCAATAACAATTAAATTGTCTTATTCTATGCGTTCATTCTACAGTAGTTTGAGATCGTTTTTGCTTAACAATCGTTCTGAGTAGTAGTCTCGTTTTCCCTGTGTATAGTAGTTAAACCTGTTTTTCCAGAGCTAATATTGTGTAATTTCTTGTTCTAGTGCTTGCATATTTTATTGGCGTGTTAGACTGACCGGTACCTAACTGTGGTATTTTAGTACTTCTACAGTGTATTGCTTCCTCATTGTACTGTAGTTTAAGACCATGCTTGCTAACAATTTTTAGATGCGAAGCAGCTTATGGTCGAGCCTGTTTCCTCCACCGTTGTGTGGGCGCCGTTGTGCGGCGTCCATACTCCCACTGCGCATGCCTGGCCAAGCACTGCTGATGATGATTGTGGCACTATGCCCCTAGGAATGGGCCAACCAAAGAATCCATCACGAGATAGCTTCGCGTTCAACCACTGTCGTCATCCTCCCGTAGGGGAACCCTGAGTAGTATGCGAGGCATTCCTCCTCTCCTCTCCGAAGCTCCTCTCCTCTCCGGGATTGCGCAACAAATGGCAACAACTGCGGCTCCGCGCGTGATAATGCAAAGCAGCTTAGTGTTAGGGATGCGACGGTAGCCGCTGCATACTGCGCTGGGGGCGCCACTGTAGCGCCGCGGTATACATGGCGCGTGCGCGTGCTCCGCTCCCCTCAATCTCCTCCCGCAACGCCGCGATCGAACTGAAAACTAATGGGAACTTGAGTCGACACCATAGCTGCTTCGCATACTACTCAGGGTTCCCCTACGGGAAGATGGTGAAATTTTTCTGAATACAGTAGAATCTCGATGATACGATTCTGGGTGATACGAATTTCGGGATGATACGAATTTCTGAAAAGTCCCGGCAAAATTGCATTGTTTGCAATGGGAAAAATTTCGGCTGTTACGAACGGACCTGCGCGGCCCGGCGGATGATACGAACGAGCCGGCGAGGCGCCCGACTGCCGAACAAGCAAGTGACGGCTCTCTCTCCCCATTTGTCACTCTTCTTTCTCCAGAAATGGCTGGGCTGTTGTTTTCTGCTCACGAAAACGCGCCCCGCACGCCCCATGCGCGCCGCGAAACCTCTCGCACGCTGCGCGCGCCGCGGCCGGCGGCGGCAACATGGCGGCGGCTTCGGCCGCGAAGTGGCACGGCCGCTTGAGCGACTGCTTCTAGCCGCTCTTTAAAATGCCGCTCAAGGCAGGCACGAAGTTTCTTGTGCAGTAAAGGAGCTGATAACGTTGGCGAAAACGGTACTATAAAACACCATCCGCGCCGCTAGTGAAAGCGCTCATAAAATATCTGCCGGAGTGCTAAGCCTAAACATCTCGGACGGAGCTAGCGGGCTGTCTCGAGCGTTTCGCAAGTCGTCAGCGTCTTTTTCTGACCGAGGTAGGAGATACCGCGGGCGCCAAATCGTCAATGCGGCCGTGAAAATACAGCGCGCGCAAAGCCGAGGCGTACGTAATCGCGTGCAAAAACGCACCATGCGGTTCACGCTTGACTGTTGCGGCGTGTAGCGAGCTTGGATACCGGGAGTGAAGAGACAAGCGCGAAGCTAGGCGAAGCGTTACGCCAGTTATGCGCTCCAGAAAGGACTGCTTTGTGACGTGGGGGTTAAAAAAAAGCAGAAAAAATCACGGATTTGTTCACGCCAAAGTAAGAAAAAAAATAAACGAAAACTTTTTTCAGCGCTCAATTTTTTGGTCTGTGTTGGTTCATACGAATTTCGGATGATACGAATATTTTTCGCGGTCCCGCGAGATTCGTATCATCGAGATTCTACTGTAATAATTTTTGGGCTTTTCCCTGTTTATAACACTCAAACCTGTTTTTCCCAAGCTCATAGTGCATAATTTCTTGTTATAGTGTTTGCATATTCTATTATTGTGTTAAACTGACCCATACCTCGACTGCCTAAATATTTTTAACAATATTTTCGCATTTATTACCAGGAGGTCCCCCTGACAGTTTTACTTTGGGACCTCCTTCTGTATTAAATACGTGCGATGTGTATGTACCGAAAAATGTTTAATAAAATCCTTGAAAAATCCTTGAACCATTTGCCCTGGCTGTGCAGGTTCTACTTTGTGGGTGACGAGGACCTGTTGGAGATCATTGGCAACAGCAAGAACATTCCCCGGCTGCAGAAGCACTTCAAGAAGATGTTTGCCGGTGTGGCCTCCATCATGCTGAACGAGGAGAACACCCTCGTCACAGGCCTGTCCTCCAAGGAGGGCGAACAGGTGGGCATGCTCTCTTCTTCCTCTGCCAAAGCCGCCTGGCTTGCGGGTGGGCCTAGTGCTCTCTCGCTGATCGGCAAAGCGAAGCTGTGAATCGCGAGACCTTGCACTCGTGGTGGGGCACCGAGTTCAAGAGCACTTCAGTTATCCTTGGTTGGGAACCTGAAGAGCTCGTATGTCTGGGTAAACTTGGGCAGTCTATGCGCATTGAATTCGTTTCGAGTTGATGGATTAAACTTCTTGTTCCCAATTTCATGTGTGAGGGTTTGGCGGGGCCAGTTTTGTTGTGAAACTTCTGAATACCGTATTTGCACGATTGTAAGTCGACTCGAATCTAAGTCGACCCCCCAAAATTGCATCTCTCTCTCTCTCTCTCTCTCTCTCTCTCTCTCTCTCTCTCTCTCTCTCTCTCTCTCTCTCTCTCTCTCTCTCTCTCTCTCTCTCTCTCTCTCTCTCTCTCTCTCTCTCTCTCTCTCAAAATAATAATAATAAATAAATAAATAAAAGAAAGCAAGTGCAGGAACCAGCTCGTTTGAACGCTGCTGTGAACGAGCGCCGAGAGAGTTCTTTGGGCCCAGGCGTCACCCCCGGAAAATCCTTTCAAAAGATTTTCCGGGGGGGGTATGATCCGGGGCACTTGTGACAGATGGGCCGATTCAGCACAACACAGAAGTGACACAAGAACATGCGGCAACAAGGCCGCGTAGAAGATCATATCACAAGGAGAAGCTCTTCTGTCAACTACCAATACCCCCCATACGGCGGCTCTTCCATCAATGATCGATGCTCCCTCAAAAGCCGTACACTCGTGCGCACAGTAGATGTTAAAAAAAAAAAAAAAAAAAAAAACAGCTTTTGTATAAGCACACAGAATAACCATGTGCTGTGGGTTGAACGGGAAACTTTATTCCTAATCACGAGAACATATTCGCTGCGAGATGACACCCATTGAAGCTACCGGCAGTACCCGCCGCGGTGGCTCAGTGGCTAAGGCGTTGCGCTGCTGAGCACAGTCGCGGGTTCGATTCCCGGCTGCAGCGGCCGCATTTCTGATGGAGGCGAAAAGCAAAAACGCCCGTGTGTACGAGATTTCGGCGCACGTTAAAGATCCCCAGGTGGTCAAAATTAATCCGGAGCCCTCCACTACGGCGCGCCTCATCGCCTGCGTTGCGTCGGCGCGTTAAACCCTACAATCAATCAAGCTACCGGCAGTGGCACTGCCGCGCGATATCAAAACAAACATGGCGGCTGACACTAGCGGCCGATCGGGATTTCCTTTGATTCGTGAGTACGTTACTCGCATTCAAGAAGCGTTTTGTTTGTCTCTAATAAACAAAATGAGTATTGCCAAATCCCTTGAATCAATGCACGGTGCTGACGTAGGCACAATCATATCACGTTCAGTACATTTCCGAACGCGCTGGTGGAAGGTTAGCCGCTCTAGGTATGGTGGTCAAAGGGCACAGATCGGGAGTGCCAACTTTCAGAGTCGGCATCACCTTTATTGACGCCAGAATGTATGCAACGGTAAACGCTACGCTTCAACCGTAACCATAGAAACGAGGGTGTTATGCTTTCCTCAGCTCGTAGCACCCCTGATTTCTCATTTCTCTTGCCGTTACAAGTGGCATGAAGTTCGATTTCGAGTCTAAGTCGACCCCGCAACATTGGATTGTCAAACTTGAAAAAAGGGGTCGACCTACAGTGGTTTAAATACGGTAATAAAAATTCAAATGCAGTGTGCAAAAATTTGTTGTGGAAATGCCATTGTTGGGAATTCGGCAAATGATGGATTAAACTGGAGAAAATGCAGAATCTTGGCTTCCAAGTAATCGCTCCACTAGTCTCTTCCCTCTTCTTTTGACAGGAGCACCATTGAGTGATTGGAACTCACTGATCAGCTGCACAACATTGCTAAGTGATTTTGCGCCTGGAGCTTGGTGATTACCGCATTTTGGCGGATGTAACCCACACCAATAATTAGCAAATTTCGGGAGTTGACCCAGGTCAGATTGCGTCAAGCAGCATCAAAGGAGATTACAGCACTGCTTCTGGCACAAGCGAGAACAGTGCTTCTGAAAAACTAGCAGCTATCTGCAAGTAATCAGCTCAGTTGGTCTGCCTTGCCATACAGCAATATGGTTTTATGGCTGCACATTTCCCTGGTAGTGTGCTCTTGTGCTTGTAAAAGGAAGTCTGATGAACTGTGGTTCGTTCTTTATTTTGAAGACACATGACTCATTTTTTTGGTACAGTCGAGCGCACTTATGATACCATTTATAACAATATATTGGATATAACGATGAGCAACTATGGTACCTCCCACCTTTGCATGCGTGCTATGGTAAAATAAACCGCCTATTATGATGTTCCAGTGCTGTGATATCTGGTAGAACGATTAAATCCGGTTACAGTGCGAGGAGGCTCTTGGCCTCCTCAACACTGTCCCTCACACTTGGCCTAGCATTTTCCCCTTCCCCACTTTGTCGAGTGGAATTTCGTGTTAAATGAGCCGCACGGACAGAAGAAAGCTTAAAGGGGCACTGACACAAAAATTTGCATCTTGTTTTTTTGTTGCGATAGGCAGCTAGTGACCTACTTATCACCTGTAGAAACCTCATTTGCTTCAGCGTGCAACGGTTGTTTAATTAGAGGCATTTTCAATGCGGCCAGTCGCAGTTTCGGTTTCAGCGGCTGCCACGAAACGATGGATTTTGTGTGAACAAAGCTGACCACGTGACCGTCGGAAGGATATCACAGAGCAGAGCTGCCGTAGCCCTGTCGAATCTGCATCGCCGGCAGTTTCTGTGGATGCCCCCACGTACTGACCTCGTGAGCCGCATACCGTATTTATTCGAATCTAAGCCGATAGTTTTTTTGAAATACTGATATATCAAACTCCAGGGTCGGCTTGGATTCGAGGATTTTGAAATACGCGCCAATTTCCAAGTGAAGTAGCGCGCAGCTAGCGCCACCCAGAAAAGAAAGTATTGTAGCCATTACTAGACGAGCCAGTAGCCACTTAAGGGCCATAGGCCGCCATTTTGAATTGTGCGGACAGTGGCCTGCGTGCGGTGTGGCGTTTGGTTTTGACAGCGCAAAAAGAAGCGGTGCCATTATAGTGCCGCTTTTAAAAGAAAAGTTGTTTTAGCCACGGAGTTGTCGTCGAACGTTCAAGCCGGGCGGGACTTCGGCGGGGATGAAAAAAATGTCCGTCGTTGGAGGACGCAACGGGAGAGGATATTTGCGTGCGCCGCAACGAGGTTGGCAATCACCGGACCACGAGAATGCCGTCCCCATGAAATGGAGATGGCATTGGCTGACTTCGTTCAGACGCAGCGAGCAGCTGCCCTTCCAGTAACGACGGAAGTGCTCCAGGCAAAAGCAAGGGAGCTTTTAAGGGAACGAGGCTTATCGCGGGCACACTTCAAAGCCAGTCGGGGCTGCCTACAGAAATTCATGAAGCACTTCGGCTTTAGCCTCCGTTGTCGAACCTCAATCGTCCAGAAGTTGCCCGGTGATTTTGAAGAGAAACTGATTGAGTTCCAGCACCGCATCTTCATGTTCAATAAACGTGTTTTCTTTTTGTGAACGCTGACCTCGCCTTTTTGTTCGGCCTACATTCGAGGTAAGTTTTTTTTTTTTTCGCGCCTTCGGACTTTCGGGGCTCGGCTTAGAATCGGGGCCGGCCTACATTCGAATAAATACGGTAATTAAAAAGTGACCGGGGACGTGACGCAGGCGCTGCGAGTGCAAATGCTACGGCGGCTTAAGAACGACGCGCGACGCTGGAGACAGTGGGTGGCAAGACGCGTGCTGGGAGCAGTTGGCGGATCTGCCTACAGGTGCCTGTACAGATGTGTTCGGCTTAGCACTGCGGCGGATATTCGATTGCCGCTCTCGTAAGCGGTGCAGATGACAATTTTTAATGCAACCCGCCATCGCATCATTAACTCCTTTCTCATATAAGCTGCCATGGTTCGGAGTTGGGGACAATTTCGTGCAGCGGTAACAAGCGATCACTCGAGCTACCTGCGCCGGCCTTCGCCACTTCGCGGCTGTGGCTGCCGTCTGCACAGCAACCGTGCGGCTCGCTCAGTGGGCTTTTCGTGTCTCCGGCACGTTTTCGCGTCCAATGTAAATAAAAAGTAATAAAAACACAGTGCCTGGAATAGCTGTAGAACTTTAATCGCGGCCAGCTGCCCGATGAGCCGACGAAATCACGGCGTCTCCGCCGCCAACGATCGGGTCGTTTGTTCTCGAGAGCAGAAGCTCCACCCTCCGATTGGAGCGGCGAGCCATCGAAAAACACCGGCAGTGCGAAAGCGGCAAACACAAACTCATGACGTGTTTGGATGTTGTTTATTTACAAAGTATCCACGCGATGTCGATTGCGCGTGGTTTTCTGCTGGCTGCTCAGTTGCATTTCGCACACTTTGAAATTGATTTTAAATACAGTGGAATCTCGGTGATACGAATTCGGTTGATACGAATTTCGTTGTGATACGAATTTTTAAAATTCCCTGGCGAAAATGCATTGTATGCAATGTAAAAAAATTCGGATGATCCGTACGCATTTATCACCTGGTGCGGGTGATACGAACACGGGAGTCCGAGCAGACGACTGCGGCGTGGACGGGAGGCGGGAGTGTTGGTGTGGCCGTGCGGCCTTGGTTGCACGCGGGCACAAAAGCATGGAGCGTGAACCGCATACAGCGTTTTCTGCTCGCGAAAACGCGCCGCGCACGCCACAAGCGCGCTGACCCTGCCGCGTAACCACCTGCACGCGCCGCGGACGGCGGCGGCATCGGCCGCGAAGTGGTGTCGGGAGCTCGAGCGACCGCTTCTAAGCGCTGTCTAAAATATCGCTCAAGGCACGCACGAAGTTGCTTGAGTGGTAAAGGAGCTTATAATGTAGGTAAAAATGGTACTATAAAACATCATCCCGCCGGTAGTGAAAGCGCCCATTCAATATCTGCTGGGGTGTTAGGCCTAAACATCTCCGGCGGGGCCACCGGGCTGTCCGGAGCGTTTTCAAACTGCCGCTGCTGCCGCCATGAAGAGCGCACCTCGCCATTGGCGCAAGTCGGCAGGCTCCTCCCACTGCCGCGCGCGCCGGGCGTCATTTTCCGAGCGACTTAGCATCTGTCGCGGGGGCGAAATCGTCAACGCGGGCATGAAAATACCGTGCACGCAACGTCGACGCGCACGAATCGCATGCGGTTCGCGTGCGCACGTCGTGTCGAAGGTGAGCACGCGTTCTTTTGACTCCCGCGTTGACGATTCGGGCCGGCACCCCGGCGCCAGCCTCTGCTGGGGTGGTACCTCTGCCCACGGCCGAGCTAGAGCGGCCGCGTGCGCACGTTGGTATCGACACAGCGCGCGTCGCCGCCCTAGCCCGGCCGTGCTCAGCCTTGGTTGCCGCGAACGGCAGTAGGAGGAGCCTCATGACTTGCGCCAATGGGGAGATGTGTGCCTCATGGCGGCAATTTCGAAGCGCTGGCAGCAGCTGGCTGGGCCACCTCTGCGGCGCATATTTGGCGCGGATATTTTATAGCGCAGTTTTCTCCCACTTTATGAGCTCTTCCCCGCATGAGCAATTTAGTTTACACCTTGAGCTGCATTTTAACAAAAGGTTACAAGCGGTCCCTGAAGCTACTTGCACCTCTTCATGGCAACAGCCGACGCCATGTTGCCGCCGCCTGTCACATGCGCGGCACTATTCCATTTTTTCTCGTTTTCTGATGATACGAATGTTCGGGTGATACGAATATTTTTGCCGCCCCTTGAGACTCTTATGACCGAGATTCCACTCTATGTTCTAGGCTGTATTCGCCGCTGATATTTTGCAGATGATGTATGTGTGTTCACACCAATCTATCTCCGAAGTTATCTCGCCTTCAAAATTTTGTGTCAGTACCCCTTTAACCCTTTGAGGGTCGATTTTTTAAAAAAAAAACTTTCCCTGGTGGTCAAATTAGTTTATTGCGGATTTTGAATGTACAAAATCTCTAAAGTGAGGATTAAATGGTAAAAAATTATCAGGAACATTATTTTGGGGTCAGCATCACTTAGAACTGAAAAATGTTCAATAGTATTTCAGAGTGTGGTATTATTTGAAACAATGGTCTACGCACAGTGCCTATCGCAGTCTGCACGCATAAAGCGCATGTCCGAAAATGAGCTGTCTTCTTCCGAAGAAAGACTGTCTTCCGATGCAGACTCAGTGAAAGGAGCAAACTCGGCAGTATTTTCCTATTCAGCATCCCACTGAATGGAGAGTCAGAAGAGTCATCGCGGTCGGTGTCATCAGAGCGGGCAGTTCGTTGGGCCATATCGCCGCTTTGCCGTGCATCTGAAGAACTCGAAGGCAACCCAGTGAATGAGGAGAGCGAGAATAACTCATGCGCGCCGGTGATAAACAAGCTAATAGCAGCGCCAATATAGATAGAAATCAACTTCCGCCGCCCCCGCAATGGAGTCTCCGATTAGGTTACTTCAGTTCCAAGCAAGGAGGGCAAGAATACCTAGTGAGCGTGGGTAATAAACAAGATAAGAGCAGCACCAATATAGATCGAAATCAACTTCCGCCGCCCCTGATAGCGAGCGCCGATCAAGTTTCGCGCGCCTCCGATGTGATCACGTGGCGAAACTGAAACCGTGAAACGCGTTGACACGTACGGACGCCGTAACGCGCCGAAGCCAGAGAGTTCTGTTTTTCACCGCAAGAAGGTAGCACAATCAAATTTCAAACACTTCTTGTAAGTCCCAGGAGGTGGCAGCACCTCCCAGGGAGCATGCATCGTTAATATGGCGCGAAATTTCAAACGGATGCTCGAAATCGTACCCGTACGGCAAAGACCTTGCGGGACGGAAAACCGCCGCAGTATATGTACGGCAAAAACCCTCAAAGGGTTAAACAGCTCCACTGTTACATTGGCAAAAGATTGCGACTCTCCACATGCACTCTCAATTTTATGTTCTACTTTGGCAGTATTACTTCTCAAATAAACAGCAAATCCTAGTTTTTACCTATGCAATAATTTAGTTGAAGCAGAATAATCTAGGGGAACGTGCTTGTTGAAAAGAATTTCTGTACAATAACTCGTGTAGGTAACTGGCAAGCAAATAAAAATGCTCTGTTGTAGAGTGAATTTTATTGAAGCGGTGTATGTAGTAGTGGGGAAGTGTGATGCCCTAGGGAACTTGACGACAGAAGCATAGCAAGGAACACTCACGGAGCTCCTCGAGCGAATGTCACTGCCTCACATGCCTCCTCGGTGGGGCGAGCGCCTCTCCCTTCTTCCCCATGTCGGTTGAATGGCCGAATGGGGTGTGGCGTGCAGATGGTGTTCAGCACACCGGTGTCCATAGCGGAGAACCCCAAGATCAATGAGTGGCTGACCCTGGTGGAAAAGGAGATGCGGGTGACACTGGCCAAGCGGCTGGCCTCAGCCGTGGCTGAGAGCGCCCCCTTCAAGCAGGGCACCATCAACGTGCAGGACTACATGGACTGGACCGACCGTTACCAGGTATGGCCACTCTGCTTCCGAAAAGGAGGAGGGCTTGCTAGTACCATTAATTTGCATTACCACGCCGCTCACTTGCACAGATATGTTCTTAGCTCTTTAAAAATCAAGTTTTTTACCTTCAAAAATGTGCGCCTGTGGCCATTGAAAGAATCGCTAAAGGAATGCAATAAAGTGATTGCAAATCAAATGTGTAGCTTGCAAACGCATGACAGCAAACAAGTGGAGTCCAAAAGAGGCTAAAACAAACCAGTTTCAGAGACCTTTCCAAGTGCAGTGCCTTGCCTAATTAAACTGCATGGCATGCTAACCAAAACGCAAACTCCAAGCAAGGAGACTATGTGACATAAGCGGGTCGGCACGTGTGCACCTGGCACACAAAGGAGCCAGAGCAAAATAAACTCGGCTGAGAGCTGTGGTGCATCAAAAATCAATTCCTTCAACGCCCGGAAGGTAAAGCCCCGGTGAAACAAGTTTGCCACTGTTGAAGAGATGCCAGCCCCTCTTGAACAATTTGTGGAGCACAAAGTGGACGAAATGTAAACCTTCACTTGGTGTTGTAGTGTTACAGCAGCAGCCATGGAGAACATAGTAGCAAAGCATACAGTGGCAACCCTCGAGGGGCTAACATTAAAGTGCACAACATGCAGGTGTGAAAAGTGGCTATCACCTATTTGCGAACTCTGCTTTTAGCATCTTTTGTGGCTTAGAGCTCTGGGGCAGAACTACGTGGAATTGTCACTGTGGAGAAATGTTTTGGCTTTTTTGACTTCAATAGTCTGCTCATTTAGCAAGACCAACCACACAGGATTGCTAAGCATACACTGTATTGACACATAGTTTCTGTGCCACTGTGCGCTGCCAGCATCAGCTTGCCACAAGGGATGCTAAGGTTCACGTGTTATACAGCTTAATTGGACTGAAAAGAATTGCTTGTGAAGCATGCGAGGCGAAAAGCAATAACGCCTGTGTGTACAAGATTTTGGTGCACGGTAAAAATCCCAAGGTGGTCAAAATTAATCCGGAGCCCTCCATTACGGCGTGCCTTATCGCCTGCATTGCATCGGCGTGTTAAACCCTACAATCACAATCGTGAAGCATGCTCCACCTGGGTTGTCTGTGCTTGTTATGACCGTCCCTTGGTGGGCCCTGCCCCCTCCTCCACCCCAACATGCGCAGAGCCAGATCGTGGTGCTGGCTGCGCAAATCTCGTGGTCAGAAGACGTGGAGGCGGCCCTGCAGACGATGGAGAAGGCTGGCCCAAGTCCCGAGCCCCTGGAAGCGGTGCTGCAGTCGGTGGAGCAGACCCTCAATGTGCTTGCCGACTCGGTGCTGCAGGAGCAGCCTCCACTGCGCCGCAAGAAGCTTGAACACCTGGTCGGTAGTATTGGGTGCTTCCTCTGGCCTGTGCCCAGCTCGATGTTGAGGCGTTAGGCTTCTTGAGGTGCTCCGCATTTGGGTGCCTAGTTGCAGTGTATTTGGTGGAGGCAGATTACAAAGCTTAACATAAGCACCGACTACCTCGCATTCCATTGCCAAGGCGTGGCTCTCAGCATGGTAATGGCCAAAGTTGATTTTGTAGCTCCAGCAGAACATCTCCAGAACTTGCTCCTCCCAGGGGAAATGTCTCAAATCTGAAACGCTAGCTCATCTCGTATGTTTGCAGGGCTAGCAAAACCTACTCGCATTAGTAGTCTCTACTGACAGCTGCGTTCAAAAAACTCCATTTCTTCAGAGGAAGCAGTTTGGGCTCATTACGTAAAATCTCACCATCTGCCTAAACCATTCTTGTCTAAATTCGGCCTAGGTGCAGCAACAGTGTAACAATCATACTGTACTGTAATGAAAGGAAAGTGCAAGTGCTGGGTCACTTTCAAAATGTCTGTTTGTCCGTACCACCTCTTCCTTCTTCCTTCCCGCGGTAGTTGTTATTGACTCCAAACGAAGTGTAGCATCTGTAGGCCTGTGAGCAAGCACTACAGTGGAATCCTGGTTATGCATCGCCTGACTATGCAACAACCTGTGCTCCTTACGACAGATCCGTCCATAGAAATGTCGCATCCACTGCCCCGATTATACGTGCAAGAGTGCATGCAGTCTGGTTCCTATGGTAAAACTGGAAATACCTATGGCTGTCAAGAAAGAGACTAAAGGAAGGAAAGCAAGGCTTAGTGGTTAGCAAGGAACGTTGTGTCGTGTGCCAGTTATTGTGGGCAGCTATTGTTTCAGCTGCTTGCAGAACATGACTGCAAGTGGGAGGGCTGGTGAGGGCAGCGGACGAAAGCTGTCCCTTCCTTCCATTTCCCCCCTCGCTGTGCAGATCACGGAGTTTGTGCACAAGCGTGACGTGACGCGCTCCCTGCTGCGCGGTGGCGTGCGGGGCCCCCGGGACTTCCAGTGGCTGAGCCAGATGCGCTTCCACTTCGACCCGCGGCAGCCCGAGGTGCTGCGCCAGCTGTCCATCCACATGGCCAACGCGCGCTTTGGCTACGGCTTTGAGTACCTGGGCGTGCAGGACAAGCTGGTGCAGACGCCCCTCACCGACCGCTGCTACCTCACCATGACCCAAGCCCTGGAGGCACGCCTGGGCGGATCACCCTTCGGTCAGTTTTAGTTCGAAGCTCACGTTCAATAGGGGACTGATGCAACTTGGGATCGTATTCAGATTCCCGAGACCTTAAACTGTGAACAGTAGCTTGAAAAAACTTGGAATATTGGTGCTTGTCTGTACAGACCTAAAATAGACTTGCGCTAACCACTTCTGTACAAGCTGCCATGCCTAAGCCATTTCTTGAACCCAGAGGGCCGGCCAACATTGCTCTGCAGTAGGAATTTGCATACAAAGAAAGGCTCTACCATGCCTAATGCCACAAAGAAATGAGGCAACAGCTGTGCAGTAGTACTTCAGCTGTACTCCCAGTTCTGTGTCGTTCAACAAGGTGTCGCATAGTAAACCAATCAGTAAACTTGAATTTTACTTCAAAGTAAAATAGAATGTATTCAAAGAAAAGCAATTACATTCATTTTTTCATCTTTAATAAATGCAAGCGAAAATACTCTCCATTGAAACTACAAAGGAATGCAGGAATACCCAGTCTTCAAAGTCTAGCGCTAGGCGCTCGACTCAAACTTATTTACCAGTTGGTCCTCTCCCTTTCAAAAACCAGAGAAACATGTCACAAACAATCATTAGGAACAGCCTTGATTTATTTCATTTCATTTCATTTATTTTACTCTCAGGGCTGTTCAGGCGTTACAGAGAGGAGTGGGGTAAAAAAAAGGCAGAGTACATAACAAACAATGGAGGGGTCAATAAAAATGATTGGCTAGTGCAGACTTAAATTTTTCTAGTTCTTTCGTAGATACGATGCCGGCAGGAAGGCTGTTCCAGTCCACACTGGTTTTTGGGAGGAATGAGCCAAAATAAAGGTTGTTGTTGCTGCTTGGCCCACCTACTTTTAAATGGTGTTCAAGGCGGGTAGAAATGTATGCAGGGGGGCTGAAAAGAGACTGTTTTAGAGTTTCGTTGTAGTAAAAAATTTTGTGGAAGAGGCACAATCGTGAAATGAGACGTCGAGTGGTTAAAAACGGAAGATTTAAAGTTTTTTTTCATCAGGATGTGCTGGCTGTTCTGTACAGCTTCGAGTTTCTGTATTAATGAGGCAGTTTGCGGGTCCCACACAGATGAGGAATACTCTAATTTGGACCGAACAAGTGTTCGGTCCAAATTACTAGCACTTCCATCACTACCAGTTCATCATTGTATAAATTTTCGGAATTAGAAAACAACCGGAACCAAACAAACAAGTTGGATGCATGTGTTTGAACTGCTTCCTGAGCTTGCCGTAGCGACATTTTTACGCTTTTGACATATTTGAGACATTTTTACACGTTTACAAAATCTTCAGTGTTGAACTTGATCCCCCAGGACAAATGTGTTCATGTTCGCCTGCTGTTCTCACCCTGCATGCACTGGTTAAAACATCGCAAATGTTGGGGACTGGTTGCCGTGAAAAACTTGTAAAAGCTAGTGCAGGCAAGAGGGGTTAAGGGTAGAGGCCAAGTAGCTCCTTAATAAGGGGGGACGCGGGTCTTAGAATGGTCAAAAATGGCCAAAATATCGATTTTGAGAAAATCCAATTTTTGGAATTATTGTGCCTTCAAGCACCTGCCTTCAAAATATCAACATGAAATTCTATCGGGAAATACTCTAAGATCATGTTTTGAAACGCCTCGGGGGCCACGAAATGCCCCGAATTGGGCAAAAGTTGCTTGAAATTCCCGCGCCCCCCATGGGCGAAGCAGCCGACCGATCGCTGCCATCTTGGTCTTGTTATGAAGCTTGTTTCTCTGTGCGCAATTTGCGATATCTCAAAATGGCATCGCTTGAGTAGAACGACCGCCCTTGCCAGTTTTCCGAAGGCACCTTTTCGGCCGCCGATTGGCTAGAGCGGTCGCACGCAATTTGAGTTCGCCGTACGACCCGTCCCATTGGTCGGCGCGACTGCTGTCATGGCGGTCGCCATCATGGCGTCTGCTACGTGCGTCTGACGGAGTCCGCTCTTCTGGCGCAGCGCTCGCTTAGAGCAGTTTTGCTAGATCTTTTTACAGTTTCTTCTAAGTCTTCCATCGCGTACTTTCGTGACTGATGCCAGGAGACGTACGTTTGAAGAAGACGACCCGTCATGCGTACGGGAAGTGAAAGCGTCGTCCGCCTATCCCAAAGTCGCGTGGTGCGACTTCGGGCCGCTCGACTTCGCCAGATGAGAATCGTTCGCCGCCTCGTATTGCCTCGCTTGCCCCATGGCCTGACCAACCACCTCCGGAATCCATACCTGGTCCAAGCACGTCTTGCCGGCTTGACACCAGGTATTACACGGCGGAGGAGATCGCCGCACGTACGGAACACGCGGACGAGGTCAAGCGCGGAATGGAGACCAAGTCAGCAACGCAGCGGAAATTCGACCTGCTTGAAGTGGATTTGGTGCAGTCAGAGGAAGAATACGGCACAGATTTTGACTTAGTGAATTTTGCAATGCTGAAGGACCTTTTTGCGCACGTCAGGTGCGGCAAGTGTGGGCTGGCAGCGCCGGATTTGAGGAAGGCTGACCGGCAGTACGGCCTCGCCGTGAGGCTCGAGGTGACGTGCTCGGTTTGTGAACACCGTGTGGAACGTTTTTCCTCTCCAAGGACCGAAGGATCTGGCAATATCACTCCTTTTGAAGTGAATATGAGGGCTTTGAAAAGTATTCAAAGCATCGGGAACGGGGTGACTGCTCTGTCGGATTTTTGTGCTGGTATGAATTTGTCCCACAGAGGCCTGCACCACAAGACATTCCAAGCGCACTTGAGGAAAGTGGTTCAGGTTTGCGAGGACACTGCAGCAGCCTCTGAAGCTGATAGTGTGCGTGCCGTCAAGGACTTGTACTCGGACCTTGGTCAGCCGCCAAACAACATAGATGTGATGTTTGATGGCACGTGGATGACAAGGGGACGGTCGTCACACATTGGAGTGGGCTGCATCATTGAAGTGTACACCGGCTTGGTGATTCATCATGTAGTCCTCTCTAACTTTTGCTTAGCTTGCGCCATCGGACCCAAAGCTTCAGATGAGGGCTACGAAGATTGGCTGGCAGAGCACGAGTGCCAGCGAAACATTGACTGTGGTGCAGGACGCATGGAGGTAGAGGCAGCCCTGATAATGTTCAAGCGCTCGCTCTCCAAGAATGGGCTGCGATACACTACCGTGATGTCCGATGGAGATAGCCGCACCATGCACGGCTTGAAGGAAGAAGGCGTCTATGGGTTTATTCCCATATAAAAAAAGGACTGCATCAACCATGTGTGCAAGCGTATGCACACTGCCCTGCGAAGTGTGCGTGAACAGAAGAAGGCCCAGGGTGTAACGCTTGGGGGCTGAGGAAAGCTAATGGACCAAAAAATCAGAAAAATCTCTAGCTACTATGGGTATGCCCTCTGCAGCCTTGCTCATGACGTGCCGGCAATGCAGAAGGCGGTGCAAGCCACACTTCGCCACATGGCCTCCACAGATGGTGCTCCCGACCACAGCTTGTGCCCTGATGGTCCCAGCTCAGGGTGCCAGTACAACCGTGCTGTCGCCAACGGGGAGGAGCCCCCTCCACACAAAGACCCTTTGCCGGACTCTGTTCGAGCCGCACTGGAGCCCATCTTTGATCGCCTGAGTGATGAGGCCTTGTTGGAGAGGTGTGCAGATGGCAGGACGCAGAATGCAAGTGAGTGCCTGCACTCTGTCATTTGGACTCGGGCGTCCAAAAACCAGCACGCATCACTGCTAAGCATCACCCGGGCAGTTGCCGAAGCTGTTGCGGTCTTCAATCGGGGCAGGAGAGAGACCAACGAGAGCGTTGCGGTGAGCCTCGGCTACACTGCAGGAAGCTGCCTCCTTCGTCAAAGCCTTGAGAAGGACAAGAAAAGGCTCAAGAAGTCGACCGCAGCCTTTTTGAGCAACGACGCCAGCAAGAGGAGGCTTGCCAAGCGGCACAAGGCAGACAGGTCTACGTACTACAGCCCTGGACAGCTGTAAATCGGCATGAACTGGTACAGCAAGCTTTCTGCAACTTGTGAAAGCTCCCCCCTCCCCCCCCTATTCAGCACTTCAGTGTTGCGAACTCAAAGCTCAGTGCTTTGTCACAGGATCGCCCGACCTTTTTCCAGCCATAGGCCAAGAAAGTTTGCCTTTCGGCTACATTTATTTTCCCCAAAAGGCTCTTTTGAGGGCCAACAACATGATGCATTTGCGGAAAATGCACTGCGCAGTGTCCCACCCCTGTATCCTCTCAAACTTCCAGCATAAAAACCGCGATTAAAATAGCCTCACCAAAAAACAAAAAAAAGGGGGGCACCTAAAGCAAGTTTCACCCTTACACTTCTGCCGTACCCAATATTCTGGGTACCACAGTGCACTGTAAGGGATGATGGCACTTTACGAGGGACTGTTGCAGTTATCACGACGCCAGCAAGACACCACCAGATTTCACAACGCTAGCAAAATGCCAACCGATTTGAAGTCGATAAATTTTGCTAAATTCCTGATGGGGTCTGTTACTTGGCCTTTTGTATCTCCAGTTCTAGTTGACATTTTCGGAATCCAGACAGATTTGAAAATGGGAAGAACATGTCTTTGTTACTGGGAAATTTTGAAGCTACACTACTGACTGTTCATCTCGTAACACATGGCCAAACTTCAAATGCAGTTTTCTCAGTTTCATATTTTTGGTCACTCCCCTCGGCCTTACCCAGCTTTTTGGAAACTTCTTTTTGCTTCATAAGTTCAATCTTGGTACCTTTTTTTTTTTTCAGTACAACCTGAGGCAGCCGATGACATTCTTAGTTTTTCTGTTTAGGCTACGCATAAATAATGACTTGCAGTTATTTTGATGAGCCAAAATATCGAATACTGCCATCTTTTGTACTTGACATATTTTTTTAGGATGCCGTCACTTTAGAGAAAAACGAAGAATGTCATCGGGTATGGGAACTCTCTGGCTATCCATTCATGTAATTAAAAGTGACAAAATGCAATGCGAAAGTTCATTAAAGCTGCGTAAGAAATTACCTAATTGTGGTTTAGACTTTGTATGATAACTTTTGAACTAACAGCACCAGCTCAAGTATAATTGCATATTTGAAATGTACAGAGAAAAGCACATCTGTGTGCAAATTTTCATAAGTTTCTACCCATAAATAAAAAAGTTAGTTTTAAGACCCTCGTCCCCCCTTAAGGGGGACGAGGGTCTTAAACTAACAGCAGGGTCTTAAAACTAACGTTTTTATTTATGGGTTGAAACTTTTGAAAATGTGCACACAAATGTATTTTTCTCTGCAAATATGCAATTGTATTTGAGCTGCTGCTGTTAGTTTGAAAGTTATCATACAAAGGCTAAAGTAATCAGGTAGTTTTTTACGCAGCTTTAATGAACTTTCGCATTGCATTTTGTAGCTTTTTATTACATGAATTGATAGCCAGAGAGTTTGCATACCCGATGACATTCTTCGTTTTTCTCTAAAGTCTAGGCATCCCAAAAAAATGTCAAGTTCAAAAGATGGCAGTATTCGGTATTTTGACTCATCAAAATAATTGCAAGTCATTATTTATGCATGGCCTAAATTGAAAAACTAAGAATGTAATCGGGTGCCTCAGGTTGTTATGAAAATAACGGTACCAAGATTGACCTTATGAAGCAAAAAGAAGTTCTGTGTAAGGCTGAGGTAAACGACCAAAAATATGAAACTGAGAAAACTGCATTTGATGTTTGGCCGCATGGTATGAAATGAACGGTCAATAATGTAACTGCAATATTTTTCTGTAACAAAGACATGTTGTTCCCATTCTCAAATCTGTCTTTGCATTCCAAAAATGTCAACTACAACTGGAGAAATCAGAGGCCAAGTCACGTACACCATCATGAATTAAGCAAAATTTATCGACTTCAATTCAGTTGGAATCTTGCTGGTGTTGTGAAATCTGGTGTCGTCTCACTGGTGTGAAAACTGCAATAGTCCTTCGTAAACTGGCATCATTCATTACAGTGCACTTTGGTACCCAGAATATTGGGTACGGCGGAGGAGGGAGGGGTGAAACTTGCTTCAGATGCCCCCCCCTTTTTTTTTGTTCTTTGGTGAGGCTATTTTAGTCATGTTTTTTGCGCAGGAAGTTTGAGAGGATACAGGGGTGGGCACTGCGCAGTGCGTTCTCTACAAATGCATCACGTCGTTGGCCCTGAAAAGAGCCTTTTGGGGGGAAAAAAAAGTAGCCAGAAGGCAAGCTTTGTTGGCCTATAACAGAAAACGTTCAGGTGATCCTGCGACAAAACACTGAGCTTTGATTTCGCAACACTGAAGTTTTAAGTGGGAGGGGGGGCTTTCACAAGTTGCAAAAGGCTTGCTGTACCACTGCAATGTGTGACGACCGTCCCCTGGTCATCCACATGCCATCAAACATCAATGTTTGACGGCTGAGCAAGGTCCCTGTACAAGCCCTTGACGACACACACACTATCTGCTTCAGAGGCTGCTGCAGTGTCCTCGCAAACCTGGACCACTTTTCTCAAGTCCGCTTGGAACGTCTTTTGGTGTAGGCCTCTGTGGGATAAGTTCATCCCAGCACAAAAATCCAACAGAGCAGACACTCCCTTTCCGATGCTTTGAATACTTTTCAAAGCCGAAAGGAGTGATGTTGTTGTTCATTGCTGTTCACTGATGTTCACCTCGAAAGGAGTGATGTTGCCAGATCCTTCGGTCCTTGGTGACGAAAAACGCTCCACACAATGTTCGTAAACCGAGCGTCACCTTGAGCCTCACAGCGAGTCCATACTGCCCGTCAGCCGTCTCAAATCCGGTGCCGCCAGCCCGCATTTGCCGCACTCGAGGAGCGCAAAAAGGTCTTTCAGAATTGCCATATCTACTTAGACAAAATCTGTGCCGGATTCTACCTCCGAGTGCTCCAGATCCACTTCAAGAAGGTCGAATTTCCGCGGCGATCTCCTCCGCCGTGTAATACCTTGTCGAGTCGACAAGACGTGCTTGAACCAGGTCTGGATTCCCGAGGTAGTTGGTCAGGCGATGGGACAGGCGACGCAATACGAGGCAGCGAACAATTTTCACCTGGCTGAGTCAAGCGGCCCGAAGTCGCACCACGCGGGCGAACAACGCTTTCGCTTCCTGTACGCATGAGGGTCGTCCTCTCTAAACGTGCATCTCCTGGCATCAGTCACGAAAGTGTGCGGTGAAAGAAACCGTGAAAATGTCTAGCAAAACTGCTCTAAGCGAGCGCTGAACCAGAAGAGCGGACTCTGTCAGACGCGCATAGCAGACTCCATGATGGCGGGGGAAAAAGAAAAATCTGACGTAGCAGTCGCGCCGATCAGTGGGAGGCATCAGACAATGAACTCAAACCGCGTGCGCACGTGCTCTCCAGCCAATCGGCAGTTTAGAAGGCGCCTTCGGAAAACTGGCAAGGGCGGTCGTTTTACTAAAGCAAAATGCGCACAAAGAAACAAGCTTCAAAACAAGGCCAAGGTGGCGGCGATCGGTCTGCTGCTTCACTCGCAGCGTGCGCGGGAATTTGAAACAACTTTTGCCCAATTCGGAGCATTTTGTGGCCCCCGAGGCGTTTCAAAACATTATTTTAGAGTATTTCCCAAAGGAATTTAGCGTTGATATTTTGAAGGCAGGTGCTTGAAGGTAATTATTCCAAAAATTGGATTTTCTCAAAATCGACATTTTGGCCATTTCTGACCATTGTAAGACCCGTGTCCCCCTTTAAGGGGGCACGCTGGTCTTAAACCAAAAAAGTTTATTTTTGCAGTTATGATGATTGTGAGGACATCCATCCATGAGGGATGGGGGAGTAGGTGGCGCCCTCTGGGCGTGGTGCGGTGTGTACGCGCGGGGGAACTCGGGACTCGAGGGAGTCGTGGAGTGGTCGAGGAAGTGAGCGGTTGTGTAGAGTGTGAAGAAACCCTAACAAGTGGGAGCTCGTCTGGGATGGAGCCTGAAGCTATTCCGGACCACTTTGTGCAGTTCCTTCTGCAACAGACTAACGGGTCCCCTTTGGAAAGGGAGTGTGTCGCCGCGCAAGTGTGCAACGTGATAATGGCCGCCGCTGTGCCGCCCGCTTCGACATGGCGGCACCCTTTGTTTGCGCTGGTATCGCCGAAGTGCAGCCAGCGACAGTGACAGCACCTGCAGCGATGCCCAAGTTCGAAGGATTCCATGATCTGCAGTCACCGCAGGAGTTCCTGGACAAGTTCGAAAACTTCTGCATGGCTGTGGACATACCGACGGGAGACCGCATCTGGCGGGTGATAGCGACGGCCTTGGAGGGAAGCGCGAAGCTTTGGTACCGCTTCGCGGGACCCTTTGAAAGCTGGGACGGCTTCGCCGAAGCTTTCAAGAAAGAGTTCGTGTCCGTCGACGAGAAGCTTCGGCTGAAGCAGGAGCTGGACGAACAGACGCAGCACCTGCAAGAAAACCTGCGGGAGTTTATCTACGTCGTTGCCGCCTGTTATGATAGGATCGGCGAAAACGTGCCCGAGTCGGAGAAGGTCGACTGAGTGCTGCGCCAAATGCACCCCAACCTACAAGATTTGGCAGCTGGATCGACCTTCCTGGACTTGAAGGCGCTGGCGGCCACGGCCGACGGCCTGATGGAACGTGCGCGGCGCCGGCAGCAGTATCGGCCCCCACCGCCCAAAACCAACCAGGTCGCGTTTGACCTGGCCTATACAGCCCCTGGCGTCTCCAACGTTGCTACAATGGGCCAGCACGCCGTCTCCTTCGGGGAGCAGGGGCGCCCGCGTGTGCGTGGCCGCTCCATCCCGCTGCTGTGCAGCCTTCGTACCACCGCGATAGGTGGCCAGCCGTTCCGCCCAGCGGCACACTGCCACAACAACCATCAGCGGGATGACAGCAAATTGTTTGCCGGCGATGCGGTGGCGTCAGCCACATCGCACGCAACTGTGCGACGGGACGCCGACAGGACCGTGGCGTTTGCTTCCTGTGCCGCCAGCCAGGGCTTTACTAGGCACAGTGCCCGGGAAACTGGCGCCAGTAGGCACTGGCCCAGTGAGTGCCCACGGCGCTGCAATGCAAGTTGCATCTACGGCTTGTGGGATATATGAGGGGTTCTTCGGGACGACTTAGCCAGTCCTGGCGTAAGCCACCACGCTAGCTCCCGGCGTGTCAACCACGCGGGCTCCCATGCCTACGGCAGCCCAGCGAGGTTCGCCGATACGAGAACACAGTAGACAGTAGTGCCGAAGCACAGCCGTTTATTTGGGGAATCCCAAAGCATGCGAGCACAAGGCTCGACGGCGTTCATGAATCACGCCGTCCAGGTCGTCACCGCGGACGGGAGGCAGGCACTCACGGCGCGCGACAAACAAAGCTCCCACCTGAGATGCATGTATCCATCACCGCCGCGTTTCGCCGATCTCGCCCCGACCGGGTCTCCGCCGAGACTCTCCCGACTCCCGTGCGCGCACGCTCCGCCAGCCGCCCCCGTGCGCCTATCCCGCCTATGCCCGCACAGATCGGTGGTGCCATCTCTCGTGGGACGCCGTCGAACCAGCGCAGCGCCGGACCGGTTTCAGCGCACAAGCGTCTCTCCTGAAGCGCGCGCCGGCTCGGGATCGCGGGTCGCGGTTCTCTACGATTCCCACAGTCCGGAAGGAGGGAGCCAATCCTGGAGGTGCGAATCGGGAACGGGACGTTCCGCGCGCTGCTCAACACAGGATCCAATGTGAGCCTTCTTGGACTTCCGGCTATCAGCGCAGCGTGCTTAGCTGGAGTCGAAAGGAAGCGGGAAATGCGGACACTCCGCCTGGCATCAGGTTGGTCCTAAAGCACCACTTCCATCAGATGCCAAATGAAGTGGGACGGCGGCTGTCGTGTACAGAGATTTTTGTGCCTGCCTGATTTGTGCCTGCCTGATTTGTGCTAGGATGTTGCGCTGGACTTCTTGACGGCCACGGGTATATCCTTGCACATTGGCCTCGGAGGGTGGACCGTGGGCATGGAGCCACAGCTGGTAGTACCATTTGCGAAGGCTGACAAAAGGGTCGCTCCTGAACCATTGGAGGGCGCCTACTGCCTCGAATGGCTGTTCGAGCACCCTTCGGACACTGTGATGACTTCAGCATGGCGGTGCACTCGGAACAGCAGTCGGATGGCCAAGGCAGATTTGAGGCTTTGCTAGAGGAGTATGGGGCACTACTTACCAAGTCTCCAGGTTGCACCAGCCTGGTCGAGCACTCCATTGACACAGGTGACAGGGCCCCTGTGCGCGGAAAGCTGCGCCCAATCAACCCTAAGAAAAAAGGCATCATGGACTCCTCCTTGGATGAAATGCTGGGTGCAGGCCTGATCAAACGCAGCAACAGCCGCTGGGCAAGTGCACCGGTCCTGGTGGGCCAGAAGTCGGGGGGGGGGGGGGGGGGGGGGGGGGGGTTATCGCGTGGCCATAGATTACTGATCCCTGAACTCCCGAACCAAGGTCCCAGTGCACCCGATGCCACGCAGCGATTGGTTGTTGTCTCAGCTGGGTAACGCCAGATGGCTCTCAAGCTTCGTCCTCTCCCAAGGGTTCTTCCAGATCCCACTAAGGGAACAAGACCTCGAGAAGACTGCGTTCATATGCCATAGGGGTACCGTCGAGTTCACAAAGATGCCGTTTGGTGTGGCAGGAGGGCCTGCCACATTCGAGGCCCTGATGGACAGAGTGCTCGACGGCATCAACCACCAGTGCGCCATGGCCTTCCTCGACGATGTGCTGGTGTACTCTCCAAAGCTGGAGGACCATTTGGTGCATGTCTGTGAGGTGCTGGAGCGTATCAAGCAGGCAGGGCTCACAATCAACCCCGACAAGGTACAACTCAGCAGACAGTCCCTCACGTTCTTCGGGCACGTCATCTCCCCTGGCGAGTGCTGACCGGACCCGGAAAAGGTACGCGCAGTCGCTGACTACCCACAACCTTCTAACGTCAAGCAGCTGCAGGCATTCCTGGGCCTCACTGGCTACTACAGGAAATTTATTCCACAATTCTCGGTCTTCGCCAAACCATTGACCAACTTGCTAAAAAGGGAACAGAAGTGGCAGGGGGCCAGCAGTGAACAGCATTCATTCACAGCCCTCCGAGCAGCGTTGGCAACAGGTGCAGTCCTCTGTTTGCCCGACCTGAATGCCCCAGTTGTTGTTGGGACAGATGCCAGCAGTGCTGGCATAGCAGCAGTGCTACTGCAGCAGCAAGATGACATTTTCTGGCCAGTTTCATTTATCAGCAGAGGGTTGTCAGATGCCGAGTTTAATTACACAGTGCAAGAGTGGGAATGTTTGGCAGTTGTACGGGCTGTGGACAAATTTCAGCCCTACTTAGAATTCACAGCATTCGAAATCCACTGTGACCACTCATCACTGGCCTGGATCTTTTCCACTGAGCGGGCATCTCCCTGGGTGCGACACTGGGTGCTGCGCCTTCAAGGGTTCCAGTGCAAAATCAAACACCGCCGTGGGAAGGCTAACATACCAGCCGATGCTTTAAGCTGGGCACCAGTTGAAGCGAGCCCTAATGATGTTGCTGAGGGCTTGCCTGAGACCTTGTTCCCACTTCAGTTGCACTCGGATGAAGGCTTAGTCAAGTTTGCTGACGACTGCCTGGTGACCGCCATTGAAGACTTGACTGTCGTGAATAGTGGGGAGAAACTGGCACAGGAACAGCCAAAGGACCCCCTTTTGTGGGACATAGCAAGGACTGCCCAAGGTGAATGCCTGCAGGAAGATAATGCTGAAAGCCGCCGTGTGGGGGATTTGGCATCCACATCCTGCATTGAGTCATCAGGACTTTTAGTGCAGAGCCGTGGCGACCGTACAGTTGCCTGGTTGCCTGCTCACCTTTGCCCCTTTGTCTTGCAAATGGGCCATGACCATCCAACAAGTGCCCACGCTGGGTGCTTCGAAACACTGCGACGTATCTCTGACAAGTATGTGCGGCTGGGCATGCGTGGTGATGTTGTGAGGGGGCAGGGAGCCCATCGGCAGATTGGCAGCGGCATCGCGATCAAGCGGAGGGAGCCCACCAGAGATCGGAGCGGCATCGACATCAAGGGGAAATGGCGGAAGGGAGATAGTGGTGCGGACGGGTGCTGTGAGTGCGGAGTCGACGGGACTGGGTTGTTGGAAGTGCGGTGCTGCGGGAACTGTGATGCGCAAACTGGGTTTTTGGACTGTGAAATGCAAGCTCTAAATCGCAAACTGAACAATAAACCATTTCACAACAATGTGTCCAAGTACGTCCGCTCTTGTCAGGTCTGCCAGAGGACAAAGGCAATCCGCCAGAAGCCACAGGGATTTATGGCCAGCCAGTGGCCAGCAGCACCAATGGAAGAGCTAAGTGTGGATCTGATTTGTTCACTGCCTACTAGTCCACGCAGGAACAAGTACCTGCTCGTCATCATTGACAAGTTTACGAAGTTCGTTGAGCTGTTCCCACTGAGAGCAGCGACTCAGCAGATAGCCAGCAGAATGCATGAGGTCTTTTGCAGGCATGGAGTACCCACAGCTATTTCCAGTGACAATGGGAAGCCTTTCGTCAGCAGACTGTGGAAGAGCTTGCTTAGGCAGTGGGGCATTTCAGAACGCCACACTGTCCCGTACAGGCCAGCTGGGCAAATGGTAGAGCGGCACAACGGCACAATAAATCAGTGTCTCTGAGCGTACTGCAATGATCACAAGGCTGTGAGGACATCCATCCATGAGGGAGTAGGTGGCGCCCTCTGGGCGCGGTGCGGTGTGTGCGCACGGGGGAACTCTGCACTCAAGGGAGTCGTGGAAGGGTTGAGGAAGTGAGCGGTTGTGTGTGAAGAAACCGTAACATGATGAAAATTGGGGGCCATTCGTTTTTTTTTATTCCGATTGTAGATATAAAATTTGTTTTTGTGTAAAACGACTGTTTTGCCCGCTGCGACAATCCTCTTTAGATTGGCAGTGTGTACAACTAAAAAAATAAAAATTAGGTGGCAAGACCCATGCTTGCTGTGTACCTCTAGGGATGTACGAATATTGAAATTTTCTAATACGAATTGAATGCGAATAAGGAAAACTGCCTTCAAATATTGGATATGTGTGTAATAATTAAGATACATACATGAAGTAACAATAGTATTTACTGCCCTTTTAAATTACAATAACGCAAGCTTCGATTGAAGTGGGTCTAGTGACGTGAGGGCTGGGCAGTGCAGCAGCCTGCGAGGTCATGCCCCTGCCGTGGGGTCGCGCGCCCGTGCTAGCGTAGTGTGGGCGACAGTGCAAACTTCTGTGCACGCTTCATGACTTGCGAGCACATAGGTAATTACGGGAAAATTATGGCCCTTATGAAAACGCGTGGCACGCATATAATTGTTACTTGCGCTAATATTTTCCGCTTTTCTAGGATATTTGGTCACTGCCGAACATTTGGGAGCTTTCAAGTATGGATTTCTCGAATCAAAAACACTTCGAATAAGAAAGATATTAAAAAAAATTTGTATTTGAAATTTTGATCATTCTCACACCCCTAGTATCCTCTGATTGAATGTGTGTTACCTGGCATGCGACATTTGCACCAAACAGAAGTCATTGAAGCTCTTTCAGATAACAAGCCTGCTCAGATAGAACTGCCTTTAGGTATATTATATTTTTTAGCCGTTTGTCTAGGAGTTGGCTTGTGGGCAATCTTTGAATGGTGTGGAGTTTGGAGCAAAAGCAACAAGGGCCTGAGGGTAAATATAGTCTTGTAACGTTGCCTCCTTTATATTAATGCTTTGTGTTGGCAGTAAGATTGCAACAAAATGAGGTTTCTTCGAAGGCTGATGAGCCCCTATTGCCTGCACACCATTCGCTTGTGTGTGGACCACAACCTGTCTGAAGCTGTGCAAATTGTAAGAAAAGAAAGTGTCTCTCTTATGCAAGCAAATAAATTCTTTTCTTTGAAATAATTTGTAATGCCATTCATGCAAAGTAAAAATATTGGACAGTGTTCATTAGGGCCAAAATTTTCAACTATTAAAACTTGTATCCAAGCAAACATCAGATTGAATATTTAAACATTAGCGAGCATTCACTCCTGCCTCATTTTTCTTCTTGAGGCACTAACATTGTCGCCTCCTTGCAGGGCCTGCCGGCACTGGCAAGACGGAATCTGTGAAGGCCCTTGGACATCAGCTGGGCCGCTTTGTCCTTGTCTTCAACTGTGACGAGACCTTTGACTTCCAGGTGAGGAGCGCTTCTCACCCTTTGTTCTGGCTATAATATTGTGAAATGTGAAACTACAGTTAAAAGGAACGGAAGGGTCATTACCGTATTTATTCGTGTAATGATCGCACGTTTTTTTTTTCAAAAAAATTGATGCAAGTTTAGGGGTGCGATCATTACGTGGGGTAAATTTTTCACGAAAAATATTTGACCACAGGAAACGCAACAAGTTGCAGGTCAATAATTTTACGATAGGTGTCATGAACATAACTAAAAATGAAGGGTAAAAATGGCTTACCTTTGTAATAAATGCACATATCTCATGGACAGCACACAGACATTTTTATAAATTATTTCTCATTCAATCACGACATCTCATTTTGAAACCTCAAACTGTGCACTCAGATGGGACAGAAAAAAAGTGACAGAACGAGCGCAGAGAAGAAAACAGACGTGACGGGACTTGGCTAGACTTGGCACATGTACGACCTATCGCTCCAGCAAGCTCGGGGTGCGATCATTGCGTGGGAAATAAAAAAAATCGAATTTCGCCGACAAACTTCAGGGGTGCAATCATTACGCAAGTGCAACCATTATGCGACTAAATACGGTAATAAAACAAGCTAGTTTTTCTGGGCATCTATATGTTAAAAATTGGGGTATTTGTTACTCCTTTTTATTTTGTTTTGCTTCGCTGTGCATTACTTGTCTTGGGTCTATTTCATTGGTTCGTGGTAGCCTCGTTCCAATTTTGGTTGGCTTAACTCTTTCGCTACCGTGCCTATCAAAATCGATCAATTTGATCAATACTTTTGGGAGCGCCTTTTCATAGTGTTCCAGGCGTTTCTCAAACAAGTAAAGCTGTTCGGAGTTAGATCAGAACATGGCCTTTCAAAATAAGTTTTGTTTTCATTTTTGCAACTGAAACGTGATTTTTGACACGCTTTTGAATCACCTGGGTGTGGAAAAGGGGCGTGGTCATCACACATTCATACCTGTTGACTGACACAAACAAGCCACGGTGTCATCGATGTGAAGGGCAGCTATCTGTCCATGTGCTTATTGAATGCAAGATGTGCAACATTGAAAGGAAACGTCACTTTAATAAAGTTTACGCACATAATATTCCCTTGCACCCTTCATTATTTCTTGCAGACCATCCCACGTTCTCTTACAAAAAAGTTTTTAGCTACCTTGCAGACGTAGATTTCTTCAAACACAAATCTTACTGCCCATAACCTCACCTGTCCTCATGACGTGTTGCAAAACAATGGCGGGACCTGAGGCTTTACACCTTAGGTGCCTGCACTCACTGTGTTTTATTGTGACCCTATATAGGCACCCTTTCTTTTAGTGTACTCATTATGTTTTAACATGGCCCTATACACCATTTCTCTTAGAAAATTTTTAATCTAGTGCCTTTATTACAAATCTTTCTCATCTCATTCACGATCGTCATGGCGCTCTTTGCCTTTGTCGGCCTTGCGCCATTAAACCTGAAATCATCATCAAGGTGTTAGCAGCTTTGCACTAGAGTGTCGCAGTGAGAAGGGCCCAGACGGTTCTACATGATGGTACACTTCCATGTGACTTGGCCTATTTGTGTGCCCATTTCACGTTCTTGGCAACAACAATACAGAAACTTGAAAGTTCGGGCACCACGCTGACTCAAAATATTCAGCTGATTTCGGACGCCCAGGAAAGGTTCACTAGTGCTCCCAGGGGACTTGTTGCTGACAGAGCTATAGAGCAGCTTAAGTTTGTCTTTGACAGAACTCCCGAATTTTCTACGCTGAAGGAACTGCCTGAGGTTTTGAGCGGCGTACATACCACGATTCCAGATGTGATCAAAACATCCAACGTGCCGAAGTACAGTACTACAGTACGCTCCGCTAACTTCAGTGGATGTGGAGCGTTCTTTTTCTGCATTCAAGCAGATATTGACTGACAAAAGGCACAACTTCAAGCCCGAAAACCTGGAGATGGTGCTTGTCTGCCACTGCTTCCACAGCCTTTCGCACAGTGTTGCGTCACCCTAGATATCTTGAAAGCGTGACCCTTGACGCGCCGAAACACAACGAGACGGCCCACAGGGAAGCGCGCGCTATGACACGGCGCGCTCCCAACGTCGGCACTCGTCCCGGATGGGAGTGGTGGACGGAAACCAAAGACAGAGCCAGGGGCTACGGCGAAACACTGAAGACCCTACGTCTGGCCAGATGAGCATACCCGCCGCCCCACCGGGAACTGGGCCGAGAGGAGGCGATACATCTAAGAAGACTCCAAACGGCGTCAGCGTCACCGGCCTCCTTACACTGAATGTACCCGGACGAGTACCCGAGTGACCAGTGCAGTGTGTGTAAGAAAGGACCGGCCAACCAGTGGCACATCATGTGGGACTGTGCCGCCAACCCAGACGGCACGCACTTCGAAGAGTATCCGGAGGAACTACAGAGAGCCATCGAATCTACAAGCAAAACCGACCAGTCATGGGCCATCTAGCAGGTCTTCGCCGCGCTCGAAAGGCACGGGCTCCGTAAAACGGGCTTGTGACGAGTAGGGTCGCAGAAGGCGCAACACCAGGCAACGTCGAGGCGGAGCCATAACCCGGCTCCTGCCTACTGCAGGAATTGTTTCAATGAAGTCCTTTCCAGTCCCAGTCTCCAGAGTGTTTCATGAAGAAAATAAAATTGCATTTTAGAAATCCCGATGTTTGTATCCTGTGCTTACTCAAAGCCGGAAAATTGCACTGAAATACGCCGCCTGAGTAAATATTATTCGAGCCTATATATGCCTATAAGGTAGTACTTAGCGCCTATATATGCCTAAATTACGATTTTGAGCGCCTACAATAGGCGCCTAAAACCCGTTTTTTTTTTTTAGTGCCTAAACTTCCAGTCTCTAGTGATGAGTGTGTCGAGCAGACGACCCACGGCACCCAGCCAAAGAGATTGTGCCCTACAGTCACATGCAGTCAGTAGCCAATGGGGTAGCGCATTCCATCTCTTTTCTACCCTGGTTTTACTCGCAACCAATGGACGAATCGAAACGGTTCTGGTGGGGAATTGAAAACTAAAAGACGACATTCCGAATGAGACCAAGATGGACGCCATAGGCATAGCGGAGAGTCGTCGAAAAAATATTTCGCGTTGAATCTGGCCGATTTTAGCGGTCGTCGGTTCTATAAATTGATATTATGGCCCAACTACGTACTCCTTGGTCTGGATAGTTGGCTAACCTGGAGAAAAATAGCCCTACTTTCCGAAAATGGCGATTTGCAAAATCAATTTTTTGGCCAAATTTCGGGATTGTAAGACCTGCGTCTGCCCTTAAGGGGGGACACTGGTCTTAAAACAATTTCTTTTAATTTTCAAGCAACCTTGGTGAAACTTGTCAGTCTTGCTGCTTTTCTCCCACTGATTTCAGATATGCCATTATTTTCTCAATAGGTCAATTAGTTCCCAAGATAATTAGCACTAATTAGCCATTTTTAGTCAAGCAATAGACAAAACAGTGTTGGTCATAAAACTGTAATCTTTATATTTTCCAATACTATGAACCCTGGTGAGTGCAATAATCGAAGCAGTTTTTTGATGCATCGCTTGGAACTAATTTTACAGCTTGTTAAACTTTGGTGTTTGAAATGGGCACTCAAAATGGCTCCTTGCCACTGGTGCTACCAAAGTTTAACGAGCTGTAAAATTAGTTCCAAGCGATGCATCAAAAAACTGCTTCGATTATTGCACTCACCAGGGTTCATAGTATTGGAAAATATAAAGATTACAGTTTTATGACCAACACTGTTTTGTCTATTGCTTGACTAAAAATGGCTAATTAGTGCTAATTATCTTGGGAACTAATTGACCTACTGAGAAAATAGTGGCATATCTGAAATCAGTGGGAGAAAAGCAGCAAGACTGACAAGTTTCACAAAGTTCACTAGAAAATTAAAAGAGGCTGTTTTAAGACCAGTGTCCCCCCTTAAGGGGGTACATGGGTCTTTGATCAAAAACTTTATTTTTACAGTTATGATAAAAATTGGGGGGGGAAGGGGGGGGGGGGGGGGGCATATGTAGTTTCTCACTTTGATTGTAGATATAAAATTTGTTTTTGTGTAATGTTTATATTTAAATTTATTTGCATTTTTATATTCAATCTTTTGACAGGCTCTGTGAAAAAACTGCCTGAGGGATGCAGCTAAACAGGGTATCAGTGAACTGTGCGCAACTCAAGCAGTGCAATAAGGCTAACATTATCGTTCTATCTGGTCCGTAGCAGAAGTTACAATCATTTGAAGTTTGGGCCTGGAAGGCAAAACCGGTTTTTCCGGTTGCCAAGTTTACTGCTGTTACTGCTGCCCACCATTGCGCGGTGAAGGTCCTGCCTCTTGCTACAGGGCTCTTTTTTTTTCAGGGTTTGTTTGGGGGGAAGGTGTGATAGGTAGGTGCTTGTGGCAAGGGCTGAACCCCCCCGTGTGCTTGGCTTGCAATCGAGCATCTGATGCGCCGCATGGCTCAACGAACTTTCAGACCTTGCCCCTACCTTAGAGGCTTGCATTGGCAGCCTAATGGACCCACCATGGGGGCTCGGTGGCCGACATTTCTGCTGCTGAGCACAATTTGTGGTTTTGATTTCCGGCCACGGTGGCCGTATTTCAGGCCTATGGTAAAGAGATTTTGGTGGACATTCTCAATGGACCTTTTTCCAGTAGCGATCTGCGCATGCGCAGGCTGTCGGTCCGCCATTCTTGGCAGGCGCCTCGGGCAAAATAAACAAAAGGGCGCCCCTCGGTTCTCTGCCTAGGGAGCGGCTGCAGGTTTTCTTTTTTTCTCTCTTTCGACACCTCGTGGTGGGTTCGTACGTGCACACAATAATGGCTTTCTAAGAAAAGGGGCAAAGACGTTTGAGGCTGACCACACTGCCAGCACATGGCTGCCAGTGAGGGGGTAAGGAAAATGAAAAAAAAAAAAGGGTGGGGTGGGGGGGGGGGGGGGGGGGGGGGCATTTTGAACACTGCATATTAGTCACGAGAACGTGCGCCTGCTTTTATGACATTCATGTGAAAGGTAGGGGTGACAGGTGAGTGCGGGAGGGACTGCAGGGCCAGGATATTTTGTGCACGAGTTCTCTGAAAGCTTAACATTGTTGGGGGCGTGCCTTACTGCCATTTTTAGTTCGCCGTGGTGGCCGCTAGAGGGACCGGTACTGGTAAAAGGTCCATTGTGCCGCAGTAGTTGTGGCGCGGCTTGGTTGCACAGCCCCTGCTAACACGGTGCCCTCTTCCCCCCTCGGCAGGCCATGGGCCGCATCTTCGTGGGCCTGTGCCAAGTGGGTGCCTGGGGCTGCTTTGACGAGTTCAACCGCCTGGAGGAGCGCATGCTCTCCGCAGTCTCGCAGCAGATCCAGATGATCCAGGAGACCCTGCGCAGTCGCGAGGGGGCGGGGGCCAAAGGTGAGGGCTGCTTGTGCGCTTGGCTTCTCTTTTAGTTTTTCTCCCCCCAGGTGTTCCCTCCTTGCGAGGAGGGCAACAGCTGGCTGGCCCCGTTTTGGGTCAGACAGGAAATTAAACAGAACTAGGGAGTGCACTTTATTTTGCCACTCATCCCCCTGCAGTGAACCCTGTGTGTGGCGCTGCTTGAGGGTGGTATTTGCTGGACCAGGTAAAAAAAATGCAGAATGTGGACAGTGTGCCCAGGCTAAATTGGGCCTACTGCATTCTTGTGGTTGCTGCTGTTGCAGAGGGTTTTATTGCAGAGTGAAATCCCAGAGTGGAATTCTTCGCAGCTGGCTTATGGAATGAAAACCTTTACCAACTGGCATGTTTTCTGGCTGGAATAACACCAATGACCAGCTGTAACATGTAAATAGAAATACAGTCGAGTCCACTTATGACAATACCGTGTGTAACAATATATGGGATATAACGATGAACAACTATGGCATCGTCCTCTTTCATATGCGTTCTGTGGCTTATCAACATGTGCCAGTGCGGCGATATCCGATATAACGATTGAATTTGGTTATAGTGCGCACTTAAAGTGCGGGCTTCCGCTGGCTCTTTGCGCCGACGCCATGCGCCGCGGGGCCATGATGTACCCCTCAGAAAATGAGTTCACCGCGCCGCTTGCGAGGAAGCGAGAGGAGGAAAACAGCTGTTTTCCTTCTGAACCTCCTTCCCGGCGCTGCCACTTTAGCACCATCCTTGCACCCACTCAGATTTATGCCGCCGACACCGCTCGTTAGTGCGTTCGCCTATGTTCTCTGGTTGTGTCAAGTGCGCACCGCTTTCAATTTGTCTAGATGCCTCTTCAACTGCCTCCGTTTTTTCACTGAAGGTACGTCAGCGCCGATGCTTTGGAAACGTCCGAGTGCCTCTGTGAAGATGCAATTGTTGCGTGGGTAAGGGCTGCGGACAGGGGTGACAGATTTACTCTGACGCCATTGAGCAGCCTACTCAGGTGGGGTTTTCGCAGGAGGCCCAACGCACAGTACAGTCCCTCAGGGACTTCGTTTCCGCAAAGGACCTTTCGCTCAGCTAGGTGAAGCATCTATAGATGCTCTTGAAAAAGATTGTGCCAGCTTCTGGTGAAGCACACCAAGCCCACCGACTATGGCATCTTTTATGCAAATTAGTGTGACCTTGCTGGCATGCAAATAAAATGGATAATCTCTGCTTTTTTTTTTTTTGCTTTGTGCGTTACTTTACTCTCGAATTAATTCTTGCAAAAGCATAAGCACGTGCTAGCCGTGGTTACCAAACAAGAATTAGGCAGGCCAGGGGTTGAATAAACTTGTAAATGCGGCCCCAGTCTCACGGTTGCCACTTGTCCATTCCCAAATGCAGAGCTGCTGTCCGTGGAGCTGATTGGCAAGCAGGTGCGGGTGAACCCGGACATGGCCATCTTCATCACGATGAACCCGGGCTATGCTGGCCGCTCCAACCTGCCGGACAACCTGAAGAAGCTCTTCCGCTCGCTGGCCATGACCAGCCCCGACCGGCAGCTCATCGCTCAGGTCATGCTTTTCTCGCAGGGCTTCCGCACTGCCGAGAAGCTCGCCTCCAAGATCGTGCCCTTCTTCAAGTGAGTGTACAATGTTACGCTCTGGCCCTAGTGGCATTCTGCTTTTGTGCTCCACTCGGCTCGGCCGTACTGATGTGGTTCCCAGTTGGCAGCTTTGATGGGTCGGAGGAAGGTTTGCGGCTTTCTGGTTTATAGAGGGACAAAAATGAAATGACCTGGTGTTGTGCCGATACTCTTCATAAACATTTTGTGCCTTTTGCTTGTATGCTCCCATGAGATTTTTGCCCTTGTCTCTGTGTTAGTTCTTTATGGCATTGGGGGTTCTCTGTTCACCTTCCCAAAGATGGGCCAAATTGCCTTGGCATTTCAGTTTGTAGGGGGTTTTGTATACTAAAACTGACAACCGAAGCAGTTGTTAATCATGGAAACTGTTGGCATCCATGTGGTGGCGCAGTGGCAGGAGCCTTGCATTTGCTTCATGTGAGGTCGTGTGTTTGATTCACGATTGCCGAAGCCGTATTTAAGATTAAAGTGAAGTATGGAAATGTTAGCTTTTTCAGGGTTGTTTGAAAGTTTAGCTTTCCACTGTGGCTTGCCTCATAGCCTAGGCATAGTTTCAGAGTGGCAGTAGTCACTACCATTGTATGGACATACTGTATGTACACAAGTGTAATGAGAGCTTTTGTTTTCAAAATTTTTCTTAATTTGGGGGATCATGTTATAATGGAATTGCTTAAAAATTAGCCTTGGTGGTATTACGGCGCAGGCACTTACAAATTTCTAAGACATTTTCTGTCAAAGGCATGGAACTTCAGCAATTGTACGTTGATTTTATTTCTTCAGTTTTTTTAAATCCAATGTGCGGGCGTTGAATTTTTAAGAAACCTGTCAGGGTTCGGAGCAAATGCACACACACACACACGCACACCAAATCCTGATCGACCGTCCACCTTTATTCCACACCGCTCCGTCGCCCCGCGTGTTCCCCCACACTCCCACCCTTGCGTCCCGCTCTCTCCTTCCCCGTGCACCTAGCGCCATCTCTCCGCGCTCCGACGCACTACTTGCTCCTAACAAACCAAAGCAGGGCATTGCCAATAAAGGAGAGATGATCGAGATATTTGGGATGGCACGGCATGGTTACAATTTTCGACTCGCTCTACAACTCTACCCATAGCCTTCAGCCATTCTGTGCACTAGTTCGGAAGGGCACACCCGTCATGCCAGGTGAAGGAGGCATCCGCCATGCCAGGGGAAGGATACGCCCGTCATGCCAGGTGAAGGTACCCTGCTGGGCTGACAGATGGTGCCACTGCCTCGATGGTCGTCCTTCAGTGGTCTCTGCACGCGGCAGAAGGCCACTTCCCTATAGGTTGTATTCTTTGGCGTGGCTCGCATCCGGCAACCATGCGTGTGCGCGGCCAAGTGTCTGTGTTGCAAAGCCTACGCCGCCATCATGAAACGGTTGTTTGTGATAGTCTGTTCTGTGTCTAATGTCCCGGATGGCACAGAGTATGGCTTGATTTGGGCACTAGGAAGTGACAAGAAGGGCTTGACCACGGGCAACAATTGTCATTAGGGAAGAAAATCCACAAGGGAAGAACCCCCTCCACCTGTAGAATATATTATTGAGAACAAAGCATAGCCGGAAATGAGCAAGCAGACAGGAATGCTGTAACTGCAGCTCTTCGGAGTGACCTAGATATTCAAAGCGTCCCGTACGAGGATCTTAAAGCGTACGTACGTAAGAGGCTGCGCGACCAATGGCAGGAAGATTGGAATGGGCAAACAGCAAATAAATTGCACATGGTAAAACCCAAGTTAGGTAGATCGATCCGTGAGAAACGGGACAGGATCACAGAGGTTACTCTCTGTAGACTGCGCATAGGCCATACCCATGCTACACATGCGTACCTATTGAAAGGAACAGAACAGCCGCGCTGCTTGAGGTGTGGAGGGTCGCTATCAGTCATTCACGTGCTGGTAGAATGCAAACTACTTGAACCGCAAAGAAAGCTGCATTTTCCAGAATTGTACACACGCATGATCCCTCAACACCCATTGCTGTTTTTATCAGACGAGCCACTTTTCTCTGTTAACCGTGTTTTTAAGTACCTCTCAGACGTAGATTTTTTTTAGGTATGTGTCATATCGCCCGTGAGCCAAGCCACCATCGCACGCTAGAACCCGGTAGGGCCACTCATTGCTACCGCGAAGACGGTGGCAAGGGGTGCACATAGAAAATTCCTGTCATAGTGACAAATGTTTTTACTTGGCCCTCTACACCAATTCTTTTTTTTTTTTTAACAGAAATTTGAGATACCTTTTATTATATATTCTGTACTTTATATTCTCACTTGAATAATCCTCACCATAGTACTGGCGCTCTTTGGCCTTGATGCCCTTGCGCCAAGAAAACCTAACATCATCAAGAACCCCCTCCACCCATTTTTTTTTTAATTGGCAAGTATTGGCCTCTGTGCATTTTTTTTCTCATTTTTTTTCTCGTACATTTTTTACTCATTTAATATTTTGCACACTGATGTGCTTTTCTCTGTAGATTTCAAATATGCAATTATATTTGAGCTGGTGCTGTTAGTTCAAAAGTTATCATACAAAGTCTAAACCGCAATTAGGTAATTTCTTACGCAGCTTTAATGAACTTTCGCATTGCATTTTGTCGCTTTTAATTACATGAATGGATAGCCAGAGAGTTCCCATACCCGATGACATTCTTCGTTTTTCTCTAAAGTCACGGCATCCTAAAAAAATATGTCAAGTACAAAAAATGGCAGTATTGGATATTTTGGCTCATCAAAATAACTGCAAGTCATCATTCATGCGTAGCCTAAACAGAAAAACTAAGAATGTCATCGGCTGCCTCAGGCTGTACTGAAAAAAATGGTACCAAGATTGACCTTATGAAGCAAAAATAAGTTTCCAAAAAGCTGCGTAAGGCTGAGGGAAGTGACCAAAAATATGAAACTGAGAAAACTGCATTTGAAGTTTGGCCAGTGTTATGAGATGAACCATCAGTAGTGTAGCTTCAAAATTTCCCAGTAACAAAGACATGTTCTTCCCATTTTCAAATCTGTCTTTGGATTCCAAAAATGTCAACTAGAACTGGAGATACAAAAGGCCAAGTAACGGACCCCAACATGAATTTAGCAAAATTTATCGACTTCGAATCTGTTGGCATTTTGTTAGCGTTGTGAAATCTGGTGGTGTCTTGCTGGCGTCGTGAAAACTGCAACAGTCCTTCGTGAAGTGCCATCATCTATTACAGTGCACTGTGGTACCCAGAATATTGTGTACGGCAAAAGTGTGAGGGTGAAACTTGCTTTAGGTGCCCCCCTTTTTTGTTCTTTGGTGAGGCTATTTCATTCGCGGTTTTTATGCTGGAAGTTTGAGAGGATACAGGGGTGGGACACTGCGCAGTGCGTTTTCCGCAAATGCATCATGTTGTTGGCCCTCAAAAGAGTCTTTTGGGGAAAATAAATGTAGCTGGAAGGCAAACTTTCTTGGCCTCAGGGGATAAACCCATAGACGCCATAGACGCCATAGACGCATAGTGCGGCTATCTCCATCGGACATCACGGTTGTGTACTGCAGCCCATTCTTGGAGAGCGAGCGCTTGAACATTATCAGGGCTGCCTCTACCTCCATGCGTCCTGCACCACAGTCAATGTTTCGCTGACACTCATGGTCTGCCAGCCAATCTTCGTAGCCCTCATCTGAAGCTTTGGGTCTGATGGTGCAACCTAAGCAAAAGTTAGAGAGGACTACATGATCAATCACCAAGCCGGTGTACACTCCAATGATGCAGCCCACTCCAATGTGTGACAACCGTCCCTTTGTCATCCACGTGCCTTCAAACATATCATCTATGTTGTTTGGCGGCTGACCAAGGTGTACAAGTCCTTGATGGCACGCACACTATCAGCTTCAGAGGCTGCTGCAGTGTCCTCGCAAACCTGAACCACTTTCCTCAAGTGCGCTTGGAATGTCTTGTGGTGCAGGCCTCTGTGGGACAAGTTCATACCAGCACAAAAATCAAAGAGCAGTCACCCCCTTCCCCATGCTTTGAATACTTTTCAAAGCCCTCATATTCACTTCAAAAAGAGTGATATTGCCAGATCCTTCGGTCCTTGGCGAGGAAAAACGTTCCACACGGTGTTCACAAATCGAGCACGTCACCTCGAGCTTCACGGCGAGGCCGTACTGCCGGTCAGGCTTCCTCAAATCCGGCGCCGCCAGCCCGCACTTGCCGCACCTGACGTGCGCGAAAAGGTCCTTCAGCATTGCAAAATCCACTAAGACAAAATCTGTGCCGGATTCTTCCTCTGAGTGCGCCAAATCCACTTCAAGGAGGTCGAATTTCCGCTGCGTTGCTGACTTAGTCTCCGTTCCGCGCTTGACCTCGTCCGCGTGTTCCGTACGCGCGGCGATCTCCTCCGCCGTGTAATACCTCGTGTCAAGCCGGCAGGACGTGCTTGGACCAGGTATGGATTCCGGAGGTGGTTGGTCAGGCGATGGGGCAGGCGAGGCAATACGAGGCGGCGAACGATTCTCATCCGGCGGAGTCGAGCGGCCCGAAGTCGCACCACGCGACCTTGGGATAGGCGGACGACGCTTTCGCTTCCCGTGCGCATGAAGGGTCGTCTTCTTCAAACGTACGTCTCCTGGCATCATTCACGAAAGTACGCGATGGAAGAATTAGAAGAAACTGTAAAAAAAAACTGCTCTAAGCGAGCGCTGCGCCAGAAGAGCGGACTCCGTCAGACGCGCGTAGCAGACGCCATGATGGCGACCGCCATGACAGCAGTCGCGCCGACCAATGGGAGGGGTCGTATGGCGAACTCAAACCGCGCGCGCCCGCTCTAGCCAATCAGCGGCCGAGAAGGTGCCTTCGGAAAACTGGCAAGGCCGGTCGTTCTACTCAAGCGACGCCATTTTGAGATATCGCAAAATGCGCACAAAGAAACAAGCTTCAAAACAAGACCAAGATGGCGGCGATCGGTCGGCTGCTTCGCCCGCGGGGCGCGCGGGAATTTGAAGCAACTTTTGCCCAATTCTGGGCATTTCGTGGCCCTCGAGGCGTTTCAAAACATGATTTTAGAGTATTTCCCGATGGAATTTCGCGTTGATATTTTGAAGGCAGGTGCTTGAAGGTACAATAATTCCAAAAATTGGATTTTCTCAAAATCGATATTTTGGCCATTTTTGACCATTCTAAGACCCGCGTCCCCCCTTCACCCGCGTTACATTTTTTTCCCTTGATGTCACTTGTGTTTGATCGTGGTCGTATGGATTTGAGTAGATGTGGCATAACTTGGCTGGCGGTGAGACTTCATTGAGAAATTTTGCGAAATTTCTCCTCTCTCAATGGTGTTTAGCTGTTCTCATGCATCACCGTCTGCTCCTGCCTTGCAGGTTGTGCAACGAGCAACTGTCAAACCAGTCCCACTATGACTTTGGCCTCCGCGCACTGAAGAGCGTGCTTGTGAGTGCGGGCAACATCAAGCGGGACCGCATCCAACGCATTCGAGATAAACTGCGCGAGAAGGGCGAGGAGGGAGCGATCGAGGAAAACTCCATCGCCGAGCATTTGCCCGAGCAAGAGGTGCGTATTGGGCCCAGGGAGCTTTGTGGAGGTTGCTGGCATGCCCCACAGTTAGCAATTCGTTTGCCAGCTGAAACAGCGCAATATGTTGAGAATAGAAGGCAAGCCTTTTACAAATAGAATTGCGCTCACAAAGAGGGGCATAAACCACAGTGCTCCTATGTTTTTGACTCCACCTAAGACATCTTCATTCATTTTTCATTCTTCCACTTGGAGGTTGGTGTTTTCTTTCAGTGTTCTCATTCATGATTTTTGGTCAGATGAAATTGTAATGCACCTGCTGTATAAACCAAAATAAGGGTCCACCTTCTACGTGGGGCGACCCCTTAACATGGAAAAAAGGCTGACAAAAGACGTTGGATGGAAGAGCTCACCAGAATGTAATTTTCTTTTTGTATGTTTTGCATTAGTACATATTGAACTCTGGTTGGATAGTATGACAAGGTGGTCTGGCAATTGGAAGAGTCGGCCAGCGATTCAGGGACTGGTTGGCATTGCCATCTTGTCGGTATTGTGTGTCCTTTGTGTGACCATTACTGACCGTTAGGGACCCATCGGTGGCCCACTGGTGCCCCTTGGGTAAATCGCATAACTCTTGGTGGCAGCTAAAAATGCAGTGGGAGGGAAATTGAGAGGGAAGGGGGAGTTGGATGGATGGAAAGGGGAGGGGGGATGGAGAGGAGGTGAAGGTTTGTAATGGGATAGATGAGAAGGGGAATGGAAGATGGCAAGACCAGTGTAAAGAGGAGGGGATGGGAAGGGTGAGGGGAACAGGTGTGGAGGACAAGGTGTTTTAGAGAGGGGGGGGGGAGAGTGGAGGCAGAGGGAGGAATAAATAGGAGAGGGGAAGGGCACGAGAAGGGTGGTGAGGATGGGAGGTGGACGGGGGGGAGGAAGAGGGTGTCGGGGGCAAGAGGTGCAGGAGGGCAAGGAGCGTACAGGGAGGGGGGAAGAGGAGGGGTGCGTCATCTATCGGTGTCATTTGCAGCGAACTGAGCGGATAGTGCACCCAATTTTTGACCCTCCCTCCGCGGTGGTGCGGCGATGTGCAGATCCTGATCCAGAGCGTGTGTGAGACTATGGTGCCCAAGCTGGTGGCAGAGGACATCCCGCTGCTGTTCTCACTGCTGTCGGATGTGTTTCCGGGCGTGCCGTATACGCGTGCCGAGATGCGCAACCTCAAGGAGCACATCCTCAAGGTCTGCCAGGAGATGTTCCTGGTGGCCGGTGAAGGGGACGAGCAGGGCGGTGCCTGGATGGAGAAGGTGTGTGGGTGTCAAATTTTAATGCACAGTTTCAACATTATCAGAACAGGGGAGATGAGAAACCTCCTTTTGTCGGGTACGGTGTTCTTGAAAGAGGCTGTTCACACTTGTTCATTAGTGCAAAGGGCAAGTGTGCTCTATAAGTTATCGGACATTCTAAACTTAGACCTTCTGCCACCATGTTTTTGTCCACTGTAGCCTCAAAACTTGGCATTTATTGGATAAATCCGGATTGGGAAAGATTTTACTGGCGAGGGTAGTTCGGATTATTGCGGATTTATCCCGAAACACGGAGCCCAGTGTATTGCAAGGTACGAGTGCAGTATAAACCAGAGGCCATTCTCCCCTTGGAGCTGGCATGCCTGTGTCCCTGACTTGGCAAGTGTGTCCCCCCCATGCGCAGGTGCTGCAGCTGTACCAGATCTCACAGCTGAACCACGGCCTCATGATGGTGGGCCCCAGCGGCAGCGGCAAGTCGACCGCCTGGAAGGTGCTGCTCAAGGCTCTCGAGCGCCTGGAAGGCGTCGAAGGGGTCGCCCACGTCATCGACCCCAAGGTGCGCTGGGCTTTCTCTGAGCCAGTTGCTTCCCTTCCTATGGGAATCTTTTTTTTAAATGCAGAGCATTTCAGTAACTCACGATGTCACCCGCGTTGGCGTCCGTAGTCCGCACCGTCGTTGTCCCTACTATATAAAAAGAAAATACTATCCGACGCCAGGTTTCGATCCCTCGACCCTGCGGGCGGAACGCTATGTACATTGTGTTGTAACCACTGCGCCACAAAGCCGACACAGAATCGGACGCTATATACGCGCCTTATATCGTTGACTCATTCAAATTACTGCTGACGAGCGCTCTCTCGTCACCAGTTGCCACAAGTGCAACAACATTAACGTAACGCAAACTACTTAACGTCGTGCGCCCCCGTAAATGCTCTGCATTTGATCGTGCCCCTCGCGAGGGGCATGGCATGTTTCACTGCGGCTTCCTACTGGCCAGTACACTCGTCGCCGTCTGTCGGATGTTGTGCGAACCCTTTGCGGCTGATGGCGCGCGATTTGAAATTTATGTACACTTTTTTTTAGGCCGATTCTGACATATGGCCACCTTGTGCTAGACGACACACTTTGTTGTGGTCGTTTTAGTTTAACCTTGCTTTTGCATGCACAAAGTTCTTGCTCTTGGCCGGTTAGGCTATATGGGAGACGGTATTTAAAAACACTTCTTGTTCAGTTTTCAAGTCGAGGCTTTTATATTTTTGCCACTCAGGCATTCTTTTTTGCATGCTTCAAAACTACTAGTTTTTAGGTGCCTTCGGTAGTTGCTTATAAAATATTAAATGCCAAAACAAAGGGTTTTTAACTATGTAAAGTTTTATGTACAGCATCATGCAAAAGCTTACTATGCTTGTTTACAAATTACATTGTGAGAATAAGAACCTAAAGTTAACAAAAGAAATGGTTACTGGGAAAAGTGAATAGAAATGCCTAGCAGCTCCGTTTTATATAGAATACTTAATTTGTGTTGAAAAAAAAGACTCCATGTTTTTGACATACAGTGCCATTTATTGAAGCGTTTTCTTAGAGAGAAATAACTTTTACGTCCCTCTCCATCTCGGGCAGCTTGCTCGCCTGCATATTTTCTGTGTTTGCCGACACATATTTATCGTCTTAGCTTGTCGACATATATTTATTGTCTTAGTTGTTGAATTGATGTTTACAAAACGCCAAAACAGACATAATCACGGCACGAGGGCCAAAAAAAAAAACGGCCAATGACGGCCGGTTTGAAGTATGGACCGGCACCCGCCCGCTGTTTAAAAAACCTGTCGGGCCGGTCCAAAACCGGAAGGTGGCAACCCTACTCGTGCAACCGTGTCGTTGGGCAGCGACTGCCAAGAGGAAGACACCCAGCTTGACATGGTCGTGAGGGATGGTCTTCGCAGCCGGCCTGTAGATGTCTTTTCATTGTCGCCGGCTATCCACTCATTGTACAGTTCGCGGAGCTGGTCCGCGGATGACCTCCGCTGTAACCGGCAGCGATCGTGAGCGAAGTTCCCGTACGCAGTCCACCACTTTGTTCTCTAAAACGGGGTGCACCGCTTGACGTCCCTGGAACGATCTGTTCCGGGGGTTGCACGCGCACAGGTTTGCTTTATGGCTCCGCCAGTACTGCACATTTTTCTCCAACTCTCGAGTTTGGTGTTGTACTGCCATATTCCCATTCTGCTCGGCGACTCAATCGCCTTCAGCGGTGAACTGATGTCGACTTCTGCCGCTCATCTCGGGGCAGACACGTACAGAAATGCACGCACGCACACACAATACGAGTAAAAGGCGAAAAACAAGAGAAAAGAGAAAAGCAAATAAAGAAGGCTTGACAAAAAAAGTGGTGGGGACGGACTACGCTTGCACATTGTTGCCAGACAACAATTTACGTTCTCCCAATGACCGCTATATAAAACGAGGGGTGACATTTAAGCGGATTTTTTTGGAAAAAAACTTTACCTACAGGGTGGTGCGACGATAATTGGAACACTTCATATTTTTTTCCTGAGTGAACTTCCGCTCTGTTCGCGCTCAAACTTCTCACGGAGGTCACATTTTGTGGTCTATTTTGTTTGCCACCGGGAACAACGACTGTACTCACTTCACTTGTGTATTCTGAAAATGAATAAAAATGATTTTCGCGTATGGGAAAATGGCGGCTAATTCGGACGTGCGAGGCAGTGCAAGTTGATGTTGGAATGACGGCGCCACTTGGGGTATGCAGAGCGAAACGCACATTTGGGTTAACGGTAGGAAGGAGCCAAATGGTGTAGCAGACGATCAGAAAATGTGAAAGCGAGTTTTCTGATCGTCTGCTAGCTCATTCCTAGGTGCATTTTCTGATCGTCTGCGGCACCATTTGGCTTCTTCCTACCGTGAATCCCAAACGTGCGTTTCGCTCTGCATACCCCAGGTGGCGCCGTCATTCCAACATCAACTTGCGCTGCCTCGCACGTCCAAATCAGCCGCCATTTTCCCATAGGCGAAAATCGTTTTTATTTATTTTCAGAATAAACAGGTGAGTACCGTCGCTGTTCCCGGGGTCAAACAAAATAGACCACAAAATGTGACCTTCGTGTGAAGTTTAGGTGCAAACAGAGCGGCGGTTCGCTCAGGGAAAAAATTTAGTGTTCAGATTATCGTCGTACCACCCTATATATACCGGTTTATACGGTATATAAGGCCTGTGTCCAGCCAGTAAGCAGAAGTCCAAAAATCGTGCATGGTCGCTAGAACTCTCCCACGGTGTAATTATCTTCCGCGGCTGAATTCTGTAAGCGACACGGTGTTGGTATACAAATGCATGGTATTCTTGGGTTGGGGCATCACTTGGAGGGGCGGGAACTGCAGGAAATTGTTAGCTGCACTATGGCACAAAGCGACGCGCTGAACGACACCACCCCTGCTCTTCTGCACATAACTTTGCGCCATGGTGCAGCTGGCATGACTCACTCTCCATGCGATGTCCTGCGATTCCTGCCCCTCCAAGTGATGCCCCAACCCAGGAATACCATGGATTTGTATGTCAACACCGCATTGCTCCAGAACGACGCCCGCCGCTTAAAGAATTCGGTCTTTCAACCAGCAAAATTCTATGGACGAGAGTTAATTTTGAGGCAAGCACAGCACAGCACACTGCACATGAATGGGGATTACGGACTTGTCTTGGTTTTGAATGACGATCTTCTTCTTATTTTTTTTTTTTTTTGAGAAGCATCAACCAGCTTTGCTGCAGTGGGAAGTTGAAAGTGAAAAGATGCTGTTTTTAAAGAGATCAAGATGCTGGTAGTGTAACCTGTCAAAAAAGTACTGAGTAGCTGCTTTTGGCATCTGCATTGACGTTATGACTTCAACGTGTACTCATGGCATAAAATGTGGGTAGTCTCGAAAAAAGAATGTTCTTCCGCTTCAGTCGGCTTTTTTGAGTTGTTGCAAAATGGTTCCTAACAGTTACTTATTCCTTCGTCTTGCAGGCCATATCCAAGGAGGCACTTTACGGTGTGCTGGACCCTAATACTCGAGAATGGACCGATGGCCTCTTCACACACATCCTCAGAAAGTGAGTGGGAGCTCTAGGAAACATGTTGGGCACAAATGACTGGAAAACATTTGTGCAGTGGGTGTTTGAGGTAAATTGTGTGTGAACAAAGCACGCATGCACCGTGACCTTTGCTATCCTGGGAAGTGCTTGGCGTGTGTGGAACCAGCATGATTAGGAAGCTACTAAAGTGGGACACCGCTCGTTTGTTGCTGGTGAACGCGTGTTGAGGATGTGGCTTCAGTAGAATCTTGATGATAGGAATCTCACGGGACCGCGAAAAATATTCGTATCATCCAAAATTCGTACAAGCCAACACAGACCAAAAAAATTGAGCCCTAAAAAAAGTTTTTGTTTATTTCTTTTCTTACTTTCGCGGGAAGAAATCCATTACTTTTTTCTGCTTTTTTAACCTCCATTTCGCCGAGCAGTGCTTTCTAGAGCACGTAAAACTTCGCACTCGTCTTCTCACTCATGGTGCCCAAACTCGCTACATGCCTCAACAGTCAAGGCGGGAACCGCGTGGCGCGTTTTTGCATGCGATTCGCATCCGTCGCCTTGCACGTGCGATATTTTCACGCCCACGCCGATGATTCCATGCCCGCCGCAGCTTCTGCCTCGCGCGCAGCAGTGGGAGGAGCCTGACGATTTGCACCAATGGGGAGGTGCGTGCCTCATGGTGGCAGTTAGCGCTCGGGGCAGCCGGCTGGCTCTGCCGGAGATGTTAGCACTCCATCAGATATTTAAGGGCGCTTTCACTAGCGGTGCGGATGATGTTTTATAGCACCGTTTTCGCCCTCATTATCAGCTCCTTTATTGCACCAGCAACTTCGCATGTGCCTTGAGTGGCATTTTAAGGGGGGAAGTGGGTCTTTAACCTATTTTTTTTTATTTCTTATCCAATTTTGGTGAAACTATGCACTCTTGTACAGTTTTTTGTGCTGATTCCAAATATCCAATCAGTTTTTGCAAAAGTCAATTAGTTGTAGAGATAATTACTAATTAGCCGCCATTTTTTAAGGCCTAAATTAAAAAAAAAGTGGTCCATAAAAAAATGTTTTGAACCAGGGGTGGAACTGCTAAGCCATTTGCGCCATTGTGCGCCAGTTTGCCCTGCTGCGCCAAGCTGCGCAGAAACGGCAATTTGCGTGATTATTGTCCATTGAGAGCATACAACGCCGAATTTAGCCGAGTCTTGTCGTCGTCCGGGCAACACTGAGCGCTGGCTTTCCGGAGCGCCAGATTTCCCGTCGATCCCCCGTTTAAAAGGGAACGGCAACAGTATATCTATCATATCTATCTATCTATCTATCATAATAGACGCAGCCGCATCCACGCCACATCCATAGCCATGGCAGTTCAGTGCACTCGTGGTTCCCTCGTGGAGTTTATCGCAACGTTGTTATCGCCGCGGCTTTCCCGGAAGGCTGTCACCAGCATGAGTAAAAGCACTTTGAACAGTTATCTAGTGTTATAACTTGAGGCATGGCCTCTGGAATTTGCAGCTGCTCAAATTAAGACGAACGACCCCTTCGCACATCCTTCGCATCAGTAGTTTTAAGTGCGAAAGCACTTCTTAAGCGAGCCTGAATCGTCCGCCGCCGTCGTCCGCATAGCAACAGCTGCGGGTGCGCGCGCTCCTCGTCTTCCCTAGCAACGGGGGGAGATGGGCGCGCGCTACTCTCCTCCTCCTCTCTCCGCTCAGTGACTGCGGGTGTTGGGCGCCTCCTCTCCACTTCGGGCGGGAGAGCTCTTGCTCGCGTAGCGGGCGCTCCGCATTCCGACGCGTGAGGGCGCTCGTGTAGCCCTCGCCGTAACGGCGGGCGCTACTCTTCTCCTCCTCTCTCCGCTCAGTGACTGTGGGTGTTGGGCGCCTCCAGCAATAACGAGTGAAATATCTTTCTTTGTAGTTGTGTGCGTGTGTGTAATTTCTCGACTACTCATTAAGATCACGATATCCACCGTAATCGCGCAATCAACAACCATGCATTCGCACTTACAAATAAAAAAAAAAATAAAAAATACACACTCTTCCCCTCGGGGAAGTGGCCTGCCTATGATGCCTGCCTTCTCGGTCGACGCGGCGGCGGCAGCTTGCTGGGAATACGGCATCATATTGTACGGCGCCCGTCTTCGTGTTCGGGCCTATCGATGGGAGACGTTGCGCGCTCGGCGAGTGCCTCGTGGGTAGGGCACGTTCGCGACGCCTGATTTCGCGGTTGCGGCGACGGCGGCAGCGGGGCGGCGCACTGCACACGATTGTTTTAGCTCGAAACTACTTTACCAAAAAATTAAAAAGAGCAGCCACTGTTAGTAACATAGTGAATCAATCAGTCAGTTTATTATTGCAAAAAATACATAACACGGGCAAAATATACAGAAAGAGGTCCCATAGGACCTCCTGTGCATGTAAAATTGAAAAAAAAAAGTTTTTATAAATAGTGTTGATTATTATACAAATAAAAACCAAAAAGTCGCTACATTTAAAGGAATTGGCAAAAAGCAGGTTTCAGTCCCGAGTAAAGGGTAATATCAAGGTGACAGCTCCTATCTGATTTATTGCGCCCCTGCTAAATAATTCTGGCCAGTTCTATTTTTCATGCAGTTTTTGGATTAGTTGCTTAAAAGTGCGCTCAGCCGCATTATTTAAAGCCGTCAGTGTGCTCCAAAAGTGCTCCGAAGTAGCCCCTAAACTGCTCCAAACCTGCTCCAAAATGTGATTTTTGCTGCTCCAAAGCTGCTCCAAAATAAGACTTTTGCTGCTCCCGTGCCTGCTAAAAAAGATAGACCCTGCTTCCACCCCTGTTGAACACATGATTGGTTAGTCAAATGCATAAGCAATGAACTAATGGGAGCACTTTTCTCAACTTGGCTTTAGTAGCAGTTTTACAGCTCATTGAAAATGAAAATCGGTGTTGAGATGGTGGCCATTAGTGGTGGAGGATAAAATGCAAAATAAGTAATTATTAAAGCTCTTTTTCATAAATCTGCTCCCATTAGTGCACAGTACGCATATTTAGCTTCCTGGTGCAAAAAAAATTATAGCTCTACCTGCCATACATGCAGAGATATTGAGGCCTTAAAACTGAGTGGAGTCCAAAATTTGTGTTTTGAGGAAATAGCAAAAGAAAAACTACATGAGATTTAATTGACAACAGCAATTAGTATGCTCATATTTATAATGATTGAGAGTTAGTAGCCTCCAGGGATGTAGTCTGTTTGCTTTCCAGCATTGGTGTGCCGCTTTTTCACCGCTCGCTGGACATTTTCAGCCGCTGCTCGCTTTCGAGCCGATTCAGCTGCTCAGGACCACGTAGTACAGCACGAGCCTCGTAAAAAGTTCGATCACGGTCCCGACGCCGATGTGGGATGTGTGTCCGCGAGTCATCCATGAACCGTCATACGAAACAGCGATGTTTCTCAAATTGTCGATGTTTAGCTCGCGGTAAAGTTCACGAACGGACTGCGCGGACTCAGTCGTGACACTGTCGGCTGCACGAGTAGCAGCAGGGGTCAGCTTTGTTTTTACGTAGTGCTGCCACGTCTTCGTATGCAGCCCACGATGGGAAATGTTCATCTCGGCAAAGACGTCGTTTAGTGCCGTTTGACAATTTCCGCTCGACTGCATCGCGCGTGCAGCCAGTACGTTCACTACGAAGGGGTTCACCTTCTGTTCCCCTTCAACACGTGGAGAACTCCACGTCGATGACACGACTTCGCAGTTCGCGCATTCAAGGCACAATTTCACTGCAAGGCCGTATTAGCGTTCACCAGTGGAGACGCTAACGTTCCCGCCGCACGTTTTACACTTTACACCGTTCATCAAGCCGTTCAACGAGTTCAAGCTCGCAATGACGAAGTTTGTATCGTCAACGGGGCCGGTCGCAACGTCGAGGCTTTCAGAAGCAAAGCAATCCATCTTTCTCTTCATTGCTGGTCTTGACGCAAGGTCATGTAGGCGCTTTTCAGCTTTCACTTTTTTCTCGCGCACTTCAGACTGCTGCAGCATCGCTGTATCTAGTCGAACGCGCTGGCTCGGTCCCGGCGGACCCGTCGGGGCTGCTAGGCCTATCTGGCTGTCAGGCACATCGGCGGCTCCGTTGGCTCCAGCATTACGCTCAGGGTCGCGTGCTATCTCTTCAGTTTCCACTGATGCGGAACGCTTCTTGAAGTTGTTCACTTGGGACTTCTTCCTTTTCTTGCCATACTTCTTCCGCGTATGATGTTTTTTCGCCGAACCAGGCATCGCTTTGCGTTTTCGCTGCTGTTTGCACACAAGAGAGATGGCGGCGACACTTCCGGGCAACCGATGCGCCCGCGCGCGAAGCAGACGGCCCGCGCCGCACTCGGCCAATCCAATCGCGCCGTGGCATCACGTGCGCCCAACGTCCAGTCAGGCCTCGAGTTTTACTTTTTTTCAATGCTGATTTTCTCTTCACCGGGTGGGCGAAGCGGTACAGCAGTGGCGGGAGATTGAAGCGGGAAGAGCACTCTTTCAAATGACACCGCGATGGCGCCTGTCGCTCCAGGGGGAAAACGGCTGCGCGCCGTGACAAAAGTACCGTTTTAGCGTTCGCTTTTGCGCGCATTGGGCTCGCGCAAATGTTTTGAATTGTTTTTGCAAGTGAAATACTAGTTCCCGAGGTTTGAAACTTAGCAGACTTGGCAGAAAGACTTGAGGATTCCAAAAATGCCACTTTTAAAAAATCGATTTTTTCGCCAATTTTTGGTCCCAAAGACCCGTGTCCCCCCTTAAAGTGCAGCTAGAAGCGGTCGCCCGAGCGCCCTGCACCACTTCGCGGCTGAAGCCTCCGCCATGTTGCCGCCGCCAGCCGCGCCGTGCGCAGCGTGCGGGTGGTACCGCGGTTGCGTGGGCATGCCTGTGGTGTGTGCAGCACGCTTTTCGCAAGCAGAAAACAATAGCCCGGCCGTTCGTAGAGATAGGGTGACAGAGGTGAGAGAGAGAGCCCGTATGTTGCCGTGACTTGCTCGCTTGGCAGTCAGGCACATCGCCGGCTCGTTCGTATCATCCGCTGGGCTGGCGGGTCCGCGCATGTCTGTTTGTGACGGCCGAAATTTTTCCCATAGTAAACAATCCAATTTCGCCGGGAGTTTTCAGAAATTCGTATCATCACGAAATTCGTATTACCCAGAATCGTGTCATCGAGATTCCACTGTATTTGCCATACTGCAGACCGTTCGCCAACTGAGTGATTGCCGCTTGTATGTATGGGCTTTGCCAGCAAAGCGTGCTACTAGAACGTGTATTAAAACTTCTCCAGCACCGGCTTGGCAAGACTGTCGAAACCGTGCCCGACAGTGTCTTTGTCCGCCCAGGATCATCGACAACGTGCGTGGCGAGATCAACAAGCGCCAGTGGATCATCTTTGACGGCGACGTGGACCCCGAGTGGGTGGAGAACCTGAACAGTGTGCTGGACGACAACAAGCTGCTGACGCTGCCCAACGGCGAGCGGCTGAGCCTGCCACCTAACGTGCGGGTGATGTTTGAGGTGCAGGACCTGCGCTTTGCCACGCTGGCCACGGTGTCGCGGTGCGGCATGATCTGGTTCAGTGAGGATGTGCTCAGCATGGAGATGGTGTTTGAGCACTTCCTGCTGCGGCTGCGCAACATCCCGCTCGAGGAGGCCGAGGAGGGCGGCAGCAAGAAGGAGGCGGCCAGCAAGGACGACATCCTGTCGCCCACCCTGCAGACCCAGTGTGATGTGGCCCTCATCCTGCAGCCCTACTTCGGCAGTGAGGGCCTCGTGGTGCGCGCGCTCGAGTGGGCCGCGCGCCAGGAGCACGTCATGGACTTCACTCGCTTCCGGGCCCTCGGCTCCCTCTTCTCCATGCTCAACCAGGCCGTGCACAACGTGCTCGGCTACAACCACACGCACCCGGACTTTTCCATGAACGTAGGTGGCACACATTTTCGGGCTCCTCAGTGGTGGGTGGATCACATTCGCATGCATGTGGGAAGAGTGGTGCAGCACGGGGTAGAGGGGCTGCTGTGTATCGGTTTGGGCGCTTTGGCACCCATAGGAGTAGTTTGGGTCGGCTTTGTCCCGATTTTGAGAGTCTGAGTTAGATTCTAGCTCGATTCAACCCACGTGACAGATTTACGTTGACAGTGGCTCGGGAGGGCAGTCTCGCTTCCATTTTATTTGGACAAAAGTGAGCTTTGGGAAATAAATCTTAAAGGAGCCATGAAGAGAAAACACAAGTTTGGTTCATTCGAAAGATTGCCTCGTTAGAACCATAACGACACCACTTATAACGCAAACTTCGCTCAAATAAGCTACATAATTAGGAAAAAAGAAAATGACCATGTGACCCACCAGCTCATTTTCCGCAACAGAACCTGTGATGTCACTTGAGAATGCTCTGCGATTGGCGGAGGCCGGCAAAAGCAAGCGCATGTTAGGCAGGGCTTACAGTTTGCATAGCGAGCTAAATGCCCGTGAAACATACTGCACATTCTTTTTATGACAAAGAACCGTGGAGTAAACGGTTGAAGTTCCGAACGAACACGCAAGCGTGTGCGCCAATGCGTACGAAACTACCGCCGGCCGAACTCTACATCTCGCCATCGCCACCGTCGCGCAGACGAATTTTCGGGTTCGAGGCTCTTAGGGGCCAACGAACCGTTCCAGCACGTACAGCCGCGACCTTGCTTGGTATCTTAACCCCTTGAAAGGAGGTTGGCCGTCATATCGCCAACCAGCAAAGGTAAAAATAGAAACGAGGGGAGTAAGGAACAGCAAGAAGCGACGAGATAGTGCCAGTCGTCGCGTAAGTTTCGAATGGTGTTGGCTTGCTGCTGTCGTTACGAGCTCGTTTCCAGTTTACAACCACTGAAAACTTCAGTTTGTTCGAGTACTTTACAATGAAATTTCGTTGCTGCGTTTTGAAATGCCCATGTAGTACGGGCAAATCGTCGAGGGAGTGCGACATCCCCGCCGGTGAGGAGATCTCCTTTCATGTGCTGCCCAACGACGAACCTCGGCGAAGCAAGTGGCTACGTTTTGTGAACTTTGCAAACGGAGGAGAAAGAGAGCTAAAGGAAGTACGAGTGTGCTTGCTTCATTTCCGAGGAAGTGATTACGGCGGGACCCTTACGTTAGCTCACTCCTGGGACATGCTGGCGCTCGTCGCCGACTTCGTCAAATCGCTCTGACCTTGGGGAAAAAAATGCCGTAAACACCGCGCATTGACGCTTGTATCTTTCTGGTCGAAGCAGAGAGCTCGCGCGAACGGCTTCCCATACACGACACCGGCCAACTGGCATAAGTGATACTGCTACTGAAATTGAACTATTATTAACCGTAATCAAAATACGGCACATACGTACCAGTCTATATTCGTCCGTCGCGACGGGGCTGACGAGGCAGCGGTGCCGACGGCTGGGCGTTCGTCTGTTGTGGCTATCGCGGAATGGTCGCTTTCCCGTCCACCGCGTATCCCACAACTCTTGCCGCTCGTGCACTTAGAAGCATTGAGCGTTCAAGTGGTGTGAGGTTGTTAAATGCAAGCCCGAGCTCCTCGGCGAGAGTTTTGTTCTCCGGATCAGGCGATTCCATGACTAGGGCTGCGGGTGCAGTAGGTTTTACTAGTATTTTTAAAATGGCCGCCGTCTCGATCGACTCCCGCGTGTGGGTGCTATATGGAGTCGACATACTAAGTATCTGTTTCATGGACCGGCTCTATGACGCCATTGTACACGTCGCGGAATGTTCAATTTTAGCGGGAGATTTAAAATTTGGGCTTAAATTGCCTTATTTCTCAGTGAATAAAGCATCATTTGCTTCCGGGAAAGCGCTTGGGGTACTATGAAACACCTAATCTTTCGAATAAAACAAACTTTTGTTTTCTCTTCATGGCTCCTTTAACTGCTTATCCTGCCTAAATTCAAAAAGAATTTTGCTGCCGAATATGAAATATGCAGGCAGTCTTGCTTATTCATTGTCCATTTTGTGAAAGTCCAGTCGCTACATGAAACAGCATCAAACTGAGGGGTGTTTGCGGACTAGTGCGAGGCTCTTGTCATTCTTTTTGTAGTGTGCTGTAATATTAGCGTTACGGGTGGGAAGCAAAGGGTGGGGGCAAGGCATGAGGATGACGGGATGTGCCCCCTTGTGGCCCTTGCAGCAAGACCAGCTCGAGAGGTACATTTCCAAGTGCTTGGTGTACGCCCTGCTGTGGTCATTTGCCGGTGACGGTCGGCTAAAGGTGCGCTCGGAGCTGGGCGACTTCATCCGCAGTGTCGCCACACTTCCCCTGCCAGCCAACATGGGTCTGCCCATCATAGACTATGAGGTGAGAACTTCCTTTCGAGCTTCCAAACAGGAATTGGCTCAAGTTGCGGCTGGCTCTTGAGCGAGAGAGTGCCCAATGCAGGTGTCCCTGTCAACGGGCGAGTGGGTGCCATGGCAGAGCAAGGTGCCCCAGGTGGAGGTGGAGACCCACAAGGTGGCCGCCCCCGATGTGGTGGTGCCCACTGTGGACACGGTGCGCCATGAGGCCCTGCTCTACACTTGGCTGGCCGAGCACCGGCCCCTCGTGCTTTGCGGACCCCCGGGCTCGGGCAAGACCATGACCCTCTTTTCGGCCCTCCGCTCCCTGCCGGACATGGAGGTGCGTGCTGGGACGGCTTCCCCCCGTCTCGATAACAATGATGCCAATTTTATTGCAAACTTTGAACAAATAATGCAGATATTTAGAAAAACGGAGGAACCAGTGGCAACACACCAGCTTACTTTCTGGGGATTTTCCAGTGATGTCACAGAACCTTGTTTGTGCAGTTAGCGGCCGCCGGCTTAAGCCAACACCACGAAATATGACTGGGCGATTGTAGTGGGGCCTCTAGTTTTGTTTGGCCGTAACACTTGAATGATAACATTCAGTTAAGGGGGGACGCGGCTTTCAACTTGGGAAAAATGACCAAAACATAGTTTTTTTGAAAGCCACATATTCGGCTTCTGTTTCCTATTCTGTGCGTCTGCAAAGTTTTGCTGAAAAGCGTCGCAAAGTGGCATAAAAAAATAGTTTTGTCAGGCGCGGTGACAAACTATCAGCGCAAAAGGGTTAAAAAACGGCAATTTTCGGAGCTCTGTATCTCTGGAACAGTGCCACCGGGCATAACCATTTTGATATCGTTAGATCGGCCGAGCGATCGCAAGATGGTGGCCGCCTCAACTGCGTAGTGTGCGGTTTGAGTTTATTTTCACTGCTTTGCTCAGCGGGTCTATTTTGATTCCGTTTCTTGGATTACATTCCTTGATGAACAGTTCAGGTTGTGACGCCTTGGTTTTCCAGATTTGTTTTTTGTGATTTTTTTATTCAAATACAGTGGAATCTCGGTGATACGAATTCGGTTGATACGAATTTCGTTGTGGTACGAATTTTCAAAATTCCCCGGCCAAAATGCATTGTACGCAACGTAAAAAAATTCGGATGATCCGTTCGCATTTATCACCCGGTGCGGGTGATACGAACACGCGAGCCGCGAGCAGATGACTGCGGCGTGGACGGGAGGCGGGAGTGTTTGTGCGGCCGTGTGGCCTTGGTCGCACGCAGGCACAAAATCATTAAGCGTGAACTGCATGGAGCATTTTCTGCTCACGAAAACGCGCCGCGCACGCCACAGGCGCTCTGACGCCACCGCGAATACCACCCGCATGCGGCGCGCGGCGCGGTAAGCCGCGGCAACATGGCGGCGTCAACGGCCGCGAAGTAGGGCGGGTGGCTCGACCGACCGCTTCTGACCGCTCTTTAAAGAACAAAAGAAGTTGCTTATGAAGTAAGGGAGCTGATGAATCCGAAAACGACACTGTAAAGCATCGTCCGCGCGGCTAGGGAAAGCGCCTATCAAATATCCGCCACCGTGGTAAGCCTAAACATCTCCGGCGAAGCCAGCGGGCTGTCCGGAGCGCTTTCAAACTGCCGCTATGAAGAGCGTGCCTCCCCGTTGGCGCAAGTCGACAGGCTCCTCCCACTGCCGCGCGCGTCGCGCGTCATTTTACGAGCGAGGTAAAATCTGACGTGGGGGCGATATCGTCGACGCGGGCATCAAAAGAACGCGCGCGCAAACGCCGACGCGCCCGAATGGCATGCGGTTCAGGCTTGAGTGCGCGCGTCGCGTCGGCGATGAGCGTGCGTTCTTTTGACGCCCGCGCTGACGATTCAGCCCGGCACCCAGGCGCCAGCCTCTGCTTCGGTTACCGCTAACTGCATTGGGAGGAGCCTCACGACTTGCGCCAATAGGGAGACGCGCGCCTCATTGTGATTGCGGCAATTTCGGAGCGCTAGCAGCAGCTGGCTGGGCCACCTCCGCGGTGGATATTTGGCGTAGATGACATTTTATAGTGCTTCTCCCATACTGTCAGCTCCTTTCCCGCATGAGCAATTTAATTTACACATTGAGCTCCGTTTTAACAAAAGGTTAGAAGCGGTTGCTGAAGCTACCCGCACCTCTTCGCGGCAAGAGCCGACGCCATATTGCCGCCGCCTGTCGCGCATGCGCAGCACATTTCCATTTTTTCTCGTTTTCTGATGATACGAATTTTCGGGTGATACGAATATTTTTGCCGCCCCTTGAGATTCGTATGACCGAGATTCCACTGTAGTTGTTCACAGTCGACATGCCTGTTGCACATTAACCTCTAAATAAATGAAAACTAAAAACATTGTGCTGTAAAAAAAAATAAAAACTGTCACGACCTTGTCCATTCATTTGGGAATGCGAAGCACTCCGAACAAGTTTTCTGTCATGTTCTATAAGTCGCTCAAGCTCGGTACAAGTGTAACAAAGAAAATTTAATAAATAAAAAAGTTATCACAATATTACTTTGAAATTTTTATGGTGTTATCACGGAAGGATTTTCAGTTGCTGGGCCAATTTTCATAAAAATCCACAAAGAAATAAAGTTGATTTTGTAAGCCACGTTCCCCCTTGACACACTGATATCGCTCTGTCTTTAGTACTCGCCTAGATTACGTCACTTCTGCCCGTATTACTCCACCACAGCGAGAAATTTAACGTTTTATAATATTTCTTGCATTTTTTGGTTAGTCTTTCGTGGCTGGGATCGAGCCACGGTTTTAAGATATTCTATTAGGTGAGGACACAGCTTGCAAAACAAACGTGTACTCATCGTTTTAATAAAGTCGCCAAACTGACGCCTCTGAGACCGTTGACTGCAGCGTCCTCCAGCGGCAAAGAAAAGAAGCTTCCCGAGTGCCAGCCACTCGGAGGTGTTTGGATCTTTGCGGCTTCTTGTCGGGCCTTCTCGGCAGCTTCCGTTAGCGGTCGTCTGCTCGATGTCTGCTTGCCGCCAGAGTTACTTGATATAGGAGTTGCGAAACTCCCCGTAGGCGCCATGCATCAAAAAGTGGCCCTACGATTGGTCCATTGGCGCCGTCTGTTGTTTACAAAATAAACTATACGTCGTTCGCCGCTCGACAACTTGGACGAAAAATGGTATTTGGGTGCTTATGTAAATTTGTTGTGCTGAAGAAGCCCAATGGGCTCAACCATGGCAATGTTTTATACGCATTCAAACCGAGAGTAGTAAAAAAAAAATGTGCGAAAGAATGCGGCCGTGTGGTCAGCGAGATGCGTTATCACCGGGAGCGCTCAACCATGGCAATGTTTTATACGCATTCAAACCAAGAGTAGTAAAAAAAAAATGCGTGAAAGAATGCGGCCGTGTGGTCAGCGAGATGCGTTATCACCGGGAGCGGTTTTTCGCACTTCATTTCACCCCCAGTGCTCTCTGCGCATGTGCCCGTTGCTATAGCCAGAGCTCTTAGATGTAGGCAGTTTCGAAACTCTGTCTCAAAAGACGGCCCGCACCTGGACCCCCCCTGCTTTAGACCGTGCGTACCGTGGCGCCACTGGGGCCGCCACATGCACTATCCAAAAAACAAACCAATTATTCAAACTGACAATTTAACGTTAAATTTTGTTTTAAAGTGCATAATTCTTCATTTTTGTGCTTTCGTAAGTTATTAATTGATATCTTAACTCCAATTTTTAGGTTGCGATTGTTTCTGTGTCCGCGCATCTGCCTCGAGCTTGTGCAGCCACTCCGGCACAACATAGGTCCGAACTGAAGTACTAAATTTGCAGTTATCGTTTGGCCTACAGCTCATTGTATGCCAAAACCAATCTAGTAGCCGATCAAGCGGCTACCGATCAAGCGATCAAATGGCTTTATAAAGCCATTGAAGCCACTTGTTTATTTATTTGCCGCCAGAAGACCGAAGAGGACGTGCAGCAGACGACAATGCGCAAGCGATGGTTGGCCCCATGGTCGCATTTCTTTTTACTACTTTTGCTTCGTATGTACAGTTGAACCTCGTTATAAGAGACACTATTCACCCACATGGTTGGCTGCCCTATCTTTCCCGTTAAATTGACCTCTTTTATAAGAGACATCGGATGTAGAAGATTGGTTATAAGCAGGGTTCGCACAGGTCCTTGAAAACCTTGAAAACCCTTGAATTTAGAAGTGTCAATTTCAAGGCCTGGAAAGTCCTGGAATTTTTAAAGGGTCCTTGAAAACCCTTGATTTTTCTGGAGAGAACCAATGGCCCTATCTTTTCACAAGAATTTAAAGTGTTTGTCGTGGATTTTAGGTGTTAAAAATGTAAAGAAACATTGTAACAATCAAGTTTCAGTGTATTGCATGAAATTACGAGTTTGGTGGATTGTCATTATTACGAGGCAACATTGGGAACAGCATTCCTCAATAGAATCCATGTCATGATACAATCCAGTGAAGGCCGGCTTCTCTTCTCTATCTTGCATGTTCTATTTAGTCTGTGGACGGCAGCTCATTGCATGTTTGCTGTGCCTCATACGCTCCATCTGCGTTTGCTTTTACGTGCAAATGGTGGACGTGTACATAGTTATTCCTGCCTTGCAGCAACACTTGCTGATTTAATTTCAGCTCATATTCTTGCTGACAAAGCAGAAGATGCAGGCAACATTATGAAGTTTTGAAATCAAACAGCCTCAGCAAAACACCAAGAAAAAAGAAAGACCTCTAAATGCCAGCTGTCAAATAAAAAATAAAACTGGGGGAGCATTCACGAACCCGTTAGCGCCTATCTAAATGTGCACTAATGTGCTTGGGTATTGGGCAATAACGAAATTTCGCACTGTGTTGAAAAAGTTGTAAATAATCGCAGATAAAACATTAGACGGCGGCCTTGAAAATGTGTTTTCTGGTCCTTGAAAACCCTTGAATTTTTGCTTTTGAAGCTCGTACGAACCCTGTATAAGGGACAAGTCATCCTTGAAGAACTTTAATCAATAATCTCGCTTCTAACAGACATTTTAACTTCGGATGCAGTGCCACCAGTCACTAATTGCAGTTGCTTGCATTGTGAAAACACAGGTGGACGACAGACGCCTGCAGTCGCTATTTATTATAACTTCAGCAAATGCACAGGTGTTCAGTCAGCTATGAAATGACGATGAGAAGCCCTGCCAATGGAAATGCAACTTACAGAAGTGGTTGAAGCTTACTGCCATCCATTGGATGGAGCGCAATCGCACATGCAGGCTCTCCCACTCGCGTAGCTCCCAATCGAGAAGCATCGCAGATGTTGAATCCTGCAAGCTTAATGAATAGCCTGAGCACGCAGTGGAAGAAGCTGTGCGCTCTGGCTATTCATCAGGCTTGTGAACTCAACATCTACGATTCATCTTCCACAAACAAGGAAAGGAAAAAAAGCTTGTAGAATCTGTTGTAAAAAACAGTTAAGTACAGTCATGAAGCAAAGAATCAGAACTGTTTCATTAATTCGGGGACCAAACATAAATTAGAATGAATCTTTTGTTGCAACATGCTGTAGCGTTCTTTTGAGCTTGTTTTAGTCATACGGTGCCCACATTGAACTAGGGTCTGATCAGTTTGTGAAAACAGAGTTCCCTGCTTATAAGAGACAGAAACTGCTCCCCGGTACGTGTTTCTTATAAAGGGGTTCAACTGTATATAAAACACTTGCATAGTTGAGCACATTGGGCTCCTTTGGCATAACAAATTTACGTAAGCACTCAAATACCCTTTTTCGCCCAGGTCGTCGAGCGGCAAAGCAAGTTGTATATAGTTTTTTTTTTGTCACCAAAAGATGGCGCCACTGTAAAACGAGATCCAGAGCAGTGGACCAATCGTAGGGCCACTTTATGATGCATGGGGCCTATGGGGAGCTTTGCAACTCCTATATCAAGTAACTCTGGCTATAGCAACGGAGGCGCGTTGTCTGCTTCCTGGTCACCGCTGCTGCCGCATACCACGGCGCCAAAGTCAAACGGGAGGGCGCGGCACGCCACTCGTAAAATGCGCTGTCGGCTGCGAGAAGTGTCGCTGCCGCATATCTGACCGCAATTAAATAACTTCGAACGTGCAGCGCCAGGCACTTGGCTCATTTTGCTCAGCTTAGTGACCAGCAGCTGACCTGACCATTCGTGTTGAATTTCGATATGCGCAGGCTAATCCGCGTTAGCGTGGGCACTCATCATGATGGTCGCTTGATACCATGACCCCATTGGTACGATTGACGCCCTTGTGTCGCTCGCCTCAGAAACCGACTCCACTAGGCAAGCGCGATATATTGTTTATGGAAAGGATGTACTGTGACGTATTCTGATATGTGCTTCCTGCTTTGTCGGAAACGATGCTAGTCTCGTGTTGCTTTTTTTTTTTTGTGTGTGTGTGTGTGTTTGTGTATTGTTGCCCCTCCTGCCTGAAGCTAAATAGTGGCCTGCTGTAAAAATAAATTAATAAATAATTAAATAAATAAAACCCGAATGAAAATGGCAAATGTTCTTTAATTTTTTTTTCTTTCCTTCGGCCGGGAAAAATGCTACCGGGAGGCGAAATAGTTTCTAAAAAACAGTAGTGTTGCGCCAAAATTTGACAGGTAAAAGTGCAAAGAGCAAAGCACGGTCCGTATTTATTGCATGTGACAAATAAAAAGCGAAATAGTTTCTAAAAAAACAGTAGTGTTGCGCCAAAATTTGACAGGTAAAAGTGCAAAGAGCAAAGCACGGTCCGTATTTATTGCATGTGACAAATAAAAAAAAAATTTGCCAAGATACGCTTCATCACACGGCTGTTTTTCGGTGCCTCCATGAACACCACCAAGAAGCACGTGGCGAATTCTGCGAATTTTAAAGTTTCCCTATCCCTTACATCGAAGAGCTCTGGTTGCTGCGGCTTGGCTGGTTTCGTCGACTGGTGGGGAAGATGGTAATTTGATGAAAAGTGTGCAAAAGCCTTTGCGCTCGCCCCAGTGTTATGGGCAGTGTTTTGAGTCGGTAACAATCAAAAGAAGTTATAAAACACCAAACCAAAGGGAATATTGTGCCGCGGTTGCCGTTAAGCACTCACACAAGTGCTTGCGCAACAAAAAAATGGGGTGCAAATGCCTTCTTGAGTACGTACTGTCACGACTGGCAAAAAAACACAGGGTTCGCACAGGCCCTTGAAATCCTTGAATATCCTTGAATTTGATAACATTAATTCAAGGGCCCTTGAAACTCCTTAAATATAAATGAGCTCCTTGTAATCCTTGAAAATTTAGTGGACTTTGTTTCAATAAAGCAAATGAACGATGTATTTCCGTAAGTCGCACTGACTTCAAAAACGCGTTTACTGAGGAATGACCGCGAAAACAAGTAGCTTTGGCAGAAGAGCAATAGCAGCAAGTTTCGGTTTCGAAACCGGCAGCGCCTGCGTCGTCTGGCAACAAATGCGAGCCAGAAATCCAATCCAATCCAACGTAAGTTATATCAACGGTCGGTCGGTACTCAGTCCGTGCGTCGGTCTCGCGCGTCATTTCTCAGCGAAAGTTCGCATTTGTGCTGTGTGCAATGCCTCCAACTTTACTTTGACAAGATGCCAGGCGGAAAGTGCAAGTTTCAGTCTGCGTGGCTGGAGCACAGCGAATATCATCACTGGGTGAGGCCAGAGACAAGCGACCCTTATCGAGCGAAGTGCGCAGTATGTCAGAGGTCGGTCGACATTGCAACAATGGGGGAGTCGGCGTTGAAGATCCATCAGAAAAGCACCGATCCAAAGTTGCGGCAGGTGAGGGCTGCTCTTCCGTCACGAGTTTTTTGCAAGCGGCAAACGTCACAGAAACGACTTCTCAGCGGGAAAACACGGAAACATCCTCTCGAGCTGTGACCCTTGACGAAGACTGCAGAAGGCATGACTCCGTGATTGAAGCCGAAATTTTGTGGACGATGAAAGTTGTCTTCACACTACTCATACAGCTCCAGTGGATCAGTTTCCGAGCTGTTCCGAAAGATGTTTCCGGATAGCGATATCGCGAGAAGCTTCACTCGTTCGGAAAAAAAAATGCGCGTACGTCGCGTGCCATGGTCTGCGCCCATTTCTCGCTTAAGTCTTGGACATGATCGAGAAATCTGACCATTTTGTTGTCCTTTTTGATGAAACGTTGAACGAATACCTGCAAAAGAAACAACTTGATGTTCACGTGAGACTGTGGAACAATTCTGAAGTGACAACAAGGTATGTGACATCAGCATTCATGGGCCACAGCACAGCGGACGACCTCATGAAGAATTTGACGGAAGCGCTGGCGTCCTTTCCGATGAGCAAAATTGTGCAGCTTTCCATGGATGGCCCCAATGTCAACTGGAGTCTTTTCCACAAGTTCCAGCAGCACATGAAAAATGACTTTCAAGTTCAGTGTTTGGATATTGAATCGTGTGGACTTCACACAGTGCATAATGCCTACAAAACTGGAATGCATGCAACGGGCTGGCTGGTTCGTAAAGTGCTCTGTAATGACAGAAGCCACTAGCATCAAGAAGCTGCTGCAAATTGATGTTGAAGATGCTGCCGTTTACACAGAACTTGAAAAGGTGGATGTTGGACGTGCAGCTGAGAATATTTTGAAAAGCAGTAAAGCGAGCGCCAAGTGTATTCTTGAGTTCAGGTACGAGTGCCGGAAGTTCCTCGTGAACATGATCCTGAAAGTCATGGAGAGAAGTCCTCTGAGGTACCCTGTCATTCGGGGGTTGTCATGTTTCGACCCCACAGATGTCCAAGACAGACACGTGCCCTGGGAAGCTAAAAATTGTGCTTAACTACCTAATCGACAACAAGCTTCTCTCTGAGCACAAACGAGACATTGTGCGCACACAGTACATTAAGTTTTGCCTAGAAAAACGGCATGAACTACAAAACTATGAAAAAGATCATGAACGTCTTGACAGTCTTTTTGTGCGGCTGCTGAAGCACGATGCTTCTTTCTCGCAGTTATGGGCTGTGCTGAAACTTCTCCTCCTGAGCCATGGGCAGGCCTCAGTGGAAAGAGGCTTCAGCGTCAACAAGCAGGTTGTGGTCGAGAATTTGGCAGAGCTGTCATATATTTCTCAACGAGTTATCTGCGAAACTGTGAAAATCCATGGCGGCCTGCTGAACGTTCCAATTTCAAAAGAGTTGAAGGCGTCAGCGCGCCAAGCCCGGCATAGGTATGCTGCATACCTAGACGAGCAGAAGAAACAAGCACTGTCACGGCAGGCAACTTCAAAGAGAAAAGAGCTCGAGCAAGAGCTCGATAAGATGCAAGAAAGGAAGTCAAAGCTTTAAAAAAAACTCTCAAGTGCCTGCTGGAATCCGCGGACCGTTTTTCGGAAGAAGCTGAAGCGAAAAACGACCTCACCTACTTAGTCAAGGCAAACAGCTTCCATTGAACTGCTAAAGAAAAGGAGCTGGAGATAGCTTCTGTGGAAAAAGAAATCCATGCGAAAACTGCGCTGCTTTCATAAGTCTTGTAAGCAAATAAAATTTTGCTAACACTCCTTGAATTTTGCCCATTTTCATCCTTGAAATCCTTGAAAAGTCCTTGAATTTTCAAATATTCTGTACGAACCCTGAATGGCATTATTTTGACGTTCCCTGCAATCCTAAACGAATCAATGCATGCCCTGCAGCCATCCCTAGCGGAAAATGATGCTACTTTGCAGTCAGTATTTCTCTGAGAGTGCGGTTGCGCGAAAGGGTACTTTTTGGAGCTTGAAGGGGAAGTACTACTGAATGTCAGAGTTGCGCGCTCGCAAATGATGCAGTGGCGTCGATTTTATCGTTGGCTATGGCACCCCAGCAACTCTGTATCAGCAGCGGCAAAAAGGAAGCATCTGTTAGCAGTACAGCACCACGAAATACAAGGAAGGTAGCTGAGTTGCTGGAGTGGATTAAAGTAGTGGTGAGTACGACGATGTTTCTTCGTCGTCATTTGACGCTGCACAACTCGGGTAAGTTCATGCATGAAGCAGCGGAGACGAAGCGGTGTTGTCAGTCACTGCCCGTGTCCATTGTCAGAGGAGCTGTGCGCGCGTCTAAATGAACTTAGGACGCCCGAACTCTCGTAGCTGTTTTAACAATCCAATAAATTATGCGTTAAGATCGCGCTGTGTGAGCTCACACGAATGTTTTACACGCATGCTGCTGGTGCCTGCGAGGCACCTTGGTCCGGACAGTCGTTGGTCAAGCCACATTGAAGCCTAGGACGCTGCGAAGCTTAGTTAGTTCTGCCACCAGATGTACTTTCAATCAAAGGTCTACGCGCGGCGCCACCAACTTGATTTGACAGATTGTCGGGCTGCTGTGTCCACACCTAAAGGTGTATCTTACACAGTGGATGGAGCTGAGTGAGTCACCAAGGGCTAGTTTCATTGTATTTTGTCTTCGTGGCCCCTTTAATGGCTGCCTTGCTGTGGTATTTCCCATAGTGAGTGTGCACTGAATACTTGTGCCCCGAGCCTCTGCTAACTGCCCTCCTTTCCCCTGGACGTGGGGACAGGTGGTGGGCCTGAACTTCTCCAGTGCCACGACCCCCGAGCTCCTGTTGAAGACCTTTGACCACTACTGCGAGTACCGGCGCACCCCCAATGGGGTGGTGCTCTCCCCGATCCAGTTGGGCAAGTGGCTTGTGCTTTTCTGCGACGAGATCAACCTGCCCGACATGGACAAATACGGTGCGTGCCTGCTGTTGTACTCAAGGGGATGAGGACAAAGCTGTGTGCTGGTCTACCGCATTGTGCGGAGCTAAACTAGGAATTGTAGTGTGCGCTGGGGCTTTGTGCGAAATGTTCGAGCTGAAATTAGTTTGTGTACAAGTTGACGACCAAATCTTCTGGCAGCAGTAGCACAGGACGTGCCTCGTCTCTGTCGCAGGAACGCAGCGAGTGATCTCCTTCCTGCGACAGCTCGTTGAGCATGGAGGCTTCTATCGGACCACGGACCACACCTGGGTCCGGCTGGAGCGCATCCAATTCGTGGGCGCCTGCAACCCACCCACCGACCCTGGCCGCAAGCCGCTGTCACACAGGCAGGTGGCTCACTGTGCGCTGGTGGGAGGGAGAGGCTGCATTCTAATGCACCATGAAGGGAGTGGGGGTTCATTGTTGATGCATCTGAATATTGCCAGTCTCGACGATAATGGGGAGAGAGGGGAACTAGTTCTGTATAGAAATATTTGAGAGGCCGTGTGGGAATCAAGTTGGAAAATACTATATGTACTCGAAGCCAAGTTTTATTCTAAGCCTGGATTGTAAGCCAACGAAGAAATGATGCATGAACCTTTGGAAGTCGCAAACGGCATTTATTTGCCAGCATGCGGTGAAAGCCACAATACTTTCCTGTGCACTGCATGGACACCGATGCCATCACTCATCGCCGTTCACTCTATTTTTGCTCACTTCTTTGTTGCTGCCCTTCTCTCACTGTGTGTTGTCTAAGGTTCAGTCAGGCACATGTGTTATGATCCATGCAGCTCGCTGCCTGACTGTGTTTTCATGAAGTTGACAACTTCTGTTTCTTCATTGTGATGACAACATCTCTGTGGTTTTGTAGATGTTATTCCGGGAGCAGCATATTTAACCCTTTGAGGGTCGAGTTTTTTCGCCAAATGCGACCCCCCAGGGTCGATTTTTTTATTTCTGATTTAAATTTTTCGGATGAATCTATTTCGAGAAAAAATTATCGCAGTTTTTTTAGGGTGACCATAAAGTGACAAAAAAATCGTTTGTGTTGTTACATACATGTGGTTTATTCGTGAGTAACAGAAGAAAAATTCGAAATAAAAACGAGAGAGTAACAAGCCGGCACCTTTTGAGTGAATCGAAATCAGATATCAGTTTCGCGGGCGCAAAAAGTGGGAAGCGCCCGAAGGACGATGCCAAAACCAGCCGCTGCGCGCACGGGGCCGGATGCGAGAGCGATAGGCGGCGCACCGCCCATAAAATACAAAAAAGGAGAAAAGAGCCTCATCAGTTTCGCAGGCGACCTTTGTCTGTGGCAGGCGCAAGAAGCGAGAGGCGCCCAGGCTCCCGGTGGGCGATACCCAGCGCGCCCCTTCGTTAGTGGGTGCACAAGCGATAGCTGGCGCGCTGCTGAAGCAAATCATAAAAAAATAAAGAGCCATCGGCGCAAGAAAAAAATTTGACGTAGTTCTGCAGTGTGGCAGCACATGCCAAGCAAGAGAAATGTGCAAAAAAGGCGCGCTTTTTAAAGATACAAGCAATGCCGTACATGTACGTCATTGACCATTTTGAAACTGTTTGCTGATGCCGTACATGTACGGCCAAGACCCTCAAGGGTTAAAGGGTAACTAAAGGGTGGAAACAAGCTGGCCTGTATCTATGGATCACAGTGCCGAGGATCTAAATACACCATTCTCGCAACTAGCAGTTATTTAACACTTTTGTGAGCAGGGAAAAATTTGTTTTTGGGCCTTCCTGGAAATATTTTTGTCTTGCCACACACAATGAGTGATGCTGAAGTGTAAGATGCGAAATGATAGAGAAAGAATAGGGCTTTCTAACAGTAATAATTTTAAACAGATTTGTAGCAAATATTATAAGAAAATTAACAAAACAAAAAAAAGTAACAAAGAAAAACAAAATTATGAAAACATCAATGCCACTTTGCACAGAGTACACAAAATTTTTTTGAAGTACAGTGTAGACCATTTATAACGTATCCGCTTATAGTGCGGGACCGGATATAACGCGTGTTTTTGCGACCACCGGTTTGCCTCCCATAGAACTCAATGCATAAGCATACCGCTTAAGATGCGGTTGGCCGAAGCACAATACCGTTTATAGTGCGGTTTTTCGGCGGGTCTGCTGATCGACCGGCGCAGCTGAGACATCGTTTTAGGGTAGCAAAAGAAAAAAGAAAGGATAAAATCGGCCATCTGACTCAGCGTGCACCCCCTTGCCCTCCTCTAACGTAGACACCCAAAGAAAAAAAAAAAATAGGCACCCTTTAGTTCGTGCGTACCTGATAACCACAACTATCCTTGCTTGATGCACCTCGGAAGATAGCGACAGACTCCCCATCTGCGCGCGGAAAGTTTATGTTATTAATCGTGAACCGCATGGCCCGTTTTCGCCAACGAATCGTGCACATCGGCGGGGCTCTTCGATTTACAGTCTCGGACTCACCGCGGATAGTCCGCGGGTAGTCCCAAGGATTCCCCGAAGCCATAGGGATACATGGGAAAATCGAATGCCGGACTGCTTCTCGAGCAGTCCGCGGTGAGTTCGAGACTGTAAATCAAAGAGCCCCGGCGTTGCGCGTGATTTTTTTTTTTTTTTTTTTTTTCGGGCTCGTGTCGACGATTTTGCGCTCGCGGTGGCTTCTTCGCGTGGTAGTGGGAGGAGCCTGGCGACTTGCACCAATGGGGAGATGCGTACCTAATGGCGGGAGATTCGAAACGCTCCGAGCCGGCTAGCCGCGCCAGAGATGTTTAGGCTTACCACCGCGGTATTTTTTGATGTGCGCTTTCACAAGCAGCGTGGATGGCAGTTTATATTCCACTTTTCGCCCACATTATTAGCTTTTTTCTTGCATGAGCATCGTCGCTTGCGCACCGTGCGGCATTTCAGCGAGCGGTTAGAAGCGGTCGCTGGAACTGCCTGCACCACTTCACGGCCAGTGCCGACGCCATGTTGCCGCCTCTTACCGCGCCGCCCACACCACGCCGCCCACACCACGCCAGTTGTATCCACGCTGGCGTGCACTGCACGTTTTCCGATACCAAATCTACCACGCGGTTCACGCTTCAGAACGTTGTTGCAGATAAGCCACCGCTCTTTCCCTTTCCGAACATTCGAGCCGCGCGAAGCCGAAGATTTCCACCACCAGTACGTTGCGCTGATAAGCAGCCGCCTTCAGCATCGTGAACACAAGGTGGGGTAAAAAAAAATCCCGCGGGTGTTCTTATCACGTCTTGCGGCATCTGTTCATAGACGCTAAAAACGCAGCCATGGTCTTTCAAAACACAAACACAAGGGAAGTTAATGCCGCGTTTGCCGTTTGTGAGACTGCGCTTTTGCCCTGCAGCAGCGGCTGATGTTAAAAATAATACGGAATATAGACCGTGCCTTCGTTTTTAAGTGCTGTGCGTTTCAGTGATGATAAATATACGTTGACTTGAGAGCTAGGTGGCGATGTGGTTGAATTCGCGAGTGTTTTGGTTATAGTGCGGTACCGCTTATAGTTCGGATTTTTGCGGCTCCCACGGCATACGTTATAAGCGGTCTACACTGTATACAATTTGAACATAAAAGAATTGTGAAGTAATACTGCAAAAATGAGCTCTGTAAGTACAAAAGATATTTACATACATACAATTAGTGTAGACCGCTTATAACGAATGTCGCAGGAGCCGCAAAAATCTGCACTATAAGCTGTACTGCACTATAACCAAAACATGTGTGAATTCAACCACATAGCCACCTACCTCTCAAGTCATCCTATATTTATCACACTCAAATTCACAGCACTTAAAAAAAAGCTTTATTGCGTTTTTTTTTTCTTGTTTTTTCACGTCAGCCACTGCTGCAGGATCTTACACATTGCAAGCGCGGTCCTACAAACGGCAAGCACAGCTTTAACTTCCGTTGTGTTTGTGTTTTGAAAGACCATGGCTGCATTTTTAGGGTCGATGAACAGATGCCGCAGGACGTGATAAGAACGCCGGGATTTTCTTTTACCTCACCTAGTGTTCACGATGCCGAAGGCGGCTGCTTATCAGCGCAATGTACTGGTGGTGTAAATCTTCGGCTTCGCGCCGCTCGCTTGTTCGGAAGGGAAAGAGCGGTTACTTATCTGAGCAATCAATGATCTAAAGCGTGAACCGCATGGAGCGATTTCCTCCCATGAAAACGTGCAGTGCACGCCGCATGCGCGGCAATGGCGGCTCGGATACAACTGGTGTGGTGTTTGCGGCGCAGTAAGAGGCGGCAACATGCCGTCTGTACTGGCGGCGAAGTGCCGGCAGCTCCAGCGACCGCTTCTAACAACTCGCTGAAATGCCGCATGAGGCGCAAGCGAAGATGCTCATGCAAGAAAAGAGCTGATAATCTGTGTGAAAAGTGGAATATAAACTGCCATCCGCATAGCTTGTGAAAACGCCCATCAAAAAATACCGTGGTCATAAGCCTAAACATCTCTGGCGCTGTCTGGCGCACCAGCCGGCTGCTCTGAGCGCTTCGAATCTCCCACCATGTGCACATCTCCCCATTGGTGCAAGTTGTCAGGCTCCTCCCATTGCCACGCGAAGAAGCCATCGCGAGCACGGAATCATCGACATGAGCATGAAAAAAACCTACGCGAAACGCCAACGTGCACGAAGGGTGTGTGAAAACGGGCCATGCAGTCCATGCTTAATAGAAACAACTTGCCACGCACGGACGCAGAGAGGGGGGGGGGTGTCGCTATCTTCCTAGGTGCGTCAACCAAGGACAGTTGTGGTTATCACGTACGCACGAACTAAAGGGTGCCTATTTTCAAAGTTATAGGAGAGCAAGGGGTGCGCACTGCATCAGATGGCCGATTTCATCCTTTCTTTTTTTCTTCTGCTACCCTAAAACGATGCCCCAACTGCGCCAGGGGATCAGCAGACCCGCCAAAAAACCGCACTATAAACGGTATTGTGGTTTGGCCAACCACATTTTAAGCGGTATGGTTATGCATTAAGTTCTATGGGAGCCAAACTAGTGGTCACAAAAACCCACGTTATATCCGCAGGGGTGAGACAGTTGCGCATATTGCGCAGATTTGATACAAATTTGTTTTCCTGCGCCAGGCTGCTCCAAAAGCTTGAAAATTGGTAAAATTGCGCCAAAGTGCTCCAAAACAGTCTGAGAGCCAACAATTTTAACGCTCCCATCAGTTTCAGTGAGGAAAAATGCTTCCTGACCGCATAATTTTCCAGCACCCCCAAGGTGATGCTGTTTGTAAAAATTAATTGATTTGTCATTCAATAAAAAAAACCCGCATAAAATGGTCCCCGAAATAGTTTTTTCGGAAGTCACAATGTCGGGTTGCACATGTTATATTCTGTACGTTTTTAAGGCTTTCCCATCGAAAATCAGTGCAAAGTCCTGAATAAAAATACTAATGTTTACTGAGGCGACAAAACTTGTGCAAGTTAATAACGAAATGGCAATTTTTTTTAGCGCCGTATCTCCGGAGCGGCGTTACGTACGTATGCGGGGCGTTGCCATCTTGGTATGGTGAAGATTGGAAAACATGGCCAGCGGGCGAAGCAGTTGCTCGTAGTTCAGGCTAGTTCATTGTAGTTAAGGCAGACCGCTCTTCGCAGATTTTTACCGTGCTTTTGGTTATGGGGGTGGCTAGGTTTACATTTAGTTGTTTGATCTGTTACGGGAAGTTGCGCCACTCGAAAGGTGGAGTTAATAAAAAACAACGCGGTGACCGCGAATTTGCCGCGTTTCGTGTGAGGCGCGGTGCGCGCTTGAAGTGAAATTTCGGACTCATTGCGTTGTTATAAAATGCAAAGTTATTGCGGCCTTTGACAGCGAGCTTGCGAGCTGCGGGAATGAGACGGTCAACACTTCAAAAGGGGCGGCGCAGGCTACATCGCCGCAAAATGTGCAAGCAGTGTCCGATAGCGGGACAGGCTATTGTTGCACGCTAGTAATAATGGTTCATCTATCTGAAGTGAAATTTTTGGCATTAAAAGCATTAAGGGGGGATGTGGCTTTCAAAATCAACTTTTTTATTTCTTTGTGGATTTTGATGAAAATTGGCACAGCAACTGGAAATGCTTCTGTTATAACACCATAAAAATTTCAAGGTAATATTTTGATAACTTTTTCATGTATTAAATTTTCTTTCTGTTCCGCTTGTACCGAGCTTGAGCGGCTTATAAAACATGGTAGAAAACTTGTTCGGAGTGCTTTGCATTCCCAAATGAACGGACGAGGTCGTGACAGTTTTAGAATTTTTTTTTTACAACACAATGTTTTTTAGTTTTCATTTTTTTAGAGGTCAATGAGCAACATTCATGTCGACTGCGAACGACTATTTGAGTTAAAAAATCACAAAAAATAAATCTGGAAAACCAAGAGTGTCACGACCTGAACTGTTCATCGAGGAATGTAATGCAAGAAACGGAATCAAAATAGACCCAGCGGTCACAAAGAAATCCCTGGAACAAGCGTCACAGGTGGCAAAAAAAACTGTTTTGAGAAAACGGCTTCCGAAGTTGCAACATAGGTTTCACTTATCAAAAGTTGTCACGGTTGTAGCCTTTCATGTCCTTTTGAACATGGGGCTTCTGGAAGGCCTTGCTTGAAATTGGAGTGCTTTTTACAGCCTTTCTGTTTCCACAAAACATCATTTTCAGCTCCTCTGTGAACAGTACATAGCCCAGTTAGCAGACCAAACGGAGGGGGAGATGGCTTTCAATGGGCTTTCAATGCAAAGTAGGTTAGCTGGTTGGCAGTATCGCACTGGACAACTTCCCTTTGCAGTGTTGTCCCCATGGCAACAAGTGAAGCGTTTTTTTTTACTTAATTTTGAAAATTTCTGGCTTCTTTTATGTTTTATTACTTTGCCTGGTGCAGCAATTCAGTACTCATACGTGCAGGTGTTCATTGCCAAAAGTTTGCATACCATAAGGGTGCAAATGAGCTACTTTGAAGCTTGGTATAATACTGTGCATAACTCCAACTTTGATGGAAGGGTTTTTTTTTTCACTACTTTTGACGGCATCCAACATTTCTCGCAGCACAGTCAGTATGCCCTAAGCCATGATTATATGCATTGGTGTCAATCATTTCCCTACAAAAATCACTGTTAAATACTGCGACAGTAAGGTAAATTTTTAACGCAGAGAACATATTTTTATTCCTATATTCCTAAATCAAACCTGTTTGCATGATTATTAGAAGCGCACGGGAAACGTTGCGCAAGAAAGGCGATATGGCTCGCGCGCATCGCAGCGCACGCTTACCGCGACATATCGTACTTTGATTATCCCTGATATGGCTTGTCAGGTCGCTTTTAAGATTAAATCTAACGTCGCAGGCATTAATTACTACTGCCGTTCAATTGTAACCGGTTGCGCAGACATGTGATGCTGCAATGCGCGTCGGCTATGCCGTGCGCGCCGCAGCGTTTGACGCGTCTACCGTTTCTTTCCCAAGGCTAGCGAGCCCACAATCAAATCACAGCAATAACTAAGCGTGTAAACATCGAAAATCCGACTAAAAGTTCACTTCACGAACCGCTATCGCAAGCGCGCACACCGCGTCACCCTCCGGGGTCTGGCGACGGTAGGGTCACGCGCCCCACGAAGCGTTCGATGACCTCCGCCTTTCGAGCCACACAACTTCCCGTAATCTGGCTCGTGATCTCAGGCATTCCTATCGTGATAACGTCCGTGCTAAATACCACCGATTGAATAGAAAATTGGCCGAGCGAAGCACCGAAAATGAACTCAAACCGCAACCGCACGACCGCACGGTACGCAGTTCTGGCGGCCGCCATCTTGCAATGCGCCGAGACACCCATTCAGGAGGGCCGTCTTGGCGCGGCCCGACCGGAGGACGAATAGCGCTTCAACATCTATTTCTAGCTTCGTTTGTGCGTCATTTCTTTTCTGCCGTTTGTGCGTTTGTGAATGAACGAAGATAAGAGACGAGGGGAACCGGAAAGATGAACGCTCGGCCGATCTAACGATATCAAAATGGCCGCGCCCGATGGCACAGTTGCGGAGATACAGCGCTCCGAAAATCGCCGTTTTTTCGCCCTTTTGCGCTGATAGTTTGTCACCGCGCCTGGCAAAACTATTTTTTTATGCCACTTTGCGACGCTTTTCAGCGGAAAAACTTCGCAGACATACAGATTAGGAAACATAGAAGCCGAATATGTGGATTTTAAAAAAACTATGTTTTGGTCATTTTTCTGAAGTTGAAAGCCGCGTCCCCCCTTAAAGGGAGATGGCTAAACATATCAACGTTACTCAAATTGCGATCGATCGTAGTGAACGTGCACCTTAGTGTTTGAAATGGGAAAGCTGGTGGGGTGCGACGACTGTCACCTCGCTTTGCGCAACTTTTGCCGCAGCTCTACACTTGTGCTTAAAGCCGAGTCTGGGATTACAAAAATAATAATTTCGGCATTCCCATGATAATAAAAATGCCTTACGATTGCTTAGTTTTTCAATTATGTATTTTCAACGGAGCTCCATGCTATCTATACGTAGAGCCTAAGAATTTAAAAATGGTTTGTAAAAAGGTAGTGCATTTGGTACCTCATGAAACTCGGTAGAAAAACTTTATTAAAAGGCTGTTTCAGTGTTATAATATACGTTCAAAACCGATTAAAAAGTGATCTCCCCCCTCCCTCGAGTTGCCAAAAATTTGATTTTTTGGGCACCTAAGGTGACATAATAAATGTCTTCAACTGCTCCAAACTAAGGTTCTTCTGCTCCGAAATCGAGATTTCGCTGCTCCAAAAACTGCTCCCAAACTTGATTCAGCTGTCTCACCCCTGTATCCGGTCCCACACTATAAGTGGTTATGTTATAAATGGTCTACACTGTATATAAACACTAGTGCCTACCGGTTTTTTTTGGGTAGTCCAGGAAATATTTTTTTTGTTGCACTGAAAATGATGGATTCTAAAGCGTAGGTTATGATATGATAGAAGAAGAATAGGGCTTTCCAACAGTAGAAATTTCAAACAGACACACAAAAAATTTTATGAAAAAAAAAGTGAAAAAAAGTAACAAACAGAAAAAAAAATTGATGACCTCAATACTGCTTCGCACGCGGTAGATATAAAAACAATTTGAAATATACACTTTGACCATAAAATGCTTATAGAATAATACTGCAGATATGAGTGTTGTAAGTACAAAGGTTATTTACATACAGAAATATCAACAAACAGCCGCGCGCTGCTCCCGAGCGCTACGCCAAGGTCAACAACAGGCCATCGTCGTGGAGAAAACTGCTCTCTGTGCAGCCGGCGCCAAACGGTCTGTCTCGCCCCAACGTCATTGACACCATGCTGCAGATAAGAGCTGTGGCCTTCAGAACAGGGCCGGATCTGTTTACAACAGCGCGCGCCGGCGATAGAGCGACCGTAGAAGGAAGCGAAAGTTAAGGGCACACACCTGGTGATGGTCCGGGGCGACTTGACGGACTTTCGCTGACTGCAGGAAAGTCTGATGAATTAGTCTTCTTCTGTGTCTGTGCTGCTACCATCATGCACAGATTCAAGCTCAGTTACATCGGAATCCGCCTAAATTCGCCGTTCGCGTGAAGCATCAGGGAGCGGCGGTGGCGACGCCATAGCGGAAACCACCTGAGCTCGTCTCCCCGCCGGCGAAGGACATAAATCCCCCAGGTGGCGGAAAAATGAAACTCGAAAGTGAAACCACGGCCTCCGCGATCGGCTGCCGGCGGCGCGCCGTTGCTCCGGCCGTCCCATTCGGCGCGTCCCCCAGCAAAAATATGTAATTTGGCTAACTCCGCAACGCGCCGCGAGGTGGCGGTGTTAGCCGATGGTTCGGCAGCTTGCACCGACTCCCCTGGCCGGCTTTGTGGGGCCTGAGTTGTGCGTGTTTTCACGGCCGGAATTCGCGTAACTGTGTTGCAGCTTTATTTTTGTTGAGCTGACAAACCGAACTACTGGGTCATGAATTAAGTCCGCTTGTGTCAGAAGCTTCGAGGAACAGCACTGAAAAGTTGATCGCGCTGTGATTGCTTCGCTTGATCGGTGCAGGACATTTCCGTGCGGCATTCAGGTGCGCGGATATTTGGGTGTGCAAACTTCTCGGCTACAGAATTATCGGGTGCTTGCTTGCTGGAACAGCGGTTATATTTTTATTTCCGTATAGGGTGAGCTATGGACAACAATCGAGCGCAGTGGTTGCATTTTTATATTGGCGCCGTGTTTGATTTTGCCAGTTATTTTTAGAAGTTGAGCATTTGTATATTTTTGCTTGATACCTCGTCCAAGGAACACCTGTTATGCAGCCTATTGATTATATTCTTACACACATGCATTTTTTTTAATTTACAAGATTTCAATTTATATTCGTTTTTTGCGGCGTGCAACTCAGCTAACAATTAGCCGCCGTTTACGATGCTGTTATTCCTTTATGCAGTTTTCTCTAAACGAAAGATACACTGTCACTAAAGAAAGCAGCATTACAAGCATTCGGCTGCCCCCCAATACGCAGAAAATCTTACGAGGAGTTTTATGCAGGTTGTGCGCTGTCACACTAAAATGATTTTGCAAACACTGTTGTCGCCACTTTTTTTTTTTTTTCATACGGACAAGTGTCGCATATTTTCGTGTGGAAGAACGGGCCTCTGAAAACAGCTGCAGGTGTACATGTCCAAAGCAAACATGAAACCTGTCATCATTGCTTTGCACATGGATGGGCTTCGTTATCAGTAATTGAAAATTTAAATGTCTTTAGTCTTGGGTCCAAAATAGGGAAAATTGGGCTTGCCTCTGGTCACCGAAATACGTTCAAGAATACAATGAAATCGGGGTGTATCTGACTTCAAGTTGTTTTATTTGTTGCGACTGAAATTGAAACTGTAAATTGCTTAACGCACATGTGTAGAACAGATTGCCATATCTTTGAGGCTACCGCTCAACGTAATACTGTTTAAACGTGTTAATCCTAAAAATATGGCGGGTGCTTCCACCCAACAGCATTAATTCGAAGGCCAGATAACAGCGCAGCCATCCGTCGTGCGTATGACGCGATCGCGCCCCGCGCTCTACTGAACTGCATTGACCATGCAGATTATATAAAGTACGTAAGCCTGGATAAGAAATACCTGAAAAATAATCACCTTTTAGCGAACCGAACGTAATTTAAGCACCAGAAATTTTCCATTGGTAGTAGGCAATATTGTCCGTGTGTCGAAGGCGTCATGCGGCACATGTTAAAGAAGTCGCACAACTGCGATCGTAGGTAAAATAAATTCATTATTATCAGGTTCTATGAGTCGCTTTGCATCCATAACATCAGCTATGCTTTCTTTTTATTGCGATACGAAGCGCGAAAGTTGACGAAACGCCATTTCGAGAAGCGTTGCAGCATACCCGGCTTTCGTTTCAACCATCGGCTCCGCGCGCCGCGGTGCGGCGGAAAACGGCGAAACGGCCTCTTCGGAATTACGCTCTCTCCGGGCGATTGGGACGGCCGGAGCAACGGCGCGCCGCCGGCAGCCGATCGCGGAGGCCGTGGTGAAACTGATAAAATACTTACTCCTTTACCATTTGAATGGCGTTAGCGGTCCAGAAGCTCTCGGAGAAAGCCAAAATTTGAATTTATATTCATTGATAGCATACTATTGATGGGAACAGGCACGGTCACAAAAGTGTTAAAGGAGCCATGAAGACAGAATACAATTTTTTTTTATTTGAAAGATTTCACGTTTTATAGTGGCCACAGCGCTTGTCCAGCAGCAAATGCTGCTGTGTTCACTGAGAAATTGATCAATTTAGGTTAAAATTTTGATTCTCGCGCCAAATCATGGGTTTTTGTAATGTCAGGAATGACGTCAGAAGCGCGTGTATTCAAGCGAACTTCCACTGCGTCATTCGGGTTTGCGGCCTTGCTGTCCGTCAGCCCTCCCAGATGGCGCTGCCATAGTCATCCCCAAACCATTGTCCACCATTGCTTTGTTTTTGAGCGTATTTGCACCTCGCTTGTTTTCGTTACTGTAAAAAGTGATCGTCTCGTGAAGCCTGGGGTATCCTCAACAAATAGCGTCATGTAAGGCAACGCCGCTTATGCCAATCGGCCAGTGTCCTGTAAAATAACTTCATAGCAACGGAGTGCTGTGCAGCTAAAACAAGCATAGTGCGCCCAGTACCAACAGCAGTGCGCATTGGCACTTCTATGCTTACGTGTGTTTTTGAAAAATGAATATGCATTAATTACACTTAAGCACAAAAGTTTGTTCAGAAAGCCTGTAAGCCGTGCCTAATTTGCGTTTGCTTTTCCCGTCCTCAGCCAATCGCACAGCTGGGCTCATATGACATCATAGGTTCTGTTGCGGGAAATGAGCTAGTGGGTCGCATGGCCATTCCGTTTTTTCCTAGTTATGTAGCTTATTTGAGTGAAGTGTGCCTTAACTCTTTCGGGACCGCCGGAAAAAGTGATGAAAAAGGGAGGTCTCGGTGAAAATTTTTTATTACATGAAGCAAAGATACCATCCTGCTTTAGCATATACCAAAATGCAGCGAATTATATGTTCTTTGACATACAATACCGTGTTTTACTTCAACACTGACGATAGCACCATGAAAAAATCAGAAAGTAAGAACTTCGCAAAAAAACTACTGAAAAAGATAGAAAAAAGCGTAAATCTAAGAATAATTAAAAAGAATAAAATTATTTCAGGATATACAAAATCTAACACAATGCTTTGTTTATTCATCACGAAAGTTTGATGCGGCTAGGTGTAACTGGTTTTTTGTTTTGTGTGTGATTTCTTTGGCACTAGGGCCATGGCTACGTCGTCGCCCAGGTACACGCCGGGCTCTCGGCTCGGCGAAAACTTGATCCGTTTCTGCGCTGGTGGCAGGAGATCACCACAATAGGTAGTTAACACCCTAGCGACCAGATATAAACTAGCCAGAACATATTTCGAGCGCACATACCTATTCCAGAGCCAATTGAAACCGAAACCAACACCCACCTTTGAGCGCGATTCATGTTCCAGGCTGATCGACACCCGAATCCTCACTTGAGCTGAAATGCGATCTCTAAAGTCGCATTTCGACTCTTCACTGCCACTCTCATCGTAAAAATCCACAGTAGAAGGCGAAGATATGCGAGACGAGACGACGCGGATCTCTTATCGCGCTCGCGCGTGAGTATGTTTACATTCCGAACCACCTCCCGTCAGAATAAAATATCTGATGCGTTGCCGCCTGGCGATAAAAAAAGAAACTTCACAAAAGAGAAAACTCTAGTTTTCAAACTATCTCCTAGATGTCGTTAGGTGTTCCATCGAGCGAAAATTTTTATTCTGCACGCTCGCGAAACCATCGATCATATGTGACCGATGGCCTATAGGAGCGGTCCCGAAAGAGTTAAAGGGAAGCTGAAGCGCTTTCCAAAAAATTTGAGTTAGATTAACAGTTATATAGTTTCTTGCGCGCTGATTCCGAATATCACATTTAAATTTATCGTACATGAGTCCAAGTGGCATTTATCTTGCAAAAAGCGCGGCCCCGTTTGAAAGACGCGCGCTTTTCGTCTTTTGACGCCCCTGATTGGTTGCGCCCGTCATGACGTCAAAGGAGGACACCCTTCGGACGCGCGGGTAGTCGGAAGCATTGCGAACGATCGCACGGTTGCCTTTGCGGCAATTTAGCTTGCAGTTTAATTTTCGCACATGACTAGAAGTTTGTTTTCTAATTTTCCGTGCTGTTGGTTCAATTATCTTGGAGCTTAAATTTGCTTTGCACGACAGAGAACCCCAAAGCAGTGACTGGGACGTCGACTAGTGGGTTCCATCAAAATATTTTTGAATTAGGCAACCAGCATAGGGGGATTTTATACCTTATGTTAATATTAGGTACTGCCTTAAAGGAGCCATGAAGAGAAAACACAAGTTTGGTTCATTCAAAAGATTGTCTCGTTAGAATCATACTGACACCACTTTTAACGTAAACTTCGCTCAAATAAGCTACATAATTAGGAAAAACGGGAATGGTCATGCGACCCACCAGCTCATTTCCCGCAACAGAACCTATGTCGTCACATGAGCTAAGCTCTGCGATTGGCGGAGGCTGGCAGAAGCAGACGCAAATTAGGTAGAACTTCCAAACTAGACGAACGAGCGATTTGCGCTTAAATTTAGGGCACATTCTTTACAAAGCAATAAGAATGATGGGACAAACAGTGGAAGTTACGAAAGCACATGTAAACATAGAAGTACTGATGCGTTCTGCTGTTCGTACTGCGCACAGCATGCTTGGTTTAGCCAGCTGCACAGCACTACGGGGCTTGGGGTTGTCTCAGACGACACTGGCCGATTGACGCAAGCAACGGTGTCTTACGTGACCCCATTTGTCGAGCGAGCACTGTTTCAGGGAACTATTTTCTCCCAGAACAAAAACAAGCCAGGTTTAAATGCGGGCAAAAACGAACCAAACGCTTGCCACGGTATGGTGGAGCCATCTAGGTTACGGAACGTAAAGAAACGCGGGAACAATTTACAAACCAACACCGCTGTACAGGGTGGAGACAACCTTCGAATGGTCCCGTGCCGCCGCAATTGGGCCAACGGGCTCAGCGCGTTATTCTTTTCGTTTCCCACGAGACCTAGCAACGCGAAACAGACAATATGATTCAAACTTCTTCAGTAAACCGCGTTGCGGCGATAATTTTAGGCGGTTTTGACACAATGACTTGCTTCGGCGGCGAGCGAGCAACCAAAAATGGCGGCGCCAGCGTATACGTGTCTCTACCCTGTGCGGCGGATGCGTGAATGAAGGTACTCTAGGCTGCAGAGCGGTCGGTTTCAGTGATGTCACTTGGGACCACGAAAACGCACGATTGAGCGGGAAAATCAAAATTTTAACCTAAATTGTTTAATTTCTCAGTGAATAAAGCACCGTTTGTATCCGGACAAGCGCTGGGGGCACTATAAAACACGAAATCTTTCGAATAAAACCAACTTGCATTTTCTCTTCATGGCCCCTTTAACTGTTTCTTATTATACACAAAACCATTTATGCCGAAGATTAATGGGCGTTTTATAAACAATCTACCAGCGAAAAGCACGTACGTGCACTGCGCGAAAAAATAGCGTTCATGCGCTGTAAACGTATATGCGAGACACATCTTGCCGGTACACGCATAAACCAACAAGCAGACTCTGCTTCCGCATTTCCTTTGTTGGTTGTCGCCCACCCCAGCCCCGTTACTCATCCCCGTACACAGACCCACACGCGCGTGCCATTTCGGCAGTGGCGCTACGGCGCCTCCGCGATTGCTAGCTGCACTTCGATGAGTGGCGTCTTACTGCTTCACATGCATTTATTCTGAAAACACTGCAGCATACTAGTGCTTGCTCAGCATTATTGGCTGTAGTAGGGCTTGATTTTCGCTTGTGCGTTGCGCATTCTGCTACAATATTACGGCCACCTCGTTATAATTAACAGACCAGTCGGACAAGGAAGTTACGTTGTAGTTACGTTACTTGAGGTAACAATCACCAAACGTTTGTGATAATGAATCGTTGGCCTGTTTCAGCATTTCTAGATTTAAGCATTTACCGCCCTAGTCGGACAGAGGCCGTATATTTACTTTTCGCTCCTAATTTTTTTAGCATCATCATTATATATATCACCGACTATCACTGAAGCCATAGAGATAATATACTGACTGACTGAAGCACACTTGAGGTTCAGTGACAACAAGTGCTTGCCAGGTTATAATATGCAGCCACACGGAATCTTGGGCAAAAAATTAGGCCCCCCGGCCGCAGTCAACACAAATTACGGCACGGTGGTGGTTCGGAGTGGTGTTTTTTTTTTTAATTCCAGACAAACATCACCTTATCGTGACATGTATACTTGCAAAATAAGTAATCTGGTTGTCTTGGTTCTTTTACTTTGTAGGAATACTGTTTACCTCTTAGCCGGGAGAGAACTTCTATCAGGATTGGCCCCTTGTTTTAGTTTCGCCAAAAAATTGTTTTTTTGAACACTGTCCTGAGCCCATAGGGAAAGAAAACCGACGCGAAATGTGACTTGGTTTCTGGAATGGAACGAAACATCCCCGGCCAAAGTACAGCAGTATTCCCCATCCTTCCTAAATCTAGAATCTAATGTGAACATTCACGTCCGTCGCATAAAAAAAAACCGCATTGGAGTGGTTTACAAAGTATTTAACGTAGTGTAGCATATTCTCTGCCATCAAGCACAGCCACCTCGGCTGTCGCTTCCGTATATTATCAAGCATCCCGGCGTGGCATTATTCTGCTTAGGAATACGGCATGATAACGTATGCCTCGTTTGGCGTTCGTGCATACTTTTTGAACACGAAAATTGTACATATGAGTGCTATCAACCACAAAAACAAGTATCATTCACAAGGAAACACGGTGAAAAGAGCGTGGCCGAGGCGGCCGATCCAGCCGGAAGTCCAGGTATGACGTTTTTCAGCCGGTTTTCGCCCGCGCTCTTCGGTCTTCCGGCATCGCGCGGCGAGATGGGGGCGGGGCATCGGGCCACTTTTGTTTGCTCATTGCGCCGCTTCTATTGCATGTATTGCGAAAATATTTCGTACACATGAACTATTTAATGTGTACTTGCTGCTAGTCAACTTTTCTTTTAATTCTAAAACCGCTTCACCTTCCCTTTAACAGTGGTGTCAGTATGATTCTATCAAGACAATCTCTCGAATGAACCGAACTTGTGTTTTGTCCTCATGGCTCCTTTAATTAGGTGGAAAACGCGAGAAACGTGAAAACGGGGTGGTGCAGGGACGAAGTGATGGTTGCTTGCTTTTGTGTGCACTATAGTGCGCGCAAGTGTTTTGCAGGCTGTCCAAGTGGTCATCGTGCTCCTCAGATAGTTCCCTCGCAAAAACACGGTCCTTGAGAGCCACAATGTAGTCGAGCACCTTGGCAGTATTTATAGGCTGCGGCGCAGGAATGGCTCAGTCGTCGTCCAACGATGAGGCTGACTCGCGACCAGATGCATCTCACTTGGCGGATTACTGACGTCCAGAAACCACACGTACAGGGCGTCTTTGTATGTTGCGTTGCCCAAACTCTTCCGTTTCTTCTGATTGCTGTTGAGGTTTGCCGATTCCATGATCTTTTTTCGTCTTTCACAATAGTTGAAACAGTAGATGTCAACAGCCCATATTTCTTTGAAACCTTGGCATTTCTCACCCGAGAGCGTATCTCTCGTTGATGTTTTCAACCTGGGGCTGACATTGATGCTGTTTTATTTCTTTGGCACGTGGCCCTCGTTTGCGGCCACTACACTCCGCTGGGAGTTGCCGAGCTGACTAATTCAACGTTGAAGTATGAAAGAAGAGTACATGAAGCAGGGATTTATACACCCCCCCAGAAGGACTTCGACACCCCCCCCAACAAGATTCCACGACCACAAGCACCCTGCCTAGGGATTTATACAACACCCCCCCAAACACCCACCGACACCCCCCCCTAAAATCGAAATTCTGCATAAACCCCTGACATGAAGTATGAAAGAAGAGGCCACCAGCACAATGCCCCCTCGTGTAGCCTCGTACGAGCGCGGCTAGCGAGCCCTCCTATGAGGCTGCCAGTAAAAAAGTGTGGTATGTAGCAAAGCTATGAGCTCCATGTGTTCTGTATGCGCGCACGACACGGGCAGGCCAGTGAGTCCTGCCGTGAAGCCGATCAATTGCGCAGACGCCACGGGAGCAAGTTTCAAAAGCCAGCATGGACTAAATGAGCACGTGTGCGGCACTCCGGAGACCCGAAAGTACACTGTTGATGCAGTTTTGTATCTCCCATGCGCGCTTTTTGTGTTTTTCCCACAAAGGTGGTGAATGCTCGTTGTAACAGTAAGCAGCCATGAAATGCAGTCGTTGTATCTGGACACAGTTTCAATGGGAAGGACCTTGGGTTTGTAATTTGAGAAAATGCTATCGTTATAGCCGATATGTTGTTATATGTGGGAACGTTATTAGTGGGTTTTACTGTAGGCTGCATGGAATTAGTCATCACAGTTGGGAAGAGGAAGGCATTAAAGATGTCCACCCATTGCATGGTATGGACACAGCCACAAGGGTCAAATCCTCGAATTTAACCTGACCCGTCCTCTGTATTGCACGCGAGACAGAAAAAGTGCTTAGGTTTAGATTTAAATGAATATGAAAGACCCATTAAAAAGGCAGCCCTGCCTGGACCCATTGCCAAGGTGTGTCACACTGCGGCGTGCTTGCTGTTCTGCCCCACCAGGTTCTTGCGGCACGTGCCGGTGGTGTACGTGGACTATCCAGGCGAGACGTCCCTCAAGCAGATCTATGGCACGTTCAACCGGGCCATGCTGCGCATGGTGCCTTCGCTCAGGGCCTATGCCGAACCACTGACTGCCGCCATGGTAGAGTTCTACCTCATGTCCCAGGTGGGTGGTGGTGCCTGGAAAAAAAGCGGGGGCTGCTGCAGGGCCTCTTCCATAGCTCCTTCTGGGATGCTGGAGACTGGAAAGCTGTTTTTGCTGTATTGGAAAAATGGTCTGCTGTAGTGCAAGTTATCCTTGCATGGGCCGGCTTTGATTCTCGTTACTGCTGGCCACATATGACGGGGCCCACACAAGCACAAATGCTTCAGATGAACGAAGACCGAAGCAACCATTTAGGACTAAATTACCGTGTTTATTCGACTACAGTGGAATCTCGGTCATACGAATCTCAAGGGGCGGCAAAAATATTCGTATCACCCGAAAGTTCGTATCATCAGAAAACGAGAAAAAATGGAAATGTGCTGCGCATGCGACAGGCGGCGGCAATATGGCGTCGGCTCTTGCCGCGAAGAGGTGCAGGTAGCTTCAGCAACCGCTTCTAACCTTTTGTTAAAACGGAGCTCAATGTGTAAATTAAATTGCTCATGCGGGAAAGGAGCTGACAGTATGGGAGAAACACTATAAAATGTCATCTACGCCAAATATCCACCGCGCAGGTGGCCCAGCCAGCTGCTGCTGGCGCTCCGAAATTGCCGCAATCACAATGAGGCGCGCGTCTCCCTATTGGCGAAAGTCGTGAGGCTCCTCCCAATGCAGTTAGCGGTAACCGAGGCAGAGGCTGGCGCCTGGGTGCCGGGCTGAATCGTCAGCGCGGGCGTCAAAAGAACGCACGCTCATCGCCGACGCGACGCGCGCACACGAACTCAAGCCTGAACCGCATGCCATTCGGGCGCGTCGGCGTTTGCGCGCGCGTTCTTTTGACGCCCGCGCTGACGATTTCGCCCCCATGTCAGATTTTACCTCGCTCGTAAAATGACGCGCGACGCGCGCGGCAGTGGGAGGAGCCTGCCGACTTGCGCCAACGGGGAGGCACGCTCTTCATGGCGGCAGTTTGAAAGCGCTCCGGACAGCCCGCTGGCTCCGCCGGTGATGTTTAGGCTTACCACGGTGGCGGATATTTGATAGGCGCTTTCCCTAGCCGCGCGGACGATGCTTTACAGTGTCGTTTTCGGACTCATCAGCTCCCTTACTTCATAAGCAACTTCTTTTGTTCTTTAAAGAGCGGTCAGAAGCGGTCGGTCGAGCCACCCGCCCTACTTCGCGGCCGTTGACGCCGCCATGTTGCCGCGGCTTACCGCGCCGCGCGCCGCATGCGGGTGGTATTCGCGGTGGCGTCAGCGCGCCTGTGGCTTGCGCGGCGCGTTTTCGTGAGCAGAAAACGCTCCATGCAGTTCACGCTTAATGATTTTGTGCCTGCGTGCGACCAAGGCCACACGGCCGCACAAACACTCCCGCCTCCCGTCCACGCCGCAGTCATCTGCTCGCGGCTCGCGTGTTCGTATCACCCGCACGGGGTGATAAATGCGAACGGATCATCCGAATTTTTTTACATTGCGTACAATGCATTTTGGCCGGGGAATTTTGAAAATTCGTATCACAACGAAATTCGTATCAACCGAATTCGTATCACCGAGATTCCACTGTATAAGGCAGTCACGGTTATAAGGCGAGGGTGCAGTTTGGAGTCGGGAAAAAAAAAGTATATTTCTACCAATATAAGGCTATACAAACGAAAGAAGGAAGGCAATTAAATTTCTTACCTTTCACCAATGCAGACACCAAGTATTTATGAACGATCTGTGCCCAAAGATATTTATTCAGAGCGAGACGACAGACACTCAGAAACTGTTGTCCTGAGGGGTGGTGGTATCAGAGTCTTCCTACTTGCACACATGAAGAAGTCAGCGTCCTGGGTGCCGTCAAGAGCATTAGTAATGCAGCACTTGCGGGACGATGCCGCCACCGTGGCTTCAGGGATGTTAACCGAATCATCCACCACCCACTGGGCAACCATACACGCGGACGCCCGATTTGGAAGCACTGAGGAAGAAAATCTTGCAGTAGAGACTCCAAGCACTCAAAGAAAAAAAAAAAGCAAAATTGCATTCTGACTTGTTTACGAGCTTTGCGGGGGGACACTGGTCTTAAAATAACTTCTTTTAATTTTCAAGTGAACTCTGTGAAACTTGTCAGTCTTGCTGCTTTTTTCCCACTGATTTCAAATATGCCAGTATTTTTTCAGTTGGTTAATTAGTTCCCAAGATAATTAGAGATAATTAGCCATTTTTGCCCCCACAATGAACAAAACAGTGTTGGTCACAAAACTGTAATCTTTATATTTTCCATTACTATGAACCCTGCTGAATGCAATAATGCAAGCAGTTTTTTGATGCATCGCTTGGAACTAATTTTACAGCTCATTAAACTTCGGTGTTTGAAATGGGCACTCAAAATGGTTCCTTGCCACTGGTGCCACCGAAGTTTAACGAGCGGAAAAAAACATGCATGAAGTTGAAAGCGGAACGCCATGGTTGATGCTTGTTGACGTTCACAGTCAGTTATCTCTCAAAATATAAAGCTGAGTTTTATTATCATCTTCTTACTCCAGGGTGTCTAGCGACCGGGAAAACCGGGAGAACAGGGAAAAGTCGGGGAATTTTGAGCCACCGGAAAAAGTCAGGAGATTGTCAGGGAATTTTTCTATCAAGTAGTACCAGTCAGGGAAAACCACTTCGGGGCCTGCCCACACTGTTTTAGAATAGGGGAAACCAGTGTTGGAGTCCCCCAAGAAGTTACACGAAGGCAACACGTTCGCGGGCAACGAAAGCGTGATCCGCATGAAACGTTTTCTCGGCACGGTGTGTGCCGAGTGGCAGGCGCCGGCAACATGGCGGCAGCACCGGTCGCAAAGTATTGCAGTAGCTCCAACGGCCGCTTTTGCTGCTTATTAAAATCTTAAAATGCTACTCAAGGCACAAATGCACTCGCTTGTGCAGGGAAGGAGCCACCGCAGGCACGAAATCGTCGACGCGGCCGTGAAAATACCGCGCACGAATCGTGCGGTTCACTCGGCGTGCGGTTCACGCAGCTCGCAGCTGGCTTAGGTTGCTGGGTGCACTTCCGCAGAGGGACGATGTGTGTGGTGCCCAAATCACACGCACAAAGCGCTTTTTTTCCAGCTAATTTTAAGAGGCAGCGCTTTTCGGGAGCTAATCTTGAAAGAACTTCTTTCTTATGACATCAGGAGCCAGAATTACATAATCAAAAAGGAACATGACATGGTTTAGCATGAACCGCATGCGGCGTTTTCTGCTCGCGAAAACGTGCCACGCGCGTCACAGGCGCGTCGACGCTGCCGCGGAACCACCCGCACGCTGCGCACAGGGCTGCCGGCGTCGGCGGCAACATGGCGGCGGCTTCGACCACGAAGCTTGAGCGACCGCTTCTAAGCGCTCTCTAAAATGCCGCACAAGGCACGTACGAAGTTGCTTGTGCGGCAAAGGAGCTTTTAATGTGGGCGAAAACGTTCCTATAAAACATCATCCGCGCTGCTAGTGAAAGCGCCCATGCAAGCCAGCCGGCTGTCTCGAGAGCTTCGAAACTGCCGCCATGAGGCGTGTGGCTCCCCATTGGCGCAAGTCGTCAGGCTCCTCCCACTGCCGCTTGCCACGTGCGTCATTTTCTGAGTGAGCCAGAAGCTGCCGCGCGCGCGAATCGTTGACGCAGGCGTTAAAAAATCGCACGCGGAACGCCGACGCGCCCGAATCGCGTGCAAAAGCGCACCATGCAGTTCACGTTGCATATCGAGCCAGGACAATCAAGAAGAAAAGCAAAAGGTACTCGCTGAAGCGCGACTTGAAGCTTCTATCCCGCTAGACTCTCTGAAGCCGTAATTGAAGGCAAGCAAACCTCAAGCTGAACGAACTGAAGTTAATCAAAGTGCAATTTGAGAATCAGGGCACTTGCAACAAATGTATTTTTCCCTACGATATACTGTGTTTTCTGTATGCTTTTTATATGCTTCACAGACCATTTCCATAGAATGGCGCCTGTTGTATAGGTCAGGGAATTTCGACTAAAATGGTCATGGAAAACATGAAAAAGTCAGGGAAATTGAATTAGGCAATTTGCTAGACACCCTGTTACTTGCAATTGTAGCCTTGCTTGCAAAACTGAGGTACGATGCGCTAGAATCGTGCCCTGCGATCTTTGGCCAAGTAGCACTTGCGCGCTAAAAAAGATCAGCACAACGAGCCTCCTCTATTGCAGGGCCACCTAACACTTTTTAAATGAAACAGTACAAAAACGTATCGGAGACTCCGTCCGAATAGACAGTTCAACTAAGCAGCAACATTATACACCCGGATATACCCTCGCATGGAAACGAAACTGGACGGCGAACAGCCTACCATTATGCGAGTTACCCCTGCCCCCTGTGCCTGATGTTGATACCCTTGGTTTGGGTGCAGGAGCGCTTCACCCAGGACATGCAGCCCCACTACGTGTACAGCCCGCGTGAGCTGACTCGCTGGGTGCGGGGCATCTGTGAGGCGTTGCGGCCACTCGAGACGCTCCCCGTCGAGGGCCTGGTGCGCATCTGGGCCCACGAGGGCCTGCGCCTCTTCCAGGACAGGTGAGGACGCTGTCTCCTCAGTGAGGAGCTCCTGTTGGAATTCCCATCCCTCTTACTAGAGACGGCTCCCAATGTCTTAGCACCCAGTGAGATAAACCTTGCTGTTGTTATGGGAGGTCGGGACATGCATTGAAATGATTTTCTCCTCTAAGGCAGCACTGCCTGACTGTGGAGCTGTCTTTCGTTCAAACGGGAAAGTTAATTACGAGACGCAGTTGCAAAGATGGTGATGGCCTGGGTGCAGACTTAGATTAAGGGCGAGAGTTTGAAGAGTGGAGGCGAGGAAGGTGGTCTGCAAACAGTGGGGCACCAGCTCGGAATACAGTGCAACATGCGCACACCCCTTTCTTGGTGCGGGGGCAGGCTGGTGGAGGATGAGGAGCGGACGTGGACAGACGAGAACGTGGATGTGGTGGCCCTGAAGCACTTCCCCAACATCAACCAGGAAGAGGCCCTCGGTCGGCCTATCCTCTACAGCAACTGGCTCTCCAAGGACTACGTGCCGGTCAAGCGGGACGATCTCCGCAACTACGTCAAGGCCCGGCTCAAGGTATCGTCCACAGGGAAGGTCTTGTTTGGTGTCTGCTCCTGTTGGAGACGTATTGTCTTTGTGGCCTTGTATTTGTACAGTAAAACCTCGTTACAAGAGACACTCAAGGGAGCCAAAAAAAGTCAGGGTGTCTAGCGACCGGGAAAACCGGGAAAAGTCAGGGAATTTTGAGCCACCGGAAAAAGTCAGGAAATTGTCAGGGAATTTTTCAATAAAGTAGTACCAGTCAGGGAAAATTACTTCGGGGCCTGCCCACACAGTTTTAGAATAGGGGAAACCAGTGTTGGAGGTCCCCAAGAAGTTACCGAACGCAACACGCTCGCGCGCGACAAAAGCGTGAACCGCATGAACAGTTTTCTGGTTTTTCTGCAAGCGAAAATGCGCCGCACGCCTGGGACGCGCTGACGCCATCGCGGAAACCACCCGCAGGGTGCATGCCCCGTCAGCCCCGTCGCGACGGACGAATACAGACTGGTACGTATGTGCGGTATTTTTATTACGGTTAATAATAGTTCAATTTCAGTAGCAGTATCACTTATGCCAGTTGGCCGGTGTCGTGTATGAAAAGCCGTTCGCGCGAGAAATCATAATTTCCAGCTTCATTTCTGACTAGATTATTAGATTCTTGCTGGAATCGACAACTTTCTAACTAGAAAAATTCTTTGTCTAGCTAGAAACGATTATTTCCAGCTTGCAGTTTTTTTCCTTCTAGCTAGACTGACAAATGCTAGCTAGAAGTAAATTTCAATCCAGCTAGAAATGAACTAGAAACTGAATTTGTGGCTAGAAATTCTTCTATTTCTAGCTAGAAATTTGCCTTTTCTAGCTAGAATATTTCTAGCTAGAAGAAATTTCTGGTTCAATAATCCAGCTAGAAAAAAACATATAAGAAACATATAAAAAGTTGTTTCGAGGCCTCGAAACAACTTTTTTTTTAATAATGAAGTTAGAAGGCTGAAATTTTCGCAGCTTGTAATGATTGAGCTCCTCTGGTCATATATGCAATCAGATTTCAAATAGCGGCTCCGGATAAAATGTTACGCAGCATGACTTGCAGAAAAATGACTTTTTTGTGCACACTTCTTTTTACAGTAAACATTTTTCCTGAAACTTTTAAAATAGCCTAGGTGGTTCCTTATGAACTGCAAAGTGCACAAATCTACCTGAAAAAGCCTCATATTCATTTTCCTCACCACGAAAAAAAAATGACTGGTAGTGTGCCTTTCCTTGTTCTGTATATTTTTGTTTTATGAAAGTCGGAAATATCTAAGGACACAAATTGCATAATGAACAAGATTTGTGCACTCTACATGTCATAATGAACATCTGTGCAAAATTTCATCGTGATACGACAACTTTAAGTGGGAAAATAAGTGTGCACAAACTCAGAAAACGGACAAAAACAACAAGCTGAGAAAAACGCAATTGAAAGGTTATTTCTTTGCCAGATTCAGAAATTCTTGCTCGAACAACATGAAATTTGGTGGGGATACAGTCTGAAATGTCCACATTGAGGTACTAAAACTAGAATGCTCCTGCTGCATAAGTTGCACCTTCACCGTTTTTGCGGGGGTAGTCCTTGGTACGGGACCGTTTCACCAGGCTGCGGCAATGGGGCTAGCCTTAGCAGTCAGCTTGGCAGACATCTGCCTGATCCTCCGCTGGTCACTTGCATTGCTTAGTCTGACCAGTTCTTCTGAAGGGAGGATTCCCAGTTCTTGGAGAACTTGCTCAAAGCTAGTGTGGCCCCTGTTGAACCACAACCCTGCGAGGGCAGTGGCCGTCTCCACTACAGTGAACTGCAGGTTGTACGATAGCGTCCTGTGCCAGATGCGCATTGCTGCTTCTGTCTGCATGGCATGGGATGAGCAGTTGACATTTTTTTTCACACACAAGAGGCATGAAAGGCTTGCCACACTTCCTCTTTTTGCTCATCAAGCTTGCTCATCAAGCTTTTGGTGGTGGCTACAAGTAGTTTGACAGCACCCCAAAATCCAGGCAGAGACCAGTGTCAAGAGAAATGGCAGTGCCAACACTGTTGTGGCTCGTGTCTTTGCTTCTGCCAAGTACCATCAAACATCACACTGAGGTCAGTCTGACCAGCTTGCAACGCAGTTACTTGCCTTGCTTCAGCAAGGTTGTCAGAGACTCCTTTTGTGGCTGCAACATGAATTTTCTTGGCAGTGTTGTAGAACGTCTTTTGATGCTGTGGTTTTGGTAGACCAAGAATGGCCAAAGCCTGCACAGCTGATCGTGTCCGATGCCAACCGCGCGTGCAGCGAGTACCGCTTTCATATTGACGGCTAAACTATGACGGGGACTTCCCCTGCAGAGTTCCGGTTTGCGGCCTCCGCGACCAACGGCGGCAGCGCGCTGCGACGAGTAAACAGAAGAAATCACTCCCGCAGGGCACTTCTCGTTTTTGCACTTAAATTCCAGTACCGATGCTAGGCCCTTCCGCTTGTTCGCAACCTCAGTTACGATGAGTTCTCACTTCCCACAAGTTGCGCACACGGCGCCAATTAAGGTCAGTCAGAGCGCCGACTTCACAGATAACTGCACCGCTCCCGTGGCTGGCTGTCTCCTCACCTTGGAAGGCTACCGACTTCTTCTCCAATGCGCTTATAAAGCCGATATCTTCGCTGATAAAATCAGCCCCGCCTGGTTGAGCCGCGCTTGCAACGCTTGAAGGCCCGGCGCCGTTAGGCCTCACGGTGCCGGTCGTGCCGGCATTGGCCGTGGTCGTCACAGTGCTGCGCCGCTTGCGCTTTCCTTTGTACCGGAATGAAGTACGCTGCTTCCGGCGACAAAAGTCGCGCTTCTCCTCACCGTTCACGATTAAAAACACACGATAAGGAAATAGAAAAGATAGCGCGAAGTAGCGAACAGAACGATGCGGGCGATGGCGGCTCACAAGCGGCAAGAGCCAATGGCGGTCCTGATTTCGCGTCACGTGATTTAAATGCCCAGTGGGAGCTCGCAAAGCAAGCGGGAAGAAACAATTTTATTTTTTTTTTTACGCGGAGATACGAAGCTGGCGAGCGGCTCAATCGAGAGAAGAAGGCTTGATCTACCTCTCTCAAGTGACCGAAATGGCGGCGAGCCACGCTGCCGTGCGGAATAAATTCTCAAACCTGGCCGAAATTCGGCTTGATTGCGCGATTTCTTGGGTCACCGCGAGTCATTCAGGCACATTTTTCACTAAGTTCTAGTTCGTATTTCGTTTTCATTTTTTTACCCATGAAAGAAGGATAGTCAAAGATGCTAATGCAAGAAAAAACAAAAAATCGGTATATTTAGAAAAAAATCACGTTTTTTCGACCCGCGTGTCCCCTTAAGCGCTCTCTAAAACACCGCTCAAGGCGCGCACGAAGTTGCTTGTGTGGTAAAGGAGCTTATAATGTGGGCGAAATCGGTGCTATAAAACATCATCCGCGTCGCTAGTGAAAATGTCCATGCAATACCTGCCGGGGTAGTAAGCCTAAAAACCGCCGACGGAGCCAGCCGGCTGTGACCGGGCTGTCTCGAGCGCTTGAAAACCGTCGCCATGAGGCACGCGCCTCCTCCCCATTGGCGCAAGTCGCCAGGCTCCTCCCACTGCCGCGCGCGATGCGCGTCATTTTCTGAGCGTGGTAGAAACTGCCGCGTGCGGGCGTGAAAGAATCGCACGCACAACGTCGACGGGCACGAATCGCATGCAAAAGTGCTCCATGCGCATTTCTCGTGCACATTTCCAGCTAGCTTGGAAATGCGCACGGGGACTGATAGCAAGTGCCTGCATCTAATAAAATGAAAAAGTAAAACACGAGGGCTTGCCTCAACAATTAATAAACTAGAAAAGAGGCACGTTGTTTTTTTTTGCTAGGCAGGTTTGTCGAAGCATTTCAATATTCATTATCGTGTTGCATGTTGTTTTTTATCCACACCAGAAAGGAACTAAATACCTTGCAAATTGTTTTGTGCCTCAGCTCAGTGGTCGTCACCGAGGAAGGAAGGAAGCCGGGCCTTTGAGGTGAACTTGAGGTCCGTTCAGGCCATAAAGAGCATTGGGAAAGGTTCTACTGCCCTTACAGACTTTTGGTCTGTGATGAATGTGTCGTACAGAGGCCTCCATCAGAAGACGTTTCAGGGGCATCTAAAAGCGAAATTCCGGCCTGCTGCACGCGAATCTGCCACTAACGTGTGCGCTGATGCTGCTGCAGCTGTGAAAGGTGTGTACAGTGACATGGACCCAACATTCACGAAGAACATCAGTCGTTTATGATGGCACTTGGATGACCCGGGGTCACAGTAGCCACATTGGCATAGGGGCTGTGATCGAGTTTTACAGTGGCCTAGTGCTGGACTTTGTGGTCCTTTTGAACTACTGCCATGGGTGCACGTTGAGGCTGAAGCCAGGTGACAGTGGCTACGCTACGATGACTGGCGGCAAGCACATCAGTGTCAGAAGAACACAGACGCGAAGTCTGGGAAGATGGCTCTTTCGGCGTTCCCTGGAAAAGCACGGCCTTCGTTACACCACCATTGTGTGCGATGGAGACTGCCGGACTTACTTGGCGCTCTGTGAAGACAGAACATACGGATTCATCCGGTTCACCAAAGAGGACTGTGTGAATCATGTAGAAAAAAGGATGGGGACGAACTTGCGCTCTTTGGTCGCCAAGAGCGACAGAGACCATCCACTTGGCGGCCGAGTGGACCTGACGCAAGGCCTCATAAAGAGACTGACCAGCTATTACGGACAGGCTCTGAGAGGGAGTGACAATGTGCAGGACATGCAGAGGGCAGTCATGGCGACCTTTCACCATGTCACCTCCACAGACGGGGAACCACACTATGAGCTCTGTCCTTCGGGGCCGACAAAAGTTGGCGTATGCACCGAGCAGCTGAAGCAAAGGACGAACCTCAGCCTGCTCACAAGTGCAAGCTGAAGCCACACGCGGCTGCTGCCTTGTTGCCAAAGTTTCGGCAGCTCTCCGAGCCTCAGTTGGTGGAGCGTTGCAAGGGGCAGAAAACTCAGAATGCAGCAGAAAGCCTCCACTCCGTCATCTGGTCCATTATGCCGAAAAACAAGCATGCTTCCCTGATTGCAGTAGAGACCGCTGTAAGCGAGGCCGTGTGTCGCTTCAACAGTGGCACTCTTCGTGCTTACACAGAGTTCTGCACCTCACTCGGCATGCAGCCTGCAGGACACGGACTCCATCAAGCAGCTGAAAAGGATGCCTTGCACAATAAGAGGGCACAGAAATCACATGAAGGCAAGGAGATGAAGTCCAAGAAGCACAGAGATCGACCCGACACCAGCAACTACAAGGCCGGTGGTTTCTAGGGTAATAAACATGACCCCAAACTTTGAACCCCTTTTTCTCGCAACTTTTTTTTCACCACCAAGGTCAACTTGCAAAGCCAATATTTCAACAACCACTACGAATATTTTTACCCCGTTTGTTTTGTTACACTCCTTGCACGTCACTGCACACAATGATGTCTTGTTTTCAAAATTGTTGTCTTGCTAATTTGTTTTTTTTATGTTTCCACGGTCAAGATTTTCATGCTGCTTGAGCAGCTGACAACTAAAGAGAATTAAAAAAAAAAATCGGTTACGTCAAAAAAATTATAGGAATGTCATTTGTGTGGAGAATGGCTATAGGTGTACTATGAGTGTGTGCTAGATCTTCTACCATCATTTTACAGGTCAGCATCCATCTTGCAAAAGTGAGAGAAGAAAAATTTTGTAAACAAAAAAGTACTTGAGATCTTTTAGCCATATTTTGGTAGTTTTGTTTATGTAACATTACTAACAACTGTACCAAATTTCATCAAAATCTGCTGAAAAATAAAAAAGTTAGCTTCGATTCCCCACCCCCCTTAACGTTCCATGTTGAGCCAAGACAATCAAGAAAAACAAGCAAAAGGTGCTCGCTGAAACGCAACTTCGAGCTTCTGTCCCGCAAGATGAAATGAACTCTCTGAAGCCATAACTGAAGGCAAGCAAACCTCAAACTGAACAAACTGAAGTTAATGAAAGTGCATTTTAAGATTGAGGGCACTTGCAACAAATGTGTTTTTCCCTGTGATAGAATGTGTTTTCTCTACGCTTTTTATGTGCTTCACGGACCATTTCCACAGAATGGCGCCTGTTGTATAGGTCAGGGAATTTCGTTTAAAATGGTCATGGAAAATTCAGGAAAATCGAATAAGGCAACTTGCTAGACACCCTGAAAGTGTCTCTTGTAACCAAGGTCACTTGTATGCAATGTTGCTAACATGGCAAACATAGGAGAACCAACCAAACCGTCCTCATTCGAATGTCTTATTATAACCAAGTGTCTCTTGCATACCTCGGCAAAGTTGGCGCGGCTCACTCAAACTCACTCACAATTTTTTTTTCAAATCACCACTCACTCAAACTCAGACTCAATGCTGAGCAGCACATCTGCGCTCACTCAAACTCAAACTCACATTGAGCTCAAAACTCAGAACTCACTCCGACTCAAAACTCAAAATGTACTCAGAACTCAAAATGTACTCAAACTCAAAATGCACTCAAACTCAAAATGTACTCAAACTCAATTTGGACTCAAAACTCAAAATGTACTCAAAACTCAAAATGTACTCAAACTCAAAGTGTACTCAAACTCAAAATGGACTCAAACTCAAAATGGACTCAAAACTCAAAATGTACTCAAAACTCAAAATGGACTCAAAACTCAAAATGTACTCAAACTCAAAGTGAACTCAAACTCAAAATGGACTCAAAACTCAAAATGTACTCAAACTCAAAATGAACTCAAAACTCAAAATGAACTCAAAACTCAAAATGAACTCAAAACTCAAAATGGACTCAAACTCAAAATGGACTCACTCAAAATGGACTCACTCAAAATGTACTCAAACCTCAAAATGTACTCAAAACTCAAAATGGACTCAAAACTCAAAATGGACTCAAAACTCAAAATGTACTCAAAACTCAAAATGTACTCAGAACTCAAAATGAACTCAGAACTCAAAATGGACTCAGAACTCAAAATGGACTCAGAACTCAAAATGGACTCAGAACTCAAAATGGACTCAGAACTCAAAATGTACTCAGAACTCAAAATGGACTCAAACTCAAAATGAACTCAAACTCAATCGGACTCAAACTCAGTCGTGATCACTCGGCTCAAACTCACTCAAGCTCAAACTCACCATGCCACACTAGCCTCGCGCTCACTCAAACTCAAACTCACGCGTGAGTTTGAGTCCAAATGAGTCTGAGTGAGTGGACTCATGAGTGAGTTTGCCGACCTCTGGTCTCTTGCAACAGTGTCTCTTGTAACGAGGTTTTGCTGTGAGGAACAGCCGACTCTCCTGATTGAACTGGAATACATTCACACTTGGTGCATGCTACAGGTAGTGTGAACCCATTCGTTGGTCTAGTATAAGTATGAAGTATGTGAAGTTTGAATCTTTCAGGTTGTCCCCCCCCCCCCCCCCCTCCCCTCCATTCCTTGTTCCCTTTGCATGGGTTTCTTGCTCACTTAGGCACCAATTACTACCTGTCTTTCAGGTTTTCTATGAAGAGGAGTTGGACGTGCAGCTTGTCTTGTTCAACGAGGTCCTTGATCACGTCCTCCGCATCGACCGTATCTTCCGGCAGCCCCAGGTTGGTGACTTGTTGCCGGTGGTGATCTCTGTCAAGCACTAGCTTGCGGTTCAAATTGAATTTTCGGATGTATCAGTCGAAGGCCCTTGTTGATTACTAAAACTTGGTTGTAGATATTGTAAGTCGTAGATTTGTCGGTTGGTGGCAATACATATTGTATAATTATAGAAAGTGCAAAAAAATTTTTCAGGAGGCTTCATGCACTGGAACTACATTTGGGCTATAAGTGTGCTGTAGTGGAGGGCTGTTGGTTAATTTTGGCCACCTAGAGATCTTCAATGTGCACTTGAATTTGACGCACGGGTGTTATCATTTTTGCCTCTATCATTAGGAAAATGAGTGCTGCAGCCGGGATCGAACACTTGCGTGTGTAGCCTCGGCACTTTCATACGAACTTGTAAATTATGATTGATGCACATAACTTCATTAGTGCTTGTTCACATGAATGCACATGGTGTTAGTTTCGGGCACACGGCCATGTTCACACATGCGTAATTTGAAACCATCAATATGTCACAGCTCCTTAAAAGACAGAAGATGGGAAGCTTCCAGTGGAGCAAGGCATGCATTACAGAGGACAAGTGGATGTTACAACTAACGGATGGGTTACTAAGGGACTTCCAAGTGGGCGGTTGCAGGCAGGGAACTGAGTGGAAGGAAAAAAACACTGCTGTGCTTTCCCTCACTCCTGCCCCTTCCAATATTGTCCGATACAGGGCCACCTGCTGCTGATCGGCGTGAGTGGTGCGGGCAAGACAACGCTGTCGCGCTTCGTGGCCTGGATGAACGGCCTGCGCGTCTTCCAGATCAAGGTCCACAACAAGTACACTGCGGCGGACTTTGATGAAGACCTGCGGTCGGTGCTGCGCCGGGCAGGCTGCAAGGGTGAGAAGATCTGCTTCGTGCTGGACGAGGGCAACGTGCTGGACTCATCCTTCCTGGAGCGCATGAACACACTGCTGGCCAACGGTGAGGTGCCCGGCCTGTTTGAGGGCGACGAGTACGCGGCCCTCATGACCCAGTGCAAGGAGGGCTCGCAGCGCGAGGGGCTCATGCTCGACTCGGGCGAGGAGCTCTACCGGTGGTTCACCGCACAGGTCATGCGCAACCTGCACGTCGTCTTCACCATGAACCCGTCCTCTGAGGGCCTCAAGGATCGGGCTGCCACCTCACCCGCACTCTTCAACAGGTGGGCACTGCCACCCCCGCCTTCTTTTAACCCTTTGAGGGTTTTTGCCGTATGTGTACTGCGGCGGTTTTCCGTCCCGCAAGGTCTTTGCCGTACAGGTATGATTTCGAGCATCCGTTTGAAATTTCGCGCCATATTAACGATGCATGCTCCCTGGGAGGTGCTGCCACCTCTTGGGACTTACAAGAAGTGTTTGAAATTTGATTGTGCTACCTTCTTGCGGTGAAAAACAGAACTCTCTGGCTTTGGTGCGTTATGGCGTCTGTACGCGTCAACACGTTTCGTGGTTTCAGTTTCGCCGCGTGATCGCATCGGAGGCGCGCGAAACTTGATCGGCACTCGCTATCAGGGGCGGCGGAAGTTGATTTCGATCTATATTGGCACTGCTCTTATCTTGTTTATTACCCACGCTCACTGGGTATTCTTGCCCTCCTTGCTTGGAACTGAAGTAACCTAATCGCAGACTCCGTTGCGGGGGTGGCGGAAGTTGATTTCTATCTATATTGGCGCTGCTATTAGCTTGTTTATCACCGGCGCGCATGAGTTATTCTCACTCTCCTTGTTTACTGGGTTGCCTTCGAGTTCTGCAGATGCACGGCAAAGCGGCGATATGGCCCAATGAACTGCCCGCTCTGATGACACCGACCGCGATGACTCTTCTGACTGAGTTTGCTCCTTTCACCGACTCTGAATCGGAAGACAGTCTTTCTTCGGAAGAAGACAGCTCATTTTTGGACATGCGCTTTATGCGTGCAGACTGCGATAAGGCACTGTGCGTAGACGCGTGTTTCAAGGAATACAGTTGAACCTCGTTATAAGAGACACGGATGTAAGAGACAAATGGGTATAAGAGGCACTATTCACCCACATGGTTGGCTGCCCTATCTTTCCCATTAAATTGACCTCTTTTATAACAGACATCGGATGTAGAAGACAGTTGGCTATAAGGGACAAGTCACCCTTGAACTTTAATCAACAATCTCGCTTGTACAGACATTTTAACTTTAGATGCAGTGCCACCAGTCACTAATTGCAGTTGCTTCCATTGTGGAAGCACAGGTGGACGACAGACGCCTGTATTATAACTTCAGCAAACACACAGCGGTTCAGTCAGCTATGAAGTGACGATGAGAAGCCCTACCAATGGAAATGCAACTTACAGAAGTGGTTGAAGCTTACTGCCATCCATTGGAGTGCGACCGCACATGCTGGCTCTCCCACTCACGTAGCTCCCAATCAAGAAGCATCGCAGATGTTGAGTCCTGCAAGCGTAATGAATAGCTTGAGCACACAGCGGAAGAAGCTGTGTACTCTGGCTATTCGTCAGGCTTGTGAACTCAACATCTACGATTCATCTTCCACAAACAGTGAAAAGAAAAAAAGCTTGTAGAATCAGTTGTAAAAAACAGTGCAAATACAGTCATGAAGCAAACAAAGATTCAGAACTGTTTCATAAATTCTGGGGGCCAAACATAAATTAGAATGAATCTTTTGCAACATGCTGAAACATCCTTTTGGGCTTATTTTAGTCATACGGTGCCCACATTAAACTAGGGTCTGATCAGTAAGTGAAAACATGGTTCCCTGCTTATAAGAGACATCTCATATAAGAGACAGAAACTGGTCCCCGGTACGTGTCTCTTATAAAGGGGTTCAACTGTATTGTTTCCTTTGGCTGGTGCTCCCCTGGAGCTGTAGTGTTATACTTCCGCTGCCAGCATGCTATTGCGGTTCAAAGGTCACACTGTGTTGTGCTGGAGAGGGGATCATTAGAGGTGAGAGCATACTACTGCACTGATGTACCTCTGGGCACCCTGCACAACAGGCATATTTGCTATATAAGGTTACTATTGAACATTTTTCAGTTCTAAGTGATGCTGACCCCAAAATACTGTTCCTGATAATTTTTTACCATTTAATCCTGACTTTAGACATTTTGTACATTCCAAATTCGCAATAAACTAATTTGTCCACCAGGGAAAGTTTTTTTTCAAAAAAATTCGACCCTCAAAGGGTTAAAAAGCCCACGTGGTTGGACAAAAAAGTGCAAAGACGGCGTTATCCGAGCAGCGATGGCCGGTCCTGTTTTAGGACGCTGCAGAGCCCACTCGTTTAGCCCAGTGATGGCCATGTCTGTACAGTGTAGACCGCTTATAACGTATGTCGTGGGAGCCTCAACAATCCGCACTATAAGCGGTACCGCACTATAACCAAAACGTGCGCGAATTCAACCGAATCGCCACCTACCTCTCAAGTCATCCTAAATTTTTTATCACTTAAACGCACAGCGCCTAAAAACGAAGGAAGGGTCTTTATTTCGTATTTTTTTTTAACTTCAGCCGCTGCTGCCGGGTCTCACACATTGCAAAAGCGCGGTCTTACAAACGGCGAGTGCGGCTTTAACTTCCGTTGTGTTTGTGTTTTGAAAGACCATGGCTACGTTTTTTGCGTCTATGAAGATGCCGCAGGACATGATAAGAAAGGCCAGCGGGATTTTTTTTTTTTACCCCACCTTGCGTTCACGATGCCGAAGGCGGCTGCTTATCAGCGCAACGTACTGGTGGTGGAAATCTTCGCGCGGCTCGCTTGTTCGGGAAGAGCGGTGGCTTATCTGCACAACGTTCTAAAGCGTGAACCGCATGGAGCGATTTCTCGCTAAAACGTGCAGCGCACGCCGCAAGCGCGGCGACGCCGGCGCGTAAACTGACGTAATGTGTGCGGCGCGGTAAGAGGCGGCAACATGGCGTCGGCACTGGCCGTGAAGCGGTGCAGGCAGCTCCAGCGAGCACTTCTAACCGCTCGCTGAAATGCCGCACGAGGCGCAAGCGAAGATACTCATGCAAGAAAAGAGCTGATAATGTGACCGCAAAGTGGAATATAGACTGCCATCCACGCTGCTTGTGAAAGCGCCCATCAAAAAATACCGCGGCGGTAAGCCTAAACTAAAGTCCCTTCATCTGATCGAGGGACTTTAGCCTAAACACCTTTGGCGCGGCTAGCCGGCTCGGAGCGCTTCGAATCTCCCGCCATTAGGTGCGCGTCTTTCCATTGGTGCAAGTTGTCAGTCGTCACTGCCACGCAAGTCGTCACTGCCACGCGAAGAAGCCACCGCGAGCGCGGAATCGTAGACGCGAGCATGAAAAAAACGCACGCGCAACGCGGATGTGCGAAAACGGGCCATGCGGTTCACGATTAATAGAAATAACTTGCCACACGCGGACGGGGAGCCGGTCGCTATCTTCCGAGATGCATCAAGCAAGGACAGCTGTGGTTATCACGTACGCGCGAACTAAAGGGTGCTTTTTTTTTTTGCTTCTGTGTCGAAGTTAGAGAGCAAGGGGTGTGCGCTGCGTCAGATGGCCGATTTCATCATTTCTTTTTTTCTTTTGCTACCCTAAAACGATGCCCCCTGCACCGATCGATGAGCAGACCCGCCGAAAAACCGCACTATAAACGGTATGGTGCTTCGGCCAACCGCATCTTAAGCGGTATGCTTATGCATTGAGTTCTATGGGAGCCAAACCGGTGGTCACGAAAACCCGCGTTATATCCGGTCCCACACTATAAGCGGTTACGTTATAAATGGTCTACACTGTATATGGCACTCGGCAATTGCCATGAGAAGGGCAGTTTAGCTTGTCAGTTATGTAGTGAGAGCTACAGTGGCCGTATTCTCGCCGTTTCGCTGTGGCCGGTAACCGCAGCGCGGGCTTGAGCTGGCAGCGCCACTTGCCGTGCCATCTGGCATGTCAGAGGAGGAGCGGTGAAACCGCATCGCAACAACAGAGGATGAGCCGCTGCTGCATCTTTTATATAGAAGGGGTGGCTTGGTGGGATTCATTGTCAGATATGGAAAGGAAGTCGGAGAGACTGAAAGAAGCCAGGCTTCGTCATCGGAACAGCTCCAAGAGGAGGCAGCGAGCCGAGGAGACGGAGGAAGAATGAGCCGCACGCCTCAAGAAGCGTAGTAACTGTACAGAGAACCAAACTGAACAATAACATTAACTCTTTTGTTACCACGCCTATTCAAATCAATCACAAGTGATCGATGATTTACATTGCCTATTTTGACATGTCATTTCTCGTACACATAATGCAGCCTGTGGATAGCCTAGGTACTGCACTTTTAGAATCAGTTTAAATTTTCCCACTGCAGCGACATTGAGATTTTTGACAGCATCTTTTGTGAGCTGAGGTGTGTGTGTTTGAGGAAGGGGGCGTGGCTGCTGCACCAACGCCGCCTTTATTAACATTGCCTGACGCGTCGCACGCTTTTCAATGGGAAGGGTAGGGACGCTTAGTTCAGGCACTGATCCGCTATGTGGCGCGTGCCGGCAGACATCTCGCCTTACGTCACTGCTCGCGAGTCGCGAACGCTGCACCCACTTCTACGACGTGTGTCTGTCAGCTTGCCTGTTGGGCTTCAAGGGCCGTTTCGCTTACATCTTAGCCGCGACGGAGCGCTAGTTCTGTGGCGCACTGGAGATCTCGTTCAACGTGTCGCTCGCTTCATACTTGCTGCATTTTTCCAAAGATAAAGACGGAGGCGGACTGAAATAGTGTAAGAACATACTGATTGTCGGGTAGACATATAGCTAACAGAAAAACGATATTTTCAGATGGGGCAGCCATTATTTTACTGATATTTTTTTTTCTGGAGTATTTAGAGAAGGAAAAATTGCGTACACGTTTTTTGTTCAGGCGCTCACTTCTACGATTACTTTCCAATAATATCACGTGCTTGTAAACTTCAGAAAATTATAGGAAACAAAAGGATAAGCAGCTGGGATCCTGCCACGATGTCCGGGCGCTTCTACAGTACAGTCCTCAAATTTAGAAGTGCGTACCGATGCGGAGTGCGAACAGCGGGGTCAAAACAATACCTAAATGCGGAGGGGATAGAGGTGGGATGCCCCACTCAGAAAATTTCAGGGCCTGTGATCCGAGTAGATAAGCGTGCAAAGCCGGCATCAGCCTGCGGCAGCGCAGGGGATTTTGCTTCGTGACAAAGGAAGTTTTATCAGTGATGGACCAAGACAGACAGGCATGGTGAATACGTTGCGCTGCTGAGCACGAGGTCGCGGGTTCGATTCCCGGCCGCGGCGGCCGCTTTTCTGATGGAGGCGAAAAGCAAAAACGCCTGTGTGTGCGAGATTTCGGCGCACGTTAAAGATCCCCAGGTGGTCAAAATTAATCCGGAGCCCTCCACTACGGCGCGCCTCATCGCCTGCGTTGCGTCGGCGCGTTAAACCCTACAATCAATCAAGGCATGGTGAAAAACAAGAAGGCGTAGGAGCGTCACCTCAGGAACGCTAAACAAACTTTCCACTATTTTTCATAGTTTCCGAGAAGCGGCGCTGGCTGGCGGTCACGAAAGCACGCTGGAAGGCTACGGAGCGGGGAAGGGTAGGAGAGAGCAACAGGAGAGTGGCTGTTTGGCCATTTTTCGCTCACGCGTTGGGCAATGTTTATACAGGCGGCGTTGGCTGCACATGACAAAAAAGGATGCAGATCATGGTTACACTGCATTACCATATTTTTTTGTCAAAAGCCTCTTGGCAAGTCAAGTACCAAATAATGTTGTCAGCTTTGTAATCCCACAGCGACACCAGCTATTCACTACAGTCGAATCCCGCTACAACGAAATTGACGGGACGTGCGAAAAATTTCGTTGAAGCGAAAATTCGTTGAGGCGAAATCTGCCGCAACACACCACGGAAAGGCCAGAAAAATAGCCCCGTATGCTTCCGCATCATTGGCAGCATAATAATATGTTTAGAAAAAGGAGTGACGCACAATAACGTCATGTTTATTCGGATAACAAACATACCAATGGTTATCTGTTCTTTCACTGCACGCGAAGAACGCGTTGCGGAGTGGGGTGAAGAAATGCAGGCGCAAAACGTATTGCTGTACAACAAGGCGTGTCCACCGAGCTGATTACTTGCAGATAGCTGCTAGGCCTGCGGAAGCCCCCCTCTCACTTGTAGCAGCTGTGGAAGCCCCCCTCTCACTTGTCTAACCTTGGCAGGTTAGACGCGCGCGCTTGCATTTAACACAACTGCGCGCGCTTGCATTTAACACAACTGCGCGCTCATGACTAAGATAGGATGACTTGGCTTCAAGACCAAACACGCAAACATGATTTTTGCTCTTGGCTATTAAGAATGGTAGAAGGAAAACGGCAAGGACAGCTGCTCACAACGCATACATGACGGCGCCGCGCCAGCAGCGGAGCACATTTGTGCGATTTCAACTGGATACGGATTGGCTGTAGCTCCGGCTTGGCGAACCAGGCCTGCGCCTCATGTAAAGACGGCCAGCCACATCGTTATCACCATCAAACAATGGCGTCCGCCTATGAGTTTTTTTTTTTTTTTTTTTTTTTTTTTTTTTTTTTTTTTTTTTTTTTGTGGCGGTGTGGCCGCACCGCGCATGTTTTCGGTGAAACTAAGCGTCCTGAATGTATAAAAAGTTACAGATAGCTGGCGCTATGCTTATTTTATTGTAAAATAATTGTTCAAACCCAGCCCAAATCATCGAAAATTTCGTTGAAGTGAAAGCAAGCCTGACAAATGGTTCGTTGTGGCGAGGACTTTGTTGCATGGACTTCTATGGCTGGCTGACGGGGAATTGGAAATATTTCGTTGAAGCGGAAATTTCGTTGAAGCGGCATTCGTTGTAGCGGGGTTCGTCTGTAGTGATCTTTGGTTCGGAGAAAGGCCAGCTTTTGTCTGCCAAAGCTTATTTCTGATGGTCCCCCGCATGTCTAGCAAGTGTGCCTGGCATTTTCAGCCAGTTTCCAGCAGTTTCGGTTTCGTTTTTGCGTTGCGAAATTCATATTTGGCGCTACTACGCAGTTACTCAACTAAGAGCTCATTTGCCATAGCGCCTCCATTGCCCGCTACTGTTTCTCGAAACAAGCATGCCGCTCATGCTTCCACTTTATCTGCGCCTCACTTCTGCAATAACAGCTTCCGCTGAAATTCAAAAGATAACACCAAGTCGTCGGGTATCAGTTCAGACGAGGAGAACGCTTCAAATTGGCCTTGAACACTGCCAGCCGTTCGCCGGCCAGTTCCGGTTTCATACAAGGGTATTTCCAGAGGTTTGGTGTTGCTGCTTAGTAGAACTGTCTATTCTGACAGTCTCCAACAGCCTTGTATTTGTTTCTTTTCAAAATTGTTAGGTGGCGCTGCAATGTAGTAGGCTCGTAGTGCTGAACTCTCTTCCTAGCACAACGGCGGCTTGGTGAAAGCTTGCTGGACGCGATTCTAGCGCATCGTACCTTATTCCTGCAAGCAGGACTACCATAGCGAGTCAGAACATCATAATAAACTGCAAATGAAAGTTATGACTGATAAGTGATCATCAGAATGTTAACAAGCATCCACCAAAGAGTTTGGTTTTCAACTCCTAGCGGATTTTTTCGCATCGCAATATTGTGCTGGTCATAATCATTGACAAGGTGTTTTTGCATCACGTTGAGGCTAATTGGGGCCTTTAATGACGTCAAACCACCAGATTTCTTCAGAGAACCACCCAAAATAGCAAAATTTGAAATAGTGGTTGGGCTTCACCACGAGGCACGGGCAGCACGCCGGCTAACATTTTCTTTTATATCTGGCAAATTGTACCGCGCAATTCAGTTTATTTTTTCCTAGGACGGATTTTTGAAATGTGTACCGACAAAATGTATATTCTAAATTTTTTCTACTACTGGTGGAATATTATACTGTCACGAAGCCAAGGACGACGCAGTTGTTTTGGAAAAGAAGCAAGTTTATTGGAGCGAACTTGTGCTCCCCTAACAACTCAAAAGAATACAGGGGCGGCGAAGCAGCGGTCAACAAAGTGACGTGCGTTGGCGAGCGTAGCAGAATCGAATAGCCGGCGTCTGCTCTGCAGGCCTTTTATCTTTCGGCGCGCGTGGTTCTCGAACCGTCGATTCGCATCGAGAACATTGTAGATCCAAGAAGATTATTCCGGGCTGTTCACGTTGGATCTGAATGCTCTCCCTATCAGAACAGATAACACATGCGGCGCAGAAAGAATGGAACACGTGCTTCCCTTGGCACAGAGATAACACAGACCGCCGCAGCCGGGCGGTAAAAGCAAAACACAAATAAACAAACCCAATGCATGGTTCGCTGCAATACACAACGTACTTTTTTTTATATTCTTGGACGCCTGGACAAAAATTTCGAATTCAATCATTTTTTACGCAATCATTATTTATCATCTGCATTTTGTGTCACTGCAATGTGGGCCTAACCAATATGTATAGCACAGAAAAAATGTTTTGTTAGACCCCTCAAAATTGGTCAATTTCCTAGGGTAACGAAAGAGTTAACTGTACCTCCCGCTACGCACACCCAAGCATAATTCAGTTAAGCGACCGCCAATTTTTAGTTTGAGTGACATCTCTATGGTTACTTTCATCAACTAAAATGTGTATTGATCTGTTAAAGGGTGACACTGGTCTTGGTCATTTTTATTATTCAACCTATGTGCCTGAGATTTTAACATCCTGAGCACAAATATTGTCAGTTTTCGTCTATGTGGCATAAGTTAAGCGTAGTGCAACATGTTGTCATTCCATTTCAGGCAAATTTTTTATTATCTACCTGTGAGATACGCAAATACGTTTATCTCTTCGTGTATTAGAAAGACTAGGGAGTGCAACTGTACCACAGAAGCAATTTTAACATTGTTTCTACAAGCACTGTAAAATTATTAAATGTCAGTTCATCAACTACCATTATTTTCGTAAAAGGAACTGTAAAAGAGATTGTGCTATAAAAAAATGCACATTTTTGTGGTTTTATTGCACTGTTCAGTTCATAAGCTTTCAAATGCAGCAAAAACGATACAAATCAAACCAGTACATCTTAAAGAGGTACTGACACAAAATTTTGAAGGCGAGATTGGTGTGAACACAGATACATCATCTGCAAAATATCAGCAGCGAATACAGCCTAGAAAGTATTTAAAATCAATTTTAAAGTGTGCGAAACGCAACCGAGCAGCCAGCAGAGGACCTCGCGCAATCGACATCACGCGGATATTTTGTAAATAAACAACATCCAAACACGTCACCAGTTTGTGTTTGTAGCTTCCGCACTGCCGGCGTTTTTCGCCACTTCGCCAGGCTCGCCGCTCCAATTGGAGGGCCGGACGGAGGGCGGAGCTTCCGCTCTCGAGAACGAATGACCCGATCGTTGACGGCGGAGGCGCTGTGATTTCGTCAGCTCATCGGGCAGCTGGCCGCGACCAAAGTTCTACAGCGATTCCAGGCACTCTGTTTCTATTACTTTTTATTTACATCAGACGCGAAAACGCGACGGAAACACGGAAAGCCCACTGAGCGAGCCGCACGGTCGCTGTGCAGGCGGCGGCCACGGCCGCGAGGTGGCCCAGGCCGGCGCAGGTAGCTCGAGTGATAGCTTGTTACCGCTGCACGAAATTGTACCCAAGTCCCAACCATGGTAGCTTATATGAGAAAGCGGTTAATGATGCGATAGCCGGTTGCATTAAAAATTGTCATCTGGACCGCTTACGAGAGCGGCAATCGAATATCCGCCACAGTGCTAAGCCGAGCACATCTGTAGGCGGACCTGTAGGCAGACCGGCCGGCTGCTCCCAGCGCGCGTCTTGCCACCCACTGTCTCGACCGTCGTGCGTCGTTCTTTAGCCACGGTAGCATTTGCACTCGCAGCGCCTGCGTCACATCCATGGTCGCTTTTTAATTAAGCGGCTCACGAGATCGGTACGTGGCGGCATTCGCAGAAACTTCCCGCGATGCGGATTCGACAGTGCTACGGCAGCTCTGCTCTGTGATATCCCTCCGACGGTCACGTGGTCAGCTTTGTTCACACAAAATCCATCGGTTCGCGGCACCCGCTGAAACAAAAACTGCGACTGGCCGCATTGAAAATGCCTCTAATTAAACAACCGTCGCACGCTGAAGCAAATGAAGTTTCTACAGGTGATAAGTAGGTCACTAGCTACTTATCGCAACAAAAAAAAAAAAAAACGATGCGAAATTTTTGTGTCAGTGCCCCTTTAAGATATTGCACCCAACAGTTGACCTCGTGGGGAAAAGATTGGTGCTGAGAAAACACAGCATGATGTTTAGAAACGTAGGCAAAACTAGTCATTTAGGTGACTTCAAAGGGCGACAGTGTTGTAAATACTTATAATACAGCTATAGTATTTTGCAGGCACATTCTTTAGGGCGTGTAGACTGCAAATAATTAATTTTTTTGGAAAATTTTTGGAATTACGCATGAGTGTGGCAGATGACAGGTAGTGTCATTACATGTAGTCTGTTGCACAGGTAAAAGTAATTAGCATGTACTAAAACTGAAATACTACTTGTGGAGTGCTTTAGCTCTTAGGGTGCTCAGCCACTAGAATACACTTCATAGTGTGCTTAAACTGCACATTAGAGCTGACATTGTATAAATTTAGGCAAGCGACGGCGACATATGGGCTCTTGCTCGCTACCCACTTTGTCACTCTTTTTCCAGGAACGGCCGGGCTGTTGTTTTCTGCTCACGAAAATGTGCCCCGTACGCCCGAGGCGCGCTAAAATCGTTGTGGAACCACCCGCACACCGCAGCCGCGCGGCAGCAACATGGCAATGGCTTTGGCCGTAAAGTGGTGCGGGGCGCTCGAGCGACCGCTTCTAGCCGTTCTTTAAAATGCCATGCAAAGCACACATGAAGTTGCTTGTGCGGTAAAGCAGCTGATAATGTGGGTGAAAACGGTACTATAAAACATCATCCGCGCCGCTAGCTGAAGCGCCCATGAAATATCTGCCGGGGTCAAGGCCCTTGATGAGTCTAGGTGCTGTTGCCATTCTGACCGCCAGTACTTGTGCAGCAGCTTGTGCAGCAGCTTGTGAGTGGGCAGGGCTGATCCTATTGTCTTCCCTGGTTACAGGTGTGTCCTCAACTGGTTTGGCGACTGGTCAGATGATGCCCTCTTCCAAGTGGGCAAGGAATTCACCTCCAAGCTGGACATTGATCGTACCAACGTGAGTTCTGACATGCCCAGTTGTTGACTTTAAACACAGGACCCGCCGCGGTGGCTCAGTGGCTAAGGCATTGCGCTGCTGAGCACGAGGTCGCGGGTTCGATTCCTGGCCGCGGCGGCCGCTTTTCTGGTAGGGGCGAAAAGCAAAAACGCCCGTGTGTACGTGATTTCGGCGCATGTTAAAGATCCCCAGGTGGTCCAAATTAATCCCGAGCCCTCCACTACGGCGCGCCTCATCGTCTGTGTTGCGTCGGCGCGTTAAATTAATCAACTTTAAGTGCAGGATTTAAAGCACGAAGAACTGGTTACTGACATGGCACTTCAGCAAACTAAGCATCCTAGGCCTTTTGTAGATGCAGTTAAAGCATCCCTTTATTATGTGGACACTCGTGGGACAGACTGGCTGCTGTCTAAATGACTGGCTCTATGAGTATGCATGCTTGCTGAAGCATCGTACAGGCAGCATGGTTGCTCCAGATGTGGCATCCTATGTCTCCAATGCTTTGACTGATGCTCTGTTGCCAAGTGCTACCAGGAGCTGCGTATGTGTGAAACATAGAAGGCCGTTGAGATTAGTAAGAGAGGCCCAACTTATGTGAGTATGCCTTTAACGGTGCTGTTTATATAGAAAATGGATTACATGAACAATGAGTGTGCCACATCATTTTCTAGTTCACCGCCTTGCTTCCTTTTCTTTTGCACGAGTCTTGTAAGCTTTTTTGCTTTCACCTCACACGGGCGGTGGATGCAAGTGTTTGAGAATCCACATTCTAGGGGGGCTTCAGTTTTGCCGTGGGTGTGTCTGCCCTGCTTCTGCCCCCCGCAGTACCGGGTGTCTGGCGAGCACTTCCCGGTGGCTGTGCCAGGCCTGCAGCTTCCCCCTGACCACCGGAGCGCCATTGTGAATGCGTTTGTGTACGTGCACCAGACGCTGCACCGAGCGAGCAGCCGGCTCGCCAAGCGTGGCGCCCGGTCCATCACAATCACGCCCCGTCATTACCTCGACTTCATCAACCACTACGTGAGTGCAAGGGGGGCCTCGCTGTCTGCGCGTTAGTGCCGTGACAAGCTGTGGCGGGCAGCTTGAGGCACAGCCGTGCAAAGTGCGTGCCAGCCAATGCACTGAGCGGCAGCTTACAGCAGTCATCAGGGGCATGCATTAGAGCATCTGAGCACCAACCATCAGTCGTGTGAGGGCTGAAACTCAGCCGAAGATGAGCTGGTGGCTATCGTGAGTAGCCACTGTGCACGTTGGCTGGCACTAGCTTCGTTGATGTTCACACCTTTGAGGACTCCACAGTGGACATGCGCAATGGGCGAAATTTCAGCTGGAATTGAATTCTCTAGTTGGACAGCGCAGAGTACTAGAAACAAGCTGAGATATTGTCACATACTGGAATTCTTATTTGAGGTTAAGGTAAATTCTCGGAGAAAGGAACAGAACTTTGAAATTTCTCACCAGGGTTGTACTTTTCCTCTCAAGAAAACACTGCATCGGGATTATTTGAGAAAAACGGCCTTTAGAATTTGAAGAAGAAGAGGGGGCAATGTTACAGCATGTTTACTGCTTTTACAGTATTCTGGCACATCCCCGATTGTAAGTTGCACCTGTATTTAACGCCCACAAATGTGAAAAATGACTTGATGCTAATTATATTATGCACATGAGGCAGTGAAAAGGGATCAGGCCGATATCCTATAAAACATTGTATTGAACACAAATCCCACTTACTTATCATATGAAACACGTGGAGGTTATTCTCCATCAGAGTCTGTTGACTGCTTTTTGCCTCTGTCCAACGACCACCCAAATTGTCCTTGGCCCATCGTGCTTGTTTGCTTGTGAGACAACCTTTCACTTAAAGGTTTCCTGCAACACCCATTGAACAGTGCAAATAAACCCCCACAATTATCCCAATTACACGGCCGGGAATATCCAAGCCAAATTTTACACATCTACGTGTAAAGGGAAGCTTGCAAATCGCTGTGCGAGATTCATGAAGACAAAGCGTGTTCAAACATTGATCTTTGCTTGCAAAGCCAAAAAGAAGTGGATCATAGTTTTGTTCAAATAGTCCAAGTGAATACTTTGGGATTTCCAGTGTGAAAGCTGAAATTCATGATTTTACTTATGCTTACATAATTAGTTCGTAGAAAGAAAAAAAAAATGCTGTATTAGAACCCTTTGTAAAACTTTTCTGCACCACAAAACAAAGAAGCCATCCTTCTGCTTTTACCATTATTAATCATACTAGATTTCGAATGAAGTCAGTTTCATTTCTTGTGGTAACCACAACAGCCGGGCAAAACTGCCTGTGGTCACGGGGAAGGGGGGGGGGGGGGGAAATAAAAAAGCAGCGCTATGGTGGTGCGGTTAGTTTTGGTGCCTCTCGTTTTTCAAGGATGCCCCCTTAAAGGGACCCTGCAACACTTACCATTGACTACTAGGAATGTTTTTGGGGTAAAGTCTATTGTCCCAGCAATCTCTTCCTGCAAGAATTATGAAAATCCGTTCACTATCACTGAAACTACGCGCGATGAGAAATCACGCATAATCGTTCCCTCTCAACTCGACCGTGGACAACGCGACGAAAGCTGTGCGCTCTCTCCCTTTGAGGGGGGCGGCTCGCGGCGTTCTCGTCGGCAGCCTTCGATATATCACAGGCCGGGGAGTTTTCTCCGCAACGTGGAGGGGCCTATTTCCGGTCTGATGACACAAAAAAGCAGGCATGGGTGCCCGCTCGCAAGCGCGCGCTCGGGCTGGTAAAGCGTTTTTGAAGCGATAAACGTTTGTTGTCGAGTGGTCCTGTTGAAAGGGAAGTATTGAGCTTATCACTCAAACTCTGCGCACACTCAAAACACAAAAACTGCAAAACTGTGCCTACAGTTTCAGGCATAGAAGAGGTTCGTACACAGCACTGACGATGGCAGAAATGGGAGAAATTAGCCGCGAAGTTGACCAGTGACAGCCGATCGGACAGCCATGGCCTCAATGACGCCGTTTAGGTAAATGCCAGGGGTGCATAATGAGGAGAACTGAAGAGAGCGCAGTTGGTTTTTCAGCATCTTTCACAGCAATTTGCGCGCTCACCGCTTCACGTGCACGTGTAATATTTGGCTTGGGTATTCCTGGCAGTGTAATCTAAACGTCGCACTGGTTTACTTGCACTGCTCAAAGAGTGTTGCAGGGTCCCTTTAATGCATGCCCTCCTCCCCCACCCAGGTGAAGCTGTTCAACGAGAAGCGCTCCGAGCTGGAGGAGCAGCAGCTGCACCTCAACGTGGGCCTGCAGAAGATCCGCGAGACAGTGGAGCAGGTGGAGGAGCTCCAGAAGTCGCTGGCGCTCAAGTCTCGCGAGCTGGAGGCCAAGAACCAGGCAGCCAACGCCAAGCTCAAGGAGATGGTGAGTACTGCTTGGCCAGTCTGTGCCTGCCTCCTGAGACATGCCCACACGCTCCTCTTACCGGTGCGGCACCCGTCGATGCAACTGAGATTCCAAACGCCGTGAATTACAAAACTTTGCACGAGTAAAAGCTGCCGCTTCTGTTCCTGTTTACTTACAGGTGCATGTAATGCACTGATTGCCAAAGTAGTGAACTTCCTCTCTTGTTTTCACAGGGTCACTCTAACACGTCAATTTGTGTAAGATGTACAGTGGAACCCCGATGGTATGTCCCCAGGTCTTACAACGACCCGCTTCTTACGACGGATCACCGTGGTCCCGGTGAATTCCCCGTAGAAACAATGCATTAAAAACCCTGATTATACAACGCTCAGGTGCATACAGTCTGCTTCATACGACGGGCCCTGGCGGGGGTAAACCGGCATTCTTCCCACCTTTTATACTGCTTCGCCACCTTGTCCCAACCTTTTATTGTCAACCCCCGTTTGACGCTTCTTGATGTGCAATGGTTCGTAGGCGGGCCAGAGCACTTGCTGGAGAGATGCAAGCTAGCAGGCGGTTACTGGCAGGCAGGAATTACCCCACGACGGACCGCGGCAGCACAATGCAGACTTGCCTACCGCGAGAATTCAATTTAGGTGGCCTTCGGACCGCGATTTTGAAGCTCCCATCAAGCCAATGAACGGGAAATATCATACGATGCAACCCCACAGCAGTGACTGAACACCTGCCTTCCTTGCCCGCGCGATCCAGGTTTCTTCTTTTCATGACACTCTCTCGTCCCCTCTCTCTGCTCTCGGCTCTCTGCTTATCACTGTCTTTCAAAGCTGCATTGTCGCTCTGTTCCTTTCTTTTTCGCTTTTTTTCATTACTGCTTCATGCTATCATTTGTTTCGTTTGGCCGTGGAAGGTTTGCACTCTCGCCTTTTTCCCCTCTCAATTTGCTCGTCCACGGGGTCACGTTGGCCTCCTCAGCCATGGTTCCCAGCTTATCTAACGTGTGCAAGGCACAGGGCTGGTGGGCTAGTGCAGATGCCCTGGAGAGAAGGGGGCACAAAAAAGCCGTTTTTTTTTTTATATATATAAACTTCGTATTTTAGCAAAGGTTTGAAAATTATGTGAGAATGTGCCAAGTATGGTAGTTTAATTAGTTCTTAGCCCACCTATTGCATGAGACCGTCTACTAGGCTGGCATTTACCCATACCCCGGTCATACGACACTTTTGCACATTCCCGTGAAAGTCATAATATTGGGGTTCCACTGTATTTATAGTGCACTAATGGGACCATATCAGGATGTTTTAGTCGGTCATAAGTAAGCGTACTTGCATTCTGGCCGCTTCCGGGGCAGTCAACTTACTGGGCTCATTTACTATTGCGGGCCTTTACATGAGACTTAATAAAGGCACAGGGTAAGCCCTATACTTCCCATGCATTTTTTGGCCATTTTGAAGTACATTTTTCTCAGCATCTAAGAAAGGTATCTACATAACGTATATATCATTTTCTTTCAAATTTTGTGCTCTTTTAACTGTACTAGAATTATGGACATTCTTAAAAAATTCAGTTTTTTATAATTTTTTGTCCGTTAGTACCTAAATTTTGTCATTATTTTAGTATTAAAAGTTGTGTACCAAAAAAACTGTTACGTGCATATTTTCAATTCTAGTATAACAGCTGTGACAAGTTATGTAGATGACAGGAAAAAAAAAATCAGCTTGTTGTCTTGGAACATATACGAAATAATGGTACCTATGTCGGAAAAAACATTGTTTTGGGATAATTGAGTTTAAAGTAAAAAAAGAGGTGGAAAACAGTACTTTTTTGCCAAAAACACCACTGGAGCCATTTATTTAAAAAGCACCAGATTCATAATCACTGTCAGTCATTTTTTTGCTTTTCACCCGGTCGTCTGTCCTTCCTTGACTATTTTGTGCACCATCGTACAGATCTGTTCACAAGGTATTTTGCTTGTGGTCAACCTCTTAGAGCCACTTGATGGTGGTGTTGTGCCCAGGTTTTGGTCTGAATGATTTCAAATTTCAAAATGCTGGCTCATGCGTTGCTTTATCATTTAATAAAAAAACAATATCTGATGTTGCAATCATTAGAGTGTGAAGCTGTTTTTTTGTGCGCAGCTTCGAAGGGCAAATGTGGAAAAAACGTGCAACAGGGTCTTTGGATTGCCCTCGCTGAAAAATCAGCTATGCAATGGTTGCTAAGCAATTTCTTATTACAGCTGGTTCCAGAAAAGCATTTTGACCTGAAACTGGAAGTTTTTTGATGAAAAAAATGACAATAAACCCTGAGAGCATTCTTAAGAGGATATTGGCACTTACTACTTGCTTACGGGAAAACTGCTTTTTAGTGAGAAATAGGACTTTTTAAGGCAAGTGTGAATATGGAAAATGTGCACAAGGAATTGAACTTCCCTAATTGCGAAGAAAAATAAAAAGTCATTATTTCAAAATTTTTCCTTACCCTGTGCCCTTAACGGGGATCTGTTAGAGACTCGCAATGTCCGCTGATGCGCATCACGCCAGGTGACAGTACCCCGCTGGGCTGACAGATGGCACCATTGCCTCGTCGGCCATCCAGGGCACGATCTTGGCTCGTGCGGTGAGCCCGCGGCGCATGTCCACCTCCCTATATATGCACCGATAAACTACCAGACCTCTGTAGGTCAGTCTCGAGTACGTATGTACTGCGGCAAGTGGTGTTGTAAGCTACCCCCGTCTCTGTGGGAGGTTGCTGCCAGCTGGCCAAAATCAGCTCTGCTGTTTCAGTAGATTTCACAGGTGTGGAACTGGCTTTAATTTTTTTTCTTCACCTTTTCTTTCCCTTTGTAGGCTGGTTTGGTCTGTTAACTGTAGAATTTCTTCATAATCTCGATGTTTTCGTTGTCACAAGAGATTCTTAGATTTTACGTTAAAGTACTGGCCCTCAATTTCCAAGCTGAGATAGCCATGTAAGAGCTTTCTGTGTATTTGGAGGTATTTCCCAGGAAGCATGAACTGTAACCATTACGTGCCACATATTTTGCACCCGTGAAAAGGCTGAGTGTTGAAGGGAGCCCTTTCCATATACCCTATGTAACGGAATGAGGGCATGGCAGCTGGGCTGTTGACGTCAAGCGGCACACAGAACACTCCGCATCTTATTATCACGGCGCATATTTTATGGCTACCTTTCACTAGTGAGGTGGGTGAAGGTTCATAGCACAACTTTTTCCCACATTATCACCTTTTTCACTCCCTATGCAACTTCATTAAGGGTTTTGTCGTGATGACAGCTAGAATTGTTGAGTCCGGAACTTGGGCGAATAAAAGAGGCTGTATGCAACTTTTACACTGCGATTGGCCATCTGTTGTGTCATATGTAGTGATTTTTGGGCCAATAGCTACCAGTAGCAGTGAAAAAAAAAAAATGCGTTACAAATTTTGTGTCGGTATTTTCTTCGAAGCAGGTAAAAGCTTTTGATGCTGGTTGAAATGTTTATTTCTGCCATTTCTCTTTTCTCCTGAAATGTAGTTGAAAGACCAACAGGAGGCGGAGAAAAAGAAGGGGCAATCTCACGAGATCCAGGCACAGCTGCGGGTGAGTGATACCTATGGAGGAATAGAACACGTTGGTTTCGGGGGGGGCAGGTTAATAAACTAGTCCTCTGGAGGTAGCAATGTTCTTGTAGTACCATAGGAGTCTTGTCTGACAACTTGATACCTTGAGGTGTGTGAAGCGCACCAGTAGGCATAATTGCTCTGCGCAAAGGGTGGCAACAGAAAGGACACCATGCCCACTCTTTGTTCTGTGCCATCATAGCCAGAGTGAATTGCCAGCTTGCCTAGGCTTTCTCTCTATCACACCATTAGAACGATTGTCCACAATGAGCCTTTGGTTGACATTGATAAGCTAATTGGCGGTCTTCCATTCTATTCAAAGAAACAAGAGGAGGTGATTGCGGAGAAACGAGCCAGTGTTGTGGAAGACCTGCAGGAAGTCGAGCCTGCGGTTCACGAAGCACAGCAGGGTAAGTTTGAGTGCGTCTCGTTGTCATCCCTGAAACGTCAACACGAGTGGTGCAGGGGGCCAGGGTAGCTTACAGCTGAGCGGGCTCAGCCCAGTTTCGGAATGCCTGACAGAAGCGCCAACACCTTGTGGGCATGGGTGTGGGATACCTGGTTGCGCCATTTAATGCCTTTTTCTCGTCAAGCAAAAGCTAGATGTACAAAGCGGGGGTCCCGCCACCCTTTGGGCGCGCAGTAGTAGCCCAGGGGGACAGTGGCACCCTCTGATCCAACTGTGCCCGCCCCTTAGCGGTGAAGGCAATCAAGAAGCAGCACCTGGTGGAGGTTCGGTCCATGGGGAACCCACCCTATGCGGTCAAGCTGGCCCTCGAATCCATCTGCCTGCTGCTGGGAGAGTCCACTGCCGACTGGAAGGCCATCCGTTCGGTCATCATCCGCGAGAACTTCATCAACACCATCGTCAACTTCAGCACCGATGACATTACGTATGTGGACTCTGTCAAATGCCTGGCCCCTCTCTCCTGGCCTTCGAAGTCCTTTTGAGAGAAATGTGGCAGCTGTGGAAAAAAAAAAAAAGTTTCGGGGAAGCTCACCTCTGTTGCAAATGTGCAGAAGAAAGTGTACCTTGTGTTGGTGTCGGTTTTTGGGCACTTTTTCACCTTACACATGGTGAAATACTGCTGTGACATTGTCGAGGTGGAGATGTATGGGGTTTGGAGGGAGAAGGGTTTCTGTCCGGTTGAAGAGAACAGAGAAGCCCAACTTGCACGCATGCCTACTGTTCACTTGAAACTGCTGCTCCTTCCATTGGTCTATGCCTTAAATTTGGACACACCTTCAGTGCTGCTGACCCTTGCAGGGGAGTGGTGATCTCAAGCGGCAGACCAAAATATACCTGGGGTTCGGGATCATTTCAAGAGCTCATTCCGGGGATTGCCAGAGCTTGTTTTTGGCCTCTGCTGTAGCTTTGTCTAGGTGCAACCTGCTGGATCCAGTGGTAGCGGTGAGAGGGCCTGTTGAGGCAGCCACAATACTTGCAGCAGCTGCGCAGTAGCGGCTGTGGTTCTGCTTGACAGGCACGTGGTGTGCAGATTATGGTAAGGGGTGTCTCCTTGGGCTGCAGAATCGTATTTTGAGGCGAGAGCTGAGGAGGGTCCCCGACTGCACCTGCCACTATGATGATGCATGTTGGTTTTGGGTGGCAGCTAGGGGAAGAGGAAGAAAAAGCTTCGCGGTTTGAGGAAGCAAGGAAATATCTGTAGCATTTTTTCTTCTTCGTTGTGGTGATTACACCTGGGTCCACCTGTCGGTCATGAACATAAATTTCTTTGAGCACTGAATTTTCAGGGCAAAACGAGGTGGGCATTTGGCCAGTATGCCGTGTCCATTGCCTAAGATTCCTACCATTGAGGTTCTGGGAGCTGTTCACTACTTTGGAGGCCATTGCAGCTCGTCTACACTGTCATGGGCAGCGCTTTGTGGGGCTGTTCAATATTGACCGCATATACGGTCACGGGTACAGGCTGGATCTGCTGCTGCTTCTCATTTGCAAAGTCTGTTGCCCTAGGTGTTCAGCTCCTGTAATGCGAGATCTTTTGCTGGTTTGTCTTTCTATTACGATGCAGTGGTTTGGCTTTGGTAACTGCATTATTTTCCCACGGGGGTGGTTGTCTCGGGAGTCAAGGTTGGGCTGAACTCAGTAGTACCTTTGATGTTTGGCCTGCTATCTGATCCAAACATGTGCTCGGTGGTGGTGTTCTGCAGGCTACAGCTCTTCCGAATGAAATGCAAAATTCGTCATAGTCTGGTCACCTCTCACCTTGTTGAATCTCTAAAGGGGGTGAATTTCCATGTATGTAGATAAGAGCATTCAATTGTGCTCTTTATAGGATGTGGGACCGGAGGGGTGGGTGTTTGTACAATTTCTTCATTCCCTCTTTTCTAATTCCTGGTATGGTTAGCAGTTTCGGTACATAATGATTTGTTTAGACTACGTTTATCATAAGGCAGAATTTTGCATGCAATGTGCATTGTTCACCAATATACATCCTAGGATGTATAAACTCTAATCTTGGCAGGCAAACTCTTCCCCTCCTCTCTTTCCTATTTCGGAAATAGTTTGTTTCCCTTTTTTGATCATGATATACCGGTGTATGCTTGAGACTGACTGTCCATGTGAAGTTCAAACAGTGGTATGGCACGGGAATGTTAGCTTTACTGGGATGTTAGCTCGTAGCAGGAGCTGTGGTGGGCTTGATGCAAGTACATAGCAGCTCCCCTATTGACGGCACACACTTCACCGGTGGGTGTCTTCCCTGTGGCATGTGCTTTGTGCTTTTTCGTGCTTCTTTGTCTTATGCTTGCTTTAGTTTTTTGCTAGACCCATAATGGTCTCTCTAACCTTTGGCCGGTTATGCTTCTCCTTCTCCTGACCAATTCTCCTGACCAATTACCGCCTGGTCAACTGGATCTCCACACACTGGAATTAGCCTGTCAAGAACCATTGCTAGCAGCCTCTGAGGCAAGACACCCTATTTGCCTGGCAAGCGGTATAAGATGACTGTGTGCAACTGCGAGGTGTTATTGAAGAATATCAACTTCACATTACTGCCACCAAGGACTTCACAATGGATTGCTGTGCTTTGTCATCTGCATTGAACTGCAGTCTATCCGATGTCATTAGAGATTTTGACAAAAATCTGCAATAGTATAACCAAAATGTGTTCTTCTCCAGCTTGAGGCATAATGGACCTTTTGAACATGCTTTTTTCCATATGTAACAAAACAAAGCAGCACATTAAGCAAAGCAGTTAAGTTGATTTCATTTCTTAGGTGTGCTACTATCTGTGAAAGAGAGCTGCTATCTTGGCCTGGTATTAGTGAAACTAGTGCCGCATCGTTGCATCGACCTCTTCATTCTACGACACTTGGCTGCTCTTCGGTCTGCAAATGACTAACTTTTCTGCAGCTGCTGCCTCGCTTTTATGCGATGCTTTCAGACTACACGTGTCAGCAATGCCTTATGCCTTCATTGTGCACCCAGCCACGCTTTCCTTCATTGTGAAAAGTGTTCCGGGCCTTCGGAAGAGCAGACTTGGCCGAAGCAGAGTGTGATGACAAGACTTGAAACACAAAGGAAGTTTCTCTTGGAGCGACCTTGGACTACTTAGCATGCATGCTGCCTACTGCCACCTCTGTGCCCCTGAGGGGAGCAGCTCGCGCCAACAGTCGCACCAACAATTACGGGCCTTCAAACATCGTTTATCCGCTGCGGTAGCTTGGTGGCTAAGGTGTTAATTGACCAGATTTAAGAGAAATCCCCAAGCTGGAGCACACACCGTGGCTGGGGAAGGCACCATGTGCATTCGTGTGCCTTAGTGGCGCCGGGCACCTGCCGGTAAAATGGGTACAAGCGACTCCCTGGCCTGGCGTTTGGCCCTTGTATGGGACTACAATGCTTGAGAAGTTCACCCGGCTTGCATGGGAAATCGCCCCTATGGAAAGGGGTGGCTGCAAAAACGCAGAATTTCTCTCTCTCTCTCTTTTTTTTTTTTTTTTTTGCGCTGCTGAACTCGAGGACACTAATTTGATCCCGGCCACAGTGGCTGCTTTTCTGATGAAAGCGAAAAGCAAAAACACCATGTCGAGATTTCGGCACACGTTAAACATCCCCAGGTGGGCAAAATTAATCTGTAGCCTTCCACTGCATGCACCTCATAGCCTGGTGGTATGTAGTGTCAGCGTGTTAAACCCCTAAAATTACAAGTTAGCATCATTTCATCTGGATGCTGGAATGCAAGACAGAATTTTATAAACACATTAGCCTTTCTTTCAGCAGCTTCTCAGGGAAACACGCTTAAACATACGCTTAAACGTTCTGTTCTGCACTAATGGCCAATGGGTCGTTGCCAACAGAGCCCTCTGTACTTTGTAAAAAATGTGGCCATTGGGAAGAGCCTAAAGCATGGGGCATTGCGCTGTCATATTTTCGCTAACTGATGTCTTCTTTATTTGCCCACATATATACGCTCAGAAGCTGGGCCACAGCTTTACCATGTGGCAACATACTGCCCATCTTTCACAGGAACGGCCCTGGAAAGAATGTCACCGTTCGCTGTTACTAACTGTACTAGGTCCCAACTTAGGCAGTCTTCCCCACCTTAAATGAAATCTGCAATTTTGAGCGCTTTTAACCGGTGCCTCACTTGCAGCTGCATGCCTGTCCAGATGGCAGCATCCTGCATCCCAACATCTACCAACACCCCTGCATCCCTGCAGACTCGCATGTTCTGTTTGCTAACGCTGTGTGTTGATTGCCGAATTCCTGCATGTAGCAACGCTGTAGTCGGCTGCTGCATATCTGTTGATGGGGGTGTTGTGCGTTTCGTGTGGGGGAGGACAGTGTGCTTAGAGATGCACTGGTAGCCAAACTCCTCGTAGTATGGAAGGCTCTGCCTACTGAGCTTGGGTCTGGAAACGGGAAGCAGCGTGAGCATGGGAGCTCATGTTGTAGGTGTGTGCCTACTTTACTCGATGGGTTGTGTAGAGAAAATTGTACAAAAGGAGCTAAGGAGTAAAGTGAAGGCGCTGTGGTAAGAATTTCAGGAGCTTTTCGGGAAGAAGTAAGCGTCTACATTGAAGTGTTCTCGCTAGGCAGCGTGCATGTATTTTGCATGTAGTTAAACCTCATTATAATAATGTGGCCTATTAGAAAATAATCGATATAATAAAGAAATCATAATTTAGTCCTACGTATTCATCTATTCAGCACCCCACATAAAAAAAAGTAAAATATGCCAACATGACGTCGGCAGTCGCTGTGAAGTAGTGCAGGCAGCTCCTGCGGCCACTTCTAACCGCTCGCTGAAATGCCGCACGAGGCGCAAGCGAAGATGTTCATCATACCTGGGCAAAGTTGGCGCGGCTCACTCAAACTCACTCACAATTTTTTTTTCGAATCACCACTCACTCAAACTCAGACTCAATGCTGAGCAGCACATCTGCGCTCACTCAAACTCAAACTCACATTGAGCTCAAAACTCAGAACTCACTCGGACTCAAAACTCAAAATGTACTCAGAACTCAAAATGTAATCAAAACTCAAAATGTACTCAAACTAAAATGTACTCAAACTCAATTTGGACTCAAAACTCAAAATGTACTCAAAACTCAAAATGTACTCAAACTCAAAGTGTACTCAAACTCAAAATGGACTCAAAACTCAAAATGTACTCAAACTCAAAGTGAACTCAAACTCAAAATGGACTCAAAACTCAAAATGGACTCAAAACTCAAAATGTACTCAAAACTCAAAATGGACTCAAAACTCAAAATGTACTCAAACTCAAAGTGAACTCAATACTCAAAATGTACTCAAACCTCAAAATGTACTCAAACTCAAAATGTACTCAAAACACAAAATGTACTCAAAACTCAAAATGTACTCAAACTCAAAATGGACTCAAAACTCAAAATGGACTCAAAACTCAAAATGAACTCAGAACTCAAAATGGGCTGAGAACTCAAAATGGGCTGAGAACTCAAAATGAATTAAGAACTCACATGGCCTCACAGAGATTGAGACAGTCAGAGAGTGAGAGGGAGAGTGTGAGATTGAGAGTGTGAGAGTGAGAGTGTGAGTGAGAGTGAGAGTGTGAGTGTGAGTGTGACTGAGTAAGAGTGTGAGTGTGACTGTGAGTGAGTGAGAGTGGGAGTGGGAGTGAGTGTGAGAGTGTGAGTGTGAGTGAGACTGAGAGTGTGAGTGAGAGTGTGAGTGTGAGTGAGAGAGTGTGAGAGTGAGAGTGTGAGGGAGTGAGAGTGAGAGTGTGAGTGAGAGTGTGTACCTTTTGCTGTATACCTTTTGCGATATCCTCATAATTATAACCAGAAAGCATTTTCATATTTGTCCCACGTGACCCCCTCGACAAGACCTTTAATTTGATACCCCACACACCCTAGCAGGGTCATATGGAATTCATACCAGTCAAACTAACCATGACTCATGACTGTAACCAGGACGCATTATTTAGGTGTCCGACATGATTCCCCTAACTGGAACCTTCAATTTGACGCCCCACATGCTTCAGCGGCCTCACCTTGAATTTAACCCCATCTATGACTCATAATGACCATCTCATGATTCGAACTACGAAACCTTTTTTTTATTTGTACCACGTGATTCCCCTCTTCAAGACCGTAAATTTGATACCCTACACTCCGTAGCGGGGTCACTTCGAATTTTACCCCAATATAAGACTCGCCATGACAATCTAATGGTTATAACCAGGAAGCATTTTTGTATTTCTCCCACGTGATTCGGCTCATCAAGACCATTGATTTGATACCCATCACATCCTAGTGGAATCAATTTGAACGTTAAACCAATCAGTGACTAACCATGACTATCTCATGATATAGCCCTACCACATTTTTGTCCCACGTGATTTTCCTTATCGGAACCTTCAATTTGATACCCCGGACACCCAGTGGCATCATTGTGAATTTTAACCTAATTTATGACCCATTTTGACTATGTCATGATAATAATCAGGAAGCACGTGATTACCCTCATCGAGACCTTTAATTTGATACGCCCTAGCGTCATGAACCTGAATTTTAACCGAATCTTTGATTTACCGTGACTACGTCATGATATATCCATATCTCATGTTCGTCCCGAATGATTCCCCACATCGAGACCTTGAATTTGATTCCCCACATGCCCTCGCAGCGTCATTTTGAATTTTAACCCAATCTATGACTCATTATGACTGCCTGATGACTACAATCAGGAAGCATTTTTTTTATTTACCCCTCGTGATTCCGTTAATCCGGACCTTTCATTTGATACCTTACACGCCTTAGCCTCATCAGTTTCACTTTTCACCCAATCTAATGTGGTCATTATTCTGTCTCAAGGGGCGCTGCCCAGTCAATTCAGCTAATTCATTTGAAACAGTAGAAAGGACAGCCCCCGCCCCCATTTCCCCCCGGCTCTCACCTCTTCCTTTGTGACCCCTAGTATATCAAGCCGTTAACAGTAGCAGGCGAACAACCAGCACGCCAGCGCCGCCGTGTGCTTTCCCACCACCCTTTCCCACGCTCTTAGTGGATCCGTCAGGAGGAAAAGTTAAGACAACCCTTTTTTATGGCCTCACCAGTCAATTATCACTCACGCGCCCAGCTGCGAAAATTAGGTATACAGCAAGTGCTTATGGCCATAAAAATTCAACAAGAAACTAAAAAAAATCAGACACCACCTCCCTCCCAACCGATCATGCAGATCGCGATTGGTGCCATACCCGCAGGTAACTTGAATTCCGAGCCCACAGTGACGCATGAAACTTAACAGCCAACCATAGCTGCCTGCTAGGCTACTCATATGTACTCAAACTTAAAACTCCTAGTTACTCAGAGCTCAAAATGTACTCAAAACTCAATATTTAATCAAACTCAAAATGTGCTCAGAACTCAAAATGACCTTAAACTCAAATTGTACTCACAACTCAAAATGAACTCAAACTCAAAATGGACTCAAACTCAAAATGTACTCAGAACTCAAAATGGACTCAAACTCAAAATGTACTCAGAACTCAAAATGGACTCAAACTCAAAATGTACTCAGAACTCAAAATGGACTCAAACTCAAAATGTACTCAGAACTCAAAATGGACTCAAACTCAAAATGTACTCAGAACTCAAAATGGACTCAAACTCAAAGTGTACTCAGAACTCAAAATGGACTCAAACTCAAAATGTACTCAGAACTCAAAATGGACTCAAACTCAAATTGTACTCAGAACTCAAAATGGACTCAAACTCAAAATGTACTCAGAACTCAAAATGGACTCAAACTCAAAATGTACTCAGAACTCAAAATGGACTCAAACTCAAAATGTACTCAGAACTCAAAATGGACTCAAACTCAAAATGTACTCAGAACTCAAAATGGACTCAAACTCAAAATGTACTCAGAACTCAAAATGGACTCAAACTCAATCGGACTCAAACTCAGTCGTGATCACTCGGCTCAAACTCACTCAAGCTCAAACTCACCATGCCACACTAGCCTCGCGCTCACTCAAACTCAAACTCGCGCGTGAGTTTGAGTCCAAATGAGTCTGAGTGAGTGGACTCATGAGTGAGTTTGCCGACCTCTGATGTTCATGCAAGGAAAGAGCTGATAATCTGGGCGAAAAGTGGAATATAAAATGCCATTCACATTGCTTGGGAAAGCGCCTACCAAAAAATACCGCAGTGGTAAGCTTAAACATCTGTGGCGCAGCCAGCCAGCTGCTCGGAAGGCTTCGAATCTCCCGCCATGAGGTGTGCTTCTCCCCGTTGGGGCAAGTCGTTAGGCTTCTCCCACTGTTACGGGAAGAAGCCACCATGAGCACGGAATCGTCGACACGAGCGGGAAAAAAATGCACGCGCAACGGCGACGTACACAAATCGTGTGTGAAAACGAACCATGTGGTTCACAATAGAAACAACTTGCCACGCGCAGACGGGGAGGGGGGTCGCTTTTGTCCGAGGTGCGTCAACCAAGGACAGTTGGGGTTATCATGTACGTGTGAACTAAAGGGTGCCTAATTTTTTTTTTGTTGTGCGTCGAAGTTAGAAGAGAGCAAGGGGTGCGCATTGCTTCAGATGTTCAATTTCATCCTTTCTTTTTTCTTTTGCTACCCTAAAACGACAGGCCAGCTGCGCCGGCTGATCAGCAGACCCGCTGAAAAATCGCACTATAAACGGTATTGTGCCTCGGCCAACCGCATCTTAATAAGCAGTGTGCTTATGCATTGAGTTCTATGGGAGGGAAACCGGTGGTCACAAAAACCCGCGTTATATCCGGTCCTGCACTATAAGCGGTTACTTTATAAATGGTCTACACTGTACACTCTTCTTCCTTGCGAAGTCTGCCTGAAAAATAAGCTGTTTGAGAGTGCAGTAAGGTAGCCGCAGGCGGTTGACAAATATGGCGATTTTTTTGGGGGCACCACTGAGCGGCGAGTTGCTGTTTTCCCCGCTGTTTGCTGGGGGTATCTGCAGTCATGGACAAATGAAATGTGAACAGTAAAATATGAAGCAGAACGACCAAAATTGGGAAGTTGGTTGGGGGAGATCACTTAATTAATGGCAAGGCTAGGGTATATTTGGAAAGTCACATTTCCAAACTGTAATAGCAGTTGTGGAGCCATGCGACAATTTTACTGGGCTATTTGTGTGTCCGGTGCATATTTTTGCATTCACATTTCATTTGTCTGACTGTACAGCACTCCTAGTGTATAATATTTGTGGTAAATGTACGCTACAGCTACAATGAAATGATGGTTATAACGAACAAATCAAAGGGCCCTATTTTGTTATGACGACGTGTAACTGTAGTAACAGCTGTAAGAGCAGATGTTGATTTGCCAACTATCCCATTTGCTAGATAATTTGCAGCATAGTAAGGAAATCGGGAGTTTTGGAATACTGGGGCCTCAAGCGTCTTGGGGCGTAGTACTGCGCATGCGCAGAACCCAAGCCGTTTTTTGGGTTTTAGGTTTGCGTCTAGCGCTCGCGCTATTTTGCCGAAATAACGGGTGCCCCAAAGCTGGAGTTTGCGTTCTTGCGTCGCTCTCACAGCCAGCGAGACTGCACCTGACCATGGCTGAAGCGAAACCTGCCGCTCGTTCCTCGACTCATCCGATCAACTACGACGATCGCTGAGCTGAATTTCTAGATTCCGCGTGTCGTTTGCAAGAAATGAATAAAGCAGGCAATCGTGAAACGTTTTCTGCCTTCGGCAACAGTCCGCGCACACGCCGGCCGCGCATGCCACATCTGCACACTCAGCGGCTCGAACCGGCGCAGACCACGGTAGCAACCGCTTGTCGCTGCTCTTCCGAATCAATCTCATCGCTAAAAAGAAGTTCCACATGCGAGAAAGTAGATGTTAGTGTCATGAAAAATTGTGCTAGGGATTGTTGTCAGGGTTTATTTTAAAAGCCGCGATCAGGCGGCCGCTTATCTGATGGAGGCGAAAAGCAAAAACACCCGTGTGTTCCGAGATTTCGGCGCACGTTAAAGATCCCCAGGTGGTCAAAATTAATCCGGAGCCCTCCACTACGGCGCACCTCATCGCCTGCGCTGCGTTGGCGCGTTAAACCCTACAATCAATCAAATCAAAAGCGGCGATCAGATATCTGCCGCCATGCTAAGCCTACGCTGACCGGCTGCGAATGTTCCGCGATCCGACCGATTGCTGCGGCCGTGGAGCGGCCGAGAGATGGCGCTACCTGCGCGGAAGCATCGAAACAGGCAATGCAGATGTCTTGGTCACCGATTGCTCAAACGGCAGTTGTAGCTGAAATAAACTTCCATATGTGAGAAAGGGGATGATAGTGTAGTGAAAAGTTGTGTTACGGATTGTCATTTGCAGTTGCACAGATAGCGGCGATCAAATATCCGCCATGACGCTAAGCCTAAAGTTCCCATCACCCGAGCCGACCCGAGCAACGCAAGCCGGTTGCGGGCTGTCGGGGGCGCCCCTCTTCTAAAACTCGCCGCGCGCGAGCACCTTGCGTTTGGGTTCCCCCAAACTTCTTGGGGGCCCAGAACGCCGGCTTCCCCTATTCTAAAACTCCCTAATACCGTATTTACTCACGTACTGAACGCACTTTTTTTCGCGTAAAACAGAAGCAAAGTTGGGGGTGCGTTTATTTGCGGGGTAATTTTCAGGAACCTTTTTCGAAGTGACAAAAGAAGGCCGCAAAGGAAAAAAGTAATCAGTTAGATCACCTATCTTTCGCAGTAAATATACGCGTACAGAATTGGTAAACAGCGTTTTTATTGAACTAGTCTCCTTGTCAAGGCTTCACGTCGTCAATTCCTAATTGTCTATACCGGCAGGGTGGTTCCCATACTCAACTGCGTACTCCGGAGTCTTTAACTTGAAACTGGCCGTGTAACTGCCATTTCGGCCCATCGCCGACTGAAAGGTGCAAGATGAGCAGAAAAGCAAGTAACAAAACTATCACGAAAAAAAGTAGGGCTAGGCACTCAGCGAACTGAGCCGACTGACCGTCGTTGCGACTGGCTGTCCCACGACGCCGTGCCGGAGTGTTAGTTCCCTTATACTCTGAGATGGCTTTTGTTACATGCGCGATCATCATCAGCGGGAGCGAGTGAAGAGGAAAAGCTACAGTACCGCCATTCGTGGGACTGCAGGGTTGAAAAGTTGGGGGAGCGTTAATTACGCGGGGGAAAAAGAAGCCTAATTTTGACGACTGAAATTGGGGGTCCGTTCATTATGCGAGTGCGTTCATTATGCGAGTAAATACGGTACTTAACCAGCATGTGTGTTACTGACACACAGTGCTCATCACTGAAAAGCTTCTGAGGGTGTCCCACAACATGGCTGTGGCTGCTGTCTCTTTTCTAATATGGGTCATTTGTGACATCGTTTGCCGTGCAGTAAACACGTACTGGCTGTTGATAGTAGACTACAGCGGAGTTCGTGTTTGAAGTACCTAAACCAGTCCAAACCAATTGGCTGTGCATCTAACACCTAAAAATGTAAAGGTTGTTGTGAATTGCACCTAATTAGGCTAGCTAAGTCAGAAGGATATCAATAGGGATGAGACCCCTGGAAGCACTGCTGACACACTGAAAGTTGTCACTTGGCATCGTCACCCATTGGCCTGTATGGATCGACTGATGCTGTTCAAAGAAGTATGGGGTGCCATGTCGGTGTGGCTCTTGTTACAGAGTGGCACCAAAGTGTCACTCTATTTGCTCTGGGGGTGTGCAGTGAAAATAAGGACTCGAATTAGGTCACCCTTTGGAACAGTGAGGGTCCAGTTGGGCTTTAGTCCAGTTCTAGTCAATGTCGAAAGCAGGTATGGCACATACAGTCATGCCAATAAAGAGGTGGGGCACTGTGGTTCTTTTTATCTCGTTCTTATCTACTGGGGGAATACCGTATTTACCCGATTCTAACGCGCACTTTTTTTTCAGAAAAAATATGCCGAAAAATCGCATGCGCGTTAGAATCGGATACAAAACCGAAACTGCCGAAACAGCGGAAATTTCGTCCCACCCATCGCCATCGCCATCTCAAAATGGCGCCAAAGCTTTTAGCAATTTTTCGGACGCAGCAACTACAGTTAAACCTCGATATAACGAAGTCGTACTTGCGGGCGAAAATTTCGTTAAATCGAGAATTTCGTAAAATTGAGGTTTCGATTTTACAGTTAATTTAAACCAGTTATTCAGGTTTCAAAACCTTGCCCAACGCTCAGAAACAACTGATATGTAGTTACCTCTCCACTTAAAGCGGAATTTGTACTAAAACTGGCCGCGAAAATTACGTGAATTGCGTGAAACTACTGTCGCGTGATAGCCGACAGTAGTTCGTGTTGTCGTAAAACCGGTGCTTTTTCCGCAACGCCTCATTAAATATGATAGCAGACTAGGTTTCCACTTTTTCTTTTTTTCATTTCGGTCACTACTAAACGCCGCTGTTAGTCAACTGAACCCGCGTCCATGCCCCGTGAACTTCACCCCGGCGAGGTGCTCGTTCGAAGTTACGCCTCTTTTCGTCCGTTCAGTGGTAGGCTTAGGCGTGGCGTTGAGGGGTGCGGTGGGGGGCAAATAGCGGAAGGGTGCTATAAAGCTTTCGAAAGACTTTTTTCATGCACAAAGGCTCTGCAGTATGGGCGCGTGATGCAACCACGACACTCGAGATAAAGCCATGATTGAGAGTTGAGCGGAGTAAACACGGACCGCTTCACTTTGTGGAGCAGCGCTTACGTGCTCCCGCTAAAGCGGAAAGCTTACATTAAATATCTTCTGGCCAACTTTGATTAAGCAATTAGTACTTTTATGCCCGCTAAGCCCTGAAGAAACCGATTTCTCTGCATTGCAGCTGTCTAATGAACACATTTTGACCACGTTCGGAGAGCAATTTATTGCCACCAGCACTCGATGTTCAAGCCGTAGTGAAGAAGTCCGTAACCAGTGCTTGGCGTTTCTTGACCAGGGTGGGCTTTACGTGACGCTCGTATGCTGACAGCGCTAACAAGGCTTGCTCTTAATTAAACATTCGCGTGCGCCTGTGTGCCTCCGCAGAACGTCGATGGCATCCATCACTTGGTGGCCTTCGGTTTCACCGACACTTCCTCAGGCTCTAGTTCGGAACACTTTTCTTTCCCTTGGAGTGCTCATGCTGCTTATAAGACTCATCTAATGATGGACGAACAAAATATTAATGTGGTTATCAGCGAGCACAACCTTAGAGCAGCAGCACCGTGAGCACGGTGTAAGATATACTTTTAGGTGTGGACACAGCATCCCAAAAATATGTCAAATAGAGTTGGTGGCGCCGTGGCGCCGCATGGACCTTTGATTGAAAGGACATCTGGTGGCAGAACTCTTAACTAAGCTTCAAAGAGACCGAAGCTTCAAGTGACTTGAACAACGACTGTCCGAAGCGAGGTGGTTCGCAGGCACCAGCGGCATGCGTGTAAAACAACATTGTTTGAGCTCACCATGTGAGCTCACACAACGCGATCTTAACGCGTAATTTATTGCATTGTTTAAACAGCTGGGAGATTTCGGGCGTCCTAAGTTCATTAAGACGCGCACGCAGCTCCTCAGAAAATTGGACACTGGCCGTGAGTTTGACAACATCGATTCGTCTCCGCTGCTTCGTGCATAGACTTACCCCAGTTGTGCAACGTCATTTACGACGAAGAATTATCAGTGTTCTCGCCGCCAGTTTAATCCATTTAAGCATAGAGGGCGCTGGCGTAGGCAACGATGGAGACGTCAAAATTGTGGCCGCACTATTAAACCGTCCATGAACGCTAGCGGTTTTTGAGCAGCTTTCATCGCTTTTAATTGTTGTCAACCTCATAATTCACCGCTTTTCTTCCATTTTAGCATTTTAAGAGTTAGTGTGAGTGCTGAATGTTTTCAATGTAGGCTCTGAGAGGCAAAATAAAACGTGCCTCGACCGGAATTTCGTTCTTCCTTTCTCGCCATGACTTCGTTAAATCGAAAGCGCCGCACGATATTACTTTGTAAAATCGAGATAAAAATACATGGATTTAGCAAAATTTTGATAGAAAACTGGAAAAAATTCGTTACATCGCGAATTTCGTTAAATTGAGGTTCGTTATATCGAGGTTCAACTGTATTCTATAGCAGCAAGCCTAAATGCCTAGGTTTTTCTATCGGCGTTCACACAAATCGTCAAATCGTTTCGCTTGCGCGCTTGATAACAGCAATGGCAGCAGCGGCTCCCACGCGTTCAAAACGAGCGGTTGGCTCAAGCGTGTACCTCTTCAGAAGCTCTCGGGATGGGCGTGCGAGGCGTGGGGCCATGATCCCATCGACCATGGTTGAACGCTCGTTCAGAAACGTGGCATCGCGAACGCGCTTGAAGGCACCGAGGCCGAGATGTTGTGGTCAGCGGAGAGCGGCGAGGAGTGAGATGAGTGAGATTACTTTAGGAAATAAATCGCCTGTTTCTCTCGCATTCATTTGTCTGGGTCACGTCCTGTGCGCATTACAATCGGAGGTGCAAGTTTTCTCGTTTTTTTTTGCCAGGAAAATCGGGTGCGCGTTTGAATCAGGGGCGCGTTAGAATCGGGTAAATACGGTAGTTCATAATTGCGTGCTGCATGTGTGTAGTCCAAATGTCTATGGTTTCACCTTCCTCGTAGTATGCCTTAGTCGTAATTGTGGCTACTGAAAGAAGCAACCACTAGCACATCAAGTCTGCCGCATTTTTCTTGTGCACACTGTATCGGGATCACAACAGCTGCAGGAAGCATAAACTCTCAAAAATTGCACCAAGACAGCCTTGTTTTGTGGAGCTGCAACATATGTTCGCGGCATGCAATATGAGCATGCAACATGTTTGTTAGCTTCACTACTGCACCGCCAGGTTATCAGCAATGTTCATGCGTAGCACGTAACACTGGGTTGTAGGAGCAGGAAGGCCAGTATGCTGATAAATTCAGGAGCTTCAGCACATGTTGCTTCCAGTATACCGGCTCATGATGATTGCATACAGATTTCTCGCTCGGTTTGTTTCAGCGATTTGCTGCAACATTAAGAAAAATACGAGCGTTTCGTACAATGGTCACTTAAATGACACATTTTTGTGTAGGAACGGACATTAAGTGTTGCGACTTGTAGACCGAAAAATACGGTGTATGTGGCTAACAATACCAACAACAAAAACTTGCGTCCAGTTGACATGCACTTTAGTCCTGCATGTGCGTGTGCAGAAGTTTGTCGAATGTGGCGGTAAATTCGTGTGTTGCCCTCCGGGTCGTGCGTCACGCGTAGCGGTGCAGGCCATTAAACGTCATCACCTCGTGGAACTGCGGAGCATGGGGAATCCGCCGGTGCCGGTTAAGACTGTGCTGGAAGCCATCTGCCTTCTGCTTGGGGAGCCTGCAAACGACTGGCGCACCATCCGCGCCATCCTCTTGAGCGAGTCGTTTATCAACACCATCGTCTACTTCAACGCGGTGGACATCACGTAAGCTGCGGACCGCAGGGGTGTGACCTTCCGCATGCTGGAGTCTGCTCAGCACCAATGGGGGAGAAAGTAGGAAAGGGAGGATCTAGGCCACACGCAGCGGCCACCGAGTAAAATAACATCCTGGTTGAAACCCTCAATCACGTTAGCAGTGGGTTTGCCTTCAGACTTTAAAACGAAAGGGCACTCTGTTGCAGTGTGACGGCAACAAATGTGAAATTGCTTTTTTTTCCCTCGCTGAATGAAGAGGAAGCTATGAGCTTGCACGGGGTTTGTGGCATGCCGATGCATGCATCGCTTTAACAGCAAACTACACCGACTGCATACCTGCCAGGTTTCCCGAATTTTCCGGGAGACTCCCGAATTTTCATGGTTTTTGTAGTACGATTGTACGACCGAAACAAAAATCTCCCAAAAATGCACCCGTCATCGGCTTAATCCTTTTCCCAGTATGGCCACAATGCACCGGAGGTATACCTGACAATCCAACCCGACACCATTTGGCATCGTTATCAGTGAAGTGCTTAAAAAGTGTAGTCGGCCATGTGCAGACGGTGAACCTGTTCGTCCCATGGTTAGTTTACTGTTTATAGAAACGCAGCGCCGCCGCAACTTTCATTTACGCACGAGCACGGCCATTCTGAAGGTTTAGCAAGTCTCCAGTGGTGTAGCTTGTTGGTAGTTTAGACGAAACAACAAAACAGTTCAGTTACTGCTGTTTTGTATTGCGCTTGCAGTATGTACTATTTCCAGGACTTTCTGAAAAGGGCGGCGTTAGCAATGTCGAACATTTAACTGGTGTACCTTGTTGGTAGTTTGGGCGAAGAAACAGTTCATTTCTTGCTATCTTGTAAGTAAATAAAAAAAATGTGTGTAAAGTTACCCATTCTGTTGTTGCATTCTGTTGTTGCCCCCCCCCCCCCCGGTAAGATCTCCCTAATGCCATCCCGGCAAATCTGGCAGGTATGCGACTGAGTCTTCGAGGTATTCCACAGTAGGGCTTGAGAGGGTTTGCAAGTATGTGGAAAACTTTTGTAGATTAAGTAATATTGCTCCTAATTCGTTGTACACTTCTCTGGTTTTCACATGGAAGTGGAATGAGGGGTTTTTCTATTCTGAGGTGAACGTGCGGATGCAGCGTAAATTGAAGCTGGCACTGCAGATTTGCTCGCAACCCCACAAAGCACACACGGTTAATCAAATTGCTCAAAATTCTGTGCAATAATAGGTGAGCTATAGCTTCTAACAGTTTGCATGCTTTTTAGTGAATTCTTGAAGCCATTTGCATGGCAAAGGTGGAGAGAGAGCTTAGATTGCCACATTGTTTTTCTGCTCTCCATGCCTTGTGCGAATCAGGGCCTGCTTGTATGGCCAATGTTTGTCGATTGAAGGTGCAGCCTGTGGCAATCTCTTCAGAGTTTCATTTTGTGGATAGCGGTCCAATATCCTTCAGGGGTGTCTGTGGGCTGGTTTCGTCAGCGGCATTGCTGGGAGGGCACACTGGTGCCTTGGAGCGCAATGCTTCACTTCTTTCTGCATATGTTCATCAGCGGCATTGCTGGGTGGCACAGTGGTGCCTTGGAACGCAATGCTTCACTTCTTTCTGCTCATGTGTGAATGTCGACCTTTTGTCGACATTTTGGGCACTTGGCTTGCGTTCGGTGCCTTGTTTGAATTTTTTTGCCCCTGCCATTTTATCAGCTCAAAGTTCGTTGGGATTGGCAGAAAATGGTCGCACTGTGGGCTTTGTTGAGCTGGGAAATTGTGTCCCTTTCCCCTGTACTTTTTTTTTTTCTCACTGCTGCCACTTTCTCGTTTACTGTGTGATGAGGTTTTGGGCCCTGCATGTTGCCTCGTACGCCAAGAGGCAAGCGTGCAGTGTTTTGGGGCTGTGCCTTGTATAAGAAATGGCACACGTCCCTCGTTGGGAGCCCGCAGTGTTGGGTGATGCTGGTAATTTCTGGAACAGTGTGATTGAAGTTGGCGTATGCATGGTCCTTCTGATATCAAGAAGCAAGCATGCAGTTTTTTGGGCTGTGCTGTATACACACAGCCTTTCTTTGCGCTTGTGTGTGAGGAACGGGTTGTCTCTTTTGGGGATCAAATTTTTTGCCTAAATGTCTTTCTGGGTATTTTAAGGGTTTCAATAAGGTAGCAGTTATGAATTGTGGTTGTGCGACAGATATGTGCTGATGAACTGGATTAACTTCACCCGCCTTCCGCCTCCATCCCCTCTGTGCCCCCTCTCCACTTCCTCCAATCTACTCCCCTTTTTCTTTCGCTGTTTCCTTTTCACTACACTCGCCATTGCATTTCTGGTTGTGGGACAGATATGTGCTGACTAACTGGATTCTCTTCACCCACCTGCCCCCTCCATGCCCTCTATGCCCCTTCTCCACTTCCTGTATCCCACTCATTTTTTTCCTTCACTCTTTGCGTTTCACTCCACTCGCCTCTCTCCATTGTCTTCCTCCACTTTGCTCGCCACTCTGTCCTGCTGTCTGTTTTCACTGAGGCTTCACACGGACGAAGCCAGGTTTTTGCAAAGGGACACATTTTCAATTGGGGCACTGCCTGCCAGGTGCATTTGTTGCTAATTTGTCGCTGAATAATTTCTCCTCTCACAAGGTGCGAGGGGAAATTACAGCTCTGCACGTGCGGTTCATTCTGGGCCTCCTGTTCATTGAGTCTCTGTGTCTCGCTTGTCAACGATGTAGGGACGAGATTCGGAACAAGATGAAGACCAAGTATCTGAACAACCCCGAGTTTAACTTTGAGAAAGTGAACCGTGCCAGTGTTGCCTGCGGACCCATGGTCAAGTGGGCCATTGCACAGGTGAGGGCACCCTTTTGAATTTTGTATTTTGCTACCTTTTAGTTTTGACCCGGCTAGCCCTGCATGCTTTGTCGTGTTTACTTGCTGCAATGAACACGGGGCCATGTATCAGGGCAGCGTTCAAGAAAAGATAGAAAGCTGATCATTTAGCAGACTGCACACACTTTCGAGGCGCTGAATTTTATCTGAGCTTTGGGTGCAAAGATATTTTATGCAGCAGGCATGGTGGGCTCTTGGCAGGAAAACTTACATTATTGGCTTACTGGTGTAGCTCCCAACTGTGGCCACTCAGTCGCTCAAGAGAAAAGTGGCGCACGCGCCTACGTGGGTGGTCTTTGTGTCTTGCGTTGCTACTAGTCTTGCTTAAAAGGTTACGGGGCCTTGCACACCTCTTGTATGCATACATCACAATTTCAATTTAACGTGGTCCCATGTGCTGTTCATTTTTCAATGCTGGGGCCATTTTAATATATGGGTACTTGTGTCACGGTGCATGCACAAAGCTTTTGCTACATAACTACCAGACAATGGACCTTCTTCAAGTAGCGCTCTGCGCATGCGCTACTCTTGCTCCCAGCGACCTATCCGTCATTATTGGGGGGAAAAATGTAAACAAAACGATGCCATATTCGATTACCCAGTTGCGAACGCTGAGCCAGCTAAGTGCTCCTCCGTTTTCTGAGCCCTGAAAGTGGCCGACAGGTGGATGCTACGGCTGCCATCGAAAAATTTCTCCGAAACCAAAACCATTCGTGTCACTGGGACGGCTTCAACTGCGCAAGGCAGGCGGAAATAAGGGGGTGTGTTCTTCTATAATCCCCGAAGCGTGGTTTGGGTGGCCGCTGCAAGAGGGCTACGCTACTGGAAAAAAGTCCATTGGCTTTCTTTGGCCCCTGCTGCCATTGATCAGGTTTCCGTTGTGCGCAGTGTGTGGGCCCCTGGGGAAGAACCCTCATATAGCACAGTGTGTGTGACCGGATCTTCCTTGGGTGCAGATCAACTTTGCGGACATGCTGAAGCGGGTGGAGCCCCTGCGCAACGAGCTGGCCAGCCTGGAGGCCGAGGCGGAGAGCAACAAGCACAATGCGGAGGAGATCGACGCGGTGATTGCGCAGCTGGAGCGCAGCATTGCCTCGTACAAGGAGGAGTACGCCAACCTGGTGTCCCAGGCGCAGGCCATCAAGGCGGACCTGGCCAGCGTGCAGGCCAAGGTGGACCGCAGCATCGCCCTGCTCAGCAGCCTGAGCTCGGAGAAGCAGCGCTGGGAGGACACGAGCGAGACCTTCAAGAACCAGATGTCCACCATCTCTGGCGACGTGCTGCTCGGCTCGGCCTTCCTGGCCTATGCGGGCTACTTTGACCAGCAGTACCGGCAGAATCTCTTCAACAACTGGTGCATCCACCTGCAGCAGGCGGGCATCCACTTCCGCCTGGACCTGGCGCGCACCGAGGTAGCCTTTTCTCCTTCTTCCCGGGCCTTTGTTCTGGCATAGGCACGTGGGAGATTCCGGGGGGGGGGGGGGGGGTTCGAATCTTTTTGTAGAACACCATTGTAGTAGCCTAAATGCAGGCTGCTGCAGCAGGTTAGGGCCCAAGTCTTATTTGTCTTGGCAGCATTTAGTGCAATAAGTGTTCGTTGGGCTGAGGTTTTTTGATAAAAAAAAAAGGGAAGTATCCAATTGGGTGTGCTAATGGGGGTCCATGTTCAAAAACTGCAAGATCCCCGCAGGGGGCACCTTGTGTACTCAAGGTGTTTTGGTGAGTAGCGCCACCACGGTCCTGAGCTCCGCAGGGGTGCCTACTGCCGTAGGCACTTGGTGTCTTGCAACACCACGGACCCGAGCACATGTGGGTTGGACCCACCCACGCCCCGGCTGTGCATGGCTTTGCCGTGTCTGAGGAAAAGGGCATCCTGGTGGTTGAGCCAACGCCAGGGTTGTTTTGGACCTTCATGGCCCCCTGACAGCGGCAACACACCACTTTGGCCCCTGCTTCTCACAGACGGTGCCCCCGGTCTGACCCGCCCTGGGGGGAATCAGCCAGTTGCCTTTTCCTGTCCTCCTCTTTGTTCTTTCTCTTTCCTATCCCCTTTCTTAACTCTGTCCTGTCATCTCCTTCCTTCCTTGTTCTACATTTTTTCAGGTGGCGAGGATTAACCTTGTGCAAAGATGTCAGCCTTGAGTCCAAGCATAAGGTTATAGTGGCAAGGTACGGTTAACGTGTGCTGCACAGTCACGTTCCCTTGTTGGGCTCGGTGGTGGGCGACCAGCCTTGCCACCGAATTCACTCGAAGTTTTATGGCTACATTTCCTACTCCGCTCAGAAAACCCGATCGGCCTCCTAAACGGGGTCGCACCGAAGCACTGAGAATCGAACCACTCCAGGCAACATTCAGTAAGTACCTTGTGGTACACTCAACCGACGACAAATCACCAATCACTGACCTGTCAGTGTTCTTCATTGCCAAGTGCATTGAGAACATTGTTGGGAAAGATTACAATGCCAAAAAGATGCCCTCCGGAGACCTACTTGTTGAGGTAATGCGAAAAAACCAAAGCGACAACCTTCTGAAGCAAGAAAAAATTGCCAACCTGGCTGTCACCGTCACGCCGCATCGCACTCTAAGCACTGTCCAAGGTGTCATTTCTGACAAAGAACTACTGCATGAGACAGACGCTGATCTCCTTGAGGGAATGCGAGACCAAGGTGTTGTTGGTGTTCGTATAATTGTAATGAGAAGAGACGGGGCAGACATCAAGACGCGACACATCATTCTTACTTTTGCCAGCTCTACCCTGCCCGAGACAGTGAAGGCAGCTTTTATTAGCTGTCGTGTTCGTGCTTACATACCTAACCCGAGGCGGTGCTTCAAGTGTCAGCATTACGGCCATGGAACACTAGCCTGCCGTGGCAAGCTCACCTGTCCTAAATGCGGCGAAAATGATCACACCTCTGAAGAATGCCGAAACACAATTCTGAAATGTCCGAACTGCAGTGGCGCACATGCTGCATACTCACGATCTTGCCCATCTTTCAAGAAAGAAAAGGAGATCATTCATATCAAAGTGACTGAAAACATAACTTTCCCCGAGGCACGCCAGAAGCACAAGTTGGCCACATCCTATGCAGGCGCCGCCCGCCGGGGGTTGGGGCGACGTCTGGTTAGTACAGCGACACAGTGCAGCCTAGCTGACGTGTCGCTGTCGTTAACCCCCTCTGAGCGGCCACCAGCTGCTCCTGCCTCCTCCACAGCAGAGTCCCTGGTGGTTCCTGATCCTGCCGGGCTGCCACTCGCAGCCCAGCGCCCCAATGCTACCCCTGCGGAGCCCGTGGAGGACGTGGCGACGGACGCTGTTTGGACTGGTTCTGCTTCCAGTCCAGCTCCGTTCGCCCCCACAACACTCGAGGGCGTTGAGAGCACGAACTGTCGGGGCTCCACACAGACCCCGTCCCCTCCTGCACCGCAGGCTCCGACTGAGAAGGCTGAGGCCACCTCAGGGACCATTCCTCGAGGTTTTCGACGGAACGGTACCAATTCTATGACACCTGAAGTGTCAGATGAGGATATGGACACTTTGGCATTTCAACCTGCACCTCAGGAACGAAATGAGCGCCGCAGCACTCTTGGCCGTGGGAAAAAACCAGCTCCTCGCATCACAGGCCCTAAACAAGACTCACTGATCTAAAGGGGGGGGAAAAAAAAAATTTTGATTTATTATTTTTGACGCATAATTGCTGTTGAGAACATAGTTCAATGGAACTGTAGGGGTCTCATAAAAAACTTAGATGATGTATATGAACTCCTTTATAAACATCAATCTAGTATTGTTTGTCTCCAAGAGACACACCTCAATCACAAGCAAAGTAACTTTCTGAGGCAATACACTGTCTTTAGAAAAGATATAGATGTCTTTGCTCATTCATCTGGCGGGGTTGCCATTGTAACCCGAAAATCGATCCCCTCCCAGTCCGTTAGACTGCTCACCAGCCTTGAGGCGGTTGCTGTCCGCGTTATCATTTTTGGTTGGCTGATTACCATATGCTCTTGATACATTCCCCCGGATTATCGTCTGTCTACCTCAGAATTCGAGTCCCTGGTGGATGAGCTTCCGGAACCCTTCATCCTAGTAGGAGATTTAAATGCACACAACAAACTCTGGGGCTCTGGGAGAACCGATGCCCGTGGCCGTTTAATTGAACAGTTCTTGGTATCATCTGGTGCGTGTCTGTTTAACAACAAACAACCAACATAGTATAACACCACACACAACACGTACTCACACATAGACTTGGCAATAGGTTCTGCGGTTCTTCTCCCACTCATTGAGTGGCAAGTGGACAAAAACCCGTTAGGGAGTGACCACTTCCCAGTAATCTTGAAGTGCCTCAAATAAAAGGTTTAAAGAAACCGCTGCAGACTGGGAGAAATTTAAGCAGAAATCTCAACTCTCACACACCTCCATAGAACACTTGGGTATTGATGAAGCGTGTAGCCTTGTCACAGCCCATATTCTTGATGCTGCAGAGAAATTCATTCCCCAGACTTCTGGTAGCAAAAGTAACCTAAAGCGACCCTGGTGGAATGAAGAATGTCGACAAGCGCGCCAGGCACAGAACAAGGCGTGGGGCATTCTTCGCAGATACCCAACTGCAGACAACCTTGTAGCATTCAAGCGTGCCAAAGCCATGGGAAGGCGCATTCGGCGTCAGGCCAAAAGCAATAGCTGGAGGTCCTTCTTAAGCTCCATAAATTCCTTCACAGATACGCGAAAGGTTTGGAATAGGATAAGAAAACTAAATGGACAAAGCACACATGGCTTACCCCTTGTTGACACCACTGGTGGCACCCTAGAGGACCAGGCAAATGCGTTGGCACAATACTTCAAACACGTCTCAAGCTCCTCACATTACACAAGCACATTTATACACTACAAAAAGTCGGCTGAGCAGAAGTCCATACGTGACCACAAACAATCGAATGACTCCTATAATTGTCCATTCTCGAGCTCTTCACGAGCTCATGACTGCGTTGGCCGGTTGCAAGCCTTCTGCGCCAGGTGCAGATAACATTACGTACACCATGATCAAACACCTTCATACAGACACAATTCATACTCTCCTCTTTTTGTTTAACAAGATATGGCGCGTCGGGCACTTTCCTAAGACATGGAAACAGGCTGTGATTGTGCCATTGCTTAAACAGGGAAAGGATCCTTCCTGCGTTTCAAGTTATCGCCCCATTGCCTTGACCAGCTGCTTGTTTAAGCTGTTCGAAAAAATGATTAACAGAAGGTTACTATACTTCCTGGAATACAATGGTATTCTCGACAGCTGCCAGGCAGGGTTTCGGTCGGGCAGGTCAACAATTGACCAACTTGTCGCTTTTGAATCCTATGTGAAAAACGCCTTTGTGAACAAACAGTATTGTATGTCTATATTTTTTGATCTAGAAAAAGCATATGACACTACTTGGCGCTACGGCATCCTGCGGGACCTAAAATGTTTTGGTATTTGTGGAAATATGCTTAATGCCATTCAAAGCTATTTGTCTGAACGAACATTCAGAGTGAGGGTCGGGGCTGCAGTATCTGCGCTGTATATGCAAGAAAATGGCGTTCCTCAGGGTGCAGTACTGAGTTGCACACTTTTCATAGTTAAAATGAACACCCTCGGAAAAGCTCTGCCCCGTACAATTTCTTACTCTATTTATGTGGATGATGTTCACATCAGTTTCCGGTCCTGTAATCTATCTATTTGTGAGCGGCAGGTACAACTTGCCACAAACAGGCTTGTAAAGTGGACAGAAGAAAATGGCTTCAAGCTAAATCCTCAAAAGAGCACATGCATCCTGTTTTCGAAGAGGCGTGGTATTCACCCTCAGCCCACCGTCTTGGTCAATGGAGTAGCTGTGCCTGTGAAAAAGGAGCACAAGTTTTTAGGCATTCTGCTATATGAAAAGCTGTCATTTATTCCTCATATAAAGCTACTCAAAATAAAATGTATAGAGGCGATGAATATCCTAAAAGTCAGATAAGCTGTGCCTGCTACGTCTCTACAACAGTTTAGTGAAGTCACGGTTGGACTATGGCAGCGTAGTATACGGGTCAGCTTCGAAAACCGCTTTAAAAATGCTTGACCCTGTTCTGCACCTGGGGCTTCGCCTTTCGTCTGGAGCCTTCCGAACAAGTCCTGCGCAAAGCCTATACGTGGAATGTGATCAGTGGTGCCTGGAAGACCAGCGCTTATACACAGACCTGTTGTATGCTGTGAAGACTACATCTATAAAAAATCATCCTTCCTCACTTATTATCCACGACACCTCTGCCATGCACTTGTTTCTCAGTCGGCCCTCTATATCTCTGCCCTTCTCGTTGAGAGTGAAAGTGCAATCTGAGGAGCTTGGGATTTCTCTTACCGAGACTTACAGAACTTCGATCACAGACCTTGTCACTCCTTGGGAAATGTCCCCGGTTTCTTGTGATTTATCTTTTCGAGCCATTAACAAAAAAACTGCACCAAGAGAACTCGTCTTACAGCATTTCCTACACCTACGCCATAAATATCCCTACACAACGTTTTACACAGATGCCTCCAAGTCTGCTAATTCTGTGTCATGCGCTGCACATGGCCCAAACTTTGCTATCACAAAGACAATGAACAAAAGTACCAGTATTTTCACAGCAGAGGCACATGGCATTTTAACAACTCATTACACAAAGCAGAATACACGGTTCCATTATTTTTACAGACTCCCTAAGCGTAGTACTAGCTCTTCATTCAGAAAAACCAACGAAGAACTTCATTTTAACTCGACTTATAAAGTCCATAATGGCTGCCTACGCTCTAAAACTCACTGTAATAGTTTGCTGGGTACCTGGGCACAGCGCCCCGCACGGGGCACCTTGAGTATTCATGGTGACGGTGTTGGCGACACCGCGGACCCCGAGCCCCCAACATAAACTGTAACCTACCGTGGTGATGTGTTTAAAGGTGAAGGGTAGAAGCCTCAAACGGTGGCCGTCGGAGCCCAGGTCAAGCTCCGGCGGATGGGCTCCCTGTCTGTTTACCAGGCAGGGAGCTCCGGGACCTCTCAGGCTATCAGGGTAAGGTTTGAGAAGAAAGTACCCCCGTCCCCTGCTTTTTTCTATGCTGTATGGAAAATTCAAAACCCCCCCCCAAACGTGATCGGTCCCTGAAAAGGGGCCGCACCGAAGTATCTTTCCCTCCACTTCCAAGCATGAGCTTCCCAAAGCCAGACAAATATTCTCGTTTCCTTGTTATCGAATCCCTTGACACAGCCCGCCCTCTTGCTTCACAATCAGTATTTTTGATTACAAAATACCTTGACGGAATAATTGGGAAAACCTACAATGCCAAAAAACAACGCACAGGTGAAGTCCTTGTTGAAGTAAAAAACCAACAGCAGGCAACCACACTTCTTGGTCAGACGAAAATGGTCGATCTGGACATCAGGGTCACACCCCACCGCAGCCTGAATAGCTCGCAGGGTGTGATCTGAGGCAGATCTTCTTAACGAGACAGATGCCGACATTCTTGAAGGTCTAAAGGATCAGGGTGTCACAGCCGTGCGCCGCATCACGATGCGTAGAGATGATAAGGTAATCCCCACGAAACATATCATCTTGACCTTCAACTGCTCCTCACTTCCTGACCATATCAACGCAGGGTTCATCCGATGCTCCATTCGTCCTTACATTCCGAACCCGCGCCGCTGCTTTAAGTGCCAGCGGTTCGGGCACGGAACCAACTCCTGCCGTGGTCGTCTGACCTGCGCAAAGTGCGCTCAGCATGATCATCCATCTGATAATTGTCCATCGTCAACCCTCACCTGCGCCAACTGCCAGGGACCCCATGCCGCCTACTCTCGAACGTGCGAGAAGTTTAAGCAGGAGAAGGCGATCATTAATGTGAAGGTAACTGAGAACATCACCTTCCCAGAGGCGCGAAAGAGGTTCGCCTCTTTCCCCCTGGGGAGGTACGCCGACGCGGCTCGCCGGGGGGCGGAGCGGCGTCTGGTGTCCACAGGGACCCAGTTCAGCGAGTCTGACCTGGTCCCTCCCCCGCCCCCCCTTGGGTTGCCTCTGGCAGCCCAATCCGTTGCCACGCCGCTTGCTGAGGCAGCAGCGGTTGTGGTGACAACCTCTTCTGTAGGGACCGGTGCCGCTCCCGCCTCTGCCTCCCCGTCCTCCAGTGCGTTGGAGGGTGCCGACCGGATGGACACCGGGGGCCCCGCATCGGCTCCCACCGCCACCGCCCCTTCCGTGCCACCTCTGGTGCCCCGGACGCCCTCGGCGGTGGCGGCTCAAACGAAGGGCTCCCGAAAGGGGGCCAAGTCCGAGGGGCCTGGTCCGCCGGGCACCCTTCTGGCATCCGATGAGGAGATGGATGTCGCCCCGTTTCTGCCTGCAACGCAGCGCAAGGAACGGCCTCCGATGTCCAAGCCGACAGAAAGGCCTAGAAATCCTAGAATAACTGCCCCGAAAGACGACACATAAACAAACACACACACACACACACTCCAGTTATTCTTAAATTTAAATAATGGGAACTGAAAACATCATCCAATGGAACTGCAGAGGCCTTCTTAAAAATCTTGACGATGTGTATGAGATTCTGCATGCCAGTCAGCCAAGTATCATGTGTCTCCAGGAAACCCACCTCAATTCTAAACAAACAAATTTCTTGAATAGGTACATGGTATTCAGAAAGGACAGGGTTGGCTGCACACACTCTTCAGGAGGTGTGGCAATTGTCGCCCGAAAATCCTTAGCCTGCCACCCTGTCACTTTGAACACTGTCCTTGAGGCTGTAGCAATCCGTACGATAATATTTAATAGGTTGATAACGGTGTGCTCCATTTACATTCCTCCTGATTTTGCACTTCTGAGTTCTGATTTCGAGGCACTGGTTGACCAGCTGCCCGAACCATACATACTAACAGGCGACCTTAATGCGCACAACTCTCTTTGGGGCTCCTCCAGAACGGATGCCCGAGGTCGCCTGATAGAGAAGTTTCTTACATCCTCCGGAGCATGCCTTTTCAACAAAAAACAGCCTACATACCATAACTTAGGACACAATACATACTCGCATCTTGACTTGGCTATTGGCTCTGCAGTTCTCTTTCCTCTTCTCGAGTGGGGTGTGGGCACTGACCCATATGGCAGTGACCACTTCCCCACCTCACTAACATACATAGGTAAAGGCCCATGCAGTCCATCTTCCCATAAAAAGTTTAATGAATCAAAAGCAAACTGGAGCACATTCACACAAACATCTCAACTACACCACACATCCATAAAGCACCTACAGGTTGAGGAAGCCGCCCAACTCGTCACGGCGCACATCCTCGACGCCGCCGAAAAGTCCATTCCCCAGGCCTCCAGTGGGTCCCGCAGCCCAAGGAGGCCCTGGTGGAACGAGGACTGCAGGCGGGCGCGAGAGGCCCAGAACAAGGCGTGGGGGGTCCTTCGCCGGTACCCCACGTCAGATAACCTCATTTCTTTTAAACGGGCAAAGGCTTTTGGGAAGCGAGTGCGTCGTGAGGCGAAAAGGGAGAGTTGGCGCGCCTTCCTCACTTCCATAAACTCATACACCGACACTCACAAAGTCTGGACACGAATACGAAAACTAAAAGGACAACAGACACACAGCCTGCCCCTGGTTAGTACAACAGGGGACACACTGGAAGACCAGGCTAACACACTCGCACAACACTTCCAACACGTGTCCAGCTCAGCACACTACACTAATACTTTCATGCAACACAAAACTAATGCAGAAAAGAAGCCCTTACGAGACAAGAACAAGTCGAACTCTGCTTACAACTCTGAATTCACACTTCATGAGCTGAAGGCTGCTCTTTCCACCTGTAAGCCCTCAGCTCCAGGGGCAGACAGCATTACATACACCATGATACAACACCTACACACAGACACTCTTGAGACACTCCTACACCTCTACAACAGAATATGGCTTTCGGGGCAGCTTCCAAGGTCTTGGAAGGAGGCTATAGTTGTGGCCTTTCTGAAGGAGGGGAAGGACCCTTCCTCTCCCGCAAGTTATCGTCCCATCGCCCTGACAAGCTGCCTGTGTAAGCTCCTCGAGAAGATGATAAACCGTAGGCTAGTGTACTTTCTGGAGTACAACGGTCTTCTCGAGGGCTGCCAGGCAGGCTTCAGGGTGGGGCGATCTACCAATGATCAACTTCTTGCACTGGAATCCTACATAAAAGATGCATTTGTCCATAACCAGTTCTGCCTTACTGTATTTTTCGATATTGAAAAAGCTTATGATACAGCCTGGCGCTACGGCATCCTCAGGGACCTTAAGTCATTTGGCGTCTCTGGCAACATGATGAACACTCTTTGTAGTTATTTGGCCGAACGAACCTTTCGAGTGAGGGTTGGTGGTGCACTCTCCACTGTATATTTGCAGGAAAATGGTGTGCCGCAAGGTGGAGTTCTAAGCTGCACCTTGTTTATAGTTAAGATGAACTCCCTCCGAAAGTCATTGCCGCCGACCATTTCCTGTTCCATCTATGTAGACGATGTGCAAATATCTTTTAAATCCTGTAACCTGTCAATATGCGAACGTCAAGTACAACTCGGTGTCAAGAAACTAGCTGGCTGGGCGGACCTTAACGGGTTTAAACTGAACCCGGCCAAGAGTACTTGTGTTGTATTTTCCCGCAAGCGCGGGATTAACGCCGACCCTGAGATTACGCTTAACCGTGCACCTATTCCTGTTAAACGGGAGCACAAGTTTTTAGGTGTCATATTTGATAACAAGCTCACGTTCATACCTCACGTCAAAACACTTAAACATAAATGCCTCAAAACACTAAACATTCTCAAGGTCCTCTCCCACCAATCCTATGGTGCAGACAAAGAACTGCTTCTCCGGGTCTTCACCGCGTTAGTCGGGTCTCGATTAGACTACGGCAGTGTCGTGTATGGGTTGGCATCGAAAACAACGCTAAAAAGTCTTGATCCAGTACTGCACTTGGGTCTGCGCCTTGCGTCGGGTGCGTTCCGCACTAGCCCGGCCCAGAGTCTATATGTTGAATGTAATAAGTGGTGCCTTGAGTACCAACGAACGTATGTGGACTTTCTCTACGCTTTTAAAATTTCATCTTTGAAGGACCATCCTTTTAAACGTGTTTTTAATGATACATCCACATCGCCACTGTTTGTAAATCGCCCGTCTGTTCCTTTGCCGTTCTCACTTAGAGTGAGACAGGAAGCTTCAAATTTCGACATCTCCTTTTTAGACATTCACACATCTTCTTTTACTGACGTCTTACCACCCTGGGAGCTTCAACCTGTGTGTTGTGACTTGTCCTTCGTGAAAATTGATAAAACCAGGGTACCACAAACTGCTATTTTGCAGCACTTCTTGTCCCTGCAGTTCAAGTATGAATGTGCAGAGTTTTACAGTGACGCATCAAAAACTGCCCTTACTGTGTCCTGTGCGGCGCACGGACCCGATTTTAGCGTCTCTAAGACCTTGAACTCGAAGACCAGCATTTTTACGGCAGAAGCCCATGGCGTTTTGCTTGTTTTAAATCACATAGTGCAACATGAAATACCCAAGTCTATCATTTTCACAGATTCACTGAGTGTTGTACATGCATTGTCATCCAACAAGTCTTCTAAAAACCATGTTCTTAATGTAGTGTATAAAACCATTATGTCCGCGTATGCATTAAATCTCGAGGTGATCATGTGTTGGGTTCCAGGCCACTCTGGGATTGCGGGAAATGAGACCGCTGATCAGATGGCCGCTGCTGCTGCACATACAAATACACCGGACATAGCAACAGCACCCTACACAGACCTCAAGCCACACATAAGACAACACCTGCAAAGAACATGGCAAACACACTGGGACGAACAGACAGACAACAAACTACATGTAATAAAGCCGCACTTGGGACGGTACACATCTGACTCACACAACAGACACACGGAAGTCGCCTTGAGTAGGCTGCGGATAGGGCACACCCATGCGACGCACTCGTATCTGCTGACGGGATCTCCTAGACCCCAGTGCGGCCGGTGCGGAGAGGCCCTATCCGTAGTGCACATACTAATCACATGCAAGGCACTTCACACAACACGACACAAACACTTCAGAGAACTCTACAGACAACATATTCCCCTACATCCATCTTTTTTCCTAGGTGACGATGCCATTGTTTCCGTCAAACGTGTGTTTGAGTATCTGTCAGAAGTCAAGTTTTTAAACCTCATTTCCTATCACGCATCATGAAATCTGGCCCTTTACACCAGCCATCCTCACTGTCTTTTATTGATTTTACTTTTGTTCTTGCTTATTGATTTCAGTGTCTAAGTTCTCACCTCTCATATTTAACCACTGTTTTGGCGCTCTTTGCCCTAGTTGGCCTTGCGCCATTAACATCCAACCATCATCATCATCATCACCTGGGCACAGCGGAATTTCGGGCAATGAAATTGCTGACCAGAATGCCGCTGTGGCGGCTCTCCGCAGTGTTGTAGATATCCCACATGTTCCCTGCCTAGACATGAAGCAATTAGTTCAGAGTAGGATTCGGAGGCGCTGGCAGTTACAGTGGGACACACAAATCGAAAACAAACTACACATTATAAAACCACAAATAGGGAAATACAACACAGACAAACGGAACAGGTTCACAGAAATATCAATATGTAGATTAAGGATAGGTCGCACACATGCTACTCACTCATACCTTTTAAACGGAACAGCACCACCTGCTTGTGAGAAGTGCGGACGACGACTTACAGTTCTCCACATGTTGACTGAATGTTTGGCATACCATGAAGCAAGGAAACGACACTTTCCCGAACTATACACCTACACGATACCCTTACACCCATCTTTGTTTTTATCCGATCAACCCCCGATCAGAAGTGAATGCCTTTTAGCCTACCTCGCTGACATTGGATTTTTAGCACTCATCTCATACCATGTGTGACATCAGGGCCACCCGATGACAGTGAGGGTGGTTCGGAGCGTTTTCATAACAGGTTTCAGGGACGTCGCTGCCATCACTGGAGCTAGGGGCATGTTATGATGCCCCCAGCACTGTCACACTTAAACATCATCATTGTTACCTCCCATCTTAATCATCCTCCCCTTTTAGAGTAAGGGCCCTTTACACCCATCTATACACTATTTTTTATCAAGTACATTACCATCATCGCCATGGTATTTTAGCAATAAACGTGAACAAACATTGTCTTGGCGCTCTTTGGCCTCAGACGCCCTTGCGCCAATAAAACGCACATAGTAGTAGAAAAAATGCAAGATAAATGTTTCTTGGCCAGATGGAGTCTTGCTGCAACCTCCAGGGGGCGCTATAAGGCAGTTTATGTCGTAGAGTTGGAACATCAATTTAACAGTCACCAGGACGTGGCCTGCAAATTTTGTTAAATCAGGAACTTTGTGAAATCAAGAGGGCATTAAGTCTATGGGCAACTGAGGGAGGGATCCAAATTTTGTTAATTCGGGCGTAAAATCAAGTTTTATAAAGTCACGGTTCGACGATGCAGCAAAACATGGCTATATTGAAAATGGGTTTTGTCAGTTCTGTAAGTTCTGACAATTTGACACCAATTAGTTGATTCTAAGAGCACTGCACTTAGTTTCTCATTTGATAATCCAAGCATATTCCGAGTAAGGTCACTTCAATTCTAAGCTTCTCACTGATTGAGTTGTTTCTTTCGGGCTTGTTTTAGATACATGTTGATCTGTTAAATGTAGGCTGTGTTGAGTAACTCTCTCTTCTTTCTCAATTTGGTATGACACGGTTGATTTCTTTTGTGGACTGCTTATATTTGAGTTGAGGCGAATGCTGTCTCGACAAGTGCGTGATTTTCCATTCAAGATACCTGACTGTTCGCCCACCCCTATCAATACGCAGTACCTGTCGACAGCAGACGAGCGCCTTCGTTGGCAGGCCAATGCCCTGCCCACTGACGACCTCTGCACGGAGAATGCCATCATGCTCAAGCGGTTCAACAGGTACCCGCTCATCATTGACCCGTCTGGGCAGGCCACCAAGTACATTCTCAACGAGTTCCGGGAGCGCAAGATCACCAAGACGAGGTGAGCACACATCCTCCAATGGTCGGGACTCCAGACTTTTGCTGCCATTTTGTCTTTAGTGAGCTCAGTCACAATGCTGTATCTTGTTTTGGGTGTATTTGGAGGGGGGGCTGGACTCGCATTCATTCAGGGCACAAGTTCCTGAGTGACACTAAGCGGACATGTATGAGGAGTTACACTAACCAATATACAGTCTACGCCCGTTACAATGGACCCTCTCAATCCGGAAATAATGTCTGCTGTATCCGAAGTATGCAGTATCTGAAAGGGGAAGGGGGGTGTATGAGTGTAAAGTGGGATGCTTGCAGCATCTCTGAAAAGTGTTCACGCGGGGAGTGAGAATCTCCAAACGCTGTTTTCTAAGCTTGGCACCGACACTTGGTGAAGGCCTAGCACATGTGGCCGAGTGACGCTAGGCTGGGCAAATAAAGCGAGAATATAACTAGGAGCAATTACTAACCAGCCATAAATCAGTTATTTCCAGCAGAATTAGCCAGGCTCTTTTCAAACCCTTCGTTATGAGGCAGGTTTGCCCGAATTCGCTCGTGAAACAATTTGGATCGCTGCTTGATGTTTCCGCAAGGCAGCTTCCTCATTTTTAATGATATTGGTCTGGTCAGTAATACAGCTGATAATAAATCTGATGGACAGCTGTGAAAACGGAAGTTAGACCAGTTGGGCTCCGTATGGCCAGTGGAAATTACTCGCAGTGGATGGGAACCATCCCCCTGCATGGGGCATTTCTTACCTTTTTCATCAAATGGAATGGGAACAATATGTGCGTGGGGAATAATAAAGAACTCAGGTGCAGTGAAGTTCGGCATTTATTGCATAAAAAAACTGATGAGGGCAAACTCAGCCGCCAAGTGCGCCGCTTAACATATTCAAGAGTGCTGTTCATCAGTCTCATCGGAGTCGCATTTTTCGGCAGCCTCCTTGTTCTTGACAGTCGAGCAGACCGTGTGCTTAGACAGACCCTTACTTCTGGTGATGTCGGCCTGTTTTTCACTATGTTGACCGCGTTAATTATGCTTAGTTTATCTGACAGTGAAATCGGCTACCTGCCGCTGGTCGCACAAAGAAAAAAAGGCCACCGACGTGGCTGCACCAACGACCCGTTTTACGCCGGCAGTGGTGCCAGACATAGTAGTTTCCTCGCCAAAATAAAAGAAAAAGCATTCCAGGTGCTGGCACCGCGAAAGTCTGCTATTAATATTTAGTCAAAATAATTTCCACCCAAAATTTAGTCTGTTGTAGCCGATAGTCTGCTATTGCCGGGTCGATTATTAGAGCAGTGGATTTCACGTAAAATGCAAGGGGCCAAACAAACAAACAGAAATGGTCTGTCTACTGGAAGTCCATTGTTGCCGGATCCGCTGTAACAAGCATAGACTGTATGTACAATTTTCCATAAGCAGCCGGGAAGGGAGGAAAATACTCGCAAACCAGTTCTCTCGGCGGCCTGCGCGCCTTCTGCTTCCGGCGGACCAGCGTTGCCTGTGTGCGCTGGGCTGTTAACATTGCTCGGCATGGTGTGCTCAGCTGTGCAGTACACGAAGTGTTTCTCACCGTGTGCTTAGTTTTTGCGGTGTTTTCAACTATTTTAGCCAATCCTGCGATGCCGTTCAAGGCGCAAATGTCGCTTGGTCAGCACGGGGCGGTAGTGGGTTAGGGAACAACCAGAGAAAGCGAGAAAAAGTCGCCGGCAGCACATATCTGCTTGGCACTGTCTGGAGAAAATGCAGTGCGGTCGCGACATGTTTTTGCTGCATCGCTTCCCAACGGACACCAAGTTAAGACATCGGTGGACACCGTTGATGAACCGCAAAGACTTTGTACCAATGACCAACTCTAGGGTCGGTTTGGCGCACTTCTTGGACGGCAAGCAGACGGAGCAAAATCCATTTATCACATGCAAAGCTGCGACAGGGGCGAAAAACGGAACCCCCTGAAATGTTAGAAGTAACTTTATCCCTCACAATACAACATTGATTAATTGATTATTTAAGGGGTTTAATGCGCCGGCGCTTCATTGGCGATGGGGCGCGCCGTACAGTCAAACCAGATTATAACGAACCGTGATAGAGCGAATTATGCTATATATCAAACCAAGAAAGATCAGTTACGAAATACACGCGAAACATATTCCTTATAACGAAGTTCACATCTGATATATCGAACTCGGTGCACCTAGAATTGCCACCAAAATGCATGGCCTTGGAGCGGCGATTGAGATGTTGAGCCTCGCATGGAGCGACGTTACTCCCAGAATTTTCCGTAACAGTTTCCGGCACGTCTGACTCACGATTAAACCCTCTCAGTCAGCTAGTCCGCAAAAAGATGGAAGCGTTGGCGAACTGTGGGAAGAGCTCCCCAACGTTCCCGATGTTGTGCGGAAAGGAGTGCCTGAGTGTTGACGACGACGTTGCCGTCACTGTGAGCCCCTCGAATGCCAACACCATTGACGATGTCATGGCTGCTGGCGCTGCCGGAAGCACCGTAGAGGCAGAGGATGTCGCGAGTGAAAGCCATCCGATGCTAGTGAACCGCTTTCGGCATTCAATGTGCTCCATCAATATTGCTTCGATATTGAAGGACACGGACTGCAAGTAATGAAAATGTCTCGTGTAGAAAATGCTGTGCTAGTTGATGCCACCAAAATGAAAAGGAAAACAAAAATCATCACTTTTTGGGAAATTAGGTAGTTACAGCGGAAAGTAGCTTTATTGCTTACAATAAATAGATAGGTTTGTATATGGTAATGGCATACTTTATTATGTTCGTTTCTGCATGCGGGGATGGCAGGAGGAGAAGGGGTGAGGGTGGGGGGGTCCTGCGTATTGCAAACTCATAACAAAAAAATCGTTATAGGCGGGTTCAGCTATTTCGAACTATTGGATATATCGAACTAATCGTGGCGCATATTGCAGTGCGCTATGACCGGGTTTGACTGTAGTGGAGGGCTCCGGATCAATTGAGACCGCCTGGCGATCTCAATTGAGACCGCCTGGCAACGTGAGCTGATATAATACAACATTACAAAAACTTCTGGTTCCTTGTAATAAATTAAAAGTAACGTATATTGTTCAGTCATTATAGCTCATTGTCATTAAACAATTCCCTTTTCATCCAATCTAACCTTTAAAGTCACGGCGTTTTCTTTACTTCTTTCAGGCGAACGCGTTACACTGCCAAACGATATGAAAGGATAACTTTCTCCATCGTACGATAGCAGAATAACAAGGCAACACAATGTGGAAATGCAGCTCGAGATACGCGAGCACTTCATTTGGAAAATAGCTCAACCTGTTCACAACGTGGTCAAAGGAAAGTTTCTCATCCTTTTGCGTTGTCACGTAATCTAAAGTACTACAATTACAAAACAGCCACTGCTGATCGCGTAAAGCATTCATGGTGCAAGTAGAGGGTCCACAAAGATGGGCTCCGAGCGACAGGGCACATGTGCTTCGCAGAGTTAGGCCAATCATGATCACAACCTTCGAATAGTAATTTGACTGGTTTTGCGGTTGTGTTTTTTTGTCCCCCACCCAGGTAATTTCGTTTCGTCGGTAACTGTCATAAGTCTAGTTCTGGAAGGTTATATTGTATTGTAATTGGCAGTCGCCTCATCGAAAGTCCATCGTGAGTGCAGGTCAGCGTAACCCACATGCTGTGCATGCTTAGCATTCGACGTCCGAGCTTTTGTAGACGTGACTAATCAGTGAACGTAACAAGCATGGTGGCATTGAAAACACGTAGTTACTCGCCGATACAGTCTACTCTCGTTGCAGCGGATCTGGCAACAACGGACTTTCGGTTACAACAGACCATTTCTGTTGGTTTGTCTGGTCCCCATGCATTTTAAATGGAGTCCACTCCGCTCATAACGGACCCGGCTAGAGCAGACTATCGGCTACAACAGACTAAATTTTAGGGGAAAATTGTTTCGACTGAATGTTTATAGCGGACTTCTGCGGGGCCGACACCCGATATACAGTCGAATCCCGCTACAACAAAATTGACGGGATGCGCGAAAAATTTCGTTGAAGCGAAAATTCGTTGAGGCGAAATCCGCCCTAACACACCACGGAAAGGCCCGAAAAATAGCCCCGTATGTTTCCGCATCATTGGCAGCAAAAAAACAATGTTTAGAAAAAGGAGTGACACGCAATAACGTCATGTTTATTCGGATAACAAACATACCGATGGTTATCTGTGTTCACTGCACGCAAAGAACTGCACGCAAAGCTGTTCACTGCACGCAAAGCGAGTACATTCGTGCGATTTCAGCTGGATACGGATTGGCTGTAGCTCCGGCTTGGCGAACCGAGCCTGTGCCTCATGTAAAGACGGCCAGCCACATCGTTATCACCATCAAACAATGGCGTCCGCCTACAATTTTTTTTTTTTTTTTTTTTTTGTAGTTTTGTTTTTGTTTTGGGTGACGGTATGTAGTGGCGGTGTGGCCAGGTGTGGCCGCACCGCGCATGTTTTTGGTAAAACTAAGCGTCCTGAATGTATAAAAAGTTACAGATAGCTGGCGTTATGCTTATTTTATTGTAAAACAGATGTTCAAACCCAGCCCAATTCATCGAAAATTTCGTTGAAGCGAAAGCAAGCCAGACTAATGGTTCGTTGTGGCGAGGACTTTGTTGCATTGACTTCTATGGCTAGCTGACGGGGAATTTGAAATATTTCGTTAAAGCGGAAATTTCGTTGAAGCAGACTTCGTTGTAGTGGGATTAGACTGTACTTTTGTTTTGTTTATTTTGGCAAGAAAACTGTTATGTCTGGCAACATTGCTGGCAGCCGGGTCGCTGGCGCAGCCAAGCCAAGCCAGTGCCAGTGGCTTTTTTTTTTTTTTTGTGCGACCAGTGGCATAAGCGGCAGGGTAGCTGATTTCACTGTCGGATAAATTAAGCGTAATTAATGCTGTCAAACATGGGGACAAACAGGCCGACATCGCCAGAAGTGCAGGCCTATCTAAGCAGATGGTCCGCTCTACCGTCATGAACAAGGCCGCTGCTGATAAACGCGACTCCGGTGAGATTGAAAACAGGGCTATCGAATACTCAAAGTTGTGCACCCGGAGGCGAGTCTGCCCTCATCAGTTTTTTATGTAATAAAAAACTCGGGTTCAGTGAAGTTCGGTTTTTATTACTCCCATGCAACATCGTTCCCGTTCCGTTCGGTGAAAAAGGTAAGAAATGCCTCAAGAAGGGGGGTTGTTTTCCATCCATTGTGTGCAATCTGCCGGTAACCGTGCGCAGTCCAACTGGTCTATCTCCCCGCACGGGGCACCTTGAGTATTCATGGTGACGGTGAGCAGCGACACCGCGGACCCCGAGCTCCCAACATAAGCCGTATCCAACCGTGGCGAGGTGTTTAAAGGTGAAGGGTAGAAGCCGTAAACGGTGGCCGTCGGAGCCTTGGTCAAGCTCCGGCCGATGGGCTCCCTGCCTGTCTACCAGGCAGGGAGCTCCGGGACCTCTTTGACTACCAGGGTAAGGTCAAAGGAGAAAGTACCCCCGTCTCCCTGCTTTCCAATGTATCATATGGCATCTTCAAAACCCCCCCCCAGACGTGATCGGCCCCCGAAAAGGGGCCGCACCGAAGTTTCTTTTCCTCCTTTGCAATCGATCTCTTCCCCAAAGCCCGATAATTTTTCGCGCTTTCTGATCATGGAATCTGTTGACAAGGCAAAACCAATCACTTCCCAGTCTGTGTTTCTAATCTCTAAGTTTCTTGAAAGCCTTGTCGGAAAGTCCTACAAGGCTAAGAAACTCACAACGGGAGAAGTTCTGATAGAAGTTGAAAACAAACAGCAATCCTCTAACCTTCTCAAGCAAACGCGCATGGTAGATGTTGACATCAAGATCACGCCCCATCGCAGCCTCAATAGCTGCCAGGGCGTGATCTCTGATCGGGATCTAATGAATGAGACTGAAGCAGATCTGCTCGAGGGCCTCCGAGATCAGGGCGTGACAGCAGTGAGGCGAATCACCATACGCCGAAATGATGAAATAATTCCAACTAAGCACATAATCTTGACACTTGACCGCTCTAGCCTTCCTGAGTCGGTCAATGCAGGTTTCTTGAGATGTCCAATCCGACCCTACGTGCCAAACCCACGCCGCTGTTTCAAGTGTCAGCGGTTTGGGCACGGCACAATGTCTTGTCGTGGTAAATTGACGTGCGCAAAATGTGCAGCACATGATCATCAAACTGACAATTGTAAATCCGAGAACTTCACCTGTGCCAACTGCCAGGGACCACACGCTGCCTATTCTAGGAGCTGTGAAAAGTTCAAACAAGAGAAACAAATCATTGCCTTGAAAGTCAACGAAAACATCACCTTCCCAGAGGCACGGAAGAGGTTCGCCTCCTTCCCTCTGGGCAGGTACGCCGACGCAGCTCGCCGGGGGGCGGAGCGGCGTCTGGTTTCGGCGGGGACCCAGTACCGCGAGTCGGACTTGGTCCCGCCCTCGCCCCCCCCTGGGTTGCCTCTGGCGGCCCAACCCGCCACCGCACCGCCTGCTAAGTCAGCAGCGGCTGTGGTGGCATCCACGTCCGTTGGGGATGCTGCTGCACCCTCTGTTTCCTCCTCTCCACCGGCCCGAAGCACATGCGAGGGTCCGGAGGAGATGGAGCTGGAGGAAACCGCAGCAGTTCCCACCTCCGCCGCACCGCCTGAGCCACCCGGGGCGCTCCTGACGCCCTCGGCGGTCGCGGCCAAAACGAAGGGCACCGCAAAGGGTGCCAGGTCCGGGGGGTCCGGTACGCCGGGTACCCCTTCCAAATCAGATGATGACTTGGATGTGGGACCCTTCCTGTCTGCTTCGCAGCGGAAGGAACGGGTCCCTCCATCTAAACCTCCAGAGGAGGTAAAGAAACCCCGTCCAAGAGTCCAAGCCCCGAAAGACCCTACATAAATAGTCACACTCCAGTAGCTCTAATACATAATAATGGGAAGAGAAAATATCGTTCAATGGAACTGCAGAGGCCTTCTAAATAATCTTGACGACGTCTATGAGATTCTGCATGCTAATCAGCCAAGTGTAATGTGTGTTCAGGAAACACACCTGAATTCCAAGAACACAAATTTCTTGAATAGTTACCTGGTATACAGAAAGGACAGGGTTGGCTGCACACACTCTTCTGGCGGTGTGGCCATAATCGCCCGCAAATCCTTAGCATGCCACCCTGTCACCTTGAACACTATCCTGGAGGCTGTGGCAATTCGAACGATAATATTTAATAGGTTGATAACGGTATGCTCCATATACATTCCTCCTGATGTTTCACTTTTAAGCTCTGACTTCGAGGCGCTGGTTGACCAGCTGCCCGAACCATACATCCTGACAGGCGACCTTAATGCTCACAACACTCTTTGGGGCTCTTCTCGCACGGATGCCCGAGGTCGCCTCATAGAGAAATTCCTTACATCTTCAGGAGCATGCCTTTTCAACAGTAAACAGCCTACATACCATAACATAGGACACAACACATACTCATGTCTTGACTTGGCGATTGGCTCCGCAGTTCTCTTTCCTCTTCTCGAGTGGGGTGTGGGAACTGACCCATATGGCAGTGACCACTTCCCCACCTCACTTACATATATAGGTAAAGGCCCAAGCAGTTCCTCTTCCCATAATAGGTTCAATGAAGCACGAGCTAACTGGAATACATTTACAGAGACATCCAAACTACACCACACATCCATAGGACACCTACACGTTGAAGAAGCTACCCAACTCCTCACGGCGCACATCCTCGACGCCGCCGAAAAGTCCATTCCCCACGTCTCTGGTGCCCCGCGCAACCAGCGGAGGCCGTGGTGGAATGAGGACTGTAGGCGGGCGCGAGAGGCCCAGAACAAGGCGTGGGGTATCCTTCGTCGGTACCCCACGTCGGGAAACCTCCTCTTGTTCAAACGGGCCAAGGCATTAGGAAAACGTGTGCGCCGTGAGGCAAAACGAGAGAGTTGGCGTACATTCATAACATCAATAAACTCCTACACAGACACACGGAAAGTATGGACACGTATACGCAAACTCAAAGGACAACAGACACACAGCCTGCCCCTGGTCAGTACAACGGGGGACACTCTGGAAGACCAGGCTGACACACTCGCACAACACTTCCAACACGTGTCCAGTTCAGCACACTACACGAACACTTTCCTGAAACATAAAGCCTCTTGTGAAAAGAAGTCCCTACACGACAAGAACAAATCACAGACTTCGTACAACTCCCTGTTTTCACTACATGAGCTGAGGGCTGCTCTGAGCACGTGTAAACCCTCAGCTCCAGGCCCAGACAACATTACATATACAATGATACAGAACTTACACACAGACACTCTTGTAACACTTCTTCACCTTTTCAACAAGATATGGCTTTCGGGGCACATTCCAAAGTCTTGGAGGGATGCCATAGTTGTAGCATTCTTGAAAGAAGGGAAGGACCCTTCTTCTCCCGCTAGCTATCGACCCATTGCCCTGACCAGCTGCCTGTGCAAGCTTCTCGAGAAGATGATAAACCGGAGGCTCGTGTACTTTTTGGAGTATAACGGCCTTCTCGAGAGCTGCCAGGCAGGCTTCAGGGCGGGGCGATCCACGAATGATCAACTTGTGGCACTAGAGTCGTATATTAAGGATGCCTTCGTGCATAAACAGTTCTGTTTAACTGTGTTTTTCGACCTAGAAAAGGCCTATGACACCGCTTGGCGTTATGGGATCCTTACTGACCTGAAGTCATTCGGTGTTTCTGGTAATATGTTTAACACCCTTGCTAGCTATTTGTCGGAGAGAACCTTTCGCGTCAGAGTTGGTTCTGCACTGTCAAAGGTACACGTGCAAGAAAATGGCGTGCCGCAAGGCGGAGTTCTAAGCTGCACTCTCTTCATAGTAAAAATGAACTCCCTTGGGAAGGCACTGCCGCCTACAATTTCTTACTCCATGTATGTAGATGACGTGCAGATATCTTTTAAATCATGTAATATGTCCATCTGCGAACGTCAAGTCCAGCTCGGCGTCAAGAAGCTTGCCGGCTGGGCAGACAAAAATGGTTTTAAAATTAATCCCGGAAAGAGCTCTTGTGTTGTATTCTCCAGGAAGCGTGGGGTCCACCCGGACCCAGACATCACTCTTGCGAATGTGCCAATTCCTGTGAACAAGGAGCACAAGTTTTTAGGCATTTTATTCGACGAAAAACTTACATTCATTCCTCATGTCAAACTGCTCAAATGTAAATGCCTAAAGGCAATGAATATTCTTAAGGTCCTCTCACATCAATCTTATGGGGCCGACAAACAACTCCTGCTGCGCCTGTACACAGCGTTGGTGGGGTCCCGGCTCGACTACGGCAGTGTCGTGTATGGGTCGGCGACAAAGACCGCACTGAGAATGCTCGACCCAGTGCTGCATCTTGGCCTTCGCCTCTCATGTGGCGCATTCCGCACTAGCCCCGTTGAAAGTCTTTATGTCGAGTGCGACAAATGGTGCCTAGGGCATCAGCGGGAGTATGTTGACCTGTTGTATGCATCCAAGATCGTGTCACTGACCAACCATCCTTTTAATCCCATCATGAAAGATACATCAAATTTACAACTCTTTTTAAACAGGCCATCTATTCCCTTACCGTTCTCTCTCAGAGTTAGGGAGGAGGCTTGTGCTTCTGCACTCAATGTCCCCCTTTCAGACACGCACAAGACACCCATTCATAATTTTATCGCACCATGGCATCTTCGTCCTGTAACATGCGACCTGTCATTCATTCGTGTAGAAAAAAATAGGGTACCCAGGAATGCAATTCTGCAGCACTTCCTGTTCCTGCAGGACAAGTACAGGTGCGCAGAATTCTATAGCGACGCGTCCAAAACTAATTCTACTGTCTCTTGTGCAGCGCACGGACCAAATTTTAGAGTTATCAAAACAATGAATTTTCACAGCAGTATTTACACGGCAGAAGCGTATGGCATTTTACTCGTGTCAAATCACATCCTCGAACATAAGATTCCAAAGTCCATCGTCTACACAGATTCTCTAAGCGTTGTGCAGGCATTGTCATCAGGAAGGTCGTCAAAAAACTATGTAATCAATGTTCTTTTAAAGGTCATAATGACTGCATATGCTTCAGATTTAGAAATAACCATATGCTGGGTACCAGGTCACTGTGGGATCCCTGGCAATGAGACCGCTGATCAAATGGCTAGTGCTGCTGCTCTCATGACCACAGTTGACATAACAACAGTACCTTACACCGACCTAAAGACACACATCAGACGACAGCTTCGTAACACATGGCAACTACATTGGAGTCAACAGGCAGACAACAAACTACACGTAATAAAACCACAACTGGGACGCTACATAACTGACTCACACAACAGATACACTGAAGTTGCCCTGGCTAGGCTGCGGATAGGCCACACACATGCGACGCACTCCCACCTGCTCACTGGAACTTCGGGACCCACGTGTAGCAGGTGTGGAAAGGGCCTATCCGTAGTCCACATACTAATCACATGCAGAGCACTTGACACAACACGACACAAACATTTCCCTGAATTATACAGACGACACATTCCTTTGCACCCATCATATTTTTTAGCCGATGAACCAATGTTTTCTAGTCAACGTGTTTTTAAGTTTTTAGCTGAGGTAAACTTCCTGCAGCTCTTGTCATATCATGTGTAATCACCCTGGCCCTATACACCAGCCATCTCCATTGTCTTTTGTTTTGCATCACCTTTAGTTTTAGTTACATGTTTCAGTACTTACGGTGTGATGAGAACTCAATAACTTCTTTGGCGCTCTTTGCCCTCGTTGGCCTTGCGCCATAAAACACCAACCATCATCATCATCATCAACTGGTCTATCTTCCGATTTCACAGCTGTCCGTCATCAGATTATTTCAATCAGACTATTTCATTACAGCTGTTTCAATCACCAGACTAAAATCGTTAAAAATGTGGAAGCTGCCTCGGGGGAACGTCAGGCAGCGATCCGGTTTGATTGACGAACGGTTTCGGGAAAACCTGCCTCGTCGTGGAGGGATTTAAAAGAGCCTAGCTAATTCAGATGGCCACGACTGATGTTTTATAGCTGGTTAATAATTGCGCCTAGTTATATTCTTGCTTTATTTGCTCAGCTTATCATGCGTCTTTACATGCTTGACTGCATGTGCGAGGCCTTTTGCAAGTGCCGGTGCTAAGCTTTGGAAACGGTGTTTACGCGATTTTTTGCCCTTGCGCGAACACTGTGCAGAGGTGATGCAGGCGTATAGAAAGAACAATGTGTATGTACTATGCATATGCAATATCGTCAAAGTAGCCACTTCAGGGCTCATACCCCCCCCCCCCCCCCCCCTTCCCGTCGGATACTGCATACTTCGGCTACAGCGGACGTTTTTTTCCGAATTCAGAGGGTCCGTTGTAACGGGCGCAGACTGTATTGATTTTTATGTCAGTCGGTGCCGTACCGATACGTTTGCATCGCGGAACTGCGGAGCACCACCAGCACCACCGCCACCAGTGCTACTGCTGCTCGCAACAGCTGGGGTGGGCATCTGCCACTCCGGGAGTGAATTGGGACCTAAAATCTGTTCGCATGTGGTGAAAACAAAACAAACCACACACGCACGCACACGCACACACAGAGAGACAGAGACAGACAGACAGAGAGGAGCACTTAACAGCCCAGCGCGGCGGTTTCGGCGTTCGCCTCATGGATGGCGCTAGCGTCTGTTCGGAGAAAGCAAATGGCGGCACCCACCTCTAGAAAGGAAAATAGCCTTATATGGGTACCCAAATATGTTGGTGCCTGTGCATGTTGGTTTGTGTTTGTGTTTAGCACTGTGTCTTTGTTATAAAGGCATGAACCAAATAGCTCAGCAAAAACTTTTTATAGAATTCATGTTTTTGAACCCTGCATTTTCCCCCTATTTTTTTCCTTCTCCTAGCTTCCTTGATGACTCCTTCCGCAAGAACCTGGAGAGTGCATTGCGTTTTGGAAACCCACTGCTTGTCCAGGTGTGTTGTCGTCTCCTTCCTGTTGTTTAGTTCTAGTTGTCTGCAGTTGGTGTTGCCAGCTTTTGTGCTCTACAGTTTAAAATTGCATGTTTCCTGAGAAAGTGCGCAGTGAAGTATACTAAGCCAGCAGTGTGGCCTGTGAATGCCTAAAAGCTCCGCACCCTTGCAACTCCTCCCTTGTGTCCCCTCCCCCTCCCCCCAGGATGTGGAGAGCTACGACCCAATCCTGAATCCAGTGCTGAACCGGGAAGTGCGCAAGACGGGTGGGCGCGTCCTCATCACACTCGGGGACCAGGACATTGACCTGTCGCCCACGTTCTGCATCTTCCTCTCGACCAGGGACCCCACGGTAACATTTTCATTGATAATCGGCCGGCAATGCGTCATCTGTAGGTTGTGTGTGCTTTGGGAAAATCGGGAAAAATCAGGCATGCCTGAAGGTTTGCAGTTATCGAGCTTTCCATACAGCAGGCATTATTTGCAGAGCCATGACCAAGTCCACCTTCATCTCTCAGCCAGTCTCGGCCGTGCGTGACCTTGGTTGTATCGAACGCGGCATATCAAATTAATGCACATAGTTTACTGCTGTCAAATTGGTGCAAGATTTTCGCATTTTTTGAACTCGTTATATTGAATCTGTTAATGGCAATGGGGGGGAACTAGTCGGACAGAGTGCTGCTGAGGGAGGGTGGAGGGTGCATAGCATGCAGCGTGTCTTAAGGGGGGACGTGGCTTTCAAAATCAACTTTTTTATTTCTTTGTGAATTTTGATGAAAATTGGCACAGCAACTGGAAATGCTTCTGTGATAACACCATAAAAATTTCAAGGTAATATTTTGATAACTTTTTTATTTATTAAATTTTATTTCTGTTCCGCTTGTACCGAGCTTGAGCGACCTATAAAACATGATAGAAAACTTGTTCAGAGCGATTTGCATTCCCAAGTGAATGGACGAGGTCGTGACAGTTTTAGAATTTTTTTTTTTACAACACAATGTTTTTTAGTGTTCATTTTTTTAGAGGTTAATGTGCAATAGGCATGTTGACTGTGAACGATTATTTGAATAAAAAAATCACAAAAAACAAATCTGGAAAACCAAGAGTGTCACTACCTGAACTGTTCATCAAGGAATGTATGCAAGAAACGGTATCAAAATAGACCCAGCAGTCACGAAGAAATCCCTGGAACAAGCGACACAGGTGGCAAAACAAACTGTTTTGAGAAAACTGCTTCCGAAGTTGCAACATAGGTTTCACTTATCAAAAGTCGTCACGGTTGTAGCCTTTCATGTCCTTTTGAACATGGGGCTTCTGGAAGGCCTTGCCTAGAAATTGGAGTGCCTTTTACAGCCTTTCTCTTTCCACGAAACATCATTTTCAGCTCCTCTGTGAAGAGTACATAGCCCAGTTAGCAGACCAAACGGCGGGGGAGATGGCTTTCAATGCAAAGTAGGTTAGCTGGTTGGCTGTATCGCACTGGACAACTTCCCTTTGCAGTGTTGTCCCCATGGCAACAAGTGAAGCATTTTTTTACCTAAATTTGAAGATTTCTGGCTTCTTTTATGTTTTATTACTTTGCCTGGTGCAGCAACTTACTACTCATACATGCAGGTGTTCATTGCCAAAAGTTTGCATTCCACAAGGATGCAAATGAGCTACTTTGAAGCTTGGTATAATATTGTGCATAACTCAAACTTTGATGGAAGGGATTTTTTTTTTTTCACTACTTTTGACGTTCAAGGCATCCAGTATTTCTCGCAGCACAGTCAGTATGCCCTAAGCCATAGATTATGTGCAATGGTATCAATAATTTTCAAAAAAAATACTATTAAATGCTGCGACAGTAAGGTAAATGTTTAACGCTGAGAACATATTTTTATTCCTATATTCCTAACTCAAACCTGTTTGCATGATTATTAGAAGTGCACGGGAAACGTTGCTCAAGAAAGGCGATATGGCTTGCGCGCATCGCAGCGCACGCTTACCGCGACATATCGTACTTTGACTATCCCTGATATGGCTTGTCAGGTCGCTTTCAAAATTAAATCTAACATCGCGGGCATTAATTACAACTACTGGTGTTTTATAGTAACCGGTTGCGCAGACATGTGATGCTCCAATGCGCGTCGGCTATGCCGTGCGCGTCGTAGCGTTTGATGCGTCGACCGTTTCTTTCCCAAGGCTAGCGAACCCACAATCAAAACACACCAATAACTAAGCATGTAAACATCGCAAATCTGACTAAAAGTTCACTTCACGAACCGCTATCGCAAGCGCGCACATCGCGTCACCCTCCAGGGTCTGGCGACGGTAGAGTCACGTGCACCACGAAACGTTCGATGACCTCCGCCTTTCGAGCCACACAACTTCCCGTAATCTGGCTCGTGATCTGAGGCCTTCCCGTCACGATAACGTCCGTGTTGAATTCCACACACTGAACAAAAACTTGGCCGAGCGAAGCAGCGAAAATGAACTCGCACCGCCCACGCTACGTAGCTCAGGCGGCCGCCATCTTGCATTGCGCCGCGACACCCAATCAGGAGGGTCGTCTTACTGCGCCCCGGCCGGAGGACGAATAGCGCTTCAGCATCTATTTCTAGCTTCGTTTGTGCGTCGTTTCTTTTCTGCCGTTTGTGCGTTTGTGAATGAACGAAGATACAAGAGACGAGCGGAACCGGAAAGACGATCGCTCGGCCGATCTAACCATATCAAAATGGCCGCGCCCGGTGGCTCCGTGGCAGAAATACAGCGCTCCGAAAATTGCTGTTTTTTTGGCCCTTTTGCGCTGATAGTTTGTCACCGCGCCTGACAAAACTATTTTTTTATGCCACTTTGCGACGCTTTTCAGCGGAAAAACTTTGCAGACGCACAGAATAGGAAACATAGAAGCCAAAAATGTGGCTTTCAAAAAAACGATGTTTCAGTCATTTTTCTGAAGTTGAAAGCCGCGTTGTCCCTCCTTAACCCATACAAACTTAGTCACACGTACAACTTAGTACACGTACATCTACAACCCAGCTATTCTCAAATCGTCCATCTGTTCCTTTGCCCTACTCTCTGAGGGTGAGAGAGGAAGCTTCAGGTATTTCCGTTGGGTTTTTAGATGTCTGTACATCATCATCATTTTCTGACGTTATACCACCATGGCAACTGCAGCCTGTTTGTTGTGATGTTTCTTTTATGAAAATAGATAAAAACAGGGTTCCGAGAGCTGCGATTCTGCAGCATTTCTTGTCGCTTCAGGATAAATATAAATGTGCCGAATTCTATAGCGATGCCTCGAAAACTTCAACTACAGTGTCGTGCGCCGCTCATGGTCCCAACTTTATTGCTTGCAGAACCATGAGTGTACACACCACTATTTTCTCTGCAGAAGCATATGGCATTTTACTCATCGTTCAGTACATTCTTAAAAAACAAATTCCTAAGTCCGTCATCTTCACAGACTCTTTGAGCGTTGTGCGTGCATTGTCTTCACACAGACCCAGGAAAAACCACATTGTCAATCTTGTCTTTAATTTCATAATGTCTATATATGCAAATAATTTTCAACTACCTAATCCTGTGCTGGGTTCCACGCCATGCTGGAATCGCGGGGAAGGAGACCGCAGATGAAATGGCCGCCACTGCTGCACTTGCAAACACAGTGGACATAACAAGAATACCCTACACTGACCTCAAGCCACACATCCGACAACACCTTCGCAAAACATGGCAAGCCGACTGGAATACACAGACAGACAACAAGTAACACATAATAAAACCACACTTAGGACAATACAGTAGTGACTCACACAAACCCGCCGCGGTGGCTCAGTGGCTAAGGCGTTGCGCTGCTGAGCACGAGGTCGCGGGTTCGATTCCCGGCCGCGGCGGCCGCTTTTCTGATGGAGGTGAAAAGCAAAAACGCCCGTGTGTACGAGATTTCGGCGCACGTTAAAGATCCCCAGGTGGTCAAAATTAATCCGGAGCCCTCCACTACGGCGCGCCTCATCGCCTGCGTTGCGTCGGCGTGTTAAACCCTACAATCAATCAATCAAATCAGTGACTCACACAACAGATTCATCGAAGTTGCCCTAGCTAGATTACGGATAGGCCACACACACGCGACACACTCCCATCTGCTCACTGGATCTCCAAGACCCCTGTGTAGCAGGTGTGGGGAGGGCCTAACCGTACTTCACATCCTCATTACATGCAAAGCACTCCAGACAACAAGACGCAAGCACTTCCCTCAACTCTACAGACAACACACTCCACTACACCCAGCACTCTTTCTAGCGGATGATCCCGTGATTCCTGTGCAACGCACTTTTAAGTTTCTCAGTGACATCAAGTTTTTAACATCTCATTTCCTATCACGCGTAGTTTTTAAAGTCTTATTTCATGCCACGCACCATCACAACCTGGCATTTTACACCAGCCATCCTCACTGTCTTTTATTGATTTTACTTTTTTTCTTGCTTACTGATTTCAGTGTCTACGTTCTCACCTCTCATATTTAACCACTGTTTTGGCGCTCTTTGCCCCAGTTGGCCTTGCGCCATTAACATCCAACCATCATCAACAATGGATATAGAAGCAAACCCACTTTAAACAATACCGGTCGCAACAATATGTTGGATAGAACAGTAAACAGTCGCAGCATGTATATGTTATATGGTAAAATAAGCCACTTATTACATTGGTTGTTTTCCTCATTGTCGACCTGACAGTGCGAGCATATGGCAAGTCTATAATTAAGAGTCCTGTGAGAGATAATGCGTGCCATGGATGCGTGACACAATAGTTTTAAACATGAAAGAATTCTCACTGCTCATTACTGCACCGCAAGCGACAAGCTTTGCATCTGTTTGACATTCTACTCTTGCACCTTTTTTTGTCTTCCCTTCAGGTTGAGTTCCCGCCTGACCTCTGTTCGAGGGTGACTTTTGTCAACTTCACGGTGACCCGAAGCAGCTTGCAAAGCCAGTGCCTGAATCAGGTGGGTCCTCGTTTTTGTTGCAGGGCCTCATCGTTCTCGCCTGGAAACTTGCAGCTAAGGGTTTTTAGATGCGACGCTGAGAGCATCTCTTGTCGGCGGCCCTGTCCTTCTTGCGTGCGTCCGTCGGCGGCGGCGGCGGCCGCACTCTCCTCCGCTCACCCCCTCTCTTCTCCGGTAGCGAACACTCTCTCGCGAGGGGCATTGGATTGGATTCAATTCGATTGGATTGGATTGAATTGGATTTGATTAAAGTGGATTGTGTTGCGTCATAGCCGCGGCAGACGCACTGGCGCCGGTGCCAGTGCGTCTGCTGTGATTGAAGCAATTGAAGCAACGTTCTGGTTGAAGCAACGTTCTGGCTTTGCTTTTGTTCAGTTTTTCTGCAAAGTGCCATCTGTGTACCGAGGATTTCGTAATTTTCCCATGAACTGATTTCAGCAAACTTGGTATGCTCATGTTGAGCGAAAAGAAGGCTACATTCTAAAGCATTTCTTTTTCACATGCTCAATAAATAAAACTAGCTTGGTAGTTAAACTTCAACTGCGACTTTTCTCAGCTTTTCTTTTTTTGCATATGTGCCTAGCCTTACAGAGGTTTTCAGGTTGTTTTTATCAAAGGATTTCTATAAGCGTTATACTGTTGAATTCAGGATGAAATGAACTGCATGCTGATGCTATTTTAATTGGCTCAATGTGCCTACTAACTTGGTAGTAAAACTTCAACTGCGATTTTTCTCAGCTTTTCTTTTTTTGCATATGTGCCTAGCCTTACAGAGGTTTTCAGGTTGTTTTTATCAAAGGATTTCTATAAGCGTTATACTGTTGAATTCAGGATTAAATGAACTGCATGCTGATGCTATTTTAATTGGCTCAATGTTCCTCAAATGTTATGATTTAATATGAGCTCATTAAGTTTTCTGAAAACTGTACTTGGCATAATTCAACTGATTCTATCCAATCAACTATATTTACAGGAATACAAATCGCATCAGCATGCATGGCAGGTCTTAAGCTACACATCCATACCATTTATTTTCAAAAAATTTGGATACGAAGCCCCTTAACGACCCGTAACAAATTACTTAATTAGGCTCCTGTATTTTCTTTCTATCTCAGAAAATAATTATGCCATATGAAAACTAATTACATATTTGAAATTAGGAAAACAAAACACATATGCACAGTGATTTTCATTATCATAGACCAATTAATAAAAAAGTTCATTTGAAGACCCTTGTTTAAATGAATGCACGTGTCTGTAGATGCAACCATAACAATATTGGTTGGGGTTTAAATTCAATCCTAGCAACATTCTTTCTTTTTTCAGCAACAAGAAGAACTGCAGAGTTATTGGTTGTGTTGTCATGCTCGGCAAGGACATGTTAACAGCTTCCCTAGTGAAAGGAAGGCTCATTTCGGGCCGTAGTTTTGCAAATGAGCAGCTTTCTGTGTGGAGTCCCCTCCCAAAGAAATTACCGCATTTACTCGCGTAATGATCGCACTTTTTTTCCAAAAAATATGATGCAAATTTAGGGGTGCATTCATTAATCGGGGTAAATTTTTCGCGAAAAGCTTTCGAGTTCAGAAAAGGCAAGCAAGTTGCGCGCCAAAATTTTTACGAGCCACTGTCACAGTGCTGGACATGAAAACAGACATGGGGGGCCGACGCAGCATGACCGCATGCTTGCCGATATCGCTAATATTGGCAAGTCTGCGGCAATAACGTAGCCACATCCTCTTTGAAAGGGAAGAAAACAGAGGTAAGCTCGATCATCATCAGCTAGACTTGGCACACATACGACATACTGCTGCGGCAAGTTCAGGGTGCGTTCATTGCGCGGGAAATTGAAAAAATAAAAAGAAATCGAATTTTGACACCAAACTTCAGGGGTGCGATCAGTATGTGAGTAAACACGATAACATCTTCTGATTATGGGACTACGTTCTATGTGAAAAATACTTCTTTTATCTCATTTGGTGACATTTATTATATATTTTCAGTAAGGACGTTTGTGTTTTAATGTTAAGCATAATCTGATGGAGGCGAAAATGCCCGTGTGTACGAGATTTCGGTGCGCGATAAAGATTCCCAGGTGGTCAAAATTAATACGGAGCCCTCCACTACAGTGCGCCTCAGGCCGGGTTCAGACTGTCGCCGCAACTGTCGTAATAACTTTAAAGAATGACGCCCTTTCACGTCTCAGCCAGCCAACCAAACTGCGTGACAAGCCGTTGTTTTACGTCCATAGATATTGATACGGCTTTTGGGTCACTAGTCTGAACATAGCCTCATTGCCTGTGTAGTGTCGGCGCATTAAGCCCAACAATCAATCAATTCCCTGCATCCAAAGTCGTTTAAACCAGTGCCTATTTGCATTTTAGAAAGGCTCACTGCTTGAAATGCTCATTATGAACTTGCTGTGAATTCAAAGTTTTCATGAAAACAGTTTTGATTCAGTGCTGAATCGAATATCCAGTTGTTTGGCTGGATACTCAAAACTTTCGAATACCGTATTTATTCGAATATAAGGCGAGGTTTTTTTCCAAAATGTACGGTCTCAGTCATACCCCGCCTTATATTCGAAGCTCAGTATCCCAATATGCCGATTCTGGTGTGACAGTTTTGGTTTCCACCTTCCAACCATTTCCAAGCATCCAAAAGAGCCCGACGACACTGTTGGAAATGTAACAAAGAGATTTCAGAATAAGCGCATTATAATTTTACACGAACGCAGGTTGCAGATAGCAATTACAGAGTTTCGGCAACTGCAAGGGTATTCAACAGTTCGCGATACAGCAGAGGCCATGGCAGCAGACGCCTTCGACCATGTCAACGAGCTGAGCCAGCAGTAGCCGTTCCAAGCCAGTAGTAGCCTCAAAGCTTGTAAACAAGTCGGGACGCCATTTTGCATTTTTAGTTAGAGCTCTCGGAGTCCCTGCTGCAAGATTTTCTTTCTCTGTGCTTGTTTCATGCGACCAGCGCTATGGCGAGTCGTCGTTGCCACTACGATGCAGCCTTCAAGAGGAAAGTCATAGCAGAGGCGGAAGTCACTGGAAACTGCGCGGCGGGTCGAAAGTTTGACGTTCCCGAGAACAACGTGCGTCATTGGCGCAAACAGAAGACGTCGCTCTTATCATGCGCCGCGACGAGGAAGGCTTTTCGTGGCCCACAAAAAGGAGTGTTCCTGAAGTGGAAAAAGTGCTGATGGACTTCGTCAAAGAGAGAAGAGGCCGCGGTTTGGCAGTTACTACCGACATCGTGCAGATGAAGGCGCGCGAAATCGCGGGAGAGCATGGCAGTCCCGCTCTCAAGTTCAAAGCCAGCCGGGGCTGGGTGCAGAAGTACATGAAGAGGGCCGGGCTTTCGTTGCGAAGGCGGACCTCCGTGATGCAGAAGTTGCCAGGAGACTATGAACAAAAACTAATTTCCTTTCAAAGATATGTATCAGCCTGCAACGCGACCACGACTTCCTATTTGCGCAGATTGGCAATGCCGACGAAACTCCGATTTTTTTTTTACATGCGGTCGGCCCAGACCATTCACCAAAAAGGTGATCGCCAAGTGAGCCTGCGCTCTACAGGCTACGAGAAGGCTCGGATAACCGTGATGTTAGCCTGCACCGCCGATGGGCGGAAGTTGCCCCCCTTCATCATTCTGAACAGAACGACTATGCCAAAAAACGAGGTGTTCCGGCAGAACGTCCACATTTGTTGCCAAGAGAAAGGGTGGATGACGGAAGAGCTTTTTCTTGACTGGATAAAGTCGGTGTGGTGCCGGAAACCAGGGGCACTTCTCACCCGGAGGTCAATGCTGGTGCTCGACGCCTTCCGTGGGCACCTCACGGAAGGTGTGAAGTAGCAGCTTATTGACAATCAGAAGGAGCTGATCATCATTCCGGGGGGGGCATGACGAGTCAACTACAGCCGCTTGACGTTTGCCTTAACAAGCCCTTTATTAAGGCACACGTCAGACGGCTGTACAACGAATGGATGGCGTCTGACACTGTGGCCCTGACACCGTCGGGACGTCTGAAGCGGGCGTCCCCGTCTATGCTCGCCCAGTGGGTGGTCGACGCTTGGGCAGCAATCCCCGAAGCCATGGTTGCGGCATCGTTCTGCAAGTGCTGCATTTCAAATGCTCTTGATGGTGCCAAGGACGATGAACTCTTTGAGTGCACAAGTGACAAGGAAGATTCGGATACCACCACCTCTGAAGACAGTTTCTAAGTTGCACTTTCGTCTCGCTTTGAATAAATCCTGTTGTGTGCAGATAGTTCATGAATACTTGGTGTCTGCTTTGCTGAAAGGTAAGAAATTTAGTTGCCTTTTTTCTTTCGTTATTTCTCCTTATATTAGTGTTCAAACTTTTTTCTTTTTCTTGGGTCCTTCAACTCCCCCTCGCCTTATAATCGTGCCCGCCTTATATTCAAATAAATACGGTATTTAAAATTCGGCCCTTAGATTAGATACTTTGTTTTTTTTGCTCACAAACCTCGATGTGCAGGTCTTGAAGGCGGAGCGAGAGGATATCGATGAAAAGCGGTCAGACCTGCTGAAACTCCAGGGTAGGTACAATGCCTGTAGTTTTGAAACCTTTCTTGCTCGAAATATGAAGTCGCCTTCCAAGGGTAAATATCGCGTGTCCTCTGTGCTCAGGAGAGTTCCGTGTGCGGCTTCGACAGCTGGAGAAATCTCTCCTCCAGGCCTTGAATGACTCGAAGGGAAGGATTCTGGATGACGACAGGTTTGTCTCTCCTCTGCACGACTGGTATCTTCTTTTCTGCCATAGGAACTGCTTGTTGCCTCATGGTTGGGGCTGCTGCACACATTCGTGGATTGAAAGCAGCTCTGCACATAACGGGGCTGAAATCTCTCAAGACTTTTCTCAGACATGCTGAACTGGTGCTAAGCTGCTATATTGCCGTTCAGTTTGGGAAACTCTTTGCACTTGCACCTTGACTGCAGCAGTGAATTGCTGCAGAGTTCCATCACTTGTCCCATAGTGTTGACAGTATAAAACAGAAAACAGTAATGAATGTGCACAAACAGATAAGAATTAATTGAAAGGAACAACTGAAATCAGCATGCAGAAAATAGTTAAGCTGTGCAGGTGGGAGCACTAGCAGTAGCGATAATGAGACTAGTCCACGGTAGTGGGCCGCTTGCGGCCCTCATGGTTGCTAGACAAAAATTTATTTTGCCAATGAACTCTATATGACACAAAGAAACTTTTTTGGTTTGCATGGGCTATCATAATTCCAAGTCTCAGTGTTAAGCCGGGTGCAATGCTGTCATTTCAGGAAATGACTAATCACTCTGTTTGTGCATTAACCACTAAGTCACTGCAGTAAACCCACAGAGACGGTAGTGGGTGCCAATCCAAAGGGGTCTGTCCCCTTTCCCACACTTGGTCCTGTCTGGACCTTGGAAGTTTTGTGCGAGTTGAGTGAAGGTGCAGGTGCGATTCAAAATGGTCATGAATGTGTTAACACTGTGGCAACATAGAAAACAAAAACAATCCAATACGGGCAAGTTTGACACAAACCAGTCTGGAAAAACCAACTCTAGAAAGCAAATTTGGGTATCTGATTTTTTATTTGGCACCCTTTATTGATTTGTTTTGGTATTCGATTTGAGAGCTACTATTTGGCATTTTCACACCCGTGCAGATTTCGCTAAGCCAGTGGGGTAGCCTTGTGTGGATTCGCATTCATTGCTGGGACTCTGGCTACGTGCCTGGTTGACCCCATTGGCCCCCGTGTTGTCCACTGCAGCGTGATCAGCACGCTGGAGAAGCTGAAGAACGAGGCGGCCGAGATCTCGCGCAAGGTGGAGGAGACGGACAAGGTGATGGCCGAGGTGGAGACCGTCTCCCTCCAGTACCAGCCCTTGGCCCAGGCCTGCAGCTCCATCTTTTTCACCCTCGAGGGACTGCACCAGGTGGGTGCTGCTGCCCTCTTCTCCGCACTGGGCAGGGGCCGTGCCAGTCCTGAACACCACTGGATGCAAGCCACATGAGCAGCAGTGTTGCGGAGTTACCACTGCGTAATTGGAATGACTCCGGATTCATTCCACCTTTTCGAGATCCCGGAATGGAATGGGAATGCAATGAGGACAACACTTGGGTGAATGGAATTAAGTGCGTTTTTCCCGGAATGGAATGGGGATTTTTAGATGATGGCATCACCATTCATTGCTGGCGCCTTCAGACTACTTAACGCTTGGATGTATGGAATGGGAATGGAATAAGCACCTTTTGCCCAGAATGGAATGGGAATGGAATGGGGATTTTTAGACGATGGCATCACCGTTGCTGGCGCCTTCCGGCTACTTAATTAGTCTGTGCCGACGACTGTGTCGGTATATCTCGAAGGGAGCACCGGCTACAAAAACGAGAATGTATACCTGCCATCTAGAGTAAGTAATCCGTGCTGCTTGCCACAGCGTGGGTGAAAGTGAACTTCGAGCGGCGCAAGTGCGTCTGGCCGGTGGCGCCGTCAGATCGGCTTTTGGTGCTTCGGCAGGCTCCTTGAGGCATAGCTTTCTCTGTACAACTTTCTGTGGTGCCGATTGCAGACCAGCGTCTCTCTGTGGCAGGCACAATGTGGCCAGGCTAGCAGGCAGGGAATAGCATCAAGAAGCAGGAGGGAGGGCTGATGCAAACGGCGTGCATCCGAAGCCGCGGTGTTTCTCAGCGCAACCTGATGCTGCGAAATCTTGGAGCTAACAATATAAAGCGTTCGCGCATGAAACATGAAACAACCGAGTCTGCGTGGCATTCTCCTCCCACCCTCCGTACCCAGAGCACAATGAATAGCCTTGTAGCTTGTAAGCTGACCTTGTTGGCATATCCTGGGAAATACGGCGTACACCTGTTGACCGTCTGTCCGTGTGTTGCAGCGGAGCCCCAGGGCTCCAGCAGGTCAAAACCAAGGCAGCAAAAAAAATTGTTGGTGAGGGTCTTGCATGCCCGGAACCCGCCACAAGCGTAAGAAGCGAGCTTTGGATATGTTACTGAGCTTTCTGCTACGACAGCTACGGCAGTGGGCAGCTGGGATATACAATTACACTATAGATATTATATAAGAATGCAGAACACATAGCTGCCGATAGGCGTTTGCTTCTAACAGTTCCGGCTCCAATGGCGCCCTTGTTTGCGAGTGTTTTGACAGCTCTCAGCAGTGTGACACCATAGTTTGCTTCAATCCGAATGTGCAGCCCTCTCCTCGAGTTGTGCCAAACTTGGTCGTGGTTTCTTTGCTGTGTTTCTGTGCATGTGGCCTGCGCGCCTGAGTACAAACGTTGCTTCAATCCGAATGTGCAGCCCTCTCCTCGAGTTGTGCCAAACTTGGTCGTGGTTTCTTTGCTGTGTTTCTGTGCATGTGGCCTGCGCGCCTGAGTACAAACGTACCTGATTAGTGAAGCCTTAGTCATCGGCTTGAAATTTGGAGCACTGCCACTATTCAGTTAGGAAGGTCTCATTCCAAAATTTTCATCAGGCCCTCATGCATATTGGTTGGCGTTCATGGAAGCAAACTGCCTCATTATACTTCTTTATTGACAGAGCTCCCATCACGATATGGTTCTGTCAGATTTAAATGAGGGGATCACAAATAATTTACTGTATTGAGCGGATTGGGCTAAGGTAATGCTAGAGCAATAAACAAGCGCAACGGAGGTCAACGTGGAAGCAGTGGCGACTTTCCTACAGTGAATGCAAAAACTGACGCTGCCCTCCCGTCTCATGTTGGTGCAGTCGCATTAGTGCTCAGGGCTGTAAATTCACTTGAAGTCATTCAAGTAAGCATTTCGAATGCGTGTACATGTGAGCAAGCTCCGCGTGACATGCCTATGAGCTATCCACAGCATAGTAATTACGCTGGTATGACGGTACGCAAAGCAGCTAGCAAGATAGCACGCCACGGACTTTGCAGCAAAACAAAAAGCAGACATCAACGTAATAGCTGCTTCATCTCATGTCGCGCAAACAAACCGTTAACAAGGGTGTTTAAAGGGATCCCGCTACTTATTATGCAAAAAGGAGCATTGTGACTCTGCCCCTTTTTAAACTGAAAGCTGTTTAAGTGGGACCGATTGCATTCTGTCAAAAAACTAATACATTCCCCCTTAGACCAGTTGCTCGACCGAAAAGCTCTGATAAGGTCTCTATACATGGCGTGCATGAAACCGAGGACTGCAAATGAAGTCTGTCTCTCTGTCTCTGAATATGGGCTTCCTTTTTATTAAAATGCTTATTTAAAAATCTCAAAAGATGAACGGTTCTAAAGATAACACACACGCCGATCATGAAGGAGGAGTACTATAGTATGCCTTTGTCTCGCAAACCATGTAACGGTGTACACTTAGAACGTTCGTAGTTGCACTTACTTAATGCGGGAAAAATCGTTGCATGGGGCCGTTCTTCGTTGGCAATTTGGGTGTTTAAAGGTTTGACGATCATTTAGACGCACTTTCAGCGAAAGTTGGACGCAGTTTTAGCTTTCGCGCTTCTCTCTACATTCGTTGGGAAAAGACGGTAATTTTTTTGCATTGGGTTATCGTTCTGCACGAGATATGTAACTAACCTGCTACCACCTCTCCACTTCGGTGACAAATGACAATTTTGGCATACTTTTGCAGTTTTCAACCCGTGTAACGTCAGATTCATGTTGCGTTCCTCGGCAACTCGGTATAGCACCTGAGGCTGTTTTTACGTTAAAGAATTTAAGGAATGGAATTGAACTTGCCGTCCATTCCAGGAGTGGGAATGGGCTAACTTCTGTCATTCCGAGGAATTGAAAGGAATGGAATCGCGCCAAGTTCTAATCCTTGGAATTGAATTGGAATGGAATGGGGATGCCCATTCCGCAACACTGATGGGCAGTGGCTTGGCACTGGTGCGATGGGGCCATTTCCTCGGACTGCACTGCAACCATGCGGTCGTTAGCAGTCCTGTGCATGCTACCTCCCAAAAATAATGAAAAGATGTTCAGTAAGCTCCAGTTAAGACGAACTCCATGGTTAAGGCGAACAACTTTTTTGCTCTCTTGTGATGTCCACAATGAAAAAAACCTCTACCTAAACGAATTTTTCATAATACGAGCACATTTACATGGTCCCTTCCAGTTCGTCTTAACGGGAGTCTACAGTAGTCAAATTCCCGCGTACGTCGATTGTCTCGTAAGGGAAATTTGTGTTGCAAAAAAGTATTTTCTGTTCCTCGTCAGTCACTCGTAAGAGTTGGTGCGCTGAAATTTCCTTGTCAGCATGCAACTTTCTCTACACTGTTCCACTGTGGTGAAATTTGTGAAAACAACCCATTATCTTTCGTTGTTTTGAGGCTGAAACAGTAAAGTCAATGGGCAGCTTATATGGGCAGTTATTGTGCTAATAATCTTGCTTTTGCCACTAGCTGTCATGTGTGCACACACTTGCCCATGCACACATGGTCACCACGCACACAGTATTTTCACACATAACCTGCCTGTGCATATAACTGACACCCCTTGTGTGATGCCCAAACGACAGAAATCAACTTCCTAAAGCAATTTTAAACATTCGCACTCGTTCGCGGCGAGCCGGTTCGGCGCGCGCACGGGGTCACGAAGAGGTCACGACTGACGTGACGCGCCGGCTGCCCAAAATGGCGGCTCCAGCTCGCGAAAACATGTGCAGGCGAGGCGTAGGGAAACAAGGGTCCCCACGGCATGCACACACACTAGACGAGTAAAAGATGAAAAACTAGAGAAAAGCGAAAAGCAAATAAAGGCCTGATAGTGCGAGAGAGCAGTCTGACACGAATGGCGATGGTCTTCGCTTGCACATTGTTGCCAGACAACAATTTACATTCTGCCAATGACCGCTATATAAGACGAGGGATGACTTTTTAGTGGATTTTTTTGGAAAAATACTCTACCTATATACCGGTTTATACGGTACTTCTACAGGGGTGAGACAGCTGTGCATATTGCGCAGTTTCGATACAAATTTTTTTTCTCCGCCAGGCTGCTGCAAAAGCTTAAAATTTTCGAAAATTGCACCAAACTCCTCAGACAGTCTGAGAGCCTAGGATTTTAATGCTCCAGTCAGTTTCAGTGGGGAAAATGCTTACTGGCAGCATACTTTTCGAGCATCTTTAAGGTGATGCTGTTTGTAAAGGTTTACAGTTAAACCTCGTTATAACGAGACGGGCTATAACGAAATAATGGATATAACGAGCAAATCGTAATTCCCTTGATATCTCCATAGAAACCAATGTATTTAAAACCTCGTTTTAACGAGGTAAAATTTCCCTGTTACGGGATATAACGAACAAATTTCGTTGAGAAATCAAATTTTGAGCTAATTTTACAGCAGTGCGCAACGTGGATTTGAGACAGTGCGTGACGCGGCAACTGTATTAGCTGTTCAAAACTCCCGCCACGCGCGCGAAGCTGGCTGGCGCGCCATGCGGACGCTGTGCCCGCGAAGCCCCCACCCTCCTCTCGCTGCGCACGGCATGCAGACAATGGGGCCCTTCGATTTACAGCATAGTGTCGGACTCACCGCGGGCTCCCCGAGAAGCAGTCCGACGTTCGATTTTACCACGTATCCCTATGGCTTCGGGGAATCCGCAGACTATCCGCGGTGAGCCCGCGCGCGCGGTTGCGTCGCCTTCCTCCCCCCCTCCCTCCTCCCCTGTTCGTATCGCCGACGTCGCTCCATAGTTGTGCGTGCGTGGGTTTTGGCAGTCTTCAGCCTTATCTTTTATTGTACTGCCAGCGTGATTCCAACAATGCGAGTACTAGCGACAGGCGGGAAGCGAAAGCGAAAGACTATCACGCTTGAACAGAAGACGGCTATGATAAAAGCCGTCGCATCGGGCGCGAAGGAAGGTGAGGTGCACTCCTTGGTAAGGTGGCAAGAAACTGACGTGTGGACGAGTACGCTGTCTGCCATCGTGAGCAACCAAGAGTCCATCGTCAGCGCTGTTGCACATGGCTTGAAAAGAAGCGCATAGACGGCGTCGGAGGCACTAGAAGCGGTGGGCGTGCTGCGTCGCTTCATTGGCGCGCACAGGGGCGGCGAAGATGGCGTGAACGTAGCGGCCGCAGCTGAGAGGGCCATCGCTCGCATCAGGAAGGTGCATCAATGTCCATTTACGGACTTCTTCGTAGCCAAGTCTGTTTGAATTACGAGTTTTCAACTGCAATAAAGTATGTTAGTGACTTTTCCTTTTTACCTCCGGAATGTGTTTATTTTACTATCGCCGTGCAGCAAGATGCTATTTCGCCCGCTTTTTGTTTTAGGTAACTACAATACATAATATTTGCAGTAAATGTCGGCTATGGCTATAACGAAATATTGGGTATAACGAGCAAATCGCGGCGCCCCTTCAATTTCGTTATAACGAGGTTTATTTGTAATTGACTGATCATTCAATAAGTAACCCGCATAACATTGTCCCCGAGATAGTTTTTCCGGAAGTTGCAACTTCGGATTGCACATGTTATATTCTGTGAGTTCTTAATGTTTTCCCATCGAAAACCATTGCAAAGTCCCGTAGAAAAAAATATTTGTGGACTGAGGCGGCAAACTACTTGTGCAAGGTGATGAAAAAACGGCAATTTTAAGAGCGCCTTATCTCCAGAACGACATTACTGGGTGCTGCCATCTTGGTGTGGTGAAGGTTGGAAAACATGACCGCCGGGCGAAGCAGTTGCTTGTGGTTCAGGCAGAGTGCTCTTCGCCAATTTCTACCGCGGTTTTGGTTATGGGGGTGGCCGGGTTTACATTTAGTCGCTTGACCTATTGCGGAAAGTTACGCGACTCAAAAGACGGGGGTTCATCAAAAACAACGGGGTACCCGCAATATCGCCGTGTTTCGGCCTTGAGTGTGAGGCGCGGTGCGTGCTTGAAGTGAAATTTGGGACTCATTGCGGCGTTATAAAACACCGAGTTATTGTTGCTATTGACAGTGAGCTTGCGAGCCACGGGAGTGGGACGATGGACACTGCAGAAGTGGCGGCGCAGGCTGCATCACCGCCAAATGTTCAAGCAGTGTCCGATAGCGGGACGGGCTATTATCGCACGCTAGTAATAATGGTTCATCTGTCTGAATTGAAATTTAATGCCAAAAGGGAGGTGACGAAACATACCAGTACTCTAATTACGATCGTAGTGAGCGCCCACCTTGGGGCTTAAAATGGGAGGGCTGGTGGAGTGTGACGACTGTCACCTCGCTTTGCGCAACTTTTGCCGTGGCAAGTCTACCTTTGTGGGTAAAGCCGCATTCACATGATAATAAAAGTGCCAAACGATGGCTTAGTTTTTCAATTTGATATTTTCAATGGATCTCCACTCTATGCATAGAGGCTAAGAATTTAAATGTTGTTTGCAAAAATTTAGTGCAGTTCGTACCTTGTGATACTCTCATAGAATAAACTTTATTGAAAGGCTGTTTCAGTGTTATGTACGTTCTGAACCGATTAAAAAGTGCACTTTTCCCCCCCGAGTTGCCAAAAATTTGATTTTTTAGGCTCGTAAGGTGACATATTAAATGTCATTCATCTGCTCGAAATCAAGGTTCTGCTGCTCCAAAACTGCTCCCAAATCTGATTCAGCTGTCTCAACCCTGCTTCTATCACGGGTTTCATAATGGACTTCATATTCTCAAACATAGGAAAAGTTGCATGTGCTTAATTAATATGCCTCTTTTCATAGCGTTTTTTGTAAAAATTGTGAACTTGCCCAAGAAGGTGCTCTGTCGCAGATTGTGCATCAAGGTGTAGTATACTGAATATGGTCGGAGGAGATGCAGTGCATTGCGCGACTTAACTGGCTTTGTATGGATGGACATCCATGAAGCCCTGGGGCAGTTTGAATGATCTAGAATTTCAAATAAACGAGTTAGGTGTAATCAAGCTTTCATTGTCCTTAGTTCGCAGTTACAGTGATGTGTCTATTTTGGTGCAAGAATTGAAATGGTGGGCGTGGAAGTGAAGCTGTGTCTGTTCTGCGCCAAGGGGAATGATGTGCTGTCCGTTTGTGACTGGTGGCTGTGTCTCTGCAGGCCCACTTCCTGTACCAGTACTCGCTGCACTTTTTCCTGGAGATCTACAACGATGTGCTTACCAACAATGCGCACCTCACGGGGGTGGTGGACCACACCGCACGCCTGGGCATCATCACCAAGGACCTCTTCCAGGTGGGCTGGAGGGGCACCCTTTGATGGCAGCTTCTGAAGAAACTAAAGAACGGCTCTCGGGCATTTTGGTCGGGAAGTCGCCCTCCGGGCCTGAAGTGTAGCGTTCTGGGTGGCGGTCTTGCAGGTGGTGTACACCAGGGTCACACGGGGCATGCTTCATGAAGACAAGCTGGTCTTTGCCCTCCTGCTCTGCCGCATACACCTCCGAGGATTCTCACTGTGAGCAATATGTTTCCTCGCGCACGATGGCACAGAGGTGAAAAAAGTCTATTTTTCAGGGCTACTTTTCCCCAGTAAGGGTGCAGTTTTCATTGGAACAGCCGTAAATGTGAAGGGTTTCTAGGGGTATGTTCACTTAATGGCGTACTTGCTGACCAGTGGACCCACTTGCTGGTGTGCCAGCATGCCAGTGGCTTGCAAATTTAAGATTGGGAATGGTCGGTTTGGCTAAGGATAATTTGCAGTGTCACACTGTAGGGCGGGGCAACAGTCTCCACAATATTAATTCTCAGTGGGGCACGGTGCAGTCTAAGTCCACTCACGAGCTTCATAGGTGAACGGAACGGTCTATGCCAGTGGTGTGTGTCCAGGGAGGGAAGGAGTGAGAAGGATGGTTTTGGGGCTGGTGATAGAGTTAAATGTTACTGCAGCCAACCATGGCCCTGCTTCCCTGAGATGAAATCCAGCTGCGCTGGTCATGGAAGCGAGTTGAAGCACCGCTGGTTCACTACACAAAGGGCGGCATTTCTTTCCATAACCATGTTGCTCAAAGGGATCTGCCAAGGTCTTCCAATTTTCGTTTTCAACCATGTGTTAATTCATGCAGTGGTATCATTTAATTGCTCTGTGTAGCGTTTTTCAGTTAGAAAAGCAGTTGCTGCTTCATGCACTGTGTAGTGAGGAGGAAGAAGGTTTTAAAAATACAGTTGAACCTCGTTATAAGAGACATTGATATAAGAGACAAATGGGTATAAGAGACACTATTCACCCACATGGTTGGCTGCCCCTATCTTTCCCATTAACTTGACCTCTCTTATAACAGACATCGGATGTAGAAGACCCCGCAGAGGGCACTTTAAGCAATCTTGGTGACGGTGTTGGCGACACCGCGGACCCCGAGCCCCCAAACATAAGCTGGATCCAACCGTGGCGATGTGTTTTAAGGTGAAGGGCAGAAACCTCAAACGGTGGCCATCGGAGCCCAGGTCAAGCTCCGGCGGATCGGCTCCCTGTCTGTTTACCAGGCAGGGAGCTCCGGGACCTCTTCAGCTATCAGGGTAAGGCTGACGAAGAAAGTACCCCCATCTCCCTGCTTTTGTACTATGATATATGGTTTCCAAATTTTCTAAATCCAAAGATCGGCCCCCTAAAAGGAGCCACACCGAAGTATCCTTTCCTCCGTTGCCAACGACGAGTTTCCCAAAGCCGGACAACTATGCTAGGTTTTTGGTAATTGAATCTGTTGATGCGTCGAACCCCCTTGCCACAAAGTCTGTCTTCCTGATCTCCAAATTTCTTGGGGACATTGTTGGTCAATCCTACAAAGCCAAACAAACTGAGAACAGGAGAAGTTCTTGTAGAAGTGAATGACAAGCAACAAGCTACAAATCTCTTGACTCAAACTCGCATCGCAGATCTCGACATCAGGGTCACACCCCACTGCAGCCTTAAAGGAGCCATGAAGACAAAATACAAGTTGGGTTTATTAGAAAGACTGCGTAGTCCCGATAACAATGATATCAATATTATTGCAATCTTAGAACAAATAACGGAGATATTAAAGAAAACGTGTGAAGCAGTCGCGACCCCCTAGCCAATTTCCCGCAACTTTTCTATGATGTCACAGAACCTTATTTGTGCGATCGGCGGCCGCCTAACGGACTTGTCGCGACGACACATGGCTGGAAGTCTGTAATGGGGCCTCTAGTTCCATTTGACCGCATCACTTGAATGCTAACGTGCAGTTAACGCACTGAAAATTGTTTTATTGTTGGCCCGTATGACATCATTCTTGCTCATAACATGTCACAGTGGCGCAAAATTTGAAAGTTTTTAAATACTTCTTGCTTCTTTTTCGTTAAAAAACATCTTTTGTGGCTTAAATGGAGCTGAGTGAGATACTGAATCCTATTTCCTTCAAATTAAACGAAGTTGTATTTTCTCTTCATGGCTCCCTTAAGGAGGACACTGGTCTTAAAACAACTTCTTTTAATTTTCAAGTAAACTTTGTGAAACTTGCCAGTCTTGCTATTTCTTGTCCACTGATTTCAAATATGCCACTATTTTTGCAGTAGGTCAATTAGTTCCTGAGATAATTAGAGATAATTAACCATTTTTGCCCAAACAATAGACAAAACAGTGTTAGCTACAAAACTGTAATCTTCATATTTTCCAATACTATGAACCCTGGTGAATGCAATATAGGAAGCAGTTTTCTGATGCACCGCTTGGAACTAATTTTACAGCTCATTAAAGTTTGGTGTTTGAAACAGGTAATTGAAATTGTATCATGATTCGTCGAGATAACAAGGAAATCCTAGCAAAACATGTAATATTGACTTTCGACCATTCCACAGTTCCTGAATCAGTAAATGCAGGTGTCATTCATTGCCCCGTCAGGCCATACATCCCCAACCCGTGCCGGTGTTTTAAATGCCAGCGGTTTGGGCATGGCACTACCGCCTGCCGTGGTCGACTAACATGCGCCAAGTGTGCACAACACAATCATCCATCTGACAACTGCCCATCGCAAACCCTCATCTGTGCTAACTACCAGGGACCCCACGGGGCCTACTCTAGAACATGCGAGAAATTCAAACAGGAGGAGGAGATCATCAAGGTGACAGTCACTGAGAAACTTACCTTCCCAGAGGCGCGAAAGAGGTTTGCCTCTTTCCCCCTGGGGACGTACGCCAACGCAGCTCGCCGGGGGGCGGAGCGGCGTCGGGTGCCCACAGGGACCCAGTTCAGCGAGTCTGACCTGGTCCCGCCCTCGCCCCCCGCTGCGTTGCCTCGCGCAGCCCAACCCGGCACCATGCTGCTTCCTGAGGCAGCAGCGGTTGTGGTGCAAACCACTTCTGTCAGGACCGGTGCCGCTCCCGCCCCTGCCTCCTCGTCCTCCTGTGCGTTGGAGGGTGCCGAGGGGATGGACACCGTGGGCCCCGCACCGGCTCCCACCGCCACCGCACCGCCCGTGCCACCTTTGGCACCCCGGACGTCCTTGGCGGTGGCGGCTCAAACGAAGGGCTCCCAAAGGGGGGCCAAGTCCAGGGGGCCCGGCCCGTCGGGCAGCCCTCTGACATCCGACGAGGAGATGGATGTCGCGCCGTTTCTGCCTGCAACGCAGCGCAAGGAGCAGCCTCCGATGTCCAAGCCGACAGAAAGGCCAAAAAATCCCAGAATAACAGCCCCGAAAGATGACACATGAACACACACGCACACATACTCCAGTTATTCTTAAATGTAAATAATGGAAACAGAAAACCTCATCCAATAGAACTGCAGAGGCCTCCTTAAAAATCTTGACGATGTGTATGAGATTCTGCATGCCAGTCAGCCAAGTATCATGTGTCTCCAGGAAACCCACCTCAATTCTAAACAAACAAATTTCTTAAATAGGTACATGGTATTCAGAAAGGACAGGGTTGGCTGCACCCACTCTTCGGAAGGTGTGGCCATTGTCGCCCGGAAATCATTAGCTTACCACCCTCTCTCTTTAAACACTGTCCTCGAGGCTGTAGCGATCCGTACGATAATATTTAATAGGTTGATAACGGTATGCTCCATTTGCATCTCTCCTGATTTTTCACTTCTGAGCTCTGATTTCGAGGCGCTGGTTGACCAGCTGCCCGAGCCATTAACAGCGACCTTAAGGGGGGACGCGGGTCTTAGAATGGCCAAAAATGGCCAAAATATCGATTTTGAGAAAATCCAATTTTTGGAATTATTGTACCTTCAAGCACCTGCCTTCAAAATATCAACGCGAAATTCCATCGGGAAATACTCTAAAATCATGTTTTGAAACGCCTCGAGGGCCACGAAATGCCCCGAATTGGGCAAAAGTTGCTTCAAATTCCCGCGCGCCCCGCGGGCGAAGCAGCCGACCGATCGCCGCCATCTTGGTCTTGTTTTGAAGCTTGTTTCTTAGTGCGCATTTTGCGATATCTCAAAACGGCGTCGCTTGAGTAGAACGACCGCCCTTGCCAGTTTTCCGAAGGCACCTTCTCGGCCGCCGATTGGCTAGAGCGGGCGCGCGCGGTTTGAGTTCGCCGTACGACCCTTCCCATTGGTCGGCGCGACTGCTGTCATGGCGGTCGCCATCATGGCGTCTGCTACGCTCGTCTGACAGAGTCCGCTCTTCTGGCACAGCGCTCGCTTAGAGCAGTTTTTTTTTACAGTTTCCTCTAATTCTTCCATCGCGTACTTTCGTGAATGATGCCAGGAGACGTACGTTTGAAGAAGACGACCCGTCATGCACACGGGAAGCGAAAGCGTCGTCCGCCTATCCCAAGGTCGCGTGGTGCGACTTCGGGCCGCTCGACTCCGCCGGATGAGAATCGTTCGCCGCCTCGTATTGCCTCGCCTGCCCCATCGCCTGACCAACCACCTCCGGAATCCATACCTGGTCCAAGCACGTCCTGCCGGCTTGACACGAGGTATTACACGGCGGAGGAGATAGCCGCGCGTACGGAACAAGCGGACGAGGTCAAGCGCGGAATGGAGACCAAGTCAGCAACACAGCGGAAATTCGACCTCCTTGAAGTGGATTTGGCACACTCAGAGGAAGAATCTGGCACAGATTTTGTCTTAGTGGATTTTGCAATGCTGAAGGACCTTTTTGCGCACGTCAGGTGCGGCAAGTGCGGGCTGGCGGCGCCGGATTTGAGGAAGCCTGACCGGCAGTACGGCCTCGCCGTGAAGCTCGAGGTGACGTGCTCGGTTTGTGAACACCGTGTAGAATGTTTTTCCTCGCCAACGACCGAAGGATCTGGCAATATCACTCTTTTTGAAGTGAATATGAGGGCTTTGAAAAGTATTCAAAGCATCGGGAAGGGGGTGACTGCTCTGTCAGATTTTTGTGCTGGTATGAACTTGTCCCACAGAGGCCTGCACCACAAGACATTCATTCCAAGCGCACTTGAGGAAAGTGGTTCAGGTTTGCGAGGACACTGCAGCAGCCTCTGAAGCTGATAGTGTGCGTGCCATCAAGGACTTGTACTCGGACCTTGGTCAGCCGCCAAACAACGTAGATGTGATGTTTGATGGCACGTGGATGACAAGGGGATGGTTGTCACACATTGGAGTGGGCTGCATCATTGAAGTGTACACCGGCTTGGTGATTGATCATGTAGTCCTCTCTAACTTTTGCTTAGGTTGCGCCATCGGACCCAAAGCTTCAGATGAGGGCTACGAAGATTGGCTGGCAGACCATGAGTGTCAGCGAAACATTGACTGTGGTGCAGGACGCATGGAGGTAGAGGCAGCCCTGATAATGTTCAAGCGCTCGCTCTCCAAGAATGGGCTGCGGTACACAACCGTGATGTCCGATGGAGATAGCCGCACCATGCACGGCTTGAAGGAAAAAGGAGTCTATGGGTTTATCCCCATAGGCCAAGAAAGTTTGCCTTTCGGCTACATTTATTTTCCCCAAAAGACCCTTTTGAGGCCAACAACCTGATGCATTTGCGGAAAACACACTGCGCAGTGTCCCACCACTGTATCCTCTCAAACTTTCAGCATAAAAACCGCGAATGAAATAGCCTCACCAAAGAACAAAAAAAAGGGGGGCACCTAAAGCAAGTTTCACCCTCACACTTTTGCCGTGCACAATATTCTGGGTACCACAGTGCACTGTAATAGATGATGGCACTTCACGAAGGACTGTTGCAGTTTTCACGACGCCAGCAAGACGCCACCAGATTTCACAGTGCTAACAAAATGCCAACCGATTCGAAGTCGATAAATTTTGCTAAATTCCTGATGGGGTCCGTTACTTGGCCTTTTGTATCTCCAGTTCTAGTTGGCATTTTTGGAATCCAAAGACAGATTTGAAAATGGGAAGAACATGTCTTTGTTACTTTGAAATTTTGAAGCTACACTACTGACGGTTCAACTCATAACACATGGCCAAACTTCAAATGCAGTTTTCTCAGTTTCATATTTTTGGTCACTTCCCTCAGCCTTACGCAGCTTTTTGGAAACTTGTTTTTGCTTCATAAGGTCAATCTTGGTACCATTTTTTTCAGTACAGCCTGAGGCAGCCGATGACATTCTTAGTTTTTCTGTTTAGGCTACGCATAAATAATGACTTGCAGTTATTTTGATGAGCCAAAATATCCAATACTGCCATTTTTTGTACTTGACATATTTTTTTAGGATGCCGTGACTTTAGAGAAAAACGAAGAATGTCATCGGGTATGGGAACTCTCTGGCTATCCATTCATGTAAATAAAAGCGACAAAATGCAATGCGAAAGTTCATTAAAGCTGCGTAAGAAATTACCTAATTGTGGTTTAGACTTTGTATGATAACTTTTGAACTAACAGCACCAGCTCAAATATAATTACATATTTGAAATCTACAGAGAAAAGCACATCCATGTGCAAATTTTCATAAGTTTCTACCCATAAATAAAAAAGTTAGTTTTAAGACCCTCGTCCCCCCTTAATGCGCACAACTCTCTTTGGGGCTCCTCCAGAACGGATGCCTGAGGTCGCCTGATATAAAAGTTTCTTACATCCTCCAGAGCATGCCTTTTCAACAAAAAACAGCCTACATTCCATAACTTAGGACACAATACATACTCGCATCTTGACTTGGCTATTGGTTCTGCAGTTCTCTTTCCATGTCTTGAGTGGGGCGTGGGCACGGACCCATATGGTAGTGACCACTTCCTTACTTCATTAACGTGTATAGGTACAGGCCCGAGCAGTCCATCTTCCCATAACAGGTTTAATGAATCAAAAGCAAACTGGAGCACATTCACAGAAACATCTAAACTACACCACACATCCATAAAACACCTACACGTGGAGGAAGCAGCCCAACTCGTCATGGCGCACATCCTCGACGACGCCGAAAAGTCCATGCTCCAGGCCTCCACTGCGTCCCGCAACCCAAGGAGGCCCTGGTGGAACGAGGACTGCAGGCGGGCGCGAGAGGCCCAGAACAAAGTGTGGGGTGTCCTTCGCCGGTACCCCACATCAGATAACCTCATCTCCTTTAAACGGGCAAAGGCCTTTGGAAAGCGAGTGCGTCGTGAGGTGAAAAGGGAGAGTTGGCGTGGTTTCCTTGCATCCATTAACTCATACATACACTCACAAGGTATGGACAAGAATAAGTAACCTTAAAGGACAACATACACATAGCCTGTCCCTGGTCAGTACAACAGGGGACACACTAGAAGACCAGGCTGACACACTCGCGCAACATTTCCAACACGTGTCCAGCTCTGCACACTACACAAACACTTTCCTGAAACATAAAACCGCTTGTGAAAAAAAGTCCCTACATGACAATAACAGGTCAAAATCTGGTCACAATTCTGAATTTACACTCTATGAGTTGAGGGTTGCCCTGAGCACATGTAAACCTTCTGCTACAGGGGCAGATAAGATTACATACACCATGATACAACACCTACACCCAGACACTCTTGAAACACTCCTACACCTATACAATAAAATATGGCTTTCGGGGCAGATTCCACACTATTGGAGGGAGGCCATAGTAGTGGCGTTCCTGAAGGAAGGGAAAGATCCTTTCTCTCCCGCCAGTTATCATCCCATCGCTCTGACAAGCTGCCTGTGCAAGCTGCTCGAGATGATAAATCGGAGGCTCATGTACTTATTTGAGTACAACGGTCTTCTCGAGAGCTGCCAGGCCGGCTTTAGGGTGGGGCGATCTACCAACGATCAACTTGTTGCTTTGGAATCCTTCATAAAAGATGCATTTGTTCATAAGCAGTTCTGCCTTACGGTATTCTTTGATCTTGAAAAGGCTTACGACACAGCCTGGCGATACGGCATCCTTAGCGACCTCAAGTCCTTTGGTGTGTCAAGTAACATGTTAAATACCATTTCTAGTTACATGTCCACGAGGACATTTCGTCTTAAGGTTGGGTCATCCCTGTCCGGGATACATGTGCAGGAAAATGGTGTGCCACAAGGTGGAGTTCTAAGCTGCACATTGTTTATAGTTAAGATGAACTCTTTCCGAAAGGCATTGCCACCAACCATTTTCTGTTCCAGCTATGTAGATGATGTGCAAATATCTTTTAAATCCTGTAACCTGTCAATTTGCGAATGTCAAGTATAGCTCGGTGTTAAGAAACTTGCTGTATGGGCGGACCTTAACGGTTTTAAGCTAAACCCGGGCAAAAGTACTTGTGTTCTGTTTTCCCGCAAGCGCGGGCTTAATGCGGACCCTGAGATTACTCTTAACCGTGCATCTATTTTTGTTATAAGGGAGCACAAGTTTTTAGGTGTCATATTTGATAACAAGCTCACGTTCATACCTCACGTCAAAGCACTTAAACATAAATGCCTCAAAACACTAAACATTCTCAAGGTCCTTTCCCACCAATCCTATGGTGCAGACAAAGAACTGCTTCTCCGCGTCTTTACCGCCTTAGTCGGGTCTTGGTTAGACTATGGCAGTGTCGTGTATGTGGGTCGGCATCAAAAACTGCACTAAAAATGCTTGACCCAGTACTCCACTTGGGCCTCCGCCGTGCGTCTGATGCGTTCCGCACTAGCCCGGCAAAGAGTCTATACGTTGAATCTAAGAAATGGTGCCTTGAGGACCAACGAACGTACATGGACTTGCTCTACGCTTTCAAAATTTCATCAATGAATAACCATCCTTTTAAACCTGTTTTTAATGATGCATCCACATCACCGCTGTTTGCAAATCGCCCGTCTGTTCCTTTGCCATTCTCACTTAGTCAGACAGGAAGCTTCGGATTTCAACATCTCCTTTTTAGACATTTACACATCTTCTTTTACTGATGTTTTACCACCCTGGCAGCTTCAACCTGTGTGTTGTGACTTGTCTTTCATGAATATTGATAAAACCAGGGTACCACAAACTGCAATTTTGCAGCACTTCTTGTCCGTGCAGTATAAGTATCAATATGCAGAGTTTTATAGTGACGCATCAAAAACTGCAACCATAGTGTCTTGCGCTGCTCATGGACCAAACTTTGATGCATGCAGAACCATGAGCACATACACCACAATTTACTCAGCTGAAGCATATGGCATCTTACTCATTGCACAACACATTCTTGAACACAAAATCTCAAAGTCCATCATATATACAGATTCCTTGAGCGTTGTGCGCACATTGGCATCTTACAAGCCATGCAAAAACAGAATTGTCCATATGGTTTTCAACACTATCATGTCTATATATGCCCAAAAACTTGTTCTGGTGTTGTGCTGGGTTCCAGGCCATGCTGGGATTGCTGGCAATGAAGTTGGGGATCAGAAGGCCGCAGTAGCCGCACTCAGCAACACAGTAGATATAACAATACTACCAGACAATGACCTTAGGCCACAAATTCGACAATACCTTCGTAGGAAATGGCAAGCAGAGTGGAATGAACAGACAGATAACAAACTACACGTAATAAAGCCACACTTGGGACGATACACAACTGACTAGCACAACAGACACATTGAAGTTACCTTGGCTAAGTTGCGGATAGGCCACACACATGTAACACACTCACACCTGCTCACTAGCTCTCCACGACCTGTGTGTAGCAGGTGTGGGGAGGCCTATCCGTAGTCCACATCCTATTAACATGCAAGGCACTCGACACAACAAGACACAGACACTTTAAGGAACTATACAGACAACACTTTCCGCTACACCCTTCCTTGTTTTTGGGTGACAATGCTATGGCTTCTGTGCAACGTGTTTTTAAATATTTGTCCGATGTTAACTCTTAAACCTCATTTCCTATCATGCGTAATCAAATCTGGCCCTATACACCAGCCATCACCATTATCTTTAATTGATCTTACTATGTCCGGTTTACACGTTTTATACCTACCTTTTGTGGTAATCACTTCTCTTCATTAAATAACTTCTTCTCTGGCACTCTTTGCCCTCGTTGGCCTTGCGCCATTAAACACCAACCATCACCATCATCGGATGTAGAAGACAGTTGGTTATAAGGGACAAGTCATCCTTGAACTTTAATCGATAATCTCACTTGTAACAGATATTTTAACTTCAGATGATGTGCCACCAGTCACTAATTGCAGTTGCTTGCATTGTGGAAACACAGGTGGACGACAGACGCCTGCAGTCGCTATTTATTGTAACTTCAGCAAACACACAGTGGTTCAGTCAGCTATGAAATGACGATGAGAAGCCCTGCCAATGGAAATGCAACTTACAGAAGTGGTTGAAGCTTACTGCCATCCACTGGAGCGTGATCGCACATGCGGGCTCTCCCACTCGTGTAGCTCCCAATCAAGAAGCATCGCAGATGTTGAGTCCTGCAAGCGTAATGAATAGCCTGAGCACACAGCGGAAGAAGCTGTGCGCTCTGGCTATTCATCAGGCTTGTGAACTCATCGTCTACGATTCATCTTCCACAAACAGTGAAAGGAAAAAAGAGGTTGTAGAATCGGTTGTAAAAGACAGTGTAAGTACAGTCATGAAGCAAAGATTCAGAACTGTTTCATAAATTTCTGGGGCCAAACATAAATTAGAATGAATCTTTTGCAACATGCTGTAGCGTTCTTTTGAGCTTATTTTAGTTGTACGGTGTCGACATTGACCTAGGGTCTGATTAGTAAGTGAAAACATGGTTCCCTGCTCATATAAGAGACATCTCGTATAAGAGACAGAAACAGCTCCCCGATACGTGTCTCTTATAAAGGGGTTCAACTGTAATTCGTCATTGGGTAGTGCTTTCTGCCAGCACCAAACATCCTACTGCTGACAACCATTACTCCTTGTAGTACCTTGCTCGGGTGAGCCATTGAATGCCACGTTACCCATGTGCCTGCAGGGAGCCCAACTTTGAGCATGAGCTGAACCACTTGCTTCGTGGCAAGGAGGGCATCTTGCCAGGCCAGCCGACCATCCATGTTGCGGGCCTCTCTCCCGACCAGCTGGAGGGGGCCACGGCTCTGTCGCGCCTGCCAGCGTTTCGCAACCTGCAACAGCGCCTGGACGAGCATCCTGTGAGCTCCACAAAGGCTCTCTGCACTGCGGCCGCTCTTGCCTTGCTACGTTAATTGTGGCGTGCCTTCAAATGGAGCTTACACATTGTAGCACACGTAGCCAAATTAACAGAATTTCATGCTGGCGAGAATCCTAAATGTGTCGTATGCTCTCAGCTTCAGTGATGCGCAAGTGTCAGTGGGGAGCTGGTAGTAGTTCCGACAGGTAGGACGAGGCAGTTGTTAGCAGCATCTCCTGTAGCTGCAAATGCACCTGAGAATTATCTGAGTGAAGGTTGACAGCAAGGCGTGCCATGCCAAAATCAGAACTAGCTTTCATGTAGGGCTTTCCAGACAGGTCTCCTCTTTTGGCCTGAGTTGTGTGTCTCCCTGCTCCCCTTTAGGACATCCTGGGCTGGGTGGAGAGCAGCGCCCCCGAGCGGGACGTGCCGGTGCTCTGGGAGGACAGCGTGCGGCCCCTGAGCGCCGTGGGCAAGTCAATGCACCGTCTGCTCGTGGTGCAGGCCTTCAGGCCTGACCGGGTCATTGCCCAGGGCCACCACGTGGTCACTACTGTGCTGGGCGATGACTTCACCACGGCGGCCGAGACTGAGCTGGACCTGGCGGCCGTTGTAGATAACGAGGTGTGTACCTGTGCTGCCTGACCCAGGATAGCTGCTCTCGCAGCCAGGAAATGCAATGGGGGCAAGCAGGGGGAAGAAATTTTGGGGCTTGTTGGCCGGGCAGCTGAAGAGAAATCAGATCAGGCTGCAGCACTCCTGAATACCTGTACATTTGCACCTGTCAAACATCTTGGGTCCATTCAGTTCACCCTCCACCTCTTGATCCAGTTCACAGCAGTGCAAAACCGGCTCCTCCATACTGCATAATCGGCGGAACCAGACCTGCACTTTTTTCGTCTGCTTCTGCAGCTCCTTGGCAGAGAGTGCAGGCAGAGCCATGAACGCCGGAGTTCAGGTGCTGTGAGCTGCACCAATGAAACAAGCAGGGAAGTTCTGCACCGCCTGAACTCGTTCACATGGTGTACGTGAATCTAATGGACCCCTTGTGTCTCCTGTGTTGCATAATTATGCCTTTGATGGTAGCACTTCCATGTTTACTGCCCTGGTAAAGCATCTTGTTTCCTGTGTTGTGTAACCTACTGCCTTTAGAGCAGCACTTTCCTTGCCTGGTTTACTGTCCTCTTGTACCAAAATATGATGTTCAGCTGTAATATGTATAAGTTGTGAAGTCGGTCACTTCGAATGGCACAGAACTTCGGAAGATGGCCAAAAACGGCATTGGGACCTTTTTGCTGTTGCTGCAGGTGTGGAGGTTAAGAAGTGGAAATGTTGAAATAATGAGTGCCGTATAAACCGGAATATACGTGACCCGGTGTATAGGTTGACCCCCTACCTTGAGGTGGGAAAAGTTGACAAAAAAAAAATTCGGCAGAGAAGTGCACACACAGTGTCTATATTTATTTTCGACGCCCGTCTGTCACTGCCTGCTGGCCGAAGTCACTCGTCCAAGCTGTCAGTCATCCGAGGATGACTACTTCTCATTGTCAGCGTCCCACAGAGCATCATCTCCAGTGCCGTGGAGCATGTTGTGATGGAGCACTTCCTAAACGCTCATCCAACCACGTCATCGGGCAGTGACTGCCAAGAGGAGGACGCCCAGCTTGACACAGTCGCGAGGGATGGTCTTCAAGAGAGAGGTGTCTTTTCGTTGTCGCCGGCTATCCACTCATTGTACATTTCGCGGAGCCGGTCCGCGGATGGCCTCCACTGTAAGCGGCAGCGATCGTGAGCAAAGTTCCCGAACGAAGTCCGCCACTTTGTTCTCCAACTCGGGGTGCACCGCTTGACGTCCGCGAAACGATCTGTTCTGGGGGTTGCACGCGCACAGCTTATTTCGGGCTTTGCCAGTACCGCACACTTTTCTCCGAAACGCCTAACTGGCGTTGCGCCGCCGTATTCTCATTCTGCTCAGCAACTCAATCACCTTCAGCTTAAACGCAGCGGTGAACTGGCGTCGACTTCCGCCCCTAGGAGCAGATACGTACAGAAATGCACGCATGCACACACACACAAGACAAAAAAAAGACAAAAAATTAGAGAAAAGCGAAAAGCTTGCACGAAAGCATGGCAGCTTGCACATTGTTGCCAAACAATTTGCATTCTGCCAATGACTGCTATATAAGATGAGAGGTAACTTTTGGGCGGAAAAAAACTCTACCTATATACCGGTTTATACAGTAGCAATACATTGGGTTGGAGACCACTTCATTGAGCCAAACCTTTTCTCTTCTGCCAATCAGTTGATCCGAATGCCAGCTTTTTTCTTTTCGGTCTACTTGCTCTTTCACTGGGGTGTAGCAATAAACACGTGCATTACAATCTTGCACGTTTGGGCAAATCTTTCTCTTCGAAATGGGGGAATTAATTACGATGGTTGAGGTGTGGAAGCATTGTGCATCCATGCGGCACATTCAGTGTTGAAGCAGTGCTCATCCCATTAAGTGGCTGGTCTGTGGCTGGGTGCAGGTCAAGGCTGGCACCCCGATCCTCATGTGCTCGGTGCCTGGCTACGATGCCAGTGGCCGGGTGGATGACCTGGCGGCCGAGTTGGGCCGCAGCATCACCTCCCTGGCCATGGGCTCCGCCGAGGGCTTCAGCCAGGCCGAGAAGGCTATCAACGCGGCCTCCAAGAATGGCCGGTACGCATCTCTGCAGGGCCTGTCTGGCGCAGTCGTCATTTTGTGAATCCAGCTCGCGTTTCACAGCAGGGTTGACCCTGAGGGTGCTTTCCAAGGCCCAGTCGAGCACCTGTCGCCAAGGTTTCTCATTGAGAGCAGAACGCATGCCGTGATTGGCTGCATGCAACTTTGTTGCTGCTGCTGCTAAGCTGCCTACTCTCGCAGGGCTTCATTTGGGGTGTGCAGTATATTTGAGTTAGTGATCTTGGTGGCAATACCAAGGCCAGCTGTTTGGTTCTGCATGTTCAGAGGGGTATGCAAAGGATGCGTCCAGTGACATTGTGTGCTTGCAAATGGGGTGGCAGTGGCAGCAACAAGCTGTGTGCGTTCTCTCTCTCACTGCATTGTGAAATGCTTCAGTTTACCAACATTGTGCCTTAGAAATCGCAATTGGGACACCTGAATGAAATAGGCATTTTTGTTGCTGCGACTAGGGCATCCTGTAACTGCCTGATATTAGTAACCATTCTTGTGATGCTGCACATGGGAAGTTAATTTTCTTCAACAGCACACTTCGATAGACACCATGGCGCTGTTACGAGAGTACGCAGATATGCATACGCAGAGGGAGGAAGTAGTGGCCACAAATACAGAATAAATAAGTACATGCAACATCTCCAGATACAGTCACCATACGGTGGTTGGTAGGCCACCCACCGCTCCAGCTGAACCGCTTGAAATGCATGCCCAACTGAAAGTGGCCGCTGTGCGAGAGCAATGGCTGTGGCAGCAGGCTGCACCTCCCGCCACCTGGTTACATAAAAAGGAGTCTGAACAAGTGACTCTACAGTCCGATTGCCAGCTGCGTGCAAATTTTGGGAGTCAGTGCTTGCACTTGCCGCTGTCTTATTTTGTTTACGAGCTTCAACTTTTCACCATGTCGTGGCACTGTAAAACCTGGTATTTGACTAGAGTTGTTCAATTTTTGTGATTAAATTTGGAATTCTTAAATTTTTTGTCCCCATTCTTAAAATGTCCACCTCTCAAAAATTCCTGGGGAGAACCCTGACAATCGCTACATATTGTTGTGCAGCTGAAGCGGGTGGTGTGTGTTTGTCTGGTGGTCACTGTGTTGCCCTTCTCCTCCGGCAGGTGGGTGATGCTGAAGAATGTGCACCTGGCCCCACAGTGGCTGGTGCAGCTCGAGAAGAAGCTGCACGCCCTGCAGCCGCACCCGGCCTTCCGCCTCTTCCTCACCCTTGAGGTGCACCCCAAGGTGCCCGTCAACCTGCTGCGTGCCGGCCGGGTGTTCCTGTTCGAGCCCCCGCCGGGCATCCGCGCTAACCTGCTGCGCACTTTCTCCACCATACCTGCCCAGCGCATGACCAAGGTACATTGGCTGCTACATTTCGTTTCAGTGCGGAGGCATTCGTAGGCAATCTGTCCCCAACGTGCGACCCAATAGGTCTCTGGGTGAGCCAGGCGGTGTATTTAGGGTGTCTAGCGACCGGGAAAACAGGGAATAGTCAGGGAATTTTGAGCCACCGGGAAAAGTCAGGAAATTGTCAGGGAATTTTTCAATCAGGTACTACCAGTCAGGGAAAACCACTTTGGGGCTTGCCCACACTGTTTTAGAATAGGGGAAACCAGTGTTGGAAGCAGTCATGGGCACGTTACCGTAAAAAAGTAACAGTGTTACAGTTACAGTTATCTAACCCAGAAAAGTAACTCTGTTACAGTTACAGTTACATATTTTCCAAAAGTAACTAGTTACAGTTACTGCAAAAAAGTAACGTCGTTACTTTTCCGTTACTGTATAAAACTAAGTATTAGCTAAAAGATTTGTCTTATTTAATAGAAATGTACGAAGGCATGCAGATAATAAAAATTACGCAAAGCTTCCACGAGCGGATCCTAAAATGATTCACACTCATGCCCAAACCAACAATCGTTGTGTACGCCTCATTTTTTTATTATGGAAGTATTGCTATCCATCATAAGGAACTTTATTTTTTGGTTGCTGCACTCTCACTGCAAGAAATTTATTTGCGAACATCACTGTAGCATAGGATTAGTTGTTTTCCAAAGTTGGAATCAGAAAGGCCGAACTTATACTATACCGAGTTGGAGGACAACACAGCAGAAACAATCTTTCAATGTCAACTTAAGGGGAGACGCGGGTCTTGGAATCCCGAAATTTGGCCAAAAAATCGATTTTTGGAAATCGCCATTTTCGGAAAGTAGAGCTATTTTTCTACCGGTTAGCAAAATATCCAGACCCAGGAGTACGTATTTGAGCCATAATATCAATTTATAGCACCGACGCCCGCTAAAATCGGCCAAGATTCGACGCGAAAATAGCATTTTTTCGACGACTCGCCCCTCGGGTTCTACATGCGCCACGGCGTCCATCTTGGTCTCGTTCGAAAGCGCGTCTTTTCGTTTTCAATTCCCCGCCGGAACCACTCCGTTTCGTCCGTTGGTTGCGAGTAAAACCGGGGTAGAAAAGAGACGGATCGCGCCGCCTAATTGGTTACTGACTGCACGTGACCGCAGGGCGCAACTTTATTGGCTGGGCGCCGTGGGTCGTCTGCTCGGCACTCTCATCACAGGACAACGGCTCATGTATTCGTCTATGCGAGGACCGGCAAAAGCCCCGCATGGCGTAAAAATAAAGTAAAGATGTCTATCGATAACCGAAAGGAAGAACAGGCATTATTAAAAGCGCCTGAAATACGATTTTCTGCCCCTGTGATGACGACTTATCGCGAGAACGGCGCCGAGACGGAGGTAGGCTTAGCGCCCGCGCGGGCTGCCGAGACGATAGCGTAGCGATATGATTATGCCTGCGGGGGCACTAAGGTGCGTCTATCTTTCGATCAGCAGCAAATAGAAAGAAAAGAAATGATAAAGTGGAGGATGCCGCATGCCGACGTCGCAAGGGAAGTGTGTTCATTCTGTTATCAACGATGCTGCGGCGGTTCGGCCCGCACTCCGGCGCGCGCTTACTCGTCGGCAGGTTACCATATAGATGAGCGATTTGAGAATTATAAATGTTCGCACTGTGCACAATGTGCGTGGTGACGTGATATACGAGTAGATTAAACCGAAAACGTGGTTATCTCACCTAGCCAAGCGCATGCACGTTAGAACAGTGGCGGGCATTCCGTTACCAGCCCCTTCGCTGCAACTCACTTCACGCGATGCAAATCCGATTTGATTGCTACAAATGAAGCAGTAATACTATAACAATATAGCGTTTACAACTGTGGTGCACGCTCGGCACCTCAGCTAATTCTAGTACACTGTACCTCAGCCCTAGTCGCCAAAGAGAGACGGCGCGATGCCAACAGCATAAAAATTGAAGCAACGTTCTGGTTTTGCTTTTGTTCAGTTTTTCTGCCAGGTGCCATCTGTAGACAGAGGATTTCATAATTTTCCCACCAACTGATTTCAGCAAACTTGGTATGCTCGTGTTGAGCGAAACGCGAACTACATTCTAGAACCTTTCTTCATATGCTCAATATATAAAACTGTCACTTGTAGTAAAACTTCAACTGCGATTTTCTCAGCTTCCCTTTTTTTGCATATGTGCCTAGCCTTACAGGGGTTTTGAGGTAGTTTTTTTCAAAGGATTTCTACAAGCGTTATACCATTGAATTCGGGATAAAATGAACTGCATGCTGAAGCTATTTTAATTGGCTCATTTTGCCTCAAATAAATGTTATGAGTAATAATTAGAGGGCGTTAAGTTTTCCGAAAACTGTACTTGGCATAATTAGATTAATTCTATCCAATCAACTATCTTTACAGGAATATAAATAGCTTCAGCATGCATGGCAGGTCTTAAGCTACACATCCATACCATTTATTAAAAAAAAAATGGAATAAAAAGTTCCTTTAAGGCCCGTAAGAAATTACTTAATTAGGCTCCAGTGTTTTCTTTATAACTCAAAAAATAATTCTACCACTTGAAAACTAATTACATATTTGAAATGAGGAAGACAAAACACATATGTACAGTGATTTTCATTATCACGGACCAATTAATAAAAAAGTTCATTTCAAGACCCACGTCTCCCCTTAATTTATTTTCGCCTACAATGCCGTCGCTTGATCACCCCGCGTAGTGAGAGAGAATGGGGAAAAGGGGGTGGAGGCGGCGGATCGACGGAAGGCCCCTGGAGGAAAGGGGAAACGGACTTGGGAGTACATCGGTTGTCGAGGTGTTTTTGAAAGATACTTAAAAAAAGCACTTCGTTAACTTTTTATTTCGTACTTATGGTCGGAGACGGAGACCAATTTGAGCCTTTGCCGAAGCGACCTTTGTCCGTGGGCCCTCGGAGTCGTTCTCCCGCCCCGACCCCCAGCCACCCCCATCCCCGGAAGGAGACAAGATATTTCCAAAGGGAATAGAAACTGAAATGAACGCTTTACTGTCCCCCCCCCCTTCCTCTCCCCCCCCACCCCCCCCCCCCCCCCCCCCCCCGTCCTTACAAAGGCGGATTTTGCCGCCTCGACCGGAAAAAACTGCTCTCACAATCCCAGCCTTCCACAGCAATCACATCGCCGATCCCAGGAACCCCTACCCCTCCCTTCGTTTGCTTTGAGGCGTAGGCTGAACGAAGCTCGCCCAAGTATTCCTTGCACACAACATTCAAAAGCAGATGTAGCTACTGTTTTCGTTTCGCCTACAGCCCTCGAAACGAAGTCGCAGGGCTTTCCAAGAACATTTCTTCGTGCAGTGGTAGTGTGGTCAGACGTCTGCCGGCCAAGATGCTGGTTGGTGTGAGGGCACTCGGGGGCCACCATCGTTGGGGTCGTCGTATGTGTGGAGGGGCATGAAATTTATTACTTCCTCGACCTCGTTCGAGCACTTGGTACAGCTCGATGTAGCCTCGAGACCAGGGGTGCCAAACGCGTGGTCCCAAATACGGCCAGGGGTCTCTAAAGCGAACAATGGTCGCAAGCAACTGCGACTTGTGAATCGAACACTCTACAGCGTGCACAGGGCTGGACGAGTGCGAGGCCGCCGAGAGACTCCCCGCGGTGCTTTATAGGCTCCGGAACGATCGCCGGGTGGCGCTGCACTCTCCCCGGAGGGGGAGTACGCCGGGGCGGCGGCCTAATCGGCACGTGCTTTTTCCGCTGCGCGCGTGCTGCATTTCTCGTGCTAGGAAGAGGGCTGGGTAAAATTTTCTTTCGACTTATGAAAGCATACACATTAGCACGTGTCCAGCAAGTTCGGTTTACACGTAGAGTAGCTACTGGGTCCATTTTTGCCGGTGCTTGTCTTGTCGTCTGCTAGAGACGCGTCATCTACTACGCGCCAGTCGAACGGCCGAGCGCCCCGGCGGTTTCACGGGATGAAGGGCGACCCTCTTGTGGGCGACTCTTGGCTGGTTTAACCACCTCAGTCATCGCGAAACGACTGCGTCTGGTGAACGGCTTTTCAGCGCCCTAAGCAGACGCCCCCCGGCCCGCTCCTCCGCGTCTAGCAAGTGCACGCGCAGCTCGCGCTGTCTCCCGCACCACCTGAGGCATCCAGCCTCCTACTCACGAATGCGAACAAAAAGCGACCAACGGCTGCGCGAGCCACTTAAGCCAGCACGTACAAAGAGCGGCGGGAACACTCCTCACTAGCCCGAAACGAAAAGATGAAAGTGAAAGCGAAAAAAAAAACCCATATTGTTGCATGGTCAGCTGCCACGACAGTAACAAGGCGAAAGAAGAGGATCCATTCGTTAAATTCTGCATATTCCCCAAGATAGCGCACCAAATAGATAGACGGTAAGCATGGATCGCTGCAGTTCGAAAGGTGAAATAAGTTGACACATTTTTGTTTGTATCTGTGTGCTTTCAGTTTACATTACCCGGCTTTGAAAATGCGAACTAGTGTTCTAACTAGGGGTGTACGAATATCAATTTTTTAATTTCGAAGCGAATTCGAATAATAAAAACAAAGTTTGAATCGAATCGAATATTTTTCGAATACGAATACTTATTGTTTTTTGTAAAATGAAAGTTTTCACCATCTAGAGACACAAAAACTGCAACTTTATTGCACAACAGATCACACAAAGTAAAATTAGGAATTACTGCACTCAACAGGTTAAGGTCTGCACTCACTTAAATGTTAACATAGAGAAAGGTTAACTGCTCGACATGTTCGGGGAGCAGTGACAACCTCCTGCTCGTCACGGCTTTACCAAATACCGAAAACAGCCGCTCACTTGAGACACTAGTAGCTGGCATGCCCGAGCCCGTGCACATTGCCGCGCGCTGATACAGTAAAATCTTGATGATACTAATCTCGCGGGACTGCGAAAAATATTCGTATCATCCGAAATTCGTATGAACCAACACAGACCAAAAAATTTAGCGCTGAAAAAAGTTTTCGTTAATTTTTTTTCTTACTTTCGCGTGAAGAAATTCGTGATTTTTTTCTGCTTTTTTTAACCCCTGTGTCGCAAAGCAGTCCTTTCTGGAGCACGTAAAGCTTCGCGCTCGTCTCCTCACTCGCTGTGCCCAAGCTCGCTACACGCCGCAACAGCCAGGCGTGAACCGCATGGTGCGTTTTTGCACGCGATTCGCTCGCCTCGGCTCTGCGAGCGCTGTATTTTCACGCCCGCATCAACGATTTCGCGCCCGCGGTAGCGCTACCTCGGTCAGAAAATGACGCACGACGCGCGCGGCAGAATGGAGGAGCCTGACTACTTGCGATGAGATCGAGACAGCCGGCTTGGCTCCGCCGGAGATGGTTAGGCTTAGCACCCTGGCAAATATTTTATGGGCGCTTTCACTAGCGGCGCGGATGATGTTTTATAGTACCGTTTTCGCATGCATTATCAGCTCCTTTACCGCACAAGCAACTTCGTGTCTCCCTTGAGCCGCATTTTAAAGAGCGGTTAGATGCGGTCGCTCGAGCGACCGCGCCACTTCGCGGCTGGAGCCGACACCATGTTGACGCCGCCGGCCGCGCCGCGCGCAGCCGCGCAGCGTGGGGGTGGTTTGTTTCGCGGCGGTGTCAGCGCGCCTTGGGCGTGCGCAGAGCGTTTTCGCGAGCAGAAAACAACAGCCTGGCCGTTTCTGTAGAAAGAGTGACAAACAGGGGAGCGAGAGCATTCACTTGCTCGTTCGGCAGTCGGGTGCCTCGCCGGCTCGTTCGTATCTTCCGCCGGGCCGCGCAGGTCCGTTCGTAACAGCCGAAATTTTTCCCATTGCAAACAATGCAATTTTGCCGGGACTTTTCGGAAATTCGTATCATCGAGAGTCCACTGTAACACCGATACAGTCTCCGAAAGCACATACCTTTCGCTGTGCATATGCTTCGCGACTTTGCTGCTGAGACACGCTCTGAATTTATTTTTTTTTTTTTTTTAGTTTTGGGTGGTTCGAATATTTCGAACAATATAAGTGTCGTTCGAATCGAATCGAATACCAAAAAATTCGAATCGAATATTCGAAGTTTCGAATATTCGCACACCCCTAGTTCTAACGCCTCCCCTCTACACTTTTTTTAATGCATGCTGCCAATGATTGTTTTCCGCTATAATAAATGAACTTCGGAGTTGTTTAGCTGGTGCCGTTCGATATCGTCCATATATAACACAATTGGTTGACATTTTGCATGGGTGAAAAAAAATAGTTTCTAGCGATTTACCTGGCTGTAGTAGCTCTGGTCCGTCTTGTCATTGTGACTTGTGTTCTGGACGGGATTGCTGCGTTGTTCGCTTTTTTCCCACATTTAGAAATACTGGTAATTAAAAGAGGTATACACCAAATTCTGTATATTATAGTAATTAAAAGTTATACGCCACAAGCTGTTCTGTTGTTTCCGCGAACTGTCACGCTAACCCATACTTGTCTCCAAGCGGGTGACAAACATTGCGAACAAAAATTTCTTCAAGGACAAGTAAAATGGAAATGCGGCGCTGTCAGCGCACCCCTTAATTAGCGTGTGCCTTTCTAATGCGTTTTTATAAGGTGCAGCTGATTGTTTCAAGAGTAAGAAATAACCTATTAACCATAATCAATCTCGTTTATCTTACATTTCTTGCAAGCGTCAGTGTTTCTGCAGTCCAGAAAGTCCGGATGTCAGAAGCGCGAGCACGCGAAGGGAGTAACAAACAAGAGAAAAGTACGCTGTGACCAGCTGAACAGCTGTCGCCTTGCAGAAAAAAAAAGAGCAACCGACGACCGCCGAACAACGCGTTTCCCCCCTTAAAAATCGTCGGGGCAGTCTGCCGGTCGAGCGCGGGAAGCAGGCGGCGCGTCTGTAGCAGACAAGACAAATGTCGACAAAAATGAATTCAGTAACTACTCTACGTTTAAACCGAACTTGCTCGACACGTGCTAATGTGTATGCTTTCATAAGTCGAAAGAAAATTTTACCCAGCCCTCTTCCTAGCGCGAGAAATGCAGCACGCGCGCAGCGAAAAAAGCACGTGCCGAATAGGCGGCCGCCCCGGCGTACTCCCCCGGAGGGGAGAGGGCAGCGCTTCCCTCGCCCGGCAAACTTTAGCTTCGCCTCCCTATGCCCCTGCAAACGGGGCTGCACGTCGCTAATGAGAAAGCGACTCCCTGTCAGGAGTTTTCCAGGCTTTCCGCGAAAGTGCAAAGGTTTCAGTGCGTTGTGCGGCCTTGGTGGGTGTTTGTTTTCCTGTTTGCCTTTGTGTCAAACACTTTTACTGCACTCCAGATGTGGCGAAAATGGTGCAGGCGCGCATCGGACTATAGGTTGTGGCACATCAACATGCATTCCCGTGCGCTTAGGCGCGTGTCGCGGAGTTATTTATGGCCTGGGTGAGAGTGATGTCACGCTGCTGAGAAAAATACTGCAGCTTAGACTTAGAAACTTCGAGCCCTTAGTAGACCGCGTGGGATATCACACACACGTGCACGCCTACACATTTCTGGTCTAGATGTTTTTCACCCATGAGAAGGGAGTGAGCTGGAATAGATGAAGTAGACGAAGATTCTGCGGAAGAAAGGCCGAAAAAGTGAAATGCGCAAACTGTACATTGGTCGTTAATGAGTGCTACTGTAGGATAATTTTTTATAGAAATAAAGTAACTGTAACGATATTTCTCGTTACAGTTACTCCACAAAAAAGTAACAGTGTTACAGTTACAAGTTCCTCTAACTTAAAAGTAACTAGTTACCGGTAACGCGTTACTAGTAACTAGTTACTGCCCAAGACTGGTTGGAAGCCACCAAGAAGTTACCGAACGCAACATGTTTGCACGCGACGAAAGAGTGAACCGCATGAAACGTTTTGTGGTTCTACTGCAAGCGAAAACGCACCGCGCACGCCTGAGGCGCGCTGACGCCACCGCGGAAACCACCCGCATGGTGCGTGCCGAGCGGCAGGCGACGGCAACACGGCGGCAGCACCGGCCGCGTAGTGCGGTAGCTTATTTAGTGACGCTAGGTAGCTCCAACTGCCGCTTTTGCCGCTCTTTAAAATGCTACTGAAGGCACAAACGCACTTGCTTGTGCAGGAAAGGAGCCACCGCAGGCACGAAATCATCAAAGCGGCCGTGAAAATACCGCGCACGAATTGCGTGCAGAAACTCGCCATGCGGTTCACGCAGCTCGCAGCTGGCTTAGGTTGCTGGGTGCACTTGCGCAGAGGCACGATGTGTGTGGTGCCCAAATCACACGCACAACGCTCTTTTGCTTTTCCAGCGAATTTCAAACGTCAGCGCTTTTTGGGAGCTAATCTTGAAAGAACTTCTTTCTTATGGCATCAGGAGCTGGAATTACATAATCAAAAAGGAACATGACATGGTTTAGCATGAACCGCATGCGGCGTTTACTGCACGCGAAAACGCGCCGCGCACGTCACAGGCGCGCTGACGCTGCCGCGGAACCACACTCACACGCTGCACGCGGTGCTGCCGGCGGCGGCTTCGACCGCGAAGTTCGAGCGACCTCTTGTAGGCGCTCTCTAAAATGCCACACAAGGCATGCACGAAGTTGCTTGTGCGGTAAAGGAGCTGACCATTTCCACAGAATGGCGGCTGTTGTATAGGTCAGGGAATTTCGACTAAAATGGTCATGGAAAACATGGAAAAGTCAGGGAAATTGAATTAGGCAATTTGATAGACACCCTGTGTATTTAACAAGTCCCTAAAGCCCAAGACTTCCAAGGCAAAGCTTTATCGTTCTTAAAAGCATGCTAATCGAAAATTTCTTAGCAGCAGTTACTGTGTATGTATCTCCAAGGATCTCCAAGGATGTTTCAGCTGTAAGCATTTCATACAGCTCATTTTATATCAAAACTGTCCCTGCGATAGCGAAGAGGGTAGTAATACCTGATGGGCGAAATGATAGCAGTATTAGCTCTTTTAACTTCACTAGTACCAGGACTTCTGTTACAGTTAGCAGTAACAAGCTGTAACTAGAGCTACCTGCTTGCGTCACTGTTGCCACTATGACCATGTTGTCGCCACTGGCCATGCCGTAGGCTGCACGGTTGGTATCTGTGGCTTCAAGGAACTTTCGCTTACTGCAGCTGCATCAGTGGCCCCATTGATGCATGCTGCATTTCCGCATGCAGAAAGTGCTTCGTGTGGTTCACTTAGCACATCACTTAATGCATCGACAAGAACAGCGACAAGAAGGGGCTCTCATCATGGAGTCGGCACCAGTGCTGGTTTCATTAAAACCAAAACTTCACACAAATAAAAGAGGTTGTAAATAATTATATTTGCAGCAATCACCCGTTTAGTGGATCATTCTATGATTGTTGGTCCAGTAGGTCCCAACAACAGCGGAAAAACGGGTCATGTAATTAACACATGTAAACCTAGCTATCACGAGTGAAAGGTCTTTTTGGCCTGGTTTTGCAAAGAGTATGCACACAGTGTTTCATGAAGGTTAGGTCACACCTGCCACACTTGCTCTCCGGCAGTGGTGCACCATCCATGGCGAGACTGAGTGACCAAGCGGTGGCGAAACAGCTGTTAAACCCTCACCTAGTTACGTATTACCTTTGTGGCGGGGCTCCAAGCAAGCACAGCTACGATGCCTCTCCGCAGCATGATCACGTGGTGTGATGCCACACCTGCCAAACTTGTGCTCCGGTGGCTCAAGGTCATTGCGACGGGATGAATGACTGTGAAACATGGCATAGTAGAGCTTTGGCTCTAGAGAAAAGTGCAGCCACAAAAAATTGACAGTACTCTACGAATGATAGCATTTTGCCCCCAAGCTCTTCTCAGCAAAATTTGTTCCACCTTTGAGCCATGCGCACCAGATCATAGTGGCTTTGGGGTTTGGAACTGCGGCCATTTCGAGCCCACATTTCCGACACCTGTCCGACACCTGTCTCATGGTGACTGCAGGCTCCCGGTGAGCGGGCACGGCTCTACTTCCTGCTGGCCTGGTTTCATGCCATAGTGCAGGAGCGCTTGCGCTATGCGCCGCTTGGCTGGGCCAAACACTACGAGTTCAACGAGTCAGACCTCAGGGTGGCCTGCGACACCCTCGACACCTGGATTGACACCATTGCCATGGTGGGTGGCGCATTCAAAGGGGCATGCTGCCACAGTAGGCAGGTGTGGGTGAGACAAGAACCGGGATTTACTAGGTGCAGTCGTGATGCAGAATAAACACACCATGCCTAAAGTGTATATATTTAAATGGGCTTTGTGCAGTGCAGTAGGTACAAGTTCCCAATGGGGTTTTCTCATGATAAATGACATTCAAAGCTGTTAGAAAAGAAAAAAAAAAGCTAAACTTGCTAAATGAACGTACTTACATAGAGCTACATGGGTTGCATCAACCGCCTGTATATAAAAGAGGGGCTGAAAAATTTTGGGCGACTGAAAAATTGCTAACAGTTCGGGTTTTGAGAAACCAATATATTAGTCAAGAACTCCAGCTGCTTTTCTCCCATCATACCAGGCTTCTTGTCACAGGAGTACATGTTCAGGCCATGATATCAATTGAGAACACTGACAAGAGCCTAAAGTGTTCAAAATCTGATGGCCTTTTCACCTTTTCCAACCACAACTGCTTTGTCGTGTCCATTGGTTACACATGAAACAGGAGTGTAAAATGAGACGTGTGTGATTCAATTGGCTATTCCATGCATGTGATGAATGCATCCGATTTTATTGGCGGTGTGGTACAGGTCATGGGCTTAGTACCATCATAACAATGACCGACAGTAAAGCTGGTTAAATCTAGTGGTAGCGAGTGATCTGCACAGCGTTAAAATAAGAAATAATAGTAGGCAGGTCTTAGTGAAGGGGTAAACCTCACTCATAGGGGTGGATTGTACATTCAAATAAAAAATTCTTACCTTCCCGCCTAGAATCTCGTGGTGTGACAATGACGATGTTGATATTCAGGCTATGTGGGGCAGCATTTGTGACCGTGGTGCTGTTGTAGTCAGACCAAAGAGGGGCAGTTGTGGATTGCTGCTGCTTTTAAATTGGGAATTTTTTTTTATTGTGAAAGTTACTTTTTATGTGTAAGCATTGGGCAGTTACAATTTTTTTGTAGCCCAGACAGCTCCTGTATGGTTGCAGCATACAGGTGATGGCTTTGAGCTGCAGTGGAAAAATCTGTGATGGTGCATCAAGGGTGGCTTCATTTTTTTTTTCTTCTGTTTTGGCTGCTTTCATTCAGGGACGCACAAACCTTCCACCCGAAAAAGTTCCCTGGAATGCACTGCGTATTCTTTTTGGCCAGTGCATATATGGTGGCAAGATCGACAATGACTTTGATCAGGTAAGGATCAGGAGGGACGAAAGACCAGTTGTGCTCTCTTCCGACGAATTTGACGGTCAAGGGAAAATTGTGAGGATTGAGGGCCAGCTGAGGAGGCGGGGCCTTGCCAACTTTAGCTTACCAGGCTAGCATACAGGATCTCGTGGACATTATTTCGACTGGTATAGCCAGAGCAAGAATACTTAACCGTACTAGTCGCGTTGACGCTTTCACGGGTTCGAGTACTCGTACACGAGTAAAGACTTGAACGCTTCGGCAGCGAATTGAGGTTTTATTGCCCAAAAGGCACATGTAACGTGTAACACGAAGTAAGCCCAGCTGGGAAAGGTGCAGCACATCCCGTGTTGTACTGTACGGCTGCTAGAAGTAGCTCTGTTCCAGTTGTGGCAGCAAGAAAGGGCTTCACTCAAGGAGGCACACTGTGCAGTACAAGCAGAAGTGCCATTCTCCTGCATTGCGAGCAGAGCGCGTGCACTTGTTTTATTTCCTCCTATCTTTGCAGAGATTGCACATGATGTTAGGCACACTTGTGACCTTCCCTCCAAATTGCTTTTGCAGATAACTCACAGGAAACAAGTCAGAATTGAGAAGGAGCTACATTGATACCTTGCAGCAGCGGTCTTCTTTCAGCGTGGGAGATAACTTCCTTCTGTGTGTTTTTGTTCTGTCCGAGTTAGGTGTGTGAGCTATCTTTGAAAGAAGCAGTGTTGGCCATAGGTCGTGGTGCAGTCTGTAGCCACCAAATGCTGGAGGTTTTATGAGTCCTGCCCAGTTTGTTGTCTGAGGGAGTGTGGCATAATTGAGATGTTTCTTTGGGCTGCACGTTATGTTATGCAAAGGCGTTATGCGCCAAAATACGCTGAGAAAGTGAAGGGCCGATTTTACATTTGAACGACTTCACTATATTGAGGTTTACTGTACTCTTGATGTGCTCCTTGTTTTGTTTCCTTCTCTCCAGCGTTTGTTGAACTCCTTCCTCAACAAACTGTTCACGGCCAAAAGCTTCGAGCCAGACTTCATGCTTATCGAGCCCAGTGCCGGAGAGAGCAAGGACAAGGGCATTGCCAGTCCCGAAGGAATACGGTGAGCTGTTCAGGCTCTGCAAACACAAGTTGTCTGATGATACTCAGCTATTTAATCTCTTCACCCTCTGTGAGGCACTAAAAAAATGTCATGAACCATGTTTGCAGATTGTTAGGCTGGTTGGGTGCTGAAAGGCATTGGTTGTGGGCCTGTGCCAAGTCAGCTTGCTATTCTGGAACTTGGCTGAGGAAACTGCTGTCATTGTTTGCAGATATCATGTAAACTAGACCATAGGTTGCCCCATTAATATGAAATGAAAATAGCTGTCTAAAAATGTTCTGAAAACTTCACCAGAAGCATCATTTCCTGCCCTTGTCTGCCATGGGCACTCACTCGTCAGAGCTGTTCGAACTTGATAGGCAAAGCCCTTGCGTTTCATAGAATGGCTCATCGAAGACTTCTAAATCTCCTTTACAGTCCTTTGTGCGTGAGCTCAGTCTATTTGCTATGAATGGCCTCTGATGTGACCAGTAGAAATCTTGCACAAAACTCAAGAATGAAGTCTGCTACCGCTTTCTTGAACTTAGTGCAGCATCCCGCAATTTCATGGAATAATTACTTTCTACGGCGGCGCGTTAACAATTTCAACTTCTGATTACGCCAGGATGAAATGCTTTTCTTGGACATGCCAAAGTGGTGCTGTGCCATTGTCATTTTTTTTTTACATGAAGCGCGTTGACCCAGTTAGTATTTATGTTATTGTGTGCTGCAGTCTTTTCTTTTTATCTAATTGCTGTGCTGTTGTTACGGGCCCTCCAATGCTTGAGTTGCTGGCAGGCACCTTGCTTAACTCTTGGACTAGCTCTCAAATACTGCTGCCTGTTCTTGATGTCCAGGCGCGATCAGTTCCTGCACTGGGTTGAGTCGCTGACTGACCAGCAGACACCATCCTGGCTTGGCCTGCCGAACAACGCGGAAAAGGTGCTGCTCACCAACAGGGGTGAGTGGTGGGGTGCACCATTCCTTAATTTCGGCAGAACTTTACTGGAGCAGTGGGTTCGCTGGGAGTGTGCTGCTGCAGGGGCCACTTTTGTTTGCCTCCTCTGCTGAGGAAGCTTTTGTGCTTCCTCACCGTGGTGTAACACCGTGTGGTGGTGTAACAGGGACTGTGTTACTTCATCTGAAGCCTTACTCGCTACACAATGCTAGGTGAATATTTTGTTACCTTTCTTTGGTTTACAATTGCAGGGAACTAGCCAGCAGCGAGCTGGGGACACTGTACCCGGTTTCATACTTTCGTGCATTAAAGGAGCACTGGCACGAAAATATTATGTTCCACTTTTATTGCTTTTATTGATGCTCAATGGTCTGGCGAACCCGAAACAGCACTTTAGCGGCCTGAAAGTCATTTGTCTCAAATTCCCGCGCTTTCATCCCGAAAGGCACATATGACAGAACCCTGGCGTGACCTCACCCCTTTGTGCGGACGTCAAAACACTGCGGAGGCTGGTGGGGGCGTTGTTTTGACCGCGCCGCTGCCGGAGCTGCGCGGCTGAGCTGCCTCAAGGGGCTAGGTGGAAATTCGGTGACATGATGGCAACTTCTATTGCGATAGTGGCGAGTTGTGTGAAAACGGCGTCCATCGGACACGGAGTTCCAATGATTTCAAACGTCCCGCCAAAGCTAAAAACGGCGCCTGGTGGACAACTGACGCCATCTGGCGTATTTATTGACAACTCATTTTTCAATTTTATTATTGTTTGTTATTTCGCGTGCAGAGACCGCGCCAAGAGTGAAATTTGAACCCGCAATAGTGGCGAGTTGTGTGAAAGCTGCGTCTGCTGTATTTGGGCTGTATTTATAAACAAAACGGACTTCCTATCTGACAACTGCGGCTTTACACATTGATGTGTAGGGTCTGGAAAACGTACGGTGGGGATATTTTGCCAAATGCGCCGTGTCATATCGCGTTATCACCTTCATGATAGCCTGGCACTCGTGTCAGATTACTGCTACGGAGCGATGCGCGACACTTCTCAAGAACACTGGATTTTTTTTTCTAGTTTTTTACCACTAAAGGGAAAAGGATTTTGTGTCAGAACACAAAAAAGTGTGCTTGGATGCGTGACCGACTTACACTCTAGTGGCTTCGAGGAGTGGCACAGCGGTCAGTTCCGCTAGGCTGACGGGCCCACAAAAATACAAAACTTGGTGTACAGCGTTGATATATATATTGAATCATATCCAAGAAATGTAGGAACAGTTTGTATATCTTAGAATTTCTAAAATAATTTTGAGGCTCGTTACAATCGCCTATATACCGTAAAAACCCGCGTATAATACCGACCCGCGTATAATACGAGGTGTAATTCGGGGCAGCAAAATCGGAAAAAACGTTTTCATCCGCATATAATGCGAGGTAAACAGCACAGAAAACATTTATTTGCACTGCAGTTACCGTTCAGTCATTGTCAGTTTTCGTACACGCGGCTATAAACATTTGTGCGACTTTTGTCTCCCTTGTTAAGTGAACCAAAATCAGCCTTTCTCGTAGTAACAAATACACCCGCACAAATATTGGCCGTCGTATTTGGGAAGTGCGAGAACTAAACTGCTCCTCTCCTAAACAATAGATTATATTTTTGTTCGATTCCCAAGTGAAGTATTTACTTTCAGTTTCAGTTTATTATTCGTTCAAAATAACAAAGTTCACAGTCAGTAGTATGCAGACGAGGGTCCCAAAGTCGGGCGACTGCAGCGGGACCCTCGGTTAATAATAACATTGAAAAGAATAATTATACAGCAAGCAAAATTACATAACGAAAGTGAATAGTGAAAGTACTAGAAAACAACAACAAACATATAAGCATCCTCAATGCGACAAAGCGCATAGTAATCAGTTACACAAACAGACATAAGTATGTCATAAGAGAGAAAACCTAAATTTACAAACATTTTCTAATTACGGGCACACTTTAATATCAGAACTAATTATTGTTGTCAACCTAGTTATACAAGATTAAGTTTTTAAGTTCATGTTTGAATGCATGCAAAGAAGATGATGATTTTAGAGTATAGGGCAAGCTATTCCATAATTTAATCACCGTGAAGGACGATGTCGTTTTGCCATAGTTGGTGTTATATTTAGGTAAAAGAAAGTTGTGATTGTGGGCGAACCTAGTGCTATTGGTGTTAGTGAGTAATCTAGGATCGATTAAATCCAACGCAAGCTGTTTGTTAAGCTGTTTAAATAACATTATGGTTAAGTGAAAGTTAAACAAGCCAGACACAGTAAGAATGCAGTTAGCCTGAAGGAGTGCAGTAGCATTAGAATAAAATGAACTGTTGGTAATAATGCGTATGGCCTGATTCTGAATGTGCTGTACGGACAAAAGATGAGTGTTATATGTATTTCCCCAAGACGTATAGCCATAGGTGATGTGACTATGTATAAAGGCAAAGTATAAAGACAATAAGGCTTCAAGTGAAAAAAATGGACGAGATTTGATGAGTGTTCGTATACCAAATGCTGTTTTTTGTTTAACGTAAAGAATGTGATTAGTGAACTTCAAATAAGGGTCTAATTTTATGCCCAGAAAACACACACAGTCAGATGCAGGGATGAAATGATGGTCAATGGACACTTGTGGTATAAAAGGTAGCACTTTTTGAGAAGTTTTAAAAACCATGAACTGAGTTTTGAGTGGATTTAAAATAAGGTTGTTTAAACGACACCATTCAACAACATTAGCCAGTTGCTTGTTCAACATATTGATCAGAGTAGGTAATGATTTATGCGAAATGGAAATAGTTGTATCATCAGCGTAAAGAATAACTTTGGAATCATCAAGGCAGTCAGGCAAATCATTAATATAGATACAAAACAGTAAGGGCCCAAGAATAGAACCCTGTGGTACCCCTTGATTAAATATTTTAAGGTTGGAATTAACGCCCCCTATGCACACTGATTGTTCGCGATTAAGTAGGTAATCTTTGATGAAGGGGAAGGAGCGTTAGATTTGGTTTAGTTTAAAGTAAAACGTTTTCAACAGTACCTGTCTCTGGTTAAAGTAGAAAACAGCGGTAGATAGGAAGTGTTTTCGTGTTTTAGTGCGTCATTTAGCTCTGGAGGCGGGCTTATAGTTTCAGATCCCTTTTATAATTCGATTCTCGATGTGCACACAGGGGAAAAAATACTGGGCCGATATTCACGAAGCTGTTTGCCTGTAATGCATAGTAGAAATAGTGATTTATCTCCGCACGCATGCGATTTGTTCCCTTCAGAGAGGGCGACGTGATAGCCGAGGGGTCGGCTATAATAAAAGCTGCTTTTCGATATCGCATACGACCAAATAGCTTTGTAAATCAGGGTCCGTTTTTTACTTGCAATGCCGAAAATTGCTATTCCGGCAGTTATTATGATGGAAAAAATTACTGTCGGGCGGTCTACTTCATCTCGATTGATAGCAACGGGATGCCGGAATTGCGCCCAACTCCATTATCATGGGCAAACGTTAGTGGAAGTTCTTCTGTGGAAATAAAAAAGCGAAACGCGGCGCTACCACGCGCATTTGAAGGCGGCTCTGAGCGGCCGCCGGCTCTGGCGTGGTTGCTTCCGTTCCCTCACGTACGTCACGTCCGGCCGCCGCTATGGCCGCCTTTTCTATTCAGTTTCAGTTCCGAAAACGCGAATGTCGCGAGCCGTTTGCGTCGCGTGCGTTGATGTTTGAAGCGCAGTATTTTGCATTTCGCACCCTTTTTATATGAACTGTTAGGTGACATTATTTTTACGTTGTCGAAAATTTGAGTGCAGTTGGCCTTTAAAGGAGTACTGACACCAATTTTCTGCGTTAATATTATTGCACAGTTCGCTTCTTTTGCTCAACAGAATACCCTGGCTAAAATATGAGCTGCCTGCGACACAAATTTAAGAACACCTTTTAATTGGATCTCATTTTATTGCTCCGACGGAACAGCACGCGGAGTGGCACTCAGCAAATGGACATCAGCGTGACGTCATCCCGGGGTAGCCAAAAGAAATGATGCGGACACCGCTCGTCAAAAACTTGTGACGTCACTTCACGCGCGCAGCCCCGCAAGCGGCGAGCGGGTGCTGGCGCATTTACAAATGGGTGCACTTAGCCAGAGCTACAAGCATAACCGCTGCCCAGAAAGGCCATGTTGGCAAAAATAAAGTTCCACACACAGGAAAGGAAGTGACAGTATAGCCCGGAATCGCAATAGAAGTCGCCATCAGGGCTTTTATTGAGAGCGGTCATGGAATTTCCGCTGCAATGGTAGGCCTAGCACCTTCAGGTAGCTCAGCCGTTCAGCTCTGGCGGCGGCGCGGTCGAAACAACGCCCCCACTGGCCTCCACAGTGTTTTGACGCCCGCACAAAGTGTTCCGGGATTCTGCCATATGCACCTTTCAGGCTGAAAGCGCGGGAAATTGGACGAATGATTTTCAGGCTGTTCAATGTAATTAATTATCGCGCGCTGAAGTATTTAAAGTGCTGTGTCGGGTTCGCCAGACCATTAACCCTTTGCGGTCCATTGCCGGGCTCCTCCCAACAATGCGACATGGCCGCACCGGTCCGCTGTCGGGCACTGCCCGGCAAGCTTTCTCACAGTTTAACTCTTTCGCTACCGCAGAAAATTGACCAATTTTGGGGGGTCCAAGAAAACATTTTTTTTTCTGCTAAAAATTTATTTAGGCACTAATTGCAGGAGCACAAAATGCAGATTATTTAACGGCATTTCCAATAACACCAGTTTTTTAAAGGTTTTCATATATCATAGTTGTGAAAAAAAATATCAAAATCAAAAGTTTTGTCAAGTTGTCGAAAAAAATGATAAAAAAGGAGTTGTGTATATCAAACCACGGGTAGTAGAAAAAAATTAGAATATACATTTTGCAGGGAAACATTTCAAAAACACACCCTAAAAAAAATGTCGACTTGCGCGGAACAGTTTTTCAGATATAAAAAAAAAATGTTAGCACGCACGGTGCTCGTGTCATGCGGTGAAGCCCAACCTCTAATTCAAACTGTGCAATTTTGGGTGGTTCCTTGGAATAAATCTGGCGGTTTGACGTTATCAGAGGCACCAATTTGCCCCCACATAACGTAAAAACATCTTGTCAATGGCTGAATTTGCATTTACAGCGAGCACAATATTTGGGACAAGCACGCGATGCAGAAAAAAACATGCATGAAGTTGAAAACGGAACGCCGTGGCTGATGTTTGTTGTCGTTCACGGTCAGTTATCTCTCAAAACATAAAGCTGAGCTTTATTATCATCTTCTTACTCGCAATTGTAGCCTTGCTCGCAAAAATGAGGTACGATGAGCTAGAATCGTCCCCTGCGATCTTTGGCCGAGTAGCAGTCGCGCGCTAAAAAAGATCAGCACAACGAGCCTCCTCTATTGCAGCGCCACCTAACATTTTTCAAATGAAACAGTACAAAAACTTATCAGAGACTTCGTCCGAATAGACAGTTCAACTAAGCAGCAACATTAGACACCCGGATATACCCTCGCATGAAAACGAAACTGGAAGGCGAACAGCTGGCAGTGTAAGGCCGGTTTGAAGCGCTGTCCTCGGCGGAACAGATATCTGGCGACTGGGTGTGACCTTTTGACTTGCATCTGAAGTTCTTATCGCAGAAATCGGGTTAGGGTGGGGGGAAATGAGGAGCGGCGTGCTTTGTTCGAGGATCAGTCGCGGACGCTTCAGGCGCCATGGCAGTTAGCCTTGAAGTTGGGTAACTGCGTAGTTGGGCTAAATATGAATTTCGCGATGCAGAAACGAAACCGAAACTGTTGTAAACTGTTTGGGAATGGTCCTGGGGTAAGTAGAACTACCAGAGTACTTAGGACAACTTGCGCAAAGGCAATAAAACTGCCTAAAATCATAAAGAAGCTTTGCAACCAGGCACTGCTTGACATTTTCAGCCGATTTCTGGGATTATTACTGTCAGAGCGTGAACCTGACGATTGAAAATCGTTTGCTAGTTCCCCATTCACGCCCTGATAGCAAAAAACAAGCGCTGGTGCAGAGTAATTACGAGTTGCACGCATTCTTCGTTGGTAGCATTGAGGCGCGATGACCACGCCCCTTTTCCACAACCAGGTGATTCAAAAGCGTGTCAAAAATCACGTTTCCGTTGCAAAAATGAAAACAAAACTGATTTTGAAAGGCCATTTTCTGATCTAACTCCGAACAGCTTTACTTGTTCGAGAAACGCCTGGAACGCTATGAAAAGGCGCTCCCAAAAGTATCGATCAAATTGATCGATTTTGATAGGCGCGGTAGCGAAAGAGTTAATTGCGTGCGCATTTTTCTCACTGTGCATGTGGCGCTATCTCTTAAGAAAGGCAAGAACGGCCTTGATTTCAGCTTTGTTTTTTTACGCTAGATGGCACGGCTTACGCGGTTTAACCCTTCGATTGTTCGAGGTGCGCGCAGCTCAGATTCGGCACCACTTGCAGCGAAATGGCCGCCTTCTCGCCGAGTGCCTTCTACGGCGACAATTCTGAAGCTCTGAGCGAAAGAGAAGGCGATTTTAGTGAAGAAGACAACAATGTGGCTCCATCGGATAGCGAAGAAAGTGATTCTACAGATGCGAGCGAGGAAGAAGACTATGGCGGTAGAGACAGTGGCAACAACCAGAACAACACAGGACCACGTGGAGCCGACTGGACAGCCTACTTGGATAATTTACCACATTTTGAACCTCTTCCCTTCACTGTCCCGAACCCCCCCCGCACGGGGCACCTTAAGCAATCTTGGTGACGGTACTGGCGATACCGCGGACCCCGAGCCCCCAAACATAAGCTGGATCCAACCGTGGTGATGTGTTTAGAGGTGGAGGGTTAGAAACCACGAACGGTGGCCGTCAGAGCCCAGGTCAAGCTCCGGCGGATGGGCTCCCTGTCTGTTTACCAGGCAGGGAGCTCCGGGACCTCTTTGGCTACCAGGGTAAGGCCAAAGAAGAAAGTACCCCCGTCTCCCTGCTTTTATACTATGCTATATGGCATTTTCAAACCCCCCCCCCCAGACGTGATCGGCCCCCGAAAAGGGGCCGCACCGAAGTATCTTTTCCTTCTTTGCCTTCTATCTCACTCCCAAAGCCAGATTACTACCCTCGTTTTTTGATCATTGAATCTGTGGACAAATCGAAGCCGGTTTCCTCTCAATTTGTATTTCTTGTTTCTAAATACCTTGAAGGTATCTTCGGCAAAACATATGACGCCAAAAAGCTCAGAACTGGTGAAGTGCTAGTTGAAGTTAAAACTCAGCAGCAATCCACAATCCTCCTGAAACAAACCCGCATGGCAGATCTGGAGATCAGGGTCACACCCCACCGCAGCCTCAACAGTTGTCAAGGTGTGATCTCTTAGGCAGATCTCCTAACCGAGACAGAGACTGATCTGCTCGAAGGCCTAAAAGACCAAGGCGTGACAGCAGTAAGGCGCATAGTCATCAGGAGAGACAACAAAGAAATAGCCACCAAACATCTGATCCTGACTTTCGACCGCTGCACACTGTCAACGCAGGTTTCATCCATTGTTCTGTCCGGCCGTACATCCCGAACCCGCGGCGCTGTTTCAAGTGCCAGAGGTTCGGGCATAGTACCAACTCCTGTCGAGGCAGAACAACATGTGCCAAATGCGCCCAGCACGATCATCTCTCCGAAAACTGCACTGCAACCAACTTCACCTGCCCGAATTGCCAGGGTCCACGCGCAGCATACTCTCGCGCATGTGAAAAGTTTCATCTTGAAAAAAAAAATCATTAACCTTAAGATAACCGAAAACATCACCTTCCCAGAGGCGCGAAAGAGGTTCGCCTCCTTCCCTCTGGGCAGGTACGCCGACGCAGCTCGCCGGGGGGCGGAGCGGCGTTTGGTTTCGGCGGGGACCCAGTACCGCGAGTCGGACTTGGTCCCGCCCCCGCCCCCCCCCTGGGTTGCCTATGGCAGCCCAACCTGCCTCCGCACCGCTCGCTCACCCAGCAGCGGATGTGGTGGCAACAACGTCTGTTGGGGATGCCGGTGCATCCACTGCTTCCTCTCCACCGGCCCAAAGCACACGCAAGGGCACGGAGATGGAGACGGAGGCAGTCGCAGCGACCCCCTCCCCCGCCTCACTGCCTGTGCCACCTGTGGTGCTCCCCACGCCTTCGGCACTGGCAGCACAGGCAAACAACACCCGAAAGGGTACCACGTCAAGGGGGCCCAGTCCGCTGGGCACCCCCTTGCCATCAGATGACGACATGGACGTCGAGCCCTTTCGGCTTTCATCGCAGCGGAAGGAACGGGCTGCGACGTCCAGGTCAGTAGAGAAGGCCAGAAAACCCCTTCCAAGAGTGCAAGCCCCGAAAGACCCTACATAAATAATCACACTCCAGTAGCTCTAACACATCATAATGGGAAGAGAAAACATAGTTCAATGGAACTGCAGAGGCCTTCTGAATAATCTTGACGACGTGCATGAGATTCTGCATGCCAATCAGCCAAGTTTAATGTGTGTCCATGAAACACATCTGAATTCCAAACACACAAATTTCTTGAATAGTTACCTGGTATACAGGAAAGACAGGGATGGCTGCACACACTCTTCTGGCGGTGTGGCCATAATTGCCCGCAAATCCTTAGCATGCCACCCTGTCACCTTGAACACCGTCCTTGAGGCTGTAGCCGTCCGCACAATAATATTTAATAGGTTGATAACGGTATGCTCCATCTACATTCCTCCTGATGTAGCACTTACGAGCTCTGACTTCGAGGCGCTGGTTGACCAGCTGCCCGAACCATACATCCTAACAGGCGACCTTAATGCTCACAACTCTCTTTGGGGCTCTTCTCGCACGGATGCCCGAGGTCGCCTGATAGAGAAGTTTTTAACATCCTCTGGAGCATGCCTTTTCAACAAGAAACAGCCTACATACCATAACACAGGTCACAACACATACTCACATCTTGACTTGGCTATTGGTTCTGCAATTCTCTTTCCATGTCTTGAATGGGGCGTGGGCACAGACCCATATGGTAGTGACCATTTCCCCACTTCATTAACGCATATAGGTACAGGCCCGAGCAGTCCACCTTCCCATAAAAGGTTTAATGAAGCTAGAGCTAACTGGTATACATTTACAGAGACATCCAAACTACACTACACGTCCATAACACACCTACACGTTGAAGAAGCTACCCAACTGCTCACGGCGCACATCCTCGACGCCGCCGAAAGGTCCATTCCCCACGCCTCTGTTGCCCCGCGCAACCAGCGGAGGCCGGGGTGGAAAGAGGACTGCAGGCGGGCGCGAGAGGCCCAGAACAAGGCGTGGGGTTTCCTTCGCCAGTACCCCACGTCAGATAACCTCATTTTTTTTAAACGGGCAAAGGCTTTTGGGAAGCGAGTGCGTCGTGAGGCGAAAAGGTAGAGTTGGCGCACCTTCCTCACTTCCATCAACTCGTACACTGACACACACAAAGTCTGGACACGAATACGAAAACTAAAAGGACAACAGACACACAGCCTGCCCCTGGTTAGTACAACAGGGGACACACTGAAAGACCAGGCTGACACACTCGCACAACACTTCCAACACGTTTCCAGTTCAGCACACTACACAAACACCTTCATGAAACACGACTCGTGGCCGAAAAGAAGCCTTTACATGACAATGACAGGTCAGCCACCTCTTATAACTCCGAGTTCACGCTTCATGAGCTGAGGAGTGCTCTGAGCACGTGTAAACCCTCAGCTCCAGGCCCAGACAACATTACATATACAATGATACAGAACTTACACACAGACACTCTTGTAACACTTCTTCACCTTTTCAACAAGATATGGCTTTCGGGGCACATTCCAAAGTCTTCGAGGGACGCCATAGTTGTAGCATTCTTGAAAGAAGGGAAGGACCCTTCTTCTCCCGCTAGCTATCGACCCATTGCCCTGACCAGCTACCTGTGCAAGCTTCTCGAGAAGATGATAAACTGGAGGCTCGTGTACTTTTTGGAGTATAACGGCCTTCTCGAGAGCTGCCAGGCAGGCTTCAGGGCGGGGCGATCCACGAATGATCAACTCGTAGCTCTTGAATCGTATATTAAGGATGCCTTCGTGCATAAACAGTACTGCGTAACTGTGTTTTTCGACCTCGAAAAGGCTTATGATACCGCTTGGCGTTATGGAATCCTTACTGACCTCAAGTCATTCGGTGTTTCTGGTAATATGTTTAACACTCTTGCTAGTTATTTGTCGGAGAGAACCTTTCGCGTCAGAGTTGGTTCTGCACTGTCAAAGGTACATGTGCAAGAAAATGGCGTGCCGCATGGTGGAGTGTTGAGCTGCACGCTCTTCATAGTTAAGATGAACTCTCTTGGAAAGGCATTGCCACCCACAATCTCTTATTCCATGTATGTAGACGACGTCCAGATATCCTTTAAATCATGCAACATGTCCATCTGCGAACGTCAAGTCCAGCTCGGCGTCAAGAAGCTTGCCGGCTGGGCATACAAGAATGGTTTTAAAATTAATCCCGGAAAGAGCTCTTGTGTTGTATTCTCCAGGAAGCGTGGGGTCCACCCGGACCCAGACATCACTCTTGCAAATGTGCCAATTCCTGTGAACAAGGAGCACAAGTTTTTAGGCATTTTATTCGATGAAAAACTTACATTCATTCCTCATATCAAACAGCTCAAATGTAAATGCCTAAAAACAATGAATATTCTTAAGGTTCTCTCACATCAATCTTATGGGGCCGACAAACAACTCCTGCTGCGCCTGTACACAGCGTTGGTGGGGTCTCAGCTCGACTACGGCAGTGTCGTGTATGGGTCGGCGACAAAGACCGCACTGAGAAGGCTCGACCCAGTGCTGCATCTTGGCCTTCGCCTCTCATGCGGCGCTTTCCGCACTAGCCCTGTCGAAAGCCTTTATGTCGAGTGCGACAAGTGGTGTCTAGGGCATCAGCGGGAGTATGTTGATCTGCTATATGCATCTAAGATTGTGTCCCTTACCAACCATCCTTTTAATCCCATCATGGACAATACATCAAACTTGCAACTCTTTTTAAACAGGCCATCTATTTCCTTACCTTTCTCTCTCAGAGTTAGGGAGGAGGCTTTTGCACTCACGGTTCCTCTTTCAGACATGCACAAGACACCCATCCATAATTTATTTCCACCATGGCATCCACATCCTATATCATGCGACCTATCATTCACATTAGTAGAAAAAAATAGGGTACCCAGGAGTGCAATTCTGCAGCACTTCCTGTTCCTGCAGGACAAGTACAGGTGCGCAGAATTCTATAGCGACGCGTCGAAAACTGGTTTTAGTGTATCTTGTGCAGCGCACGGACCAAATTTTACCGTAACCAGGTCACTGTGGGATCCCTGGCAATGAGACTGCTGATCAAATGGCTGGTGCTGCTGCTCTCATGACCACAGTTGACATAACAACAGTACCTTACACCGACCTAAAGACACACATCAGACGAGTTTCGTAACACATGGCAATTACGCTGGAGTTGCTAAGAGTTGCTAAGCGGCGACGAGAGGCGGCGCTGCAGTCGCGCGCAAACTGCAGTGTCCGGTGCCTATAAAACTAACATAAAGAAGCTATCCTCCTGCTTTGTTTCATTCATGATATAGTCGTTGTGGGGCAACTTTTCATTTTATGCGACAGCCTTAACCACAAGTGTGAGTGTTGTAATAAGGGCAATGAGAATTTGGTTATGAGACATTTGAAAATATTTTGGTTGGTTCTTCTATGTTCATTATGTTACCATCATTGCATACAAGAGACACGGTTACAAGAGACACTCTGTTACTAAGGGAAACTTGTTTAGCTCTGTAGAGTAAATTCTTTACTATTTAGAAGAGGCGTGATGCAAGAGGAGCCTTATATAGAAGAACTTGTGGAAAGCTGCCGTGAAGATGAAGCTTGCGCCTGCATCCAAGACACCATAGAGGTTCCAGAATTTTTTGAGGAAAGGCAGAAAGTGTGTGCAGTTGAGGCTGACGAACATATGAGAGCACCTTAATGGTATTGGGAGCAACTGAGGTTTGCAAAGTGAAGTGCTTGTGGGCTAATGTACGGGATAACAGAGGACCCCGGCTATTCGGGATATAAGCTGATATTTGCAGTCAATAAAGCTACTATGAAAGACTGTAAGCCGTAGTGATCATTTTATTATCGACCTGTCTAAACTGCTGTACCACTGCGCTGCTGATGAGCTTATTTCAGAAGGTGCGTGAAATATGAACAGACAAGGCCACCTGCCGCGGTGGTTCAGTGGCTAAGGTGTTGTGCTGCTGAGCCCAAGGACATGGGTTCGATCCCTGCTGTGCCGGCCCCTTTTCTGATGGTGAAAAATGAAAGGCCCCGTGTGTTGAGATTTCGGCTCACAATAAAGGACTCTAGGTGTGCTAAATCAATTTGTAGCTCTTCACTACAGTGTGCCTCTCAGCCCAGGCTCGCGAAACCCCTAAAATTTGCATTTTTGAATTCAACAGACGAAGCCTAGTGGATGTCTCGCTTTGCCTGCTGTTTCAAGCAGAGCGGCATGTTTGCTAGTCTACCTGTCTTTGTGCGGGGCAAAAGAGCAGTATTTTGCTTCCTTTCTCCGCCAGAACCATGGATGAAAAAGAAGCTTTGCACTGTCAGTCTGCGCTATTTGTGGTTCACCCGCTCAAAGCATGAACCGGTGACGTCGCGGAATGCAGTCTGAATTGGGGATTTGTCCGTTGGGTCAGTCGGCCTCTACGAGGCATGCCCTTCTCACCAAATGCCCTGAACGTGTCTCCTCCTGCTCTTCCCCCTGGCAGGCAGTGACCTGATAGCGAAGCTGCTCAAGATGCAGCTGCTAGAGGATGATGATGAGCCGGCGTACGCGGCCGAGGAAGGGGAGCGTTCCATGGTGGGCGACGGACGCCCCGCATGGATGGCAACACTGCAGCACTCGGGCACCACCTGGCTGCGCCTGCTGCCGCCCAGCCTCAACAGTCTACGCCGCACCAAGGACAACATTGGCGACCCCCTGTACCGCTGCCTCGAGCGCGAGGTCAACATGGGCTCCAAGCTGCTCAAGGTGCCCACATCTGTTTCTCCAAGTAGCTCTGACCTGTGATAATTCGTTCTGACCTATGTTCACTCGCAGCTGTTTTATGAACATGCAGTTATTCCCCTGTTAAGGGCACCATAGCAACTTTCATGGGTCAGATGTTTAATTGGCCAGTTTGTGCTTAGTTGTGTTTTTTTCCGACAGATCTGCACTTGAATTTGCACAGTATATTATGTGGGAATTACTGGGAAAAGATCTGGTGCCATTGTAAAGTCAAAGCTTGGGGACGTACGAGTGCATTTTCTTGTTTTAGTTAGTGTGTTGAGGCAGAGACGGTAGGTTTTTTGAGCTTGCTACACACAAAGAATGCCCTACAAAGCAAAGGTGTATTGTGAAAACGACTCCACATTAGCACATCAAGACTGCTCCTGAAAAAGGTGCTATATCCTTTCATTCAGGTGGTGCGCTCAGACCTGGAAGACATGGTGCGCATCTGTCGGGGCGAGCGCCGCCAGACCAACTACCATCGAACCATGATTGCTGATCTTGCCAAGGGTGTGTACCTTCTCCTTGTCTTCACTGGCCTTGTGTCCTCCTCGCGGACCAATCAAAACAAATCTCAAAACCCCAGCCGGGGTCCTGAGGGTTGCTTTGCATTTGATGCACCAAGCAGTAGCCACATTTTTAAAATGTAGCTGTGAACTTGGTTTCAGTCTGTTACACCACCACTGTTGCTGCTGTGGTGCCAGCAACGAGGTGGCCACACGTCGAAGCTGCATAAAAGGTGATTAGTTAAAAGGTAATGTGCAGGTGGCACTGGTTGGAGGAATGTGCGAGGAAGAGAATGGAGTGGAGGTGTTCAGAAAACAAGTCTTGGCTACGCATGTTTGATCAAAAATGAGAGCCCACTATGCTGCCTCATTGAATTGTGCCATCTGAACGAAATGTGAACGAAGCTGCCAGGGCACCATAGTCATGACCGAATGGGTGCTATGCTAAAGTAGGATAATTTTCAAATCACAATTAAGGGGGGACGCGGCTTTCAACTTCGGAAAAATGACCAAAACATCGTTTTTTTGAAACCCACATATTCGGCTTCTATGTTTCCTATTCTATGCGTCTGCAAAGTTTTTAGGCTGAAAAGCGTCGCAAAGTGGCATAAAAAATACTTTTGTCAGGCGCGGTGACAAACTATCAGCGCAAAAGGGCGAAAAAACGGCAATTTTCGGAGCGCTCTATCTCCGCACCGGTGCCACCGGGCGCGGCCATTTTGATATGGTTAGATCGGCCGAGCGATCGTCTTTCCGGTTCTGCTCGTCTCTTTTATCTTCGTTCATTCACAAACGCACAAACGGCAGAAAAGAAACGACGCACAAACGAAGCTAGAAATAGATGCTGAAGCGCTATTGGTCCTCGGTCGGGGCGCGGAACACCGACCCTCTTGATTGGATGTCACGGGCGCAATGCAAGATGGCGGCCGCCTGAGCTGCGTAGCGAGCGGGTTGAGTTCATTTTCGCAGCTTCGCTCGGCCGAGTTTCTGTTCAATCTATGGCATTCAACACGGACGTTATCGCGGTGGGAATGCTGGAGATAACGAGCCAGATTACGGGAAGTTGTGTGGCTCGAAAGGAGGAGGTCATCGAACGCTTCGTGGTGCGCGTGACTCTACCGTCGCCAGACCCCGGAGGGTGACGCGGTGTGCGCGCTTGCAATAGCGGTTCGTGAAGTGAACTTTTGGTCGGGTTTGCGATGTTTACACGCTTAGTTATTGCTGTGTTTTGACTGTGGGCTCGCTAGCCTTGAGAAAGAAACGGTCGACGCGTCAAACGCTGCGGCGCGCACGGCATAGCCGACGCGCATTGGGGCAGCACATGACTGGGCAACCGGTTACGATTGAACGCCAGTAGTTGTAATTAATGCCTGCGTCGTTAGATTTAATCTTAAAAGCGACCTGACCAGCCATATCAGCTGTAATCAAAGTTCGATATGTCGCGGTAAGCGTGCGCTAAGATGCGCGCGAGCCATATCGCCTTTCTTGCGCAACGTTTCCCGTGCACTTGTAATTTTCATGCAAACAGGTTTGAGTTAGTAATATAGGAATAAAAATATGTTCTCTGCATTAAAAATGTACGTTTGTTGCAGCATTTAACAGTGATTTTTTAGTGAAATTATTGATTCCATTGCGCTCAGGGCATACTGGCTTTGCTGCGAGAAATATTGGATGCCTTGAATGTCAAAAGTAGTAAAAAAATATGCTCTTGCATTGAAGTTGGGAGTTATGCAGAATACTCTACCAAGCTTTAAAGTAGCTCATTTTCATCCTTGTGGTATGCAAACTTTTGGCAATGAACACCTGCACGTATGAGTACTAAGTTGCTGTGCCAGGCAAGATGATAAAACATAAAAAAAAGCCAAAAATGTTCAAATTTAAGTAAAAAAAATGCTTAACTTGTTGCCATGGTGACAACACTGCAAAAGGAGGCTGTTCAGTGCGATACAGCCAACCAGCTAACCTACTTTGCATTGAAAGCCCATTGAAACCTATCTCCCCCTTCATTTGATCTGCAAAGTGGGGTATGTACTCTTCACAGAGGAGCTGAAAATGATATTTTCTGGAAAGAGAAAGGCTGTGAAAGGCACTCCAATTTCAAGGCAAGGCATTCCAGAAGCCCCATGTTCAAAAGGACATGAAAGGCTACAACCGTGACGACTTTTGATAAGTGAAACCTATGTTGCAACTTTGGAAGCCGTTTTCTCAAAACAGTTTTTTTTGCCACCTGTGTCGCTTGTACCAGGGATTTCTTTGTGACCGCTGGGTCAATTTTGATTCCGTTTCTTGCATTACATTCCTTGATGAACAGTTCAGGTCGTGACACTCTTGGTTTTCCAGATTTGTTTTTTGTGATTTTTTTATTCACATAATCGTTCACAGTCAACATGCCTATTGCACATTAACCTCTAAAAAAATGAAAACTAAAAAACATTGTGTTGTAAAAAAAAAATTCTAAAACTGTCACGACCTCGTCCATTCATTTGAGAATGCAAAGCACTTCGAACAAATTTTCTATCATGTTTTATAAGCCGCTCAAGCTCGGTACAAGCGGAACAGAAAGAAAATTTAATACATAAAAAAGTTTTCAGAATATTAGCTTGAAATTTTTATGGTGTTATCACGGAAGCGTTTCCAGTTGCTGTGCCAATTTTCATCAAAATCCACAAAGAAATAAAAAAGTTGATTTTGAAAGCCACGTCCCCCCTTAAAGGGGCACTGACACAAAATTTTGAAGGCGAGATAACTTCAGAGATAGATTGGTGGGAACACATATACATCATCTGCAAAATATCAGCGGCGAATACAGCCTAGAACATATTTAAAATCAATTTTGAAGTGTGCGAAACGCAACCGAGCAGCCAGCAGAGGACCACGCGCAATTGTAAATAAACAACATCCAAACACGTCACGAGTTTGTGTTTGCCGCTTCCGCACTACCGGCGTTTTTAGCTGGCTCGCCCGGCTCGCCGCTCCAATCGGAGGGCCGGGGTGCGGAGCTTCTGCTCTCGAGAACGAACGACCCGATCGTTGGCGGCGGAGGCAGCGGAGGCGCCGTGATTTCGTAAGCTAATCGGGCAGCTGGCCGCGACCAAAGTTCTACAGCGATTCCAGGCACTCTGTTTCTATTACTGTTTATTGCCATTGGATGCGAAAACGCGCCGAAGGCACGAACAGCTCACTGAGCTAACCGCACGGTCGCTGTGCAGGCGGCGGCCACGGCCGCGAAGTGGCCCAGGCCAGCGCAAGTAGCTCGAGTGATAGCTTGTTACCGCTGCACGAAATTGTCCCCAAGTCCCGACCATGGTGGCTTACATGAGAAAGGAGTTAATGATGCGATGGCGGGTTGAATTAAAAATTGTCATCTGCACCGCTTACGAGAGCGGCACTCGAATATCCGCCGCAGTGCTGAGCCGAACACATCTGTAGGCGGACCTGTAGGCAGACCGGCCGGCTGCTCCCAGCGCGCGTCTTGCCACCCACCGTCTCGAGCGTCGCGCTGGTCGCGCGTCGTTTTAGCCGCAATAGCATTTGCACTCGCAGCGCCTGCGTCACATCCACGGTCGCTTTTTAATTAAGCGCCTCACGAGATCAGTACGCGGGGGCATTCGCAGAAACTGTCGTCGATGCAGATTCGACAGTGCTACGGCGGCTCTGCTCTGTGATATCCCTCCGACGGTCACGTGGTCAGCTTTGTTCACACAAAATCCACAAAATCCATCGTTTCGCGGCACTCGCTGAAACCGAAACTGCGACTGGCCGCATTGAAAATGCCTCTAATTAAACAACCGTCGCACGCTGAAGCAAATGAGGTTTCTACAGGTTATAAGTAGGTCACTAGCTACTTATCGCAACAAAAAAAAACAAGATGCAAAATTTTTGTGTCAGTGCCCCTTTAAGCTGTGGGCATGGTGGGACTAAGAGGGCCGATGCGGGATACAGGGGATTTCACCACGCCCGCAAAATGACCCATCCAAAATGCCCCAAAGCGGTTTGCAGGGTCCACAAGGGAGACGCCGTGACGAGTTCGACTCACCGACAAAGGTGACGACAGGCTCCAAAGGGCCAGCAAAGGCCCCAAAGCAAAGGCCCCAACCGAACGGCGCAGCGGAGAGGAGACGAGCCAACGTTAGGACTAACGGTGCCCTGGTTCTCTCCGGCTCCGGTCTCCTCTATCCCCACACCTCCCCCTTCCAAGAGCCCCGCGAAGTGCGTGCGACACACTTAGTGTGGGGGAAAGGAGGCAGGTTCCTTGGCGAGGAGCGGCGGTGGCGGCAGGGCGGTTGGGGCCCGCTGCAACGTATGTCGCGGGCGGATGCGCGCGCACCACGTGCAGCTAAAGGTTTCGCTCCCGTGAAGAGACTAAAGGATCCCCACAAAACATACTATTTAGTTAGTGCTACAAAACTTGCTAAAATTATCATTTTATCATAGTGATCACGAATACTGGGCCATGTTTTAGGAAGTTTGCTCGAGCAATAGGAGTGGTGGCCGCACATTAGTTGCTTTAAAACTGATTATCTTCTGTATTGAATGAAGCGCAGTTCAGCATGATCCTCCGCCTCCTTGGCATGATCCTCCTCCTAATATGGCCTCAAAGTGGCAGAGCCACTTTCTGAGGCCATATTAGTGCTGAAGCCCCCACTGATTCGTATCATCAGGGGTGAGACAGCTGCGCATATTGTGTAGTTTTGATGCAAAATTGTTTTCTTGCGCCAGGCTGCTCGAAAAGCTTGAAAATTTCGAAAATTGCACCAAACTGCTCCAAAACGATCTGAGAACCAAGGATTTTAACGCTCCCGTCAGTTTCAGCGGGGAAAAAGGCTTAGTGCAGCGTACTTTTCCAGCATCTCCAGGGTGATGCTGTTTGTAAAGGTTTAATTGATTGATCATCCAATAAATAAACGGCATAAAATTGTCCCTGAGATAGTTTTTTCGAAAGTTTCAATGTCGGGTTGCACATGTTATATTCTTTGAGTTTTTGAAGTTTTTCCATCGAAAACCATTGCAAAGTCCTGTAAAAAAAATACTTGTGTGTTCTGAGGCGGCAAACTACTTGTGCAAGCTAGGTGATGAAAAAACAGCGGTTTTAGGAGCGCCGTATCTCTGGAACGACACTACTGGGGATCGCCATCTTGGTATGGTGAAGATTGGAAAACATGGCCACCGGGCAAAGCAATTGCTCGTGGTTTAGGCAGTGCTCTTCATCTACTTCTGCTGTGGTTTTGGTTATGGAAGTGGCTTGGCTTACATTTAGTCGTTTGATCTGTTGCGGGACTCGAAAGACGGGAGTTCATAAAAAAACAATGTGGCGCCCACGAATTCACCGTGTTTCGGCTTTGAGTGTGAGGCCAGTGTGTGCCTGAAGTGAAATTTCGGACTCATTGCGGTGTTATAAATCGCCGAGTTGTTGCTGCCTTTGACAGCGAGCTTGCGAGCAGCTTGAATGGGACGATCGACACTGCATAAGTGGCGGCGCAGGCTACATCACCGGAAAATGTTGCAGCAGTGCCCGATTGCGGGACGGGCTATTATTGCACGCTAGTAATAATGGTTCATCTATCTGAAGTGAAATTTAATGCCAAAAGGGAGGTGGCTAAACATAGCAACGTTACTCAAATTATGATCGAAGTGAACGTGCACCTTGGGTATTGAAAATGTTTGCGCAACTTTTGCCGTGGCGAGTGTGCACTTTGCATAAGTTGAGTCTGGGATTGCAAAAACAATAATTTCGACATTCACATAATAAAAGTGCCTTGCGATTGCTTAGTTTTTCAATTTGATATTTTCAACGGACCTCCACTCTATCCATGCATAGAGGCTAAGAATTTAAAAGTGGTTTGTTAAAAGATAGTGCAGTTTGTACCTTGTGATACTCTGGTAGAAAAAAACTTTATTATTTCAGTTTTATGCACGTTCAAAACCGATTAAAAAGTGCACTTTTCCCCCTCGAGTTGCCAAAAATTTATTTTTTGAGCTCCTAAGGTCACGTAATAAATGTCTGCTCCAAATCAAGGTTCTTCTGCTCCAAAATCAAGATTTTGCTGCTCCAAAAATTGCTCCCAAATCTGATTCAGCTGTTTCACCCCTGGTATCATCCATGGCAGCTCCAGAATATGTTCGTAACAGCTTAAATTTAGCCCAGTGCACACCATGCACTTCGGCTGGGAAATTTTTCAAATTTCAATTGCCCCAAAATTTGAATCGTCTGTCATATCACCAAGACTCGCATAGTGAAGACTAAGCTGCTTAAATCATAGAAAATCTGCCTGCTTGCCAGCCAAAATGATAGGGAGTCGCTGCATCTCTACAACTGTGGACATGTCCCTACAGTTGGCAACACTGGTTGCCAGGAGTGCGAGCAGTCAGTGTTAAGCTCTTTATTGCGTGTTTTCTGTTAACTACTGTCTTTCAATTATTGGCTCAGTGGGCGTAGAATTTAGACCGTGATGGTTGCGTGTTCTTAGTAACTATTGCTTAACTCTTTCACGACGGCGCCATAGGCAATCGGAAGCCGGCGTCTGATGATTTTAAATCTCCCGCAAAATCTGAAACCCGTGCTCCACAGACAACTATCGCCACCTTGTGTGTTCATTGGCAACTTCTTTTTCAATTTCGGTTTCGTTTGTTTATGTGTCTCGTGTGGTGGCGGCGTAGCAAGAGAAATTTGAACTGAAGGGGGAGGGGAGGAGGAGGAAAAATGGTGTCGGGTTCGCGCCGCGCTCCGCACATTCTGACTGCTGTAGCAAGCACTTCGGCAGCTCCTGCTGTCGATTTTTCTGATTCCAGCAGCAGTGAGGGGTCAAGCAATGAAATGGGATCTTCAGATTTCAGTTAGGATGACGAAGCTCCATTTCAGGTGCCTCGCACTTCAACAAGCAGGTAATTTCGTTGTGACTCCGCGCTGTATTTATAAACAAAATGTGCTTCTTATCTGACGACTGCAGTTTTGATTTTGTGTTTAGGGTCTCGAGAACGTACGGCCGGGTTATTTTGCCAAATGCACCGCGCCATATCGCGCTATCACCTTCAAGATAACCTAGCGCTCGTGTCAGATTAGCGCTGCAGGGTTCAGGTGCGACACTTGTCGAAAGCGCTCGATTTTTTTTTTTTTTTCTTGTTTTTTACCACCAAACTGATAAGAACTTTGTGCGAGGACAGAAAAAAGTATACCGTAATTACCCGATTCTAACGCGCACCCGATTTTCCTGACAAAATAAACTAAAAAACTTGCACCTCCGATTGTAACGCGCACGCAACTGTGTGAGCAAGAAAAACGAATGCGAGAGAAACGGGTGATTTATTTCCCGAAGTAATCTCACTCATCTCACTCCTCGTCGCTCTCCGCTAACCACAACATCTCGTCCTCGGTGCCGTCAAGCACGTTCGCGATGCCACACTTCTGAACTAACGTTCAACCATGGTCGACGGAATCGTGGCCCACGCCTCACATGCCCATCCCGCGAGCTTCTCCAGAGGCGCACGCTTCAGCCGACCGCTCGTTTTGAACGCGTGAGAGCCGCTGCTGCCATTGCTGTTATTAAGCGCGCAAGTGGAACGATTTGACGATTTGTGTGAACGCCGATAGAAAAGCCTAGGCGCCTGTGCTTCCTGCGTCCGAAAAATCGTTGCTAAAAGCTTTAGCGCCAACTTGACATGGCGATGGGTGGGACGAAATTTCCGCTCTTTCGGTTTTGGTTTCGTATCCGATTCTAACGCGCATGCGATTTCTCGACCTATTCTTCCGGAAAAAAAAAAGTGCGCGTTAGAATCGGGTAAGTACGGTACTTGGATGCACATTTTACAGAGACTCACTCACCCTTGAGTGCCCTCGCGGCGTGGCACAGCCGTCAGTTGCGCTAGGTTGACGGGCCCTCAAAAATCCAAAACTTGGTGTACACTGTTGGGTTATATATTGAATCATAGCCAAGGAACGTAGGAACAATTTGTATATCTTAAAATACCTGAAATAATTTTTAGTCTCAGTAAAAGTGCCGATTTGTGTTTTTCGTATACTTTTCTTGGGGGCTTTTTTCTGATTACTTGACGAATAAACTGTAAGTAATTGTACCTTTAACAAAACTGCTGCTTTGTGTTTGGAAGAGCAATCTATAAGCTACAATTTCATGCATAGCAAGACTACGTGTGTCCAGTAGCTCAAGAGAAAAAAAACGTTTTGTGGAAGCACTTAAAATCGGCCGTTTTTCCGCCGTAATGAAAGAGTTAAACCAGCTACAGCTAGACAGCGGCGGTGGCTGCCGTGAATGTGTCAATTTTATTTGGTGGTTCTGAAGGAAAGAGAAAGGAATATTGGGTGAATTTGTGAGTTCCCTGTTATGCGTAGGTGTGGACTATTTGGCTCAAATGTTCATGACCGTGTGATCTAAATAAAAACCTTGTATGCAGCTTAGGACCTTTGATGGGAAGCCAGCACTTCATAGCAGGTTGATCCCTGAAACACCTGGTGGCTTTTTGGCACTGGTGCAGGCATGCTGCCATCCCACTGGAAGAAGTACACGGTGTCACCCGGCTGCACTGTCATCCAGTGGGTGACGGATTTCTCGGACCGCATCAAGCAGCTGCAGAGGGTCTCCCTGGCCTGCACTTCGGGAGGGGCAGCTGCCCTCAAGGTTGGTGCATCTGCATCTTTAAAAGCCCCTTCCTAGTGCCACCAGTTGCCTGCCACCTATTAGCATGCCCCGTGTGGAGCCTGCCCTTTTCTTTAACTGGCTTGCCAAAGCTTTGTGCTTCGGTCTTCACCTAATCCTGCCTGGGAGTTCTGAGTGTGACAGATCTATGCATGCCTGGTTTGCTACTTGCCTTTCTTGTATTGGCCTGCTAAAGCGTTTCACTGCTTCGCACGTTTTGCGTGGCTTGATCATTGCATGTAAAAAAGTAACCTGTCATTAAAGGAGCCATGAAGAGAAAATGCAAGTTGGTTTTATTCGAAAGATTTCGTGTTTTATAGTGCCCCCAGCGCTTGTCCGGATACAAACGGTGCTTTATTCACTAAGAAATTAAACAATTTAGGTTAAAATTTTGATTTTCCCGCTCAATCGGGCGTTTTCGTGGCCCCAAGTGACATCACGGGAACCGACCGCTCTGCAGCCTAGAGTACCTTCATTCACGCATCCGCCGTACAGGGTAGAGACACGTAACGCTGGCGCCGCCATGTTCGGTTGCTCACTCGCCTCCGAAGCAAGTCATTGTGTCAAAACCGCGCTAAAATTATCGCCGCAACGCGGTTTACTGAAGAAGTTTGAATCATATTGTCTGTTTCGCGTTGCTAGGTCTCGTGGGAAACGAAAAAAATAACGCGTTGAGCCCGTTGGCCCAATTGCGGCGGCACGGGACCGTTCAAAGGTTGTCTCCACCCTGTAGCGGTGTTGGTTTGTTCCCGCGTTTCTTTACGTTCCGTAACCTAGATGGCTCCACCATACCGTGGCAAGCGTTTGGTTTGTTTTTGCCCGCATTTAAACCTGGCTTGTTTTTGTTCTGGGAGAAAATATTCGTTCCCTGAAACAGTGCTCGCTCGACAAATGGGGTCACGTAAGACACCGTTGCTTGCGTCAATCGGCCAGTGTCGTCTGAGACAACCCCAAGCCCCGTAGTACTGTGCAGCTAAACCAAAGCATGCTGTGCGCAGTACGAACAGCAGAACGCATCAGTACTTCTATGTTTACATGTGCTTTCGTAACTTCCACTGTTTGTCCCATCATTCCTATTGCTTTGTAAAGAATGTGCCCTAAATTTAAGCGCAAATCGCTCGTTCGTCTAGTTTGTAAGCTCTACCTAATTTGCGTCTGCTTCTGCCAGCCTCCGCCAATCGCAGAGCTTAGCCCATGTGACATCACAGGTTCTGTTGCGGGAAATGAGCTGGTGGGTCGCATGACCATTCCCGTTTTTCCTAATTATGTAGCTTATTTGAGCGAAGTTTACGTTAAAAGTGGTGTCGGTATGATTCTAACGAGACAATCTTTTGAATGAACCAAACTTGTGTTTTCTCTTCATGGCTCCTTTAAGTGTGAGGGCACAGCAGTAGCTTTCTTGAGCGTTGTTCAGTCTGTGTGCTACCCTGTGATGGTCTACCTGCATTGGCAAAGGCTTCTCTTTGCACCCAGCCTAGTGCACCTTGGTGGTTTGTGGCTGTTTTTGCTTGTCTGTGGTAGTGTGTGCCTACCTTGGCCCTTCTTATTTCTGCGCTTCACTTCGTGCAGCATATGTGTGTGCCCCGTGGTGTAAGGCTTGAGCATTGAGCAGCTTGAGTGGTGGTGGATGCACTGTGACTGCATAGCTGGTGGCGTCTTCTCTTCCTTCCCATCTTTGCTTTGTTCCTGAAATGCCAACCGTCCGTTTGGCCACTCCGGCCTTTACATTTCCCTCTCTCCCACTTGTCCCCCTACCACTCAGCAGTGCCGCTCCTTTGGGAACAGTGTCCCTATTGGCCTGGTGAGCAGCATCATCCTAGTTGGACAGCTGAAAAAGGAACAAAGGGAAAGACATCCCGATGCACACCCCCATCTTTTTCTCCTTCGAACTTGCAGCCAGGGTTCACCAACTGCGCTTGACCACTTTTGGGCTTGGCTGCATTTTGAGCTGAGGGCAGCCATCCCAGATTGTCATCCCATGCAGCCTGTGGGGTCGGTTACCTCAGAAGTAAAAGTGTTATGAGTGGCTACATTGTTCCTATAGCATCTTCACGTCAAGCGAAGATGAGCCTGCACGGTCTTGGGTGCTCTATGCTCAAGCACTCGTGCTGGCACCTCCTTGGCACAGGCAAACCTTGCCAGGGCAGGTTTTGGCCCTTGCAGGGGGCCTTGTCCGCTTTCAGGGACCACCCTTGCTTCAGCCAGGGGGCTCCAAGGGGCCCCAAAGGGTGCTCCAAAGCCAAAAGCAGCAGTGGGGCAGTGATCTGGGTTCCAGTAGGCTCTGTTCACACTGGCAAAGTATGGCCCTCAGCAGGGCTCTGGGCGATTTCAGAACAGTGCTGTGTGCCAAGTAGCTGAATTCCACTGCTTCTAGGACAGTTATTCTGGAACGCAGTAGTCCCTCCTTCCCCTTGTCCAGTCAGCCCACAGTACTGGGTCTGCCACTTGCCTCATTTGCGTGCAGCTGTCACTTCCGTGATCTGTCGTGGATGCACCTTGCACCGTGGTACACGTGACAGTGTCAGCCAGTTTGTTTCTGCTACCCTGGCTGTACTCCATTGTGCACACATTGTAACATCGTAATGTGTGGACCATCAGCACCCATGTGGAGTCCTTTCTTTTAGTTTTTTGGCCTCTTTATTCTAGGTGGCTGTCAGTGTGCACCACGAAGATGGCTCCGTCTAGGTAGACAAAACACTCTCGCTTGGTCACGAACTAATTCCACTCCACCAGTGTGAGCCGAGCCACCTTTGTGAGCAATAGTATGCTTCCCACCCCTGCAACACAGCAGCTCCAACACCATAGCTGCCAGAATCCGTCTGCAACAACAACGGTTTGCCCGGTTCATGGAGGCTCCATTACTGTGAGATCCAATGTGAGAAAGTCTGGTCAAGTGGTGGTATGAGTTCAATGCGCTGTGGTATGAATTGGTTGTGGAAAAGTAGGCGTGCCCAAAAGCCTTTGCTGGCTTGTGGTTGAGGGCATATCAGGATGGCTTGCAGGTTCTCGACGTTTGTTCTCAGCATTCCTTGTCAACATTCCCAAAGAGATCAATTCTCAATCACGCCAGCTGCACTTCACGTCGAACGCCAAACTGGCATTCCTGCTTCGCTCAAGAACGGAATTTTGAGTAACGATGTCTTCTCCAATGACCCAGAGTAGGCCATCACATAGTAGTAACTCGTATCGCCCAGGACAGTGCATGAATTTGCATGGGGTGTTTGACCGGGACAGGCCAAAGGAATCGAGTTTTCATGAAGACCGTGCAGGGGGACATGAATGCGGCTTTCTCAACATCGACTTTGACATTTGTGTCTGCAGGTTCGCTCTGCTACCTCCCTGCGACATGCAGGAGCGAGTTTTCCCCGCCGCAGAATGATTTCTTGGCCAAGGGTACGCACCTTCCTAAGTCGGCGCATTCAGCTTGCAGCAGTTCTCTCACGGCCCTTCGGACTAGTCTTTTTTTCAGCACTAGCACCACTGGGGACGCTCAGTGGCTACTTGGTGGGCCTCACTGCACCGGTATCCAGAATCTCAAGTATGCAGTCAAGATGCTCCCTTCTATGCGCAACACTTGAACTGTATTCGGTCGGTGTGGCACTGAAGCGACCTATTCTGTGTTCAAATGACTGGGAGAGTTTCCCCGGGCTTGGTGGCAACCTGTAGAGGGCTTAACAACCGAACTAAGCACGCCTTCTGGGCTAGAACCTCAAGACGCCGCACATGCATATAGTTTTTCTCTTCCAAAATGAAAGGCAACTTGTGTGTATCGTTACGTTCTGTCTCACCCCTTGCAGCTTAAAATCTGGTGGGACGCATACCATGTAGAGTGGAACCCTGATAATACAACTTTCAAGGGGCTGCGCAGAAGCGTTGTATGACCGGGGTGTCTTATGATCACGGTACGGGTAAATGCCGGCGTAGTAGACGGTCTCGCGCAACAGGTGGGCTAAGAACTTATTTAATCTACTATATTTAGCGCGTGCTTGTGTAATTTGCAAACTCCTGACTGAAATCTAAAGTTTCTAAACACAAAACTCCTATTTTGTGTCCCCTTCCCTCCACGGTGTCTGCACTAACCCGCCAGTAGTGCACCATGCCACGCGACCCCGGTGCCGTCTGGCATTATAGTCTTCCAGCTTTGCACCTCGCGCACACGAGATAGGCCGATGCGGGCGAGCAAACTGAGAGGGGAAAAGGCTAGAGTGTGAAGCTTCCGAGGCCAAGCGAAACAAACGATAGTACAAGGCGGCGATAAAAAAAAGGCAGCAAAGAAAGGAACGGATCGACAACACAGCTTTCAAAGACACTGAAAAAAAAAAAAAAAAAAAAAAGCAGAAAGAGAGGAGGAGAGAGAGAGCATCGTGAAAGGAAGAAACTTGAATCGAATGGACAAGGAAGCAGGTGTCTGGTTGCATCGTGTGTGTTTCATGCTAATCTGCTCAATGATAGCTTCGAATTCGCGGTCGGCGCGTTGACGTTCTGCCCCGTAGGGCCTTCGAAGGTCGACTCCCACTTGCCAGTACCCGCCTGCTTGCTTGTCAAACGAAGGTTAAGAGTAAAGAAAGGTCTGGACGAGGTGGCGAAGTGGTGTAAAAAGATGGGAAAAACGCTTATTTATCCAAGCCATGGTCCGTCGTATGAAGCGGACCGCATACACACGAGCGTCGTATCAAAGTTTTTAATGCATTGCTTGTGTGGGGAGTTTGCGGGGACCATGGTGATCTGTTGTAAGAAGCAGGTCATCGTAATACCGGGGGGTCGTATCAGCGGGGGTCGCTGTACATATTTTAATGACTGAGTGTTCATTTCTCTTTGGGGGCTAATGACGACACCATGCACAGAGTCTCAAAACATTAACCATGCAGGAAACTTAGCAGAGTCGCATAAACTTACCCAAACCAAGAATAAGCTAGGTGGGGCTGCCAGCTTCACTGTTTTCCCAGGCTTTGCGCCTCTAATCCAATGCTCCCCTCTAGCACCGCAGCAGAGCATTCCAATCAACAATTTAGAAGCAGAAGTGCAGTTACAGGGGCTGTGCATCACAGAACAGAAATTGTGTTCTGGCACACAATGGTGGCAAGTAGTGCTGACATGCAAAAGCATTTCCAGCCCAAGCTGCCACAATTTTTCTTTTGCACTGATCAAGGGCTGGAAATGCTTTTGCACGTCACCACATTACTTGCCATCATTGTGTGCCAGAACACAATTTCTGTTCTGTGATGCGCAGCCCCCGTAACTGCACTTCTGCTTCTGAATTGTTGATTGGAATGCCTCCGCTGCGGTGCTAGAGGGGAGCATTGGATATATCTTTATTTCTACTCGTCCCAAGTCTGCACTTGTATTGTTGCAGCCGTATCCTATTGGCTTGAAAGCATTTTCTTACTGAAATGTTAAGGTTTTTCCTCAGTCATCATGCAGGGCCTTGTTTTTGGAGCTGGCAGTGTGGCAGTAGATGGACTAGTGACCTTTGAGAAAGAAAGCATGACCTGTACAAGAGTTCTTTCTGATATATTTTTGCAAATAACTAGTCCAAAACACCGGGTGTGGCCTCTAACACAATTGTAGTGCAGTCAAACCTTGGTATAACTGACTGGGCCTAGAAGGATTCAAAAGAAATATAAGAAATCTTGTGTCACTAGGATATAAGGGTGGGCGATGGCCAAGAATGGTGTTCCCAAGCACAATGCCAAAGCTAGTGTTCTGTGGAGTATGCACAATGAAGTGGGACAGGCGTAAAGATAGTGTAAGGAGGGTGTACTACTTCCTTTACACAAGTCTCAGTTGACCTATGTTCACAGTAAATTTGATTGGTACATTGATTCACACTTAGTGACATTCTCCCCCTGCCATGCACATGTGCATGGGCACGCATGTACGCGCACACACACATGCGAGCGCGCACATGCACATGCACACATGCATGGCAAGGGTCTAAACAGTTTCGCGTCACGGCGGCGATGGGAGCATTCTGTGTTGATTTTACCCAACCGGCCAATTCGCTTCCGCTCACCGACTGGCCAGAGTCACTGGTAATTACAGTGTAGACCATTTATAACGTAACCGCTTATAGTGCGGGACCGGATATAATGCGGGTTTCTGTGACCACCGGTTCACCTCCCATAGAACTCAATGCATAAGCATACCGCTTAGAATGCGGTTGGCCGAAGCACAATACCGTTTATAGTGCGGTTTTCTGGCGGGACTGCTGGTCGACCGGCGCAACTAGGGCATCGTTTTAGGGTAGCAAAAGAAAAAAGAAAGGATGAAATCGGCCATCTGACGCAGCGCGCACCCCTTGCTCTCTAACTTCGCCACACAAGAAAAGCCTTTAGTTCACGCCTACGTGATAACCACAACTGACCTTGCTTGACACTCATCGGAAGATAGCGACCCCCGTCCCCGTCCGCACGCGTTTTCGCACACGATTTGTGCACGTCGGCGTTGCGCGTGCTTTCGTTTTTTCACGCTCGTGACGACGATTTTGCGCTCGCGGTCGCTTCTTCGCGTGGCAGTGGGAGGAGCCTGACGACTTGCACCAATGGTGAGAGGCGCACCTAATGGTGAGGGATCCGAAACGCTCCGACAAGCCGGCTGGCCGCGTCAGAGGTGTTTAGGCCTACCGCCGCGGTGTTTTTTGATGGGCGCTTTCACAAGCAACGTGAATGGCAGTTTATATTCCTCTTTTCGCCCATATTAGCAGCTCTTTTCTTGCGTGAGCACCCTCGCTTGCACTTCGCGCGGCATTTCAGCGAGCAGTTAGAAGCGGTCACTGGAGCTTCCTGCACCACTTCGCGGCCAGGGCCGACGCCATGTTGCCACCTCTTAACGCGCCGCACACCACGCCAGTTGTAACCGGGCCAACGTCGCCGCGCCTGCGGCGTGCACTGCACTCGCTCCAAGTGGTTCACGCTTTAGAACGTTGTGCAGATAAGCCACCGCTCTTTCCCTTTCCGAACAAGCGAGCCGCACGAAGCCGAAGATTCCCCCCACCAGTACGCTGCGCTGATAAGCAGCCACCTTCGGCAGCGTGAACACAAGGTAGGGTAAAAAAAAAAAAAAAAAAAAAAAAAGTCCCGCTGGCGTTCTTATTACGTCCCACGGCATCTGTTCATAGACGCTAAAAACGCAGCCACGATCCTCCGAAACGCAAACACAACGGAAGTTAAAGCCGTGCTCGCTGTTTGTAACACTGCGCTTGCAGTGACCCTGCAGTAGCGGCTGATGAAAATAAAAAATACGATATAAAGACCAGGCCTTCGCTTTTAAGTTCCATGCATTTGAGGGATGATAATTAAAGGATGATTTGAGAGGTTGGTGGCGATGTGGTTGGATTCGCGCATGTTTTGGTTATAGTGCGGATTTTTACGGCTCCCGCGACATACGTTATAAGCGGTCTACACTGTATTAACAATGACTCTGGCTAGTCAGTGAGCGGAAGCGGTTTGGCCAGTTGGGTAAAAATCAAGACAGAATGCTCCCATCCAGTACTGCAATTCTCGCTGGTGTCGTTTTGCAACAGCAACTGATCAGTCTGTCTTAATTTTACCCAACTGGCCAAACCGCTTCTGCTCACTGACTAGCCAATGTCGCTATCAGTAATTAACAGTGACTCTGGCTAGTCAGTGAACGGAAGCGGTTGGTCTGGTTGGGTTAAATCAATTATGACTGCTCCCATCGCCGCCATGATGCGACACTAATTAGACCGTTGCATTTTCTTTTGTCAGCCCCCATTAGGAGTGCTGTTTGTGGCAGGCCCTCTCGCTGATGCTGGCTGGCGGTCTCCCTCTCTCCCTGCAGACCCTGCACGTGTGGCTGGGCGGCCTGTTCAACCCGGAGGCCTACATCACGGCCACCCGCCAGTACGTGGCCCAGGCCAATGGGTGGTCCCTGGAGGAGCTCTCGCTCGAGGCAAGTGCCCTTCTCCCGGCACTCAGTTCGGGGATCACTTGGGTGCAGGATCACTCTTGGCTGTTGTAGGAGCATCAGTGTATTAGGGGACAGAGCTGCCGTCTTTGGAAGTTGGAAAAAAGACCTGAAGTGCTAAAAAGAAGCTCCTTGTCATTTTTCTGATCAGTTAGGATGCTGTGTAAGGGAGGTTCTCAGCGGGGCTTTTATGGGGCGCAGAAGGGACCGAGTGTGCTCATACTTGCGAGTCGCAGGTGCGGGTGTGGGACTCGTACGAGAAGGCAGACCCCATGGACGAGTGCAGCTTTGCCCTGGCAGGCCTGAAGCTACAGGGGGCCAAGTGTGTCCGGAGCTACCTGAGCCTCACTTCGACCATCTTCACCGAGCTGCCCCTCACCATCATTCGATGGGTCAAGCACCGTGAGGATTTCAGCGAGGCCATGGTAGGGGTACAAAGAGAGATGCCCTGTGGCACTGGGCAATGACCTATAACTTTGTTTGCCCAGCTGCAAACAGTTTTTTGAAAGTAGGTGCTGGTGTGCTGTTCTCTTTGTTATGCTTCTAACACTGATTTCAATTTTCATATTAAAACATACCATATTTACTCGCGTAATGAACCCTCCCCCCACTTTTCTTCTTGGGAATTTACTTTTTTTGTCACTTTGAATAGAAAATGCAGCAAGAAAATGCTTTCATCTCAGCACGGTTGCTGATGCCGTAGACCAGGGGTTCTCAAGCATGTTGGTCCCAGGGAACCCTGCTAAGTTCCGTTAAGTGCCAAGGAACCCCCCCCCCCCTTCCGCTATTTTTCATTCCGTTCATGCTACATTAACGTGCAATAAATTCAAAATCAAGCAAGGGTATCGTTTTTTTTTCCCGTCGACTTTACGCGAATGCGTACGCTAGCGGCACCTATCTCCAAACAGGAAAAATGCGGATGGGGGTATATAAGACCGAGATTCAAGTGCAACAGTTCAACCACGTGGCCCGTTTTCGGAGTCTGGCTGGCTACAAGCTGCTGGCGAGATTTATTGCACAGCTCTCGCGTTTCTGTTATGCGCCGAGATGTGCTTAATTACTGACACTCGGGCGTGAGTAATGGAGATTCCTTAGATCGATCGCACCTCAAGTTCACCATATAAGACTTTGCGACTGCGGAACCAGGGAAAATTTATCAGTGGCTCGTGGAACCCTGAGGAGGGGCCTGCGGAACCCCTAGGTTCCGCGGAACCCAGTTTGAGAAACCATGCCGTAGACAGACAGACAGACAAAGAACTTTATTTTTGGTCCTGAGGAACTACGTTAGAGCTGTAGTTGCGGGCCGCACCCACGTAGGGACAGGAAGGCCGTGGCCCTCCGCCCTTTCACACGTCCTCTAGACGGCCAGGAGTTGGAAGGAGAGGTCGCCACTTTTGAGGGCTTCCTCCCAATCCTCTTTTTACCTAAACACAGCGTCGCGTATTGCAGGGCATTGCCAGAGCATGTGATCTAATGAACAATACGCCTCTCCGCAGTCGGGACAGTGCAAAATGACTAAACCTGCCCCGCGAAGGGAAGGACCCCGTCTGGAGCATTCTCAAGACAGACAACTCAGGCCAAGTAAGCGTTGGATGAGGAGGTGGGTAGATCCTCCGAGAGAAAAGATAGTGACTTACGACCTCGTGAAATGTTAGAAGGGGATCCCTGAACCTCCCGGCATCCCCCCCCCGTGAATCCGCCGGGACCGCCGCGGTCAGATAATCCTCACGCACGGTCATGGGCCAACTCGTTGCCGTTGGGAACGTCGGGATGGACGTTGGTCCCCATATGGGCCGGGAACCATTTGATTGTGTGATGTCCAGCGGCCCCCTCACGACCCAATTGCAGCAACTTGATATCACGCTACTGTACGCGCAGAAATGCTAAAAACGCATTCCAACAAAACGAAATCTCAATGGTAGCTGGAGACGTGAGCGCGTATGCCGTGGCTCACAATTTAAAAATTGCACGCTTGCGGAGCGCCTCCTTCTGAACACAAAACGGGCCTTCTTGTGCCATGAAAACGTTCTCCGCACTCCTTCCCTGCTCTTTGCTTTACTGGCTGGTTCTGGCGGCGTGCGAACAAAGCACTAAACGTACTGCGCACTCCTCCGCTCTTGCTGTTCCGCGACGTCGCCATTGCGCTCCGTGGTTTTGTTGTTCAGTTGTGTTCGACCTTTTTTTGTGCTCCTGGAGCGCGCTGTACGATGGGCGAGTACGTGAGCTACACAGCCAGTTTTAAACTGAAGGTGGTGGAGCTTGCGTTGATGCCCATGGAAGCCGCGTGGCTTGGCGGCACTTCAGTGTTGACCCAGTGCGTGCGAGACGTTTGGCCGATAAACAGGGATCCCCATGTGTTTCGTGGCCCCAAAAAAGTGAAGTTTCCCGGTGTGGGAAAAAAAGTTAGAGTGCCTTGACGGCGTGGAAGATGGTGCGCTGCGGGCCGACAACGAATGTGATGCCGCAAGCGACTTGAGTGAGGACAGCTCCATGGCGAGTAGCGTGTCGGTAATAAAAAAAAAATTGATTGCATAATTACCTACATCTTTTTGCAAAACTGGTAAGGCTCTGATATCGCTTCTCTTAGCAGCTTTATTGTATGAACTTTCAACTTTTAAAAATCTGTTCTAAATTTTTTCCCACATAATGAACCCTCCCCCCAAATTCATGCCAAATTTTCTGGAAAAAAAAGTGGGTTCATTACGCGAGTAAATACGGTAGTTGGAAATTTTCAGTTTAGGTTATGGCGAAGCTAAAGGAGCGAAAGATGCGGTCAGGCTTGTCCCATTTATGTGTCCCATTTACGTTTTGTCCGCATTATTTTTGCACTATTCCAAAAGATTTCAGCCTTGAGGTTTTCTCCGAATATTTTTGCTCTTTCCTGTTTAACCAAAGTGACGTTCACTGAGGCTGTTTTTAAGAGCATATTGTGACTGTGTATTATGCCTAATTTTTGATGCAACAAGTTTCGCTGTGACAGAAAAGGCAGCTGCACTCACTGGGAAAGTAAACAAGCACCTTTTTCTCCATTTTCTTGGTGCCCGGGGCACTAATAGAGTGCATTCAACAGCTGGCCGAGTTAGTGATGCATTCTGGCAAAAGCACTCACTGGGAAAGTAAACAAGCACCTTTTTCCCCATTTTCTTGGTGCCCGGGGCACTAATAGAGTGCATTCAACAGCTGGCCGAGTTAGTGATGCATTCTGGCAAAAGCTGCTCAAATGACATATCCCAAAGCTGAAGGATAAAAACCAGCAGCATATGAACATTTGCAGTGTGGTGTGCATGAATGTTGATGTGCACAGATTATTTTTATACAGGGCAGACCGCTTATGTATTTCGTGGGAGCCGCGAAAATCCGCACTGTGAGCAGTACCGCGCACTATAAACAAAACATGCGTGAATCCAATCACATCGCAATGTACCTTTCAATCATTCTTTGTTTATCATCACTCAAACGAAGACCCTTTAAAAATAGCAGCACGTCCCCCCTCCCCTCCCCCCCCTCCTCCTATCAGCCACTGCTGAAGGGCCCTGCAAGCTACTGCAGGGTCTTACAAACCGCGAGCGCAGCTTTAACTTCTTTGTGTTTGTGCTTTGAGGGATCCCGTCTGCAGTTCTTAGCGTCTGTGAAAGGATGCTACGAGACAACGGGGGGGGGAATGGTGGTAATTTTGAACTTCAGACAGCAAGTTTTTAATGGAATTTTAGACAAAAAGATAAAAAACCACTCAATTAATATTCAGTGAATAAACTCCTTGATATTTAGTTATAGTCATTAATATAAAATGTTTCTGGCTCACTAACTCTGTAGCTTATTTATCAATGCCAAGTTACAAGAACGAAACTTGGCAGCAGTTGTACTAACACCGAAACATTGTGGGTTAACACTGAAGCTTTCAACTGCCATTAATACCGTATAAACCCCCCGCACGGGGCACCTTGAGTATTCATGGTGACGGTGAGCAGCGACACCGTGGACCCCGAGCTCCCAACATAAGCCGTGTCCAACCGTGGCGAGGTGTTAAAAGGGGAAGGGTAAAAGCCGTAAACGGTGGCCGTCGGAGCCTTGGTCAAGCTCCGGCCGATGGGTCCCTGCCTGGTAGACAGGCAGGGAGCTCCGGGACCTCTTTGACTTCCAGGGTAAGGTCAAAGGAGAAAGTACCCCCGTCTCCCTGCTTTCAAATGTATCATATGGCATTTTCCAACCCCCCCCCTTCCCCAAACGTGATCGGCCCCCAAAAAGGGCCCGCACCGATGTTTCTTTTCCACCACTTCCTAACTTGAGTATTCCGAAACTGAACAACTACTCTCGCTTCTTAGTGATAGAATCAGTTCACCAGTTGAACCCTCTTGCTTCAAACTCAGTATTTCTTGTCTCCAAATTTCTTGAAGGTGTCATCGGCGAATCATATAAAGCGAGAAAACAAAGAACCGGTGAAATCCTTGTTGAATTCAGTAGCCAGGTTCAGGCTGATAAACTTCTTGCACAAACCAGCATCGCCGATCTGGCCATCCGAGTCGCCCCACCGCAGCCTAAATAGCTCCCAGGGCGTGATCTCCGAACATGACCTCTTGAATGAAACTGAAGCTGACCTGCTGGAGGGCCTTTGTGGTCAGGGTGTAACTGGTGTCAGGCGTATAACCATACGTAGAGATGACAAACAACTACCCACGAAGCACCTCATACTTACCTTCGACAGGCCAACCCTCCCCGAATATGTCAACGCAGGCTTCATCCGATGCCTAGTCCGGCCTTACATCCTGAACCCGCGGCGCTGTTTCAAGTGCCAACGGTTCGGGCACGGCACAAACTCCTGCCGTGGCAGACTTACCTGTGCAAAATGCGCCCAGCACGACCATTCATCCGAGAACTGCAATACTGAGAATTTCACCTGTGCAAACTGCCAGGGTCCCCACGCTGCGTACTCACGGAAATGCGAGAAATTCGAACAAGAAAAGCAGATCATCAGTGTGAAGGTCACGGAAAACATCACCTTCCCAGAGGCGGGAAAGAGGTTCGCCTCTTTCCCCCTGGGGAGGTATGCCTAGAGCCCCTTACTTTTTGCGGTGGAACATTTCAAATTCTGCATTCTAGATAGGGGAATCTGCAAAATTCCGCGACAACATTGAAACAGCATAAGGTATATGTAACAGTTCATTTATTAGACACTTCAGACTCCTAACGTGCTAGATTTTATTTACAACTGAAGGAAGCTGTTGTGGCTGAGCATCTGGTGATGCTTTGTGCTTTCTTCACCAAGACAATGGCGCTAGTGAGGCACAATGTCACCATAGCGACTGAATGACCGACAGGTATTTAAGGGCAATGGAACAAAGTGTTGGAGTCAAGTGTTCCATCTCAGCCCAGAAAGCCAGGACTTCAAAATCTTCACCTGGTTTTCTTGTTTAGAAAGAAATTGTGCCAAATCCCTGTCACTAGACTTGAGGTCTTGGACAGACTTCAGGTACACTTGCCATTCAGCAGCTAGGGCTATAAATCCAGGAACGGCCCCAAACTCTGATCTCTTCTCTGAGAGACACCCAACTTGCTGGGGATCCAAGCACCTCACACTCTTGAAGAACTTCCAAGTGTCAGAGTTCTCCAAGTATACTAGCGCCTTGCTAGCCACTTTTCTCATTGCACCCTTTATTTGTTTGCAATCTGACCGGCCTTGTCGTGTGCAATGTTCTCTTTCTGTGGCTATGGCTAAGCCCCTTGATTCAGGTGGAGGCTGTGCCACCTAGCCACTTTTACTATCTGATAAGGTAGGAATACGCAGTTGAAAATTTAAATTTTCAACAGTAAAAATGTTGCAGACAATAGAAACCATTTTGCTATTACTTTTCCGCCATATTTCACCGAATATATCGTTTTGGGGACGTAGAGCCACACTTTACGGTTGTTTTGGAATTCCGCGAAAACACTTTATTTCCGCGATTTTTCGCGGAATTGCGGAATCGCGGAAAGCTAGGGGCTCTAGGTATGCCGATGCAGCTCACCGGGGGGCGGAGCGGCGTCTGGTGTCACAGGGACCCAGTTCAGCGAGTCTGACCTGGTCCCGCCCCCGCCCCCCGCTGGGTTGCCTCGCGCAGCCCAACCCGGCACCACGCCGCTTGCTGAGGCAGCAGCGGTTCCGGTGCCGCTCCCGCCCCTGCCTCCCCGTCCTCCAGTGCGTTGGAGGGTGCCGAGTGGATGGACACCGCAGGCCCCGCACCGGCTCCCACCGTCACCGCACCGCACGTGCCACCCCTGGTGCCCCGGATGCCCTCGGCGGTGGTGGCTCAAACGAAGGGCTCCCGAAAGGGGGCCGAAAGGTACAGGGGGCCCGGTCCGCCAGGCACCCCTCTGACATCCGACAAGGAGATGGATGTCGTGCCGTTCCTGCCTGCAATGCATCGCAAGGAGCAGCCTCCGATGTCCAAGCTGACAGACAGGCCCAAAAATTCCAGAATAACAGCCCCGAAAGACGACACATGAACACACATGCACACACACACTCCAGTTATTCTTAAATTTAAATAATGGGAACAGAAAACATCATCCAATGGAACTGCAGAGGCCTCCTTAAAAATCTTGACGATGTGTATGAGATGCTGCATGCCAATCAGCCAAGTATCATATGTCTCCAGGAAACCCACCTCAACTCTAAACAAACAAATTTCTTAAATAGGTACATGGCATTCAGAAAGGACAGGGTTGGCTGCACACACTCTTCAGGAGGTGTAGCCATTGTCGCCTGGAAATCATTAGCATGCCACCCTCTCTCTTTAAACACTGTCCTTGAGGCTGTAGCAATTCGTACGATAATATTTAATAGGTTGATAATGGTATGCTCCATTTGCATCTCTCCTGATTTTGCACTTACAAGTCCTTACATGATAATAACAGGTGAAAATCTGGTTACAACTCTGAATTTACTCTCTATGAGCTGAAGGCTGCCCTGAGCACATGTAGACCTTCAGCTCCAGGCGCAGATCAGATTACATACACAATGATACAACACCTACACCCAGATACTTTTGAAACACTCCTACACTTATACAACAACATATGGCTTTCGGGGCACATTCCGAAATCTTGGAGGGAGGCTATTGTAGTGGCGTTCCTGAAGGAGGGTAAGGACCCGTCTTTTCCCGCCAGTTACCGACCCATCGCCCTCACCAGCTGCCTGTGCAAGCTTCTCGAGAAGATGATTAACAGGAGACTCGTGTACTTCTTAGAATACAATGGTCTTCTCGAGAGCTGCCAGGCCGGCTTCAGGGTGGGGCGATCCACAAACGACGAACTCGTCGCCCTTGAGTCGTATATAAAGGATGCCTTTGTCCACAAACAGTTTTGTGCTACGGTCTTTTTTGATCTTGAGAAAGCCTACGACACCGCTTGGCGATACGGGATACTTAGCGACCTGAAATCATTCGGTGTTTCGGGCAATATGTTTAACACTCTTTATAGCTACCTGGCAGAACGAACCTTTCGTGTAAGAGTTGGTACTGCCCTTTCAAATGTTTTTGTGCAGGAAAATGGTGTGCCTCAAGGTGGCGTTTTGAGTTGTACGTTGTTCATAGTCAAGATGAACTCACTTCGAAAGGCGTTGCCACGAACCATTTCCTGTACAATCCCAGGTGAAAAAGGTTTCCATTTCCAGCTGGATTATGGAACTGGAAATCTCTTCCAGCTGGGAAATATCCCAGCTAGAAATTTGCTTTCCAGCTGGAATGTTTCCCAGCTGGAAGAAATTTCCGGTTCCATAATCCAGCTGGAAACTCCGGCTGGAAATTTCGCATTCCCGGCTGGAATGTTTCCCAGCTGGAAGAGATTTCCAGTTCCATAATCCAGCTGGAAATTTTGCATTCCCAGCTGGAAATCTAGGACTTCCAGGCTGCATTTCCAGCTGGAAATATACGATTTCCTGCTGCATTTTCTGTTAGTATTTTTCAGGGTTCGGGTTACGTACCCAGATGGACACACAGTACAGTGCAAAAAAAAGAACATTGTACTAAGGCAAAGTGCTTCCGAGTGAAGATAATGAACATGCAAGTACATCCGCATTTAAAAAATTAGGCAGAACAAAGTCTTACCTAAATTACTGCGAAAGAATTTCTACACAACAACGGTCACGCAGGCAGCAAGAAAGCCAACACGAGTGGAAAGTACAGGAAAAGATTTTATTATGCATTAGGCAACTTAAAACAGGCAAATGTGGTGTTGGGCTAGTTGGTGAATGGCAACTTACAGAAGATAGAGCTGTAGGTGGACACACAAAAGCAGTTGCTTGTCTACGTGTGTGTGTGTGTGCGCGTGCGTGCGTGCGTGTGTGCGCGCGAGCGCAGTTTTAGTGCTTCATTTTGTATACAGGCCCTGATCTGTTCTTACAAGCAATAAAAATACAGGTAATAAACAAGTCCTATCTTCGCGGTAACGGGAGCAGTAAACGTCGAAACTCGATGCGAGATAAACGCACAATGAAACCGTTGCGATGACTGCACTTCAATCGTCTTAGAACAAAGACGGTGCGGAGCACAAATCGACCTCTTCATTGTCCACCACGGCTGTGACAAGTAAGGTCTGCACGCCTTCCCGGTAATTAGGAGCCCTGCAGACCTCCATCCACATTACTGGGCTACACAATGTGCGCACTCCGCCAAGTAAAAAGCCGCCTAGCACACTGTCTAATTATGTAATTAATATTGTTGACTCGTTTCTTAGTGCGCGTGATGCTTACAGCTAGCTAACTTGACCGCCATTTTACACAAACTTTGATTGGCTTGACGTGCCTTGACTTGGCTTTAAAAAAGACTTCGGTTGAGCAATGTTGCCAACGTCTTTTCTGTAAAAATGTTTTTTTTTTTTTCGTATCGGGGGTCCTTACCGGTCGTGATTTTGAGGTATGCATAAAAGAGAAGAAATTTGTTCTAACGAGTCTCACTAACTTGTTTAACCCCCCGCTAATAAATAAATAATGTAGTCGACGCTTTGAGGACTTTGTGTGAAACAGGAACTGCTTCACATGACATGTTCCGAATCGTTTATCTTTCACTGAAATTACACAAAAGAAAAATAATTAAATGATTGGCCGTTTCAAAGACCAAAAGTGGAATTACCTTTACCAACGGACACATTGGCAACTTCCTCCCAAGATAAGTACAGTTGGAGCTGAAATTTTTCTTAGCTGGAGTACATGTGCTGCTAGGCTGGAAATTCTCGCCAGCTGGAAAATGCCATTTTCAGCTGGAAGCCAATGTATGCTGCTTGGCTGGAAATTCTTTCCAGCTGGAAACTCTAAATTCCAGCGGGAAGGCAACATTTCCAGCCTAGGCTGGAAATGTTGCCTGGAAATGTTAGGAATTTCCAGCCTAGGCTGGAAATCTCTAGCTGGAAATGAGTTCCCCGCTGGAATGCAACATTCCCAGCTAGACTGGAAGTTCTTTCCAGCTGGGAACTACCATTTCCTGCTGGGACCACTTATTCCAGCGGGATATAACACTGGAAAGAAGCGTTTCCAGCTGGAAATACTGTGTCTATTTTCATGTGGGATGTATGTAGATGATGTCCACATATCTTAAGTCGTGTAATATGTCAATTTGCGAGTGCCAAGTCCAGCTTGGTGTTAATAAGCTAGCTGGCTGGGCTGATCAGAATGGTTTTAAGCTTAACCGGTCAAAAAAGAACACAAGTTCCTAGGTATAGTCCTTGATGAAAAACTTTCCTTTATCCCTCATATCAAACAACTAAAACAAAAATGTATTAAAACACTGAATATTCTAAAGGTCTTGTCGCATCACTCGTACGGTGCTGACAAACAACTTCTGCTGCGAGTGTTTACCAGCCTGGTAGGCTCGAGGTTAGACTATGGGAGTGTTTTGTATGGTTCAGGAAGGGAAACTGCTTTGAAAATGCTCGACCCAGTGCAGCACTTGGGCCTTCGACTTGCGTCTGGTGCTTTCCGGACTAGCCCCGTGCAAAGTCTGTACGTCGAGTGTGACAGATGGTGCCTGGGGTACCAGCGCGAGTATGTCGATTTGCTATATGCTTTTAAAGTTTCATCAATGTCTCATCATCCCATTAAGTCTATAATGAACGACACATCTACATCCCAACTGTTTTTAAATCGTCCATCTATTTCTGTGTCTTTCTCGCTCAGGGCGAGGGAGAAAGCCTCTGAACTTTCTGTCTCGTTTTTAGACACTTTTACAACATCTCCCATTGATTCTATAGCCCCATGGCATCTTCGTCCTGTATTGTGTGATTTGTCGTTTACGCAATTTAAGAAAAACACGGTGCCTACAACTGCTGTTTTGCAGCATTTCATGTATCTTCAGGCGAAATATGGGGCAACAGAATTTTTTACTGATGCTTCAAAAACATCCATTGCGGTGTCTTGTGCTGCACACGGACCCAATTTCAGTGCTTGTAAAACCATGCATGTGAATTCTAGCATTTTTACAACGGAGACATATGGTATACTCCTTGTTTTAAATCACATCAATGAACATAATATCGCAAACTCCATCATTTTCACGGATTCACTAAGCGTCGTGCGTACCTTATCATCCCAAAGGTCTTCCAAAAATTACATTGTCAATCTGGTTTTTAAATCTTTGATGTCGGCGTATGCGTCAGGTCTGAATGTTACCATCTGCTGGGTTCCAGGCCACGCTGGCATCGCGGGCAATGAGTTTGCTGATGAAATGGCCGCTGCTGCTGCACTGAGAAACACTCTAGACATAGCAACAGTACCGTACACTGACATGAAGCCAGTCATCAGAAAACACCTACGTAAAACATGGCAAACCCACTGGAGTGAACAGTCAGACAACAAGCTACATGTAATAAAGCCACACTTGGGACGATACACAACTGACTCACACAACAGACGCACCGAAGTGACCCTAGCAAGGTTACGGATAGGCCACACACATGCAACACACTCGCACTTGCTCACTGGATCTCCAAGACCGATGTGCAGCAGGTGTGGAGAGGGCCTATCCGTAATCCACGTACTCATCCAATGCAAGGCACTTGACACAACACGACGCAAACACTTCCCACAACTATACAGACAACACGTTCCGCTTCACCCATTGTACTTTCTAGGAGACGAGCCCATGTTTTCCACCAAGCTTGTTTTTAAGTTTCTCACCGATGTCAATTTTTTACATCTCATCTCTTATCATGCATCATGACAACCTGGCCCTTTACACCAGTCATCATCATTAGCTTGTTTTAGTTTGTGTATGTTTACTGAAACCCTCTACTTTTATTTTCACATCGCTGTCATGAAATCACCTTTGTTTGGCGCTCTTTGCCCTTAGCTGGCCTTGCGCCATTAAAATCCAGATATCATCATCATCATCGAAGCACCCTAAGCCATGCCCTTTAGTTCCAAGCCCGTGGTGTGCACCTTTAAATACGAGAGGGGCTTTGTCCCTTGCATGTGGCTTCACATCAGCTATTCGGTTGCTTTTGGAAGGTCTGCCTTGGGCAACGCAGTCTAATTCTGCCTGTCTGAGCACGAGGTCGCGGGTTCGATTCTTGGCCGCGGCGACCGCTTCTCTGATGGAGGCGAAAAGCAAAAAGCCCGTGTGTACGAGATTTCAGCGCACGTTAAATATCCCCAGGTGGTCCAAATTAATCCGGAGCCCTCCACTACGGCGCGCCTCATCGCCTGAGTTGCGTCGGCGCGTTAAACCCTACAATCAATCAATCTATCTAATTCTGCCTGTGGTGTGCCTCGTTGGTGCAGGTGACGCTGCCAGTGTACCTGAACTCCAGCCGCACGGAGCTGCTGTTCACAGTCGACCTGCCGGCAGCGGACCCACGCGAGTCGCACAGCTTCTACGAAAGGGGTGTTGCTCTGCTGTGTTCCACCACACTCGGTTAACAGTGTAACTGCAGGGTTACAGATTACATGCCAGCAAGTCTGTTGTCATGAAGACATGCTGGGCACTTTGCCTTGAGTATTTTTCACCTTCACCATGCTGCTTGTCTTCGCTGGATTGGGTCAAGGCTAATGACAAGTGGTGTTGCACTGTAACTTCTGCTTTGGAGAATAACATAAATTTTGCTTCTTGTACGATTACTGCTTGTGATATGCAAAGGTGGACCGGACAGCTGAGGTATTTATGATGAAATAAAAGTGTTTTAACGTCGTGCGCCTGGACGTTTTCATTCCTTCGTGTGCTGAACTACTAGGCACGTGAGTTCCATGTCAGGGTGTCATTTTTTGTAACCCTTTCAGCCCTGGAATAGTTATTTCGAGCAAAAATTGTTTTTCGTTGTTTTGATGCAGTTTCAGACCTCAGAAGCATAGAAAAGAAAAATTGAGCTTATAGTGCAAGTATTTAATTTACAGGCATGACAATTACCATATTTTCCAGTGTATAAGTCGCAGTTATTTTCTGAAATTTGCATTGGCCCCGCACGGGGCACCTTGAGTATTCATGGTGACGGTGAGCAGCGACACCGCGGACCCCGAGCTCCCAACATAAGCCGTGTCCAACTGTGGCGAGGTGTTTAAAGGTGAAGGGTAGAAGCCGTAAACGGTGGCCATCGGAGCCTTGGTCAAGCTCCGGCCGATGGGCTCCCTGCCTGTCTACCAGGCAGGGAGCTCCGGGACCTCTTTGACTACCAGGGTAAGGTCAAAGAAGAAGGTACCCCCGTCTCCCTGCTTTTATACTATGCCGTATGGTATTATCTAAACCCCCCCCCCCCCCCCACCCCCAACATGGCGTAGCCAGGGGGGGGCTGACCGGGCTTCAGCCCCCCCCCCCGAAATTTTTCCGGGCGTCGGCGGTCTGCCTGTATGCCTGGTACGTCGCCTGCGAACAAAGCTGCATATCCTTTGAAAGTGCCACTAGTAGAAGCATTCACGACTCAATGTCTGCCCTACGCAAGGGTGTTTACACAAAACCACGGCCGGACTCTACTCTTTTTCCGCGCTGCGGAAAGGGAGTCGAGTCCGGCCGTGACAAAATGAAGCCCCTGAAGGGTGCGAACCGCTGAGGGATGATTGCGGAGGGCCCCGCACGGGGCACCTTGAGCAATCTTGGTGACGGTACTGGCGATACCGCGGACCCCGAGCCCCCAAACATACGCTGGATCCAACCGTGGCTGTGTTTATAGGTGAAGGGTTAGAAACCACGAACGGTGGCCGTCGGAGCCCAGGTCAAGCTCCGGCGGATGGGCTCCCTGTCTGTTCACCAGGCAGGGAGCTCCGGGACCTCTTTGGCTACCAGGGTAAGGTCAAAGGAGAAAGTACCCCCGTCTCCCTGCTTTCCAATGTGTCATATGGCATTTTCCAAACCCCCCCCCAAACGTGATCGGCCCCCGAAAAGGGGCCGCACCGAAGTTTCGTTCCCACCACTTCCCAACTTGAGTATTTCGAAACCGAACAACTACCCTCGCTTCTTAGTAATAGAATCAGTTGACCAGTTGAACCCTCTTGCTTCAAAGTCAGTATTTCTCGTCTCCAAATTTCTTGAAGGTGTCATCGGCGAATCATATAAAGCCAAAAAACAAAGAACCGGTGAAATCCTTGTTGAAGTCAGTAGCCAGAATCAGGCTGATAAACTACTTGCACAAACCCGCATCGCCGATCTGGCCATCCGAGTCACGCCCCACCGCAGCCTAAACAGCTCCCAGGGCGTGATTTCCGAATATGACCTAATCAATGAATCTGAAGCTGACCTGCTGGAGGGCCTTCGTAGTCAGGGCGTAACAGCGGTCAGGCGCATAACCATCCGCAGAGACGATAAACAAATACCGACAAAGCACCTCATCCTAACCTTCGACAAGGCGACCCTTCCTGAATTCATCAACGCAGGTTACATTCGTTGTTCAGTCCGGCCTTACATCCCGAACCCACGGCGCTGCTTCAAGTGCCAACGGTTCGGGCACGGCACAAACACCTGTCGCGGCCGACTTACCTGCGCAAAATGCGCCCAGCACGATCACCCGGCCGAAAACTGCAACGTGCAACAACTTCTTTGTGTAAACTGCCAGGGTTCACATGCGGCCTACTCCAGAAAATGCGAAAAGTTCCAATTAGAAAAGAAAATCATTAACATCAAGGTCACTGAAAACATCACTTTCCCAGAGGCGCGGAAGAGGTTCGCCTCTTTCCCTCTGGGGAGGTACGCCGACGCAGCTCGCCGGGGGGCGGAGCGGCGTCTGGTTTCGGCGGGGACCCAGTACCGCGAGTCGGACTTGGTCCCGCCCCCGCCCCCCCCTGGGTTGCCTCTGGCAGCCCAACCCGCCTCCGCACCGCTCGCTGAGCCAGCAGCGGCTGTGGTGGCATCCACGTCCAGTGGGGATGCTGCTGCACCCACCGTTTCCCCCTCTCTACCGGCCCGAAGCACACGCGAGGGCCCGGACGAGATGGAGACGGAGGCAGTCGCAGCGACCCCCTCCCCCGCCTCACTGCCTGTGCCATCTGTGGTGCTCCCCACGCCTTCGGCACTGGCAGCACAGGCAAAGAACACCCGAAAGGGTACCACGTCAAGGGGGCCCAGTCCGCTGGGCACCCCCTTGCCTTCAGATGACGACATGGACGTCGAGCCCTTCCGGCTTTCATCGCAGCGGAAGGAACGGGCTGCGACGTCCAGGTCAGTAGAGAAGGCCAGAAAACCCCTTCCAAGAGTCCAAGCCCCGAAAGACCCTACATAAATAGTCACACTCCAGTAGCTCTGAACACATAATAATGGGAAGAGAAAATATTGTTCAATGGAACTGCAGAGGCCTTCTGAATAATCTTGACGACGTTTATGAGATTCTGCATGCCAATCAGCCAAGTATAATGTGTGTCCAGGAAACACATCTGAATTCCAAACACACAAATTTCTTGAATAGTTACATGGTATACAGGAAAGACAGGGATGGCTGCACACACTCTTCTGGCGGTGTTGCCATAATCACCCGCAAATCCTTAGCATGCCACCCTGTCACCTTGAACACCGTCCTTGAGGCTGTAGCAATACGCTTAATAATATTTAATAGGTTGATAACGGTATGCTCCATATACATTCCCCCTGATGTTGCACTTACGAGCTCCGACTTCGAGGCGCTGGTTGACCAGCTGCCCGAACCATACATCCTGACAGGCGACCTTAATGCTCACAACACTCTTTGGGGCTCTTCTCGCACGGATGCCCGAGGTCGCCTTATAGAGAAATTCCTTACATCTTCAGGAGCATGCCTTTTCAACAATAAACAGCCTACATACCATAACATAGGACACAACAGATACTCATGTCTTGACTTGTCGATTGGCTCCGCAGTTCTCTCTCCTCTTCTCGAGTGGGGTGTGGGCACTGACCCATACGGTAGTGACCACTTCCCCACCTCGCTCACATACATAGGTAAAGGCCCATGCAGTCCATCTTCCCATAATAGGTTCAATGAAGCACGAGCTAACTGGAATACATTTACAGAGACATCCAAACTACACCACACATCCATAGGACACCTACACGTCGAAGAAGCTACCCAACTCCTCACGGCGCACATCCTCGACGCCGCCGAAAGGTCCATTCCACACGCCTCTGGTGCCCCGCGCAACCAGCGGAGGCCGTGGTGGAATGAGGACTGTAGGCGGGCGCGAGAGGCCCAGAACAAGGCGTGGGGTATCCTGCGCAGGTACCCCACGTCGGGAAACCTTTTATTGTTCAAAAGGGCTAAGGCGATGGGAAAACGTGTGCGCCGTGAGGCAAAACGAGAGAGTTGGCGCTCATTCGTAACATCCATAAACTCTTACACTGACTCTCGCAAAGTCTGGACACGAATACGCAAACTAAAAGGACAACAGACACACAGCCTGCCCCTGGTCAGTACAACAGGGGACAAACTGGAAGACCAGGCTAACACACTCGCACAACACTTCCAACACGTGTCCAGTTCAGCACACTACACTAGCACTTTCATGAAACACAAACAATTGGCTGAAAAGAAGTCTTTACGTGATAATGATAAGTCAACCTCCTCTTATAACTCGGAGTTTTCACTCCATGAGCTGAGGACCGCTCTGAGCACTTGTAAACCCTCAGCTCCAGGCCCAGACAACATCACATATACAATGATACAGCACCTACACTCAGACACTCTTCTAACACTCCTCCACCTATATAACAAGATTTGGCTTTCGGGGCACATTCCTCGCTCTTGGAGGGAGGCCATAGTAGTGGCTATCCTAAAGGAAGGGAAGGACCCTTCCTCTCCATCCAGTTACCGGCCCATTGCTTTGACAAGCTGCCTGTGCAAGCTCCTCGAGAAGATGATAAACCGTAGGCTCGTGTACTTTCTTGAGTACAATGGTCTTCTCGAGGGCTGCCAGGCAGGTTTCCGGGCGGGGCGATGCACAAATGATCAACTGGTTTCTCTAGAGGCCTACATAAAGGATGCATTCATTCATAAGCAATACTGTATGACAGTATTTTTTGACATTGAAAAGGCATATGATACAGCATGGCGCTACGGCATTCTTAGAGACCTAAAAGCTTTTGGTATCTCGGGTAACATGCTGAACACTCTTTGTAGTTACATGTCTTCACGAACATTTCGTGCCAGGGTCGGTTCGGCACTTTCAAATGTTCACGTGCAGGAGAATGGCGTGCCTCAAGGTGGCGTATTGAGCTGCACCTTGTTTATAGCTAAGATGAACTCTCTCCGAAAGGCACTGCCGCCAACCATATCCTGCTTGATGTATGTAGATGACGTTCAAATATCTTTCAAATCATGTAACATATCCATTTGTGAACGTCAGGTCCAGCTTGGGGTAAATAAACTTTCTCGCTGGGCAGATGAAAATGGATTTAAACTTAATCCTTCTAAAAGTACCTGCGTTGTATTCTCAAAAAGGCGGGGCATCCTGCCCGATCCCGACGTAAAACTCTTTGGTGACTCGATTCCAGTAAAAAGAGAACACAAGTTTTTGGGTGTGGTGTTTGACGAGAAACTCTCATTCATACCCCACATAAAACGACTTAAACAAAAATGCCTAAAAACAATGAATATTCTAAAAGTCCTGTCTCACCAATCGTACGGTGCAGACAAACAACTCCTGCTTCGACTTTATGCCGCGTTGGTAGGGTCACGGTTGGACTACGGAAGCGTTGTGTATGGGTCGGCCACAAAAACAGCACTTAAAATGCTCGACCCAGTGCTTCACTTAGGGCTTCGCCTGTCTTGTGGGGCGTTCCGTACCAGTCCTGTCCACAGTCTTTATGCAGAGTGCGACAAATGGTGCTTAGCGTACCAGCGAACTTATGTTGACCTCCTATATGCCTCCAAAATCTCATCAATGAATAACCATCCCTTTAAACCGGTTTTTAATGATACGTCCACAACTAAACTCTTTTTAAACCGCCCATCTATTGCTGTTCCTTTCTCGCAGAGAGTGAGGGACGAGATGACTATTCATGACGTCTCCCTCTTAGACACATTCAAATCATCTCACACTGATCTTGTAGCACCATGGAATCTTCGTCCTGTGGCATGTGACTTGTCTTTCGTACAATACAACAAGAACAGGACACCAAGAAGTGGGATTTTGCAGCATTTCATGCATCTGCAGAATAAATACAGGGCTGCAGAGTTTTTCAGCGATGCATCTAAAACGTCCACTGCGGTGTCTTGTGCTGCGCATGGGCCTAATTTTGAAGCATGTAAAACAATGAATGTTAATACAAGTATTTTTACAGCAGAGGCATATGGCATATTTCTAGTTGTAAGTCACATAGTTGAACATCATATTCCTACATCCGTCATTTATACAGATTCGTTGAGCGTCGTCCGTGCATTATCATCCGGAAAGTCATCAAAAAACCATGTCATTAGTCTTATCTTCAAAACGATTATGGTAGCTTATTCTTCAAACCTTGGGTTGACTGTGTGTTGGGTGCCAGGCCACTCTGGCATTGGCGGTAATGAAGTGGCGGATGAAATGGCCGCCAATGCTGCACTCCGAAACACAGTCGACATGGCAACACTACCTTACACAGACCTCAAGCCACACATTAGACGACAACTCCGTAAAACTTGGCAAGCAGACTGGAGCGAACAGACAGACAACAAACTACACGTAATAAAACCACACTTGGGACAATACATTACTGACTCACACAACAGGCACATTGAAGTTACCTTAGCTAGGTTACGGATAGGCCATACGCATGTAACGCACTCGCACCTGCTCACGGGATCTCCAAGACCCCTGTGTAGCAGGTGTGGGGAGGGCCTATCCGTGGTCCACATACTCATACAATGCAAGGCACTTGACACAACACGACACAAACACTTCAGAGAACTCTACAGACAACATATTCCCCTACACCCATCTCTGTTTCTAGGTGACGATGCCATGGTTTCTGTGAAACGCGTTTTTAAATATTTGTCAGATGTTAAGTTTTTAAACCTCATTTCCTATCATGCGTAATCATATCTGGCCCTATACACCAGCCATTACCATTACCTTTATTGATCTTACTATGTCCAGTTTACACATTTTATACATAGCTTTTGTGGTAATCACTTGTTTTCATTAAATAACTTCTCTGGCGCTCTTTGCCCTCGTCGGCCTTGCGCCATTAAACACCAACCATCATCATCATGATTGCGGAGGGGGGCAGCCCTGAAAGCCACGGCACCTCCAGGTAAGCTCAGCGCACGGGACGACACAGGCATGCGTTGTGTCCCTTTGTGAGAGACATGTGGCAACACAGAGAATAATAGGCCGGCTGAGTACTTCTCAGCAGAGGAGATTGACTCGGCCGGGGAAGCAAGGAGTGGTCCGCACTAACTCGCGGGGAAAAAAAAGGGGGACCGCCGGTCATTGATGATTGAAGACTGGTACGATTCAGGCCCGTAAGGGAACAGACGATCTTTGTATGTTAAGCAGAACAACGTGCACGCGGCGGTGGCTGACCACGGCCGCTCCATCTCCAGAAAAGGGGAGATCAAGCGGCCGTGGGCACGTGCACATTCAAGACTCGTGCAAGGTAACTGAAGAATGCGATGAGGCTACGTAATGGATGAAACATGCAGTTTAGCTGGATGAATGTCGTGCGCGGGCAAAGGGCCTTTGCGAATGAGACACACAGCAAGGTACGCCCCTCTTCCTCGCGTCAGCCCTTCATTCTTCCTTTTTCACGTTTCTGTCGAGCCCGGGAGGGTTTTGTTGGAGTGGGCTCAGACTGCGCGCACTGAGTGTCCCCTTCCGACGCCGATGTTGCGACAATCAATTTCACCCCTGCGATTAGGCAGCTTTGTTCGGCGGTATTCTCCCCTAACCTAGGAAACTGGAGAACAGCGGTTCGACAAAAAATTGCCCCCACCTCCCCGAAGGGAATCGTGAGGAAGTGCGAATGCATTTCTTGCGCCGAGAGTACACGGCGTAGTAATTCTGCCATCGCCTTGAGAGGCGCAGTACCGGCGAGGGGGAGCTGTCAGGCGAGGGGAGAGGCGCGCGCCGAGGGTGAGTGCAAACCTAACGGGGCGAGAGGCGCGCCAGCTGCAGAGCATGTGACGTCACGGCGCGAGAAGGGGAGCAGACGCAAAGGCGCCAGCGCGCGGTCACGTGGGAGTGTGACGTCACGGCGCGAGGAGCGGTGCGGGAGCCGGCGCGGGCGCGCGCAGCCACGGCGCGGGAGGCGGAGCGCGCGCGGGTCACGTGGGGTGTGACGTCGCTGCGCCGTTGCTACAGACGCTCCTCTCCGCTCCTCGCGCCGTTGCTAGGGGAGAGGAGGAGGAGCAATGCGGACGGCGGATTCAGGGTCGCTTATAAAGTGCATCGCACTTAAAAAGGCGCGCTGCAGCTCCCCGAGCCAGTCCCAGACTTTATCCTAAATGTGAAGGCACCGCGGTCACCAGCCCTGCCACAGGCAGACGACGTCGCGAGAGTAACAACAATCACGTGGCCATATTCTACCTCGATCACAACTAAAGCCCCTCCATTGCGTCCACGGCCGCTTTTTCTCTGGACGGCGGCTGCCCAGAGCAGTGTATATTAAGGGCCTGAAACACAACGGCAATATGTCGCGAGGATAGAAGCGCCCCTGGTTTTGAGAAGCTCATGTTCCAAGTGCCAACACCCAAAAGAGGCCTCGAATTGTAAGTCATTTCCTTCCAGTGATTAATCCTTCCATGATCACTGATGTCTTTTGGCGATGGAGGTTGCATTGTACGTTAAGTTGTGCAGTGCAGATCAGTTATGCATTCTCTGATACTTAAATAATAATTTCTTTATACGATGCCCCAGTACCTTGCGTCTGCGAGCTAAAATTGTGTATTTCGTTTTATTCCGAATGCAGTATTTGCGTTTGAATTGGTTGTTAAAAGCGCCCACGGTGGAGCGGATAGGTGATTTTTAATGAGGGAAAACGTAAATTCAACTCCTGTAACGCCTAAATATTTTATTATGCACGAAGTTGGAGAGGGTTACTCAGAGTGTATCGGGTCAGCGTGAGTATCAGTACATGAAGAGTGAAAAATATATTTGTTCTGGCTGCAGTTTTAATAGTTTGCTTTTACTGGAACGAAACTCCATGTGATGTAGCCGCATTGTGTGCGCGTTATCGGGACTTTTGTTACCGCGTTTATTATCTACGCGTGCATCGACTGCTACACCCAATTTTAAACCCATAGCAGCGTACGTGCACAGCGCAAGGACCTTCGTACTGGTGGCGAAGAAACGAACGTGCCTTTCTGGTAGAATTTTCCTTTAACTCTTCCTGGCCTTCTTTGAAGTTCTGTGGACGCAGGAGTATCGTTCTCTCAAGGCTCAATCGGTCGTGGAAGACAACATAATTTCCTAATTAAATAAACGGGCTACAGACAGCAGGCCCCCTCAAGAGCACCAGCACACCTCCGCCCTCCTCCTCCGCTCACCCCCCCCCGCACACACACATACGGGTGCGCGCTGTTGTCTTCCTTCCTGAATCCACAACTGCTACTTATACATTCTAAAATGTTGCATGAAGGACATTTTGAGCAATCGTCGGCATTTCCTAAGTAACCGAAATGACCGAGGAATTATCACGGTAAACAACTTTGCAACTTTTAGCCAATCTATCCTGTCGTAGCCTGAAACCATGCTTCAGTTTCAACATCACGCTCGCTGTCAACCAAGGAAATAGTTTAACTATGTCATTACTGCCCGCTTCATGCTGAAGCATGGTAGTCTTTGGTCTTTCTGTATACGGGGCCATGCCAATGCGCATGGTTTCTTGGTGCACTCCGGAAAACAAAATGCTGACTTGTTTCGCGCATCGCACCACGCCTGAAGGTCATGCTGGCTCTGCACAGCTGCCCAATCCTCCGTTTTCTGGTGGGCCAAGGAGATTCCCAACATAATTTCCATTTCCCGCGTCTCTAACAAAAACTACAAAACTCATGTGCGCCCTATACATTCCAGAGCCACCCATGCTTATGCACTGATATTTTTTTATCGTTTAGCTTTAAAACCGGCAGTGTGTACTCGGCTGAAAAATGGCAGTGCACGGGTCAGCTAAAAAAGTATGCCCTTTCATTAAAGTTTGAAACCAAAATGGTAGGACCGCATTATAACTCTTTCCTCAGATCTCACGACAAAATTCAAAACAGCACAGAACATGCCTAACCGCAAGAGTACGGTCAGGCATCGTCGTCTTTGCGTTACTATTTTTTCTTGCTAAATATAAAGTTCGATACAGCATCGAATGGTGAACTTTGCAGTGACTTGCTCTACCTCATCTAGGAGTGGTAACTAAAGGGGGTGGCTGCTCCAGAAAAGTTACTGGATAGTACACGTCTTCAGGTAATAATGCAACTATTTGAGAACACCAAGCTCATTACAGCAGACTCTACATTTAGGCTGTGCCGAAATGTAAACCAGATCCATTATGTTACAAAGCATGGAGGAAAAAAAAGTTAGGAGACGGCATGACGTCACGCAGCTATAGCCTTCGCAAGCCCAGGTCTGTTGAAGCCGCTCCCTCCGCCGTTTCCCTTTCTCAAGCCGCCGCAGTCGGCCCTCCAAGGTCGGGTGGGCCGGCGGCGGCGGCGGTCTCCGAGTCCGGGGCATCTCTCGTGTTTCGTTGGCGGTAGCTGTTCCCCGTCCTTCCTGCATTTGTCTGCTCGGCGATCTCATGCCCGTGTGCGGGCAGGAGTGCCGCGTACGTGCGGAAGACAAAAGCCGTGGGAAAAAAAAAACAACATATAGCAGGCTTCGCGACAACGGGCCGCAGAGCAGTTTCGAGCAGACGAAATTGAAGAGCGCGGCGGCCCATACAGAGGCGGTGCGGTGGGGTCACGTGGTGCAGTGACGCCTGGGCCGACTTCGATTTTACTTTTTATGAATAGGCTTCACGTTTCTCCGGCGGCGCCGTCTCTAACTTTTTCTTCCTCCATGTTACAAAGCACAAGCTTCTCATGTCCGCCCGGAGACCTGATAGAAGCTACGAAATGGACTGTGTTGAGACTCAAAACAGAAGCGCAAATTTAAACTGGCATGACTTAACAAATACCAATGGCTGAATTATTACGCTTTGGTGTGGACTAATCTTGCCATGTTCATGTAATTTTCGTGCTTAACAGCGCTGTTATTGCGCATGATGTCTGTGTGTTTAGGGTTGATATTCGTTAAAATTATTGCTAGAGATATAACGCTTCTTCTATGTATAATTCATAGCCTCTCATTTTTTAAAGATAAGATCTGGGCTACAGATAACGCAAGTGCATAGAATCGATGTATACTGCACAGAATGAGCTCCATTGGCCTGACACTGGCCGCTACTGTGCAGGCGTACGCAAAACATTTTATTTTGCATTTTGGACAAGGACAACTAAATAAAAAAATCTAATTCTTACGGCCTACGTCATTTTATTGCGGTTGTCACACCTATCATACTCCACACGTTGAGATAAAGCAAGTAATTGCATGAAACTATGGCCGTTTAATGCAATGCCTGCACAAGGTTCCTGTGCGTGCAATGTACGTCCCGTATCACGGGCAGAGATTTGTACCACGTGGTCTGCGGATTTCCGCCCAGTGTACAACTTCAGCTGGCACAAATGCAATCATAATCAACACCAATATCATGAGAGAGCCTTAAAGGGCCTTAAAGGACAAAATACAACCTTGTTCAATTGAATAGCAACTAGCCTTTGGTAACTCGCACAGCTCCATTCCAATCACAGGCGTTTTTTAAACCGAAGCAATGCAACAAATGTCAATTTTTTTTAAATTTAGCGCTGCAGTGAAGTGGTATTGGCAGGAGCGGTATATATATAGGCTAGCACTAACGCGTAGTTATGAGTGTGTTAACTGCACGTTAGAATTCAAATGATAAGATCAATGGAGGCCCGTCTACAATCGCGCAATCATGTTCCTTGGCGGTGACTTAAGTCGTTGGGCGCCAACCGTACCAACAAGATCCTGAACTGTCATAGTGAAATCGCCGCCGGAAAGTGGGCGGGGATTCGCCATTGCTTCAAACGTTTAATTTAATATTTTGATTATTCCTTTGAAGATTGCGATAAAACTGGTATCATTGATATCGGGACAAGGCAGACTTTTGAATGAACCAAACATGTATTTTATCTTCATAGCCTTTAAGGGCGCTTGAAAACTACCGCACTTTTTTTGTTCGGGGGGGGGGGGGGGGCGGGACGAGAACAATCTTAGCCCCCCCCCCCGAACAAAAATCCTGGCTACGCGCCTGCCCCCCAACCGTGATCGGCCCCCTAAAAGGGGCCGCACCGAAGTATCATTTCCTCCATTGCCATCTTTGACATTTCCTGAACCAGATCATTACTCTCGATTTCTTGTCATGGAGTCCCTCAATCCAACTCACCCTCTAGCATCTCAGTCAGTCTTCTTGAGGCGTAGAGGGGGTCAAATTCACGATTGAGACTGATCCCATTGCCCTCGCATGGCTTTCCCGCCTCCGTGAGCCCAGCGGGAGGCTCGCGCGATAGGCCCTGGCATTGCAACGCTTCGAATTCGAAGTTCGCTACCGCAAAGGTGCCACGAATGTGGTCGCGGACGCGCTGTCACGGGCGCCGGTGGACGACACCCAACCGGCCGGAGAGGCCGAGGAGGATGCTGTAGGTCAGCGACCCTTCTCGGCGCGGGGAGAGCGCGGAACGCGGGAGGACCCAAGTTTCGAACGCTCAGCGAACGTGCATTTCGTCGGGGGAGGACTTCCGCTCGAGGTTGCGGTCAGTCGGGGAGAGCTAGTCGAGGCTCAGCAGGAGGACTTGTTTTGTCGGGAGGTGATCGCCAGTCTTAATGAAGAGACGGACCCTCAGGCAAATCGAACACCGGAGAATGACGGGCGCCGGGAAGCTGCTGGTATTGCGGCTGGCGCGGGCTCTAATGCAGCTGGTATTGCTGCGAGCGAGCTGGGAAGTTACCTTCTTGACGCCGACGGAGCTCTGCTGAAATACGTGCCAGGCAAAAATGACTCAAGTGAGTGTTTTAAAGCCGTTATCCCGAGCAAGCTCAGGTGTGCTGCATTGCAGCACTACCACGACGCAGACGGCCACGGTAGCGCGCCAAAGCGGAAGCTTTTTCGGTATGCTACCTGGCCCGGCATGAAGGCACAAGTATGTAGGTACGTACGCACATGCCACGTCTGCCAAGAGCGCAAACCGCGAGGCGGTAAGGCGCCGGGCTTGCTTCAGCCTATCGTGAGCACAAAGCCGTGGGAGGTCCTGGCGTGCGATCTGATGGGCCCGCTGCCGCGCAGCAAGAGAGGGTACAAGTTTGTACTCGTGGTGACATGCCACTTCAGTGGGATCGCTGAACTCTATCCGCTGCGCAAAGCGACAGCACAGGAGGTCCTGCAAAAGCTGTCTGAGGTGTTTTGTCGCTACGGATTTCCGGAGCGGCTGATTACCGACAACGCCACGTATTTCACATCAAGGTTGTTTCGTGAAGCGTGCGCGGCAATGGGTGTCAGGCAGCAAACAACATCGTGCTATCACCCCCAGTCTAACGTGACGGAGCGCCGAAATCGAGACATAAAGCCACTGCTTGGGGCATATGCCCGGCGGCAACAAGACTGGGATGAGCACTTAAGCTCGATATCCTTCGCTCTGCGCATAAGCGTGAATCGGTGCACGGGCTTCACGCCCGCATTCCTGATGTTCGGCAGGGAGCTGAACACACCGACGGACACGGTTCTGGCCAGGAGGTCGACCGCAGTCCCCGCGAAAGCAGCAGATGCGGCTTACGCGCGGCGCTTGCGCGAGCGTTTGGCAGAAGCCATCAAGGAGGCGAACCGCAGCCGCGGTAAGGCCAGGGTCGACCAAAAGGCGGCCTACGACCGAGCTCATCGAGACGTGGCGTACCAAGTGGGCGACACTGTCCTGAAACGTAACCACGCGCTGAGCGATGCCAGCGCAGGGTTCGCGGCCGGTCTCGCACCCAAGTGGGTAGGACCGTTCGCGTAGTCGCCGAGAAGATCTCGCGGCTGAATTACAAGCTGAAAGACCCGAGGTCTGGTCGAATAAGCGGCCCCACGTGGGCGAGCTGAAGCAGTACTTTCCAAGAGGAGAAACTGCCGACGCTCCCACTTCGGACTCGCGAGGTCGCGAGCTCGAGGGAGGTGCGGAAGGAAGGTTCCCGACGCACCGCTACAACACCCGCAACCGGCGAGATCGCTGACCGGGTCACCGCCCTCCAGCGCGCAAAGTTGCGCACAGGAAGGGTTGCCAGAGGAAGCTCCTCGAGGCACGCCAACGAAACGCGCAGCCTACGCCGTGAGGTCCGGCAATGGGTTGCACGGGGTGACTCCAGAGGGCGCCAGCCGGCAGGAAGCCACTGCCCAGGCAAAAATTTGAAGTGGTTTTCGAAGTGGTCCCACTTCATTCAAAGTGGTCCCACTTGCCTGCAAGTGGGATCCAAAGTGGTCCCACTTGCCTCCAAGTGGGATCTGAAGTGGTCCCACTTGCCACCAAGTGGGACCTGAAATGGTGCCACTTTGACGCAAGTGGGACCACTTGCAAGTGGTGCCACTTGCAAGTGGTCCCCCAACAGGTACCACTTGGTTCAAAGTGGGAGCTGAACTGGTCCCACTTGCTGCAAGTGGTCCGCGAACAGATACCACTTGCTTCAAAGTGGTGCCCGAACAGGTCCCACTTGAGGTGAAATAGTATAAGTGCAGCACTTCTACTGCTTCTACAACACTGGTTTTGGGTCATAACCCCTCTTTTCCCCCACTACCCCCTTATCCCGAAGTAGCATTTTCCCCCATTACCCTCTTATCCCGAAGTAGCCAATGTGAATGTCGATCGAATAACAATTTCAGATGGTTTTCTTCCATACTGTGGAAATAGCTTTCGAAAATATTCACAGAAAAAAATCCGTATTATATTTAGTTCGTTTTTTTTTTTAATCTCATACCACACACTCCACTCGAAGACATCTTACTTGCTATCTAGTATGGCAGAAACAATTTTTTTTTCAGGCGGTCGTAACGTTGCTGCCGTAGCGCAGGTGCGCAGGTGTAGTACATTGATCAAAATGAACCGAGAAGAGAGTTGCAACCATCGACACATCTCGCGATAGCGCTGCTCGTCTCAGCCCATGTAATCGGCAGTAGTTGAGGACTGTCTTTGCACACCTACTTGAGGTATAAATGATTGAATAGCTAGTGCTATCGCGAGCGGCTGCTCCCAAATTACATGGCCTACAATCAGTGCTTTTGATTTGCAAAATGAGCGGGAGTGCTTTCTGCGGCAGTTGTTACGGTTGGTGTCGTATTTAGATTATGTGATAAAGTTGCAGCTGTAAAGCTTAAAATGAGGGCTAAACATAATTAAACGACGTCAAAAATTTGTTTTATAATTTTATTGCAAGGCATATGCCATATAAAACTCTTATTAGCCTTTTTAACGCGATTCATGAACCCCGGCGGCAGTTTCGTACACATGCAAAAACGTCACAAAATGGCGTATGTTGTGGATGAGACTGGTGAGCGCGGTCGCCTTTTCAGTTATATTAGCGTGCAAGCGCCGTGTTTTGTTTCTTTGCGATGCCGCGCATCGTGTTTATTAGCAAGTGCGTCACCTGCGGGAAACGCAAGAACTTCTGCGCCGGCATATGTTCCAAGCTTTCATATCTCCGCACAAGGCGAAGTGACAAGTGTGCGGGTTTGACTGGTCGTACTAAGAGGTAGGTACCTTTCTTTTCCCAATGAAACTGTGACGTCTGGTGCCGGATGCTGTCCGACGCTTTTTAACATTGTAGATTTTAAAAATGAGGTCAACGAGCTGCGCTTTTATTAGTGTAAGCCACGTTTCGTGGTTCAAGTGAATGAAGCACGTGCGTGCGGTAGCCGGTGTTTGCTGGCGCCTCGTAGTCTTTGTGAAATCTCCCCCCCTACCCGAGACTGAATTCCGTGCAGTGCGCCTCGCAGGTATTGTGCTCGCGAGACTGGCTGCCGCTGTCGTGATCTTCCGCCTTGCGGCCCGAAGGCAGGCGTCGTATATGCGTGCCGCCCTCGTGAAACTCGGCACCCAAGGGCCAAGTCAGGCGCCGTGAAACTGCCATACTCGCTCGCCAACGCGCCCCGGCAGCGTGCGCGTCGACAGGGTGCTGGCGGAGTTGTTCGGGAAGAAAAGTAGTCAAGAGATCAGGACGCAGGAGGTGTAGTTAAATAGATGGGAATTTACAAAGTGGAAGGGCGATAAATTAATATGCGAGGGCAGGAGAAAGAGTTCGCGCCGTGCGCCGGCGAGCGAGTATGGCAATTTAACGACGCCTGACTTTGTTGGCGAGCTTCACGATTACGGCACGCATACCGCGACGCATATCTTAGAGTTCACAGAGGCATAGAGTTCACAAACGTGGAAATTGAAAGAGATTTCACAACGCTTACTGGGCTTTGTGTTGTTTGTTGCATTTGTATTGCTACTAATTATTAATAATTTGATGGTTATGCAACCTCTGGGACTCTGAAACTCTGAAGGTAAGGAGTGCGCGAGAAATTGGATAGCCCCGTGGAATACTTTTGTTCTGTTTTATAAAACTGATCAACGAGCATTCATATTTCTGCGGTTTTTGAGTGGCCATGTGACCACGTCGTCTTGGAAACTCTCTGATTTATTGTAACGTGACCCAATAGATGCGATAGGCCAACATCCATTGCATCCCAGAAAGGATGGAATTCCAGCGAGATATTGTGGTGATTTTAGCTAGACAATGTCTAGGTGAAAATAACACTGGAAAGTAGAATTTGTCAGTACGAAATTAAATAATTCCTGCTTGTAATCATGTTTGTCCTGCAAGAAAAGACCAATTTTGTAGCTTGATGTGCGGCTAAAAATTCCAGCAATCCAGCTTGTGTTGCAAATTGTTCTATCTAGGATGCAGCTACTACTTCAGCTAGAAAAATTCTAGTTGAGATACTTCTAGACAAATGAACTTTCTGGTTCTATAATCAAGCTAGAAATGGGATTATTTTCATCTGTGTACAGACAGATTGGTGTACTATTTACACCTGTGAGGCATTAAATGCACTTGCTTTAAACTTGTTACCTTTTACAAAACTAAAAAGCAGCTTAGCCCTGAAAGAGTGGCTACAAGCATTGGTAAGCAGCAGCATTTTTTTTTCATGCAAACATGTGCCTGATTATGCTTTCCTTTTTCTTTCTTTTTAGGAACAGCGACCCACTGAGCAGCGAGAAGCAGAGCATTCATGGGACATTATGATACAATTTTTACGATGATTAGAAGGAAATGCATTAACAGCGGGACGAACTGCAATGTCTGGTGTGCCATTTCTTTCGGTTTGTCCTGTTGTTAGTGCATTCCTCCTAATCATGCGAGACCAACTAACCCTCTAGATTGCTTTGATCTTGTGTAACAGAAAATTCAGGACCTGCGAGAAGGCAAGAAGTACCAGTTGTAATTTCTGATTGGGTGCCTAAAATAAATCGTGCAAACGTGTAAGCGAAACTGTGATTTTCTTCGCACCGAAGGCCTCCAGCATGCCACTATCAAGTGGTCCCACTTCCCAAGTGGTCCCACTTACCAAGTGGTCCCACTTCCCAAGTGGTCCCACTTACCAAGTGGTCCCACTTACCAAGTGGTCCCACTTACCAAGTGGGACCACTTTAAAGTGGGATATCGAACAGGGACCACTTGGCAAGTGGGACCGCTTGCCAAGTGGGATATCGAACAGGGACCACTTGGCAAGTGGGACCACTTGCCCAAGTGGTCCCACTTGCCAAGTGGTCCCTGTTCGATATCCCACTTTAAAGTGGTCCCACTTCAAATTTTTGCCTGGGTGCTGACGCTCCCACTTCGGGCACGCGAGGTCGCGAGCTAAAGGGAGGAGGTGCGGAGGGAAGGTTGCTGACCGGGTGGGTCACCGTCTCCGGAGGGTTCAAGCCCGCACGCCCAGGGTTCGAGCGACCCTCCAACCACGACGCCACCACACCACGCCCGGGTGCGCCAGGCCTGCTGCGAGCCACCCGGGCCAGCCGCCACCCAGGGAGAACGAGAGCCAGCTGTATGCGAAAACAGCACCCCGCCACCCGTACAGCGAGTGAGCTGCGCGGCGGGCCGGCTCCCGCCACTCCCGCGGTCGCCGCGGTCGGCTGATCGCGCCCCCTCCTCCACGTTGGCAGAGGCGCCCGTCCGAGGTGCGCCGAGCGCTGGGCTACTGGCCACCTGGGAGGCCAGTAGCGGCCTCCAGCCCGGGTCCGGGCATCAGAGGTGCTCACTGCTGAACCCGCAAGCAGCGGAAGCCACCGGCGGTGCGGCAGGCAAGCGCCCCGTCGGCGCGGGGCGAACCGCTGCGGGAAGTGACCGCCTGGGAGCAGCCGGCTGCCCGGGCCCTATGCTCAACCGGCCCAGCCTACTTCTCCGGCGGGGCCTGCGGACCTTGGGCCGGCTGACGAAACCAGGCCAACCGGCGGACTGTGGCGAACTATGTGGTGGCAGTGCGGTGCAACGCGGACGTTGGCGCAGTTGCGCATGTTCGGGATCGGACTTTCTTGGACTTGCTCAAGGAGGTGTGCCAGGCAGCGAAACGAACGGTGAGGTCATCGTTTGCCGGAGCCCTCGAGGTCGAGCGGCTTTGGTCAAAGGGGGGAGGGATGTGGGAATTGCGGAGCTCCGCCATCTTTCCTATCCCTCTCGGCCCGCCGCGGAGGCGAGAGGGGTGGCACCACTCTTTCCGCGGTCGCGCGCTTCCCCCTCCGGGAGGATGCCCGTGAGAGCGGGGGGCGCTGCCGAACCCCTCACGTGACAGGTTTGCCCGGAAGCTCCGGCGGCCTGGTCTGAGGCGGACGACGGAGGTAGGGCCTCTTTGGACACGAACTACACGAACCATCGTCGGGAGCCGCCGTAAGTACGACTCGCTCCTTTTTGGCCTGCCTTTGTCCGCCCTCGCGCCTGTCTCTCCCGCCCTGGCTAAGGTGGTCTTGGCGGTGTAGAACGACGCGCCCGACGTCACCTTTATTGCATTGCAATAAACGTCGGAGTGGGCGAATTCTGTGTCCTGTGTTCCTTGCTGTTCGCTGCCGATACGCCAAGTTGGTGATCCGTGGCGGTGTTCAGTGGAGCTAGCCTTTCGGCCGGATCTCGAGGATCGAGCTAGGCCGCCGTCAGAACCCTGGTCCCCACAGGTTTTGTTCGCACTGTTGAAGATCTAGACCCGTGCCATGGCTCTGCTGAGAACACCCGTTTAATCTTCCTTCTCTACTAACTCATGATGATGATCTGCGGTCGTCTTCCTTTTCGCGCAACATCCTCCCGCCCGCGACAGTGATGCATGTACGAATAAAAAAGACGTGAGGAGAAAAAACACGCCAGAAAAATAAAATTCTAGTCAGTTCAGTAGCCTGGTTCGAATCTGTCTAGCCGTTCGGTCACTGTTCGTCAGCAGCTTAATTTTCCATTGGTGCTTTGACGTCTGATGCTGCTTTCTAATAACGGTCTTCGTTAGGATCGGCGATGAAGGTACCGAAGCTCTCTGTTGTGTTGCAGGGAAGAAAGTTCGGGCTGGCTCGCATTATCATGGTCGGGATTGTGCTGTGTGTTTACGCCGAGACGCAAGGGAAACCCGAGCCGACGGCGCGCAGCCGGCGGCTCGGCCCGCCCGACGAAGGAATTGCGAGGGCGCGACCCGGGGAGGGGAACCGAAAAATAAAGGCACTCTCAGACTGAACGCCAGACGTGTCGGTTGTACGTTTCTCGCGCTCCGCGAACAGTACATGGTGGCAGGGTACGTTCGAACCTGCTACGAAGGCACCGATGGAGGGGTCGCAAGCCCAGGAAGGAAAAATGGCCATGTCCAGTTTTCAATGCAAGCCTCCAGAGGAATTTACTTTCGCAAGCCCAAGTGAGTGGCCGCAATGGAAGCGGCGTTTTGAACGTTTTCGCATCGTGAGTGGCCTCGCCTCGAAATGCGCGGTGGAACAAGTCTACGCATTGGTCTACTATATGGGCGACAATGCAGAAGACATCTTTGCCTCATTCAAGTTGACAGAGGAACAGAAGAACAGCTACAACGATGTTTTGCAGGCGTTCGAGAACCACTTCGTAGTTAGAAGAAATGTCGTGTACGAAAGAGCGACATTCTTCAGAAGAGAACAGCGGGAAGGAGAAGGTGTCGAAGAGTTCGTCACTGAGCTACACCGACTGGCCAAGTTGTGCAGTTTCGGAGAACTGCATGACGAGATGATCGGGGCCGGATAGTAGTGGGAATCAGGGACCGCAAGCTGTCTGAACGAATGCAGCTGGACGCGGAGCTGACCCTCGAAAAGGCCACCAACATGGCGCGACAGTCTGAAGTCGTAAAAGAACAAGCTGCTACGCTCCACGGAGACAAGGAAGGAAACGTGGACAGAGTCGGCCAGACTGGTAAAATGACTGCACCTCCAAGAAATCGAAAGGGGTCTGCAACACGAGACAAGAAGCCGCCTGAATCCGAAGCAAATCAGTGTATGTTCTGTGGCTACTCGCAGCACACTACAGGGAAGTGCCCTGCACAAAACGCGACGTTCTACAAGTGCCGCAAAAAGGGACATTTTTCCCGTGTCTGCAAAGGAGGAGCATCAGTCCGCGAGATCGTCGGTAGCAACGATGAATTTCTAGGAGCCGTCTCTTCCAGCTGTGACGACAAGTGGATGGCTACTGTGGACATCAATGGGTCGCCCGTCACCTTCAAAGTGGGCACTGGAGCTGATGTGACTGTGATTCCTGTGAAAATGTACCGGAGATATTTCAGGGATCTTCATCTCCAGAAGCCAGACAAGGTTTTGAAGGGACCCAATGAGCGACAACTTCCTGTTTCCGGCATGATAACGGCTGACATGTCATACCGCGACACGTCGATGAAAGGAAGCATCTACGTTGTGGATGGTCTTCAGATGCCTCTCCTGTCAAGGAAAACTAGCGAAGAACTAGGCATTGTAAAACGTCTTGATCAAGTCCTCATTCAGAAAAGCGAAGCTGTCAACCCACAGGGTGAGTTTCCCAAGCTGTTCTCCGGTCTTGGTAAAATTAAGCTCGCATACAAGATCAAGCTTAAAGGGGGCCTGAGATGGATTTCAAAGTGTTTTTGTTTGTGTCAGAAATCTACTCTATAGTTCTTGTAGAAACAAGTCCAAAAATAGTAAGCATATTCGCTCACGCTAACAAAAGTTATTACCCCGACGAGACAGAACTATTTGTTGGCTGGGCGGCTTGCGATGACGACATAGTCCGACCTCGTCCGAGGCGAAGCACTCATGTCATGGTTGGCCGCCGGAATGTCCGCGATTTTTGACGGCGGTGGTTTGGTTTAGAGCGTCGTCGTTACCATGGTTACTTCAGCGAGTGGGTCGCACATGAGACGACGACGTCCTTTTTTTTTTTTTTAAGCTACGTTTTCAGTCTTTGCGGACTTTGAGCAGGAGATACTGGTGATTGCGGAAAGCGACCTTGCATGCACGAGAGTTTCCGTGAACGGTAACTTATTTTTACCGTCGCTACATACCGATACAGAGGCTAGAATTTCTACCGACTGTAGTAGCGAGCCCCCTGCGCCGGCGAAATGTACGCTCGCGTTTTGATTAGATTACCGGAAAGTTCCGAGTGAACGCCCTCCCCCGAAACATCGCCCACCCTCTTTTACGGGTGAAATATTCAATTTACTGAAAGACGCGCGCCCACCCCGTAAAATCCATGGCTTTAGCGCCGATGAGTGAACAAAACAAACCCGAATCATCTCTTCATGTGTAGATGCGGTCACTTATTCGTCCTTTCCGCGCTTGACCCGAAATTTCGCCCATCTCGTATTTTTCACTTGATATCACTGTACTTAAATTTGGGTGGGCGTTCTTCCGGAACTTTACGGCACAGCAAATGCGCTGTGCTCTGCGCTTCATGCAAGCAATCTTAGTTGATGTTGTTTACTGCATTCTTGCTAAATGATGATCAGGAGCACGATAAATGACAATTTTTTTTAGAATAAGCGAGCAAAATTTCCGCCCCTACTCCAGCTTCCCACGCTTCCAATTGTTTAGATGCCTTTATGAACTAGCATAGCTCTTTTATGCTTTCAAAATCGTCTTGGGCAAGGTAATATAGGTAACTGCGGAATCATTACAATATATCTTACTCATTTTATATCGAAATATTTAGCGGTGGCGTGAATTCTGGTTAATGCAATACTTGGTCCTAATTATTCCCACTAGATGGCGGCGTCAACGTCATGTTTTCGATTTTTTAAGCTCTACAGTAGAAGTATACGGCTCTTTTAAAAAAAAAATATTGTATTGTGAGAGTTCAATCTAAGACGTCTAAGATTCAAGCCATTTCAAGCGTAAGCGAGCAGTTTTGGGCAACAAACGTTTGTGTCATTTGCTTTGCGACAAATTCGCCAGATGTCGCTACTCGGCAGAGCCGGTAAGCCGGAACGCAGAAACCGCAGAGTGCAATCCTTTCGTTTTCAGCGGCAAACGGCTACCAGGGCTCGCAAGCTTGGACGTTCCCTGGTTTCCCTATAGGCGGCGTAAAAATCGACGCCCCACGTGACCAACCTACAGGGCACTTTTCGACCATCAAGTCCACCAGACGGCGCAAGCGAAAGGTTACTTTTGGTATAGAATACAAAACATTAATTCCGTGACTCAAAGAGCCCACGCAGTTCGCTTACAATGTGTTATTTAAAAATATTATTAACAAGTTCCACATCAAACATCCGTTGAGCAAAAATGTACGCAACTTTTTACGAATAGCCGACTGGTGCACCACCTCGTTTCTGAATTCGCAACCACAAAGCCGCCAATTCAAATTGAAACCGCTGCAACGGCCCACCGTTTCTATGTGCGCGGAGCACTGGTTTCGTGACAGTTATTGCTGTTATGTGCTCTTGCGTCCATCAGTTGTTGAGAGGACTGGCAAAACACGGGAATTGAGTGCTTGTTGAGTGACAAATGTGGGAAATTCCGCATCGGAAGACAGCTGTCGAGGCCAGAATATTTGATTCTTCCAACAGAAGGTGAGTGTTATGCACTCCGCTAGAAAGACGGTGCAAACGAAACCGTTGTCGCCATCAATACCTCATTCGTGCCCTTCGTTCGAAATCTTAGCGCAAGTGAACGAGTTGTTATGGCAAAAAAAATGTTGTCATGAAAGCGACGTACAATTGCAGCGATCGAAATGAAATGATGTCCTGGCCTCTGTAAACTTGCGGATGTCAATAAACGATTTGTTCTCACTTGCTGCTCACTGTGGTCTGTGCCAGTCGAGGCCATCTGGTCACCTGGCGTAACATCACTTCACTAGCGCGGCGCAAGTAAACACGCGACCAGCGTGCCAGCCAGGAACCAGCAGGAGCAGCCACGGCCGGACTCGACGCCCCTTTCGCGCGCGGGAGGAGGAGAGTCGAGTCCGGCCGTGGAGCAGCGAGCCGGCGGCCGCCGTGCGAGGGCAGCCATGTTATTAAGGAGCTCAAGCGGCCTGTGCAAAAAGCATCCGCCATGTTTACAAAGCCATGTTTACAGCGCCATCAAGCGGGCGTACTGGGTAGTTCACGACGCCGCCACTACGCTTTTTCTGGCACTACAGGCAAAGCTAGACCTTTGCTTCTCTAATAGCGTCCTCGATAAACACGCACCGGTGTTGCCCCCAAAACCGGCGCGGTGCACAGTGCCCCACGACGGTGCGTACCGGCACGGAGCGTTGATCGAGGACAAACGGGGCGGTTCTACACAGGCGCCATCTCTTAATCTAAGAAATCAACTCATAAAACGTTCACAAGTAACAATACAGCACTGTATATGAGACACAGCGCTATTTGAAAGTGGTATTTATAGAAGGCCAATGATTATATGTACGCACAACTTAAATCCGTCACACATGCGGAACAACGTACCGCCACCGCTTCCACTAAACAGCTACATACAAGCTGCTTCTAATCTTCGTTTGAGCCATAATGCGAGTGCCTGTTTTGTTCCGCCCTTCCGTTACAGCAAAACAAGTAGGTCTTCATCGTCTGGGCACTCCGGTAACAGTTCATGATAATTCGATCGAACGAAACGAATGCCAATCCCCAACTTTCTGGCAATGCATGCAGCCGTCTTTGAAGTACACAAAGTTCGCGTCCTCATTTACAATCACTGGCCGTTGTTACCGCCCGTTAGGAGACTGTCGCATCGTTGCCCGATGAATTCACAAGCACGCCATCCTTGTCAGCAACAATACACAGCTCCGTCCGCCTTGACACGAGTGCGGCGATGCGCCGTCGCTGCAGCAGACGGCGGAGGAAGCTCCTTCGCCGGCATCGTCCGCGATGCATCTCGGGACTGCACGCTGGCGCACCGTCGACTCTCTCGGTGCGCGGCGGTGCAACCAAAAATTGCCCCGCGACGGTGCACCCCGGTTTATCGAGGACGGACGGTGCACACCGGTGCGGTTTATCGAGGATGAAAAGGCGCACCGGTGTGCCCCGGTGTGCACCGGTGCGGTTAATCGAGGATGCTATAAAATCCTCCCTGTTCTGTGCGGCTACTCTTGCTTCATTGAACACGGTAAACGGTAAAGCGCGCTAAGGACACTAGGCAGCAGGTTCATTCAGAAGGCCGGTGCAGCAAACCACACTTTCCTTCGATCATGACTTGATGGGAAGCAATGAAATGAAACCCTTTGGCAGTTGTCGTTACGGGATGAGCATGCTCTTGCCCTTGCCGCGACCGCCGCAGAGAATCAGCTGCGACAGCGTTTGGGCTTGAACTGATTTATTCAGCCCGCGTGAGCGCACTTGAGCGTGCGCCTCGTGATCACGAGCAGTGGCCGGCGTCGTCCAAGCGCTGCGTGCGGAGCTCCTCCTTCGTCGTCGGCGCGGCGCTCCCTTGGCGCGCCGTTCGTTACCACCTCTGAAACAACGTCGAGGCTACACTCGAAACACAGATGGTGCAAATAATCTATTCGAGTACAGCGTCCAAGAAAGCAAATGCAAAGAAAACTGATGATACTAACACAAGACACGGAGCGCTGAGCGATCACGCTGGCTGCAAGCGTCGTTGCTCCTGCGCTCACTGTATCCTTCCGCCGAGAACGGAGGAGCGTCAAGCCCGGTTTGGCCCGGTGTGTAAGTGCTTTACACTCCGGTATAAAACAAATATGTGTGACTGTGTAAAGCACCCACACACAAAAGATGTTTTTTGTAGCTTTCTGATGTTTTTACGCTCGCAAAAAATTGATTAAATCAAGAGCGCACAAACACGTCACGATTAGTTCAAGAAATAGCCGTTGCGCTCCGATACCATCGACCCCCCAAAAAACCCCATCTCAGGGGCCCTTTAAAGAAGATGCTGTACCGTTAGCGTTGACCACTCCTCGAAAAGTTGCCATACCATTAATGTCGAAGGCCAAAGCAAAACTTCAAGACATGGTTCAGCTTGATGTTATCGAGCCAGTTGAGGAACCAACAGAATGGTGTTCTGGAATGGTCATTGTTCAGAAACCTGACGGAGATGTACGCATATGCGTAGACCTGACTGAGCTAAACAAGTTTGTAGAGCGAGAAGTTCACCCTCTGCCTGTCAGTGAACATGTCCTTGCGCAACTTTCCGGAGCCCAGTACCTCTCCAAAGTCGACGCCAATTCAGGATTTTGGCAGTTTGAGCTTGCGGAAGAGTCTCGAAGCATGACCACGTTCATAACGCCATTTGGCAGGTACCGGTTCAAGAGACTACCGTTCGGAATCAGTTCAGCGCCTGAATTATTCCAAAGGAAGATGTCACAGTTTTTGGATAACCTGGAAGGCGTCGTGTGTAACATGGATGATATCCTGATCTACGGCAGGACACAAGCAGAGCATAACGCGCGCCTCAGAGCGGTTCTGGAGAGGTTACAGAAACATGGCGTCACGTTGAACCGTGAAAAGTGCGAGTTCAATGTTCGAAGGGTAAAGTTCTTGGGACACATCGTTGATAACCAAGGAATTCATGCCGACCCATCAAAAGTGCAGGCTATCATTGACATGAGACCACCATCAAACACTCAGGAGCTGAGAAGGTTTCTCGGGATGGCAAACTACCTGATGAAGTTTGTCCCGAACATGTCCGAAATAGCTCACCCCATGAACGCTCTTCTAAACGCGAAAAGCGAGTGGGTATGGACCTCATCCCAACAGAAAAGCTTCGAACTGCTGAAGAAAAAGCTCTCTGAAAGTCCAGTTCTATCAGTATTCGACCCAGAGAACATGACTGTAGTTTGAGCAGATGCCTCATCGTTCGGGTTAGGTGCAGTTCTGCGACAGAAGCAGAAAGATGGAGTTTAACGACCAGTAGCGTACGCATCTCGTAGCCTGTCAGAGACAGAAAGGAGGTACGCTCAGATTGAGAAAGAAGGCCTTGCTGTGACCTGGGCATGTGAGAAGTTTCAGGAGTATGTCACTGGCTTACAGTTTACCATTGAAACTGACCATAAGCCGTTAGTTCCGATTTTCATGTCGAAACATTTGTCGGATATCACTCCCAGGCTACAAGGGCTAAAAATGCGCATGATGCGTTTTTCCTATAAAATGACACATGTGCCGGGCAAGGACCTTGTTGCTGCTGACGCTCTGTCTCGACAGCCGCTACCTCACCGAGATAGCACTGAGCTTGAAGAAGAAGTTGCATGCTACGTTAGAAGCGTAATTGCCAATCTTCCCTCAACTGACAAGAGACTTGCGGAAATTCGACGAGAGCAAGCAGCAGATCCAATTTGCAGCACGTTGAGCAGCTACTGCAATGATGGATGGCCAGACCGCACAGAGCTCACTTTCGATTGTAAAGATTATTAGCAGCACAGGTCAGAAATAGCTGTTCAAGATGGCCTTCTCATGAAAGGATCAAGGATTATAATTCCTGGGCCCATGCGCAAAGAAATACTCGCGAAGATACACCAGGGACATCAAGGAATTGTTAAGTGTCGAGCAAGAGCCCGAGAGTCGGTATGGTGGCCGGGTGTATCGACAGAAATCGAAGAGCTTGTTCGCCGATGTACACAGTGCGTTAAAGAACAGGGATACAGACATGAGCCGTTGATGCCATCTGATTTTCCCGATCGACCATGGCAGAAAGTTGCCATGGACATGTTTCACGGTGGAGGGAAGAACTACTTGCTTGTGACCGATTATTATTCAAGGTATCCCGAGATCACCCTGCTTCAGAGTATGACAGCGCAAGAAGTTATCAAGCACGTGAAGTCTATTTTCGCAAGGCATGGCACGCCTGAGACAGTTTTCAGCGACAATGAACCTCAGTTAAAAAAACTTGATGGTTCTGCTTTCCGCCAGTTCGCGGAAGAATGGGGCTTCGAACACGTAACATCAAGCCCCAGGTTTCCGCAAAGCAATGACTTCGTTGAGGCAGCCGTGCGGATCCTAAAGAAGAGCCTACAGAAAACAGGGGACAGTTATGTTGCTCTTCAGGCGTACAGAGCCACGCCACTTGCAAATGGCTTTAGCCCTGCGGAGTTGTTAATGGGACGGCGTCTGAGAACGTCTGTTCCGGCAGTGTCTAGTTCGCTAGATCCCGCTGTTGTCGACAATACAGCGCTCCGGGCGTGGGAACTGCGCCGAGCAGCCCAGCAGAAGAGAAACCACGACAGAAGGCACGGGGCTCGGATCCTCCGTGATTTAGAGCCGGGAGAAACGGTGTGGATAAAGAACCAGAACAAGACTGGAACGGTGCTTTCATCGGCGGGGTCTCCGAGGTCTTACATTGTGGAGACAGACACAGACCAACTGAGAAGAAACCGAATCCACTTAGCCCCAGTCCCTGAAGTTGAGGTTCCACGCTCGTCGAATGAATCAACGCCTGGGAGAAACCCGCCAGATTCGCAAGATGCAAGGAGACGTGAGGTGGGAGAAGCGCCGGTTTACGACGACCAAAAGCCGCCAGAAACAAAGGAACCCCAGGAGAGCTCATCCGCCCCACAGGGCTACAAGACACGGAGTGGACGCGTAGTCAAGCCTGTCCAACGCTTGTAAAAGGGAAGGCTGAGAGGGGAAGATGTGCTGTGTGTTTACGCCGAGACGCAAGGGAAACCCGAGCCGACGGCGCGCAGCCGGCGGCTCGGCCCGCCCGACGAAGGAATTACGAGGGCGCGACCCAGGGAGGGGAACCGAAAAATAAAGGCACTCTCAGACTGAACGCCAGACGTGTCGGTTGTACGTTTCTCGCGCTCCGCGAACACTACAGGAATCACAGTTGTCTCGACCGAACCTCTCGTGTCTGAACACGCCTTGTAAATGTGGAGGAACGAGCTCCACTCCACCTGGTGGAATTGGGTCATAGTTTAGGTGAATGTCCACAAACTGTGCGATTCGTCTTTAGTTTGCCCTTGTGCCGGTTCATGTCGGTGCTTATGGCATTACTGTTCATGATCAGAGGAATTGAAACAAGCTCCTGATGACAAGGAACGTACTCAGTAGGTTGTGCTAAGACTTCTTCACTCTTAGCGCAGTCTATCCGTGGCCACAGCACAGCATTTGTGGACGCACTCAAGTCGCCTGCTGGCAGTGGGATGGTTTCCGCCGTCGTCGCATTTGTTATGAGTGACAGGTCTGCTCCCTCAGACACGGCGTATTACGGGCAGCTGTAGAGGTGACCAACGAGCTCCATGATGTTAGGACGGGTGGGACTTGAGTGGTTGTCGAAGGTCTCTGTGAAAGATGGTTCTTCGCGACATTCTGCATGGTTGTCTCTTTCCGGATCAAGCTCATCTTGAATATCTTGTCTTCAGCAGCCACTTCACGCTGAAAATCATGTATAGGCATTTGTCAGACTCTTCATAATTATTTTCGTAATCTTCGATACCTGGGAGATCTCATATCTGTCTGCCAAGATTATTTATGTCGTCCAGCACTTCAGTAAGAGATTCAAGGCGGATTTTAAGCATACTTATTCTCAGTGTTGGTGATTCCACAAGGTTGTCTGTTGTTCTAACGGGTTCTGATATCTTTGCCCCAAGAGTATCCCTCAGCCGCTTCAGTTGACTGACGGCCTCCCTGTCCTCAGTAGGCTGAACGTCCACAAGGAGGGTGTTCTGGATTCAGTGCTGCTGCTGGACACTTCCGGGTTCCCAGTGGTCTGTGTGGTGCATCGTGCAGCCAACCATGGGGGGCACCGTTCTGAGGGCAACGCCCACGGGATCAGGACATCAAACGGTTTCCCGGGCCTCGCGTGCCTCGAAGTCGCACCAGGCCGTTCCTCCCAGGTTTCACGGCACCAAACATGTTGAGGAACTAGACCCGCGCCGTGGCTGTGCTGAGAACACCCGTTTAATCTTCCTCCTCTGCTAGCTCATTATGATGATCTGTACTTTGACAATGGAATGCGCCGCTAGAATTCCGACGTTGATAACGCTTGCCCGTCACGCACCGATCTCGCAGACAAGCCACATTGTGCTAATACTGGATGCAATGTAACCAGAGCTCCCTCATTTACTCGCACAAAACTATCGCAGATCCCCGATCTCCCCGATGAAAGCCGAACAAGCCACAAATGGATGAGCGCTTGCGAACAGAAATAGCTTGCAATTTGTCTCAAGGCAACCGATTACCGTTAGTTACAAAGAAATTGATTGTTTTCTGCTGAAAGGAACGAACCCAAGCCACGCGAAGACGGGCGCTGCCGCCCGCTTTCCGATGCTCTCTCGCGCTGCGTCGATGCCGATATCTGGCGAGCGTAGACATCGGCGTCGCTCGGGCGTCAGCTCGCGTCGCCATGCATTTATGACGACGCGCGCGTCGACGCGGGACGATGTCAACGCGAGAAAACGCTGAAAGTACGCTGCATGTGGCTGGGCCTTAAGGTGGCTCAGAGGTCCGAGTGAAACCGAATACACCGACATACTTAAAAAAGTTTTGCGGATACGTCCGAAGTATCTTTAAAAAATCTGGCGGGTACATCCGACGTATCTTAAAGAAATCTTGCAGGTACGTCCGACGTATCTTTTAAGAAACTTTGCGGGTACGTCCGACGTATCTTTAAGAAATACTGCGGGTACGTCCGACGTACCTTTAGACACCGCGTTAAAAAAATGCATAGTAACATATATTCCGAAAAACGAAGACTCAACTAAAAAAATCACGGAAAAGAACGACGGCAACACGAATAAATAATCGCGCAAACGGACGAAACTAGCCCTGTGCCCGTCATCTGCGGAAGAACACACTATTGGTCAAATGAATGATCTTAATCAATATAATGGTGCAGTTTAGATCATTGTCGAAAAGAAACAAAATAAAAAATCAAAATAAAATAACCCAACGTATTAGGCTACTCATGGCCAAATCTCGCTCTAAAAAACTCAATGAATACTAGCGGCGTAAGAATGCTAGGCATTATTGACAATTATCTGGATTTCTACAAATGCTTTTCTCATTCAACGTGGCAAGAATATGGTTTAGGTGGTTGTTCTTTTCACATTAACTTTAATAAAACCACCGAATCAACCACGATAAAGGAAGTCTTCACTGACTACATGCCCCGCACGGGCACTTTGAGTAATCTTGGTGACGGTGTTGGCGACAACGCGGACCCCGAGCCCCCACACTCACGCTGTAACCGACCGTGGTAATGGGTTTTAAGGTGAAGGGTAGAAACTTCAAACGGCGGCCGTCGGAGCCCAGGTCAAGCTCCGGCGGATGGGCTCCCTGTTTGTTCACCAGGCATGCAGGAGCTCTGGGACCTCTTTGACCATCAGGATATAGTCGAAGAAAGTACCCCCGTCCCCTGCTTCTATACTATGATATATGGCATTTTCTAAACACCCCCCCCCTCCCCAAACATGATCGGCCCCCGAAAAGGGGCCGCACCGAAGTTTCTTTTCCTCCGTTGCAATCAATCTCGCTCCCAAAGCCCGATAATTTCTCGCGCTTTTTGATCATGGAATCTCTTGATAAGACAAAACCAATTCCTTCCCAGTCCGTGTTTCTAATCTCCAAGTATCTTGAAAGCCTTGTCGGAAAGTCGTACAAGGCTAAGAAACTGAAAACGGGAGAACTTTTGATTGAGGTAGACAACAAACAGCAGTCCGCAAACCTCCTTTCACAAACGCGCATGGTCAATGTTGACATCAAGATCACGCCTCATCGCAGGCTTAAAGGCCAACTGCACTCAAAATTTCGACTTCTTGAAAACCCTATTTCCGTACAGTCTGCTTAAAAAGAAAGCAACATGTAAAATACAACAGCTGAAATACGCACGCGGACGCCGCAAGCGGCCAGCAAAAATCGGCGATTTTGAAACCGAAACCGAGGAGAGCGCGGCCATTGCAGTGACGTTGCAGCCGTCCAGCGAGCGGCCGGACGGTCACCAGTTCGGGAAAATGTCTGCGCGCAAGCTCTACGCGCGCACGGGGCAGCAGAGCTCGACCGGTTCTCCCGCTGCGTGGCTGGCCAGAGGAAAAAGCCACCGTCGGCTGGAACGTCACAGGCGCGTCATGCCTGTTTACGCGATCCGCCGGCAGGTGCAGAGTGGTCTGCGGCGGAGCTTTTTTAAACGCTTCTGACTGATTAACGAGGCGTTTCACGGGGCTACCACTTGTGTCCCAGCTTATTTGGGGGTACTTACTACGCATTAAAAATAAATTTGGCCGAGGTGAAATTTGACTGCAGTTGGCCTTTAATAGCTGCCAAGGCGTGATCTCTGATCCAGATCTTATAAGTGAAACTGAAGCCAACCTGCTCGAGGGCCTCCATGATCAGGGCGTGGCGGCAGTGAGGCGAATAACCATACGCCGAAACGATCAAATCATACCTACCAAACACATCATCTTGATGTTTGACCGCTCAACACTTCCTGAGTCGGTCAACGCAGGCTTCGTGAGATGTCCGTTCCGACCCTACGTGCCGAATCCACGCCGCTGCTATAAGTGTCAGCGGTCTGGCCACGGCACAAACTCTTGTCGTGGGAAACTGACGTGCGCCAAATGTGCAGCACAACATCATTCAACCGATAATTGTGAATCTGAGCACTTCACCTGTCCGAACTGCCAGGGAACGCATGCTGCCTATTCCAGAAGTTGTGAGAAACAAGAGGAACAGATTATTGCCTTGAAAGTGAACGAGAACATCACCTTCCCAGAGGCGGGGAAGAGGTTCGCCTCGTTCCCTCTGGGGAGGTACGCCGACGTAGCTCGCCGGGGGGCTGAGCGGCGTCTGGTTTCTGCGGGGACCCAGTAACGCAAGTCGGACTTGGTCCCGCCCCCGCCCCCCCCCCCCTCCTGGGTTGCCTATGGCAGCCCAACCCGCCTCCGCACCGCTCGCTGAGCCAGCAGCGGTTGTGGTGGCAACCTCTTCCGTCGGGACCGGTGCCGCTCCCGTCCCTGCCTCCCCGTTCTCCAGTGCGGGAGGGTGCCATGGACACCACGGGCCCCGCACCGGCTTCCACCGCCACCGCACCGCCCGTGCCACTTCTGGTGCCCCCAACACCTGCGGTGGTGGCGGGTCAAACGAAGGGCCCCCGAAGGGAGGCCAAGTCCGGGGGGCCCGGTTCGACGGGCACACCCAGGACATCGGACGACGAGATGGACGTCGTGCCGTTCTTGCCGGCAACGCAGCGCAAGGAGCGGCCTCCGACGTCCAAGCCTACAGAAAGGCCCAAAAAGCCCAATCCAAGAGTCACAGCCCCGAAAGACGACACATAAACATACACACTCCAGTAGCTCTCACACTAAATAATGGGAAGAGAAAACATAGTTCAATGGAACTGCAGAGGCCTTCTGAGTAATCTTTACGTGTATGAGATTCTGCATGCCAATCAGCCATGTGTAATGTGTGTCCAGGAAACACATTTGAATTCCAAACACACAAATTTCTTGAATAGTTACCTGGTATACAGAAAGGACAGGGATGGCTGCACACACTCTTCTGGCGGTGTGGCCATAATCGCCCGAAAATCCTTAGCATGCCACCCTGTCACCTTGAATACCGTCCTCGAGGCTGTAGCCATCCGCACAATAATTTTTAATAGGTTGGTAACGGTATGCTCCACTTACATTCGTCCTGATTATGCACCTTCGAGCTCTGACTTCGAGGCGCTGGTCGACGAGCTGCCCGAACCGTACATTCTAACAGGCGACCTTAATGCACACAACTCTCTTTGGGGCTCCTCCAGAACGGATGCCCGAGGTCGTCTGATAGAGAAATTTCTTAGATCTTCAGGAGCATGCCTTTTCAACAATAAACAGCCTACATACCATAACATAGGTCACAACACATACTCACATCTTGACCTGGCTATTGGTTCTGCAATTCTCTTTCCATGTCTTGAGTGGAGTGTGGGCACGGACCCATATGGTAGTGACCATTTCCCCACTTCATTAATGTATATAGGTACAGGCCCGAGCAGTCCATCTTTCCATAAAAGGTTTAATGAAGCAAGAGCTAACTGGAATACATTTACAGAGACATCCAAACTACACCACACATCCATATATGACACCTACACGTTGAAGAAGCTAGCCAACTGCTCACGGCGCACATCCTCGACGCCGCCGAAAAGTCCATTCCCCACGCCTCTGGTGCCCCTCGCAACCAGCGGAGGCCGTGGTGGAATGAGGACTAGGCAGGCGCGAGGGGCCCAGAACAAGTCGGGAAACCTCCTCTTGTTCAAACGGGCCAAGGCATACGGAAAACGTAGCGCCGTGAGGCAAAAAGATATAGTTGGCGCTCATTCATAACATCTATAAACTCATACACAGACACACGCAAGGTATGGACACTGTGGGAATCGTGGAGAACCGCGACCTGCGATACCGAGCCAGCGCGCGCTTCGGGAGAGACGCTTGTGCGCTGGAACCGGTCCGGCGCTCCGCTGGTTCGTCGGCGTCCCCCGAGAGATGGCGCCACCGATGTATGCGGGGATAGGCGCGCGGGCGCGGGCGGCGCGAGCGTGCGCGCACGGGAGAAGGGAAGTCTCGTCGGAGACCCGGTCGGGGCGAGATCGGCGGAACGCGGTGGCGGCGGATACTTGTATCTCAGGTGGGAGCTTTGTTTGTCGCGCGCTGTGAGTGCCTACCTCCCGTTCGCGGTCACGACCCGGACGGCGTGATTCGTGAACGCCGTCGAGCCCTGTGCTCGCATGCTTTGGGATTCCCCAAATAAACGGCTGTGCTTCGGCACTACTGTCTACTGTGTTCTCGTATCGGCGAACCTCGCTGGGCTGCCGTAGCCACGGGAGCCCGCGTGGTCGACACGCCGGGAGCTAGCGTGGGGGCCTACCCCAGAGAGCTGGCTAAGGCCCCCGAGGAACCCCTCATTTATCCCACAACACGTATACGCAAACTCAAAGGACAACAGACACACAGCCTGCCCCTGGTCAGTACAACAGGGGACACACTGGAAGACCAGGCTGACACACTCGCACAACACTTCCAACACGTGTCCAGTTCAGCACACTACACGAACACTTTCCTGAAGTATAAAGACTCTAGTGAAAAGAAGTCCCTACACGACAACAACAAATCACAGACTTCTTACAACTCCCTGTTTTCACTACATGAGCTGAGGGCTGCTCTGAGCACGTGTAAACCCTCAGCTCCAGGCCAAGACAACATTACATATACAGTGATACAACACCTACACGCAGACACACTTGAAGCACTTCTAAATCCGTATAATAAAATATGGCTTTCGGGGCACATCCCCCACTCGTGGAGGGAGGCCATAGTAGTGGCTTTCTTAAAGGAGGGAAAGGACCCGTCGTCCCCCTCAAGCTACCGTCCTATAGCCTTGACGCTGCCTGTGCAAGCTCTTCGAGAAGATGATAAACCATAGGCTCGTGTACTTTATTGAGTACAATGGTCTTCTCGAGAGTTGCCAGGCAGGCTTCCGGGCAGGGCGATCCACAAACGATCAATTAGTTGCACTGGAATCTTACATTAAGGATGCCTCTATACACAAACAGTACTGCATGACTATATTTTTTGATATCGAGAAAGCTTATGATACGGCATGGCGTTATGGCATTCTTTCGGACCTAAAATCCTATGGTGTAACAGGTAACATGCTGAACACTCTTTCCAGTTACTTGTCTGAACGAACATTTCGTGTCAGAGTCGGTTCGGCACTTTCAAACGTTCACGTGCAGGAGAATGGCGTGCCTCAATGTGGCGTATTGAGCTGCACCTTGTTTATAATTAAGATGAACTCTCTCCGAAAGGCACTGCCGCCAACCATATCCTGCTTGATGTACGTGGATGACGTTCAAATATCTTTCAAATAATGTAACATATCTATTTGTGAACGTCAGGTCCAGCTTGGGGTAAACAAACTTTTCCGCTGGGCAGATGAACGTAACATATACACATAAGGTGGAGGGCAAAAGGCTACAGCCTGACGAGGCCCTGACGAAAATGGATTTAAACTTAATCCTCTAAAAGTACCTGCGTTGTATACTCAAAAAGGCGGGGCATCCTGCCCGATCCCGACGTAAAACTCTTTGGTGACTCGATTCCAGTAAAAAGAGAACACAAGTTTTTGAGTGTAGTGTTTGACGAGAAACTCACATTCATCCCTCACATAAAACGACTCAAACAAAAATGCCTCAAAACACTGAATATTCTGAAAGTCTTATCTCTCCAATCATACGGTGCAGACAAACAACTTTTGCTTCGACTTTATGCCGCGTTGGTGGGGTCACTGTTGGACTACGGAAGCGTTGTGTATGGGTCAGCCACAAAAACAGCACTTAAATGCTCGACTCAGTGCTTCACTTGGGGCTTCGCCTGTCTTGTGGGGCATTCCGTACCAGTCCTGTCCACAGTCTTTATGCTGAGTTCGAGAAATGGTGCTTAGCGTATCAGCGAATTTATGTTGATCTTCTATATGCCTCCAAAATCTCATCAATGAATAACCATCCCTTTAAACCGGTTTTTAATGATACGTCCACAACTAACTCAGTTTAAACCGCCCATCAATTTCTGTTCCCTTCTCGCAGAGAGTGAGGGACGAGGTGACTATTCATGCGGTCTCCTTCTTAGACACATTCAAATTATCTCACACTGATCTTGTAGCACCGTGGCATCTCCGTCCTGTGTCATGTCTTTCATACGATACAATAAGAACAAGACACAAGAAGTGGGATTTTGCAGCATTTCATGTATCTGCAGGATAAATACAGGGCTGCTCAAGCCACACATTAGACAACAACTCCGTAAAACTTGGCAAGCAGACTGGAGCGAACAGACAACAAACTACGCGTAATAAAACCACACTTGGGACCATACACTACTGACTCACACAACAGGCACATTGAAGTTACCTTAGCTTAGTTACGGATAAGCCATACGCATGGAACGCACTCGCACCTGCTCACGGGATCTCCAAGACCCCTGTGTAGCAGGTGTGGGGAGGGCCTATCCGTAGTCCACATACTCATACAATGCAAGGCACTTGATACAACACGACACAAACACTTCAGAGAACTCTACAGACAACAGATTCCCCTACACCCATCGTTGTTTCTGGGTGACGATGCGATGGTTTCTGTGAAACGCGTGTTTAAGTATTTGTCAGATGTTAAGTTTTTAAACCTAATTTCCTATCATGTATAATCAAATCTGGCCCTATACACCAGCCATCACCATTATCTTTATTGATCTTACTATGTCCAGTTTACACGTTTTATACCTACCTTTTGTGGTAATCACTTCTTTTCATTAAAGAACTTCTCTGGCGCTCTTTGCCCTCGTCGGCCTTGCGCCATTAAACTCCAACCATCATCATCATTCACTGACTATACGGAGAAATGTCGACACTTCTCAGAAGCCCCGTGTACATGGACGCGACGGGGGCGGGGTGAGTTGAGTGGCGGGTTCAGCTTACCTCGACGCGTCCGAGTTTATATGAACCCCGTCCAAAGAATCGAGGTGAGGGGAGCGGCGGGGTTCACGGAAAAGGGGCTACCGTATTTTTACGATTCTAACGCGCACCCTCTTTTGCTAAAAGGTAGCTTAATATTTGTGTACGCGTTACAATCGGGCTCAAAACCGAAATAGGCTTTAAAGCGGCCAGCAGCATTGCCATGCGCAGCGGACACGAAGTACCCGCAAAATCCAACTCAATCCAATAAAAACAATCCGTCAACACCACGTGAGTGAATTTCGGCGCACTGATTCCTCAATGGCATGCCGCATACCCTGGTCAGATGTTGCACATTTTTTTGTGCTTCTGCTCAGCCCCTAACGCTTAGAATTATGAAGATCAAGGCACTTGAACTCGCAAGCAGCTTCAGTGTTCCCCGCTATAACTTTATTTCCAGCAGCAGCTGGATAAGCAACCTTGTGAAGCACAATTCATTTTTGGCTTCCAGAGCTGCATACGCCAAATAAAATCTCCCTCTTCCAGGTACGTGGTGTCGTGTCTTTTCCATCTGCGCAGTACCGTCAGTGTCACATTTTTTTTTTCGAATTTTCCTGCGCGAGGTTACCCGCGCGTTACGATTGGGGGCGCGTTAGAACCGCGCAAATACGGTATTCTGCTCCCCGCGGCCCGCCGACTCAGCCCGACGAGCGAGCTAACCCACCCCCTGCCTCCGAGTTGACTGGACTCGCCGCGACGGCTCTCTGACCCACCCCGTCCGCTTATACATGGGGGTGTCGAGTCCAAAAAACCTGCTTATTTCGACTCAACGCGCCCTCGTCGGGTCAATGTAAACGGGGCTAGAGATGTTGCTCTTAATTTTACTTTATGCAGCGTGGTCTTTTGCAGTTACAAAGCAGGCGAAAGTGATACGCAGTTGTTTTAACGATCCCATATATTTGCTTGTGCTCGTACCAGAGATATCAGCAGATCGTTTTCGGCGATGCGGACCGCCCTTGAGCTGCTCATGGCTGCGGCGAAGGAGAAAGCCACCTCGCGAAATCCAGGAGCGGAGGACACGCCGAATACAGGCTACACTTTAGCCCCGTGTACATGGACGCGACGGGGGCGGGGTGAGTTGAGTGGCGGGTTCAGCTTACCTCGACGCGTCCGAGTTTATATGAACCCCGTCCAAAGAGTCGAGGTGAGGGGAGCGGCGGGGTTCACGGAAAAGGGGCTACCGTATTTTCACGATTCTAACGCGCGCCCTCTCTTGCTAAAAGGTAGCTTAATATTTGTGTGCGCGTTACAATCGGGCTCAAAACCGAAATAGGCTTTAAAGCGACCAGCAGCATTGCCATGCGCAACGGACGGGAAGTACCCGCAAAATCCAATTCAATCCAATAAAAACAATCCGTCAACACCACGTGAGTGAATTTCGGCGCACTGATTCCTCAATGGCATGCCGCTTACCCTGGTCAGCTGTTGCACATTTTTTTGTGCTTCTGCTTAGCCCCTAACGCTTAGAATTATGAAGATCAAGGCACTTGAAATCGCAAGCAACTTGAAATCGCAAGCAACTTCAGTGTTCCCCGCTATAACTTTATTTCCAGCAGCAGCTGGATAAGCAACCTTGTGAAGCGCAATTCATTTTTGGCTTCTAGAGCTGCATGCCAAATAAAATCTCCCTCTTTCAGGTACGTGGTGTCATGTCTTTCCATCTGCGCAGTACCGTCAGTGTCACATTTTTTTTTAGAATTTTCCTGCGCGAAGTTATCCGCGCGCTACGATTGGGGGCGCGTTAGAACCGCGCAAATACGGTATTCTGCTCCCCGCGGCCCTCCGACTCAGCCCGACGAGCGAGCTAACCCACCCCCTGCCTCCGAGTTGACTGGACTCGCCGCGACGGCTCTCTGACCCACCCCGTCCGCTTATCCATGGGGGTGTCGAGTCCAAAAAAACTTGTTTATTTCGACTCAACGCGCCCTCGTCGGGTCAGTAAACGGGCCTTTTGAAACCCGCGCGAAACGTCATGAATGGCGCTTCCGCGCCTCGTGCTCCGTCCGCCAACGCTACGGCGGCGGGTAGCGGGGCACGACTGAGGAGAGCAAATTCGTCACGGTGGGGTGCTCCGTGGTGGGGTGGATTAGTTCCCCGCGGCCTGCCTTCGCCATGCCCGCTCTTTCCCTCCGCTGAGGGGCAACCTCATCGCACTCCCCGCCCGCGCATGCGCAGTCCGGTCCCGCTACCCGCTAACCTTAGCGTAGCGTACGGGAGCCGCTATGCTAAAACTCGTTTTAGCATATCGTTACCGCGTTTGCGTTACCGTTTACCGGGTTTGCGGGAGTCGACTGCGCATGCGCGAGAGTTACCGTAAACGGTAATTTACCGGCACAGGCTTTACGTCGCCAGCGAGCTTCCTGAGCAGACGAAGTTTACCTTCGCGTGTTGATTAATGCAGGGCGGTCGGCGCTTTATGCTTGGTACGGCCGGATAAAGTAATCTTACTTGATGCTGTTTATTACGTGTTTCTTGCTAAATAATGCTCACGAAAGCGACAATCGACCATTTTTCTCAGATGGGTGAGCAAAATGGCCGTCCCTATTGGTTCTAAGCCTTGCCCGCCTCAAATAGTTCAGATAGGTTTCTGAGCTCGCAAAGTGCTTTTAGGCCTCCAAACTTGTGCTAGGCAAGGTAGTGTATGTTATTGAGTAATTGCTACGACATATTTTACTCATTTCTTGCCTAAATAATTAGCGCGGGGGCAAATTCTATTTCACTTTGATTCTAACTCTCCTCAGTAGATGGCGCCACCAACTCGTTTTCTTTTTAAAGCTCTACAGGTGATGGCTACACTATTCTCAAAACAACTACAGTTAGTGTGAATGTTTTACCTCAAAAGTGAAATATTCAAGTTACTTTAAACGAATGCAAATATATATGAGCAAGAGAATTATGAGTGATTCGCTTTGAGACTAATTCATCAGATGTCGCTACCTGCGCCTCGGCGGCCGGAATACGCGAACCGCAAACGGTGCTCTAAAACGTGCCCTACCGTTTTCAGCGGTAAACGGAAACTCAGGTTTCCGGTAACACGGTAAACGGTAACGCAAACACGGTAACGATATGCTAAAACTGCCTAATTGCCCGCACGTTCGACGCGTGGCAGCGGCGGAAAATATCTAGCAGGTTTGACGTATGCGGAGAGTGGGTTTTGGGTGCCAGGCGGGGGCCGTTCCGGCTACCGGAACGGGGAATCGCGTGCACAGACGCGTCCCTCTCCGCCCATGTGTCCCGACTGGCTGCGAATGTCCGTATGGTAAAGATGCTAGGGGACGAGTTGCACGAAAGAGAGTGTGATCGAGTCGTACACTCTCGACGGGAACGCCCGGAATGCCGCGGGCAGCACCGTGAGCCGCATCTTTCCCTGGCAGGCGAGCCCAGTGAAGTGTGGTGTTTGCGAAGGATGTACGAAGCACCGGCAGCACCACCGTACGAAAGACGTTTATTGTACTTAACACATCAAACATATACATAATAAGGTCCCTGAAATTACTTTTAGGAACCTTAATACATAAAGCACAGACGCGCCCCCTGGGGGTGAAAGAACACAAAGGCCGGTGGCCGGCGCTCTCGGGACGGCCGATGGGGACGCTGCACGGCCGGAGATGCTAGTGATCTCGTAGATCTCTGTAGCACGCCAGGAGACCGCAGTTGCGGCCCAGGAGAAGGCGGCCGCGGGACGGCAGGCTTCGGTACAGGCAGCTGCGGATCAGGAGTAGGCGATACGGCAGACTGCAGTACGCCAGTAGGCGGCGGCTGCGACCCGGGAGAGGGCGGCGGCGGCAGGGCAGGCTGCGGCACTCGAACCGGAAGCTGCGGCACAGGTAGCTCCGAACGTTGGTATGGTGAACCCGTGGCCCTCTCGGGAACCCGGGACAGCTTGGAGACGTTCCATGTGCGGCCATCTGCAAGTCGGAAAGAGGCAGGTCCCCTCTTCTCCAACACTTCAGTTGGCGAGGAAAAGGAGCGATCCCCCTTGAAGAGAACGGACGGCTTCTTGAATCGAACGAAATCACCCACAGCTATCTTCGGCTCCTTAGCAGCTCTCCTCCGATCCGTGTACTCCTTGCTGCTTTGCTGTTGAAGCCGGACCCTTTGGCGCAGTCGCGCCAGTTCCTTTACTGGGTCTTGTGCAAACGCTGGTGCCGAAAACCCCACGACATCCAATCTGGTTCGGGGCATTCGCTCATGGAGCAGAACTGCTGGCGCAACCCCAGTGGTAACCTGCGGAGTACAGCGGTGAATAGCGAGGTAGTCCGTGACTGCTGTGTGGATAGGTCGCCTTTTGAGGAGTGAAACTTGGATGAAGTTCTTCAAAGTTCGATTGAACCTCTCGACTTGCCCATTCGCCTGGGGGCAGTATACAGACGAATGCGACAGCTTGATGGCTCGGTTTTGAAGAAAGGTGATAAATTCACGCGACTGCGACCCACTGTCGCAAACAATCTCCTCCGGGTATCCTTCACGGGCAAAAACACTGGTTAAGAAGTCTTTCACGGTGCTTGTGGCCACTTCGCTGCAAAAATATATCTCTGGCCATTTGGAATGGTAATCGACCAGCGTTATAGCAAATCGGCTATTGTGAGGTGCATGTTCCAACGGGCCAACAATGCCTAGGCCTAGTTTCTGCCATGGCCTTTCAGGCCAGCCAACAGGCTGCAATGGCGCTGGCGATGTTTTGGCGGACTTATCTGCCTCCAGGCAGATGTGGCAGTTTTTCACGGCAGATTCAGCTTGCTTGTCCATTCGTGGCCACCAGAATAGCTCACGAAGTCGCGCCTTTGTGCGCGTGATGGCCGGATGTGTCTCGTGGGCGACGGCGATGAACTGAGCCGTGAGCGAGGACGGAACAACGAGTCGCTCTGCGCGCAGTAGAAGGTCATCAACACCAGAAAGTTCTTCGCGCACAGAGTAGAAAGGTTTTGCCTCCTCTGGTACGGACTTTTGTGGTGGCCAAGAACCGAGAACGAACGACTTGACCGTTTGCAGACAAACATCGTTGAGGACGCCTTGCTTGAATTCTTCCTTCGTCACGCAAGCCGGCTCGATCAACGACACAATTTATTCTTCCTTTGCCAGCTCTGCCTCCGCCGTCGGAGCTGGCAGCCGAGAAAGCATCTGCCACTGTGTTGGTGGACCCCTTGCGGTACTCGACAGTGAAATGCCTCGAGCTCAAATAAAGTTACTACTACTACTACTACTACTACTACTACTACTACTACTACTACTACTACTACTACTACTACTACTACTACTACTACTACTACTGTAACATAAGAGTCGTGCACTCCAGCGTGCAATTCGGAGTGGCCTTCTTCCACGTCCTTGCGACGACAGCAACGACACCAACGCCTGATGGTCCGTTCGAATCTTGAAATGGCGACCCCCAAGGTAAGTGTGCCATCGTTCGCACGCCCAAATGCATGCCAATGCTTCGCGTTCGCCGACCGAGTACTTTCTTTCCGATGATGACAAGGTACGAGACGCGAAAGCAACTGTGCGGAGCTCGTGGCCATTTTGCTGCTGCTGGACGGCTCCCAGCCCACAGTCGGAAGCGTCGGTCGACACGATGGCTGGAAGTGTGGGATCGAACATGTGTAGAACTGTACTTGAAGAGAGTATTTCCTTGACCCTCCGAAAACTGCTGTCTGCTTCGACTGACCATATGAATGGCTCATTCTTGCGAAGCAGGACGCGCATAGGCTCGACCACCTGGACCAAGCGTAGAACGAACATGGACTAGTATTCTACAAGACCCAGGAATGAACGGAGGGCGGCAACATCTCTTGGCACTGGAGTGTTAACTACCGAGTCTACTTTTTCTCAAAGCGGCGAGATACCTTGCACCGTGACCGTATGACCTAGCAAAGCAAGTTCTGGAACGTCGAAGAGGCATTTGTTGTTCAATTTCAGGCCCGCGTCCTTGACTTTCTGCAAGACCGTCGTTATATGTTCGAAAGATGTTCTTCTGCACTTTTGCCAAAGACTATCACATCATCAATGTAGAACAACACACCAGGGCAGCCATCGAGAATTGTGGCCATCATCTGAAATGCCGCTGGCGCAGAAGCTAACCCAAAACAAACTCTTTTGAACCGAAAAAGGTTTTCATGTGTAATGAAGGCCGTCAGGTTCCTGCTGTCAGGGTGCAAAAGAACCTGATGGTAGGCAGAAGCCAAGCCAAGTTTTGAGAAGTGTGTCGCCCTTATCAAGGCATGAAGAAGTTCCTCTGTATGAGGCAACGGGAAGCTGTCTGGTACAATAGCCTTGTTAGGCTCCCGAAGGTCAACACAAATCCTGATGCTGCCATCTTGTCAACGACAACAATGGGCGAAACCCATTCAGAAGCATCGACACGTTCGATGATGTCAAGGCTCAACAACCTGTGAAGTTCATCTGACACTGGTTCCCGAAGTGAATATGGAAGACGGCGAAGCTTCGAAGATACCGGTTGCACGCCTTGCCGAATCTTGATACGATGCGTGAACCGCTTAGCAAGGCCCAACTCAGGACTGAAAAGTGAATCTAAGTCGTGTGCCAAGGCTGGCGGAAGGTTTGCTTGCCTGGGTTGCTCTATTGACTGCGTTGGAATGTGACGAAGTGTCGGGTCATTGACACGCGGCGGCGGGGCAACGGACGTGTGCAGGCACTCGAGAGTGGAGCCCTGAATTTAAAAGATTTAAGGCCTTAATGCCGTCAAGGCCAATCAGAGAGGTTCCTTGGCGGACGATGTAGAAAAGAAGTGATGCAGAGCGCCCTTTAAATTGAACGTCTGCCTGGAAACAGCCTAGCACGGAAATTGGGCGCTTAGAATAGTCAAGTAAGGTGACCTGCGGAGCTGGTTGGAGCAAAACGCTTTGAAAATATCGGCGAAATTCTTGCTCTGACAGAATTGAAACAGACGACCCCGAGTCAACAAGGAATGCCAACCTGATATCCGCTGCGCGCACTTGTATGTAAATTGCGCTGCGAGCGGGATGCTGCACAGTCAAAACTTTCTCACAACTTTCACCTGACAAGGCATCGTCATCGAACCCAACTTCACGAACCCTTCCTTGCATTTGTCGCTTGCGGTTGCATACTTTCTGAAAGTGGCCCTTGATACCGCAAAAGAAACACTTCTTTCCCTGCGCTGGGCACTGCGACGCTGATGCGCGGTGATTCCGCGAGCCGCATCGGATACAGTGCGGTGAAACGGACCGGCTATCTCTGTCTCGCCGAGGGGGGCGGGGCCCCTGCGACGCACGTAAACCGCTTGCGCTTGGAAAGTTCTACTGGAAATGCTCTTGTGGCTGTGAATTGAATTTTCGCGAAGAATGCGAATACTGGGGACGACGCCGTACAGAAACAGGCTCGACCGAAGCAGAAAATTCCTTCAGCTCTTCAGCTGCTTGCTCAAACTGAAGAGCGATTCGCACTGCATGCGCTCTCGAACGAAAGGGAGGAACCCTCGAGCAGCAACCGCTCACGTACGCGGTTGGAAGCAACGCCGGCAACAAATCGGTCCCGCAGAGCATCATCTTGTGAAGCGAACGAACAATGCGAAACGAGCTCCCGTAAAGCAGCAACAAAGTCATGAACGGACTCGCCTGTGTGCTGGCTGCGGCGGTGGAAACGATGACGCTCGACGACGACGTTGCACGACGTCGAAAACTGCTGCCGTAAGGCGACGAGAGCAGACTCGTACTCGTCAGTAGCGGGCGCGGGAGGTTTCTCTTGTACTGCCGGTGCTGCGGCGCTTGCTGGTGCTGGTTCTGCGGCGCTTGACCCCAGGGGCGGATACAGACTTTTTCTGAGAGGGGGTCAGCTCCAATCAGTGATGATGATGAGCAGGGGGGGAGGAGGAGATGGAGCCTTATTTATTCACTGAAATTTCGGGAAAGCAAAAACACAAGGAATACAACAAGTCATCAATTCACCTTTTTCTGCGACCTGAGTGGTCATATCTTCTTGGAGGTTTAAATTCAAAAATTAAGGGAGGGGTCTATACATCCGGACCCCCCCTCTGGATCCGCCAATGCTTGACCCTGCAGGTAAAGACCGGTAAACACGCTGCCCTTCCGCCCCCAAACAATGCAGAAGAATGGCCTTGCGTCGCTCTGGTGGGAACTCAGCTGCTCCGGACGCTAGAAGGTAGACTGTTAAAGTCTGCTCCCACTCCTCCAGGGAAGTGACGGACGGCCGGACGCTGGGAGGAACGGTGGTGGCGGAGCAAGGCTGGAGAAAGTCATGGCGGTGCAGATCCGGACGGCACTCGATGCTGAAGGTAGCTTGACGTGTTGTTATCCCATCCTCGTCGCCAATGTAGTGTTTGCGAAGGACGTAAGAAGCACCGGCAGCACCACCGTACGAAAGACGTTTATTGTACTTAACGAATATATACATAAAGGACAGGCGCGCCCCCTGGGGGTGAAAGAACACAAAGTAAGTCGAAACTGAATATAACAGGGAGCCCACAAAGGAAATGACCCGCCGCGGTGGTTCAGCGGCGAAGGCGTTGTGCGGCTTCGCGGGTTCGATTCCCGGCCGCGGCGGCCGCTTTTCTGATGCAGGCGAAAAGCAAAAACTGCTGTGTGTACGAGATTTCGGCGCACGTTAAAGATCCCCACTGATTTCCCAGGTGGTCGAAATTAATACGGAACCCTCCACTACGGCGCGCCTGCGTTGCGTCGGCGCGTTCATCCTACAATCAGACAATTAAAAAATGTGCTTACAAGAAAATTTAGGCTGCCGTATGCATTTTTCGTGGCAAACCACTGAAGCAAAGCGCCGTGCGGTTTTGTTTTTATTTATTTCTGTTGAAGCGATCCCCGCTGCATGCACTTACAGATGCGACGAAGAGCAGAAAACACTTGACAGGTTTTGTTTTGTTTTGGTGTCACGGGCCTTCATGACGTCAAAACACCGCCATTGGCTCAGGACCTGGAAAAAGAGTTTCCCTGCAGATGTCCACAAGCAGATGACCTTGGGTGAACCATATTGTATGGACATATCACATGGATGTCCTGGAATGATATTGGACATTATGGCCATTTTGATATCCACTGTGCTTTCGTGGACAAATTTCGTATTGTCGGGCAACGACCCGTCGGCGGCCTACCGACTAACTTCTAGGCACCACAGACTAAAACTGGGCCGACTGATTCTGTCGGAGCGTCAGCGAGCCGTGCAGTGGCGCAGTCAAGCCAAGCCATCACGACTGAGCGTCATACGAAACGTCATATATAGGAAATCGGCAAGGAGGATGCAGACAGGAGGACAGCAGCCATGGACGAGACGAACGCGACCCGTGCCACACGTACACAAAAAATGACATTGTGCTTAAGGCCTTACGTTTTAATGCTGCTACACGCAAACATGGAATGCCATTCGCTTTTATGTTGTTTTTGCTTAAGGATCGAGTTCCGCACAACTCATTCACCTTCACGAACGCCTTAAATCTGCCTACTCTCGAACGCGATGAGCACCAAATGAAACCAACGAAACTCACAGACGCGGAAACGTAGGTGAACTTCGAAATAAAACGCTTTTTTTGTGCACTCTTGGTAGCGAAGTTCTGAAGAAGACTAAGTTAACTAAAACAGCGGCAAAAGGCAAAACATATCATGTTACTACATATAGTGCCTAGAATATACGGTATATTCTAGGCACTATAATGTTACCCATCGCGTTAATTTTTTTCGGATTTGGCAACCGCTGGCACAGGACGGCCGCTGCTGAAGCCACTTATAGAAACGGCGGCTCACATCATTTTCAAGAAAACACTATTTCCCGTAATGTTTTCTTCACAAAAACATTTTTAACCCGTGTAAGACGTTTTTCTGTACGTTGAAGACTTCTAAAATAAGAGTGAATGTCTCTTTTTGGTCATGATCACCATCATGCCCAACACCTTTAATGCCTTTGCGTTTTCGCGTATAGCACGGCTCGCCTAATTTATGTCATTCGGTATGTTAAGGCCTTAAACAACCCAATGTCATTTTTTGTGTACGTGTCCTCCCTCTGTCCTCTTTCTTCCCTCTCTCTCTCTCTCTCTCTCTCTCTCTCTCTCTCTCTCTCTCTCTCTCTCTCTCTCTCTCTCTCTCTCTCTCTCTCTCTCTCCTATCCTTTGAAAACCCCACTCCCCATTCCCTGGACAGGGTTGTATGAGGGTGAATTAGCCCGTTGAGTTCAATAAAATCACCAGTGCTTTTTTCTTTTCTCCTTTCTGAATAACCACAACATTAAGGCGTGTAAACGCAGCGACTCGACTGCAATTTGCCCTCGTAATTACTAGCGAAGAAATGTGTTCGTATTAACATCGCGGGATTAATCCCACAATGTTTACTAATCCATCCACTGTCCCTTCAAAGGATCGAGGTCCAGAAGCATACCTCTCGTGAACCTACTGCATCCCCAGTAGACAAGCTTGTGTGATGAATCTTACTTTGGATTCGGATACGAGGCCCCGGGGGGCCTCCCAAAAATTTTCCACAGCCGACGGTATCACACGTCACCCAGGCGGGTCATCATGTACAATTTCTATATTATCATTTACACCTCTTGATACATGTAAGGAAGGAATTTTTATTTTCTCTTGTAACAAAAGGAAGTACAAAACACTCGTGGTTACACTTTTCCACGTTTACATACTCGGTCCGTCCGTTACATTGTAGGACGACATCTCTCCTTGCTATTAACAAAGCAGATACGAAATGAGTGAAAAACTAACATTGCATGAACACGAATGCAAATGACATACACTTCTTGGTACATAAATTGTGCACTGAGAGGACAGCCTGTGTCCCGGGAGGGGGGGGAACTACTCCCCCACCCCAAGCACCAGCTCCCTTTACACAAGACGTTTCATTTACTCGGGTCTTCCTTGCTACATACGCAACTTCAAAACATTCAAATGCAAAAACAAATACAAAAGAAACCGACCATTGGTTTGTTGACTGTACCGCATACACTTATTTGGCCCACCTTCCCATTTGGGGCCACAAAACTTATTGGATACTCTGAACATGACCTTTGTTTACATAATGCAATTGGAACTGCCTTTCAATTTTTTTCAATTTTTATTCATGGATGTATACATATTGACATATGGGTTGTAATACAGACGGAGGTCCCAAGACCGAAGCCGTACGCGGGACCTCCGATGACGATACACAAAATATTACGAGCGACGTTAAAAAAAATAAAAAGGTATACAGAACTATTGAACCATAAAGAAGTACATATACAAAGCCAAACTATAAAACTATACAGAACTATTGAACAATACATGACTATGTTTTCAGAGACAAAATATAAAACTAAATAGAACTTTAGATACAGTTATAACAAGTAGTAGATTTCAAGCAAAATATAAACAACGAGATACAATAAAAAATGGAACATTAATATGCCACAAGAAATTTAAATGTCAAGCAGGTAGTTCCTAAGTACAGTTTTGAACTTATAGAAAGAATTTGTTTTAATATAGCTGGGTAAAGAATTTGGCAGTAGCAACACAATCACGCGGTTTACATCCGCACCACATGGCTTACACCCGTAAAAACGCAAGTAAGCGGCTTACATTTGCGAGCCCGCTCACTTTGTAGTAGAGTGAGGCACCAAGTGCACAGGTGCAGGAGGAGAGTCTCCCCCGCCCGAGGCGCCTGCGCCTTTTAAAAGCCTCCCCTTATGTTCCCGTAAACTTGACCCGTACGTTATTGGGGTGCAACTCAAGTGCACTCCCCTTTATGATCCTCCCGTTATTTCCCTGAAATGTAGCCCATGTATTGGAGTGCGGCTCAGGCACACCCGCTTTTATAAGCCTCCTTTTATGTTCCCGTGAAGCGTAACCCGTGTATTGGAGTGCAGCTCAAGTGCACTCGCCCGTTTTGAACCTCAATGAAAGGACAAGACCATTTTCTCAAGAATTCTTCTTCCCCTAAGAAGAAGAGCCCTGCTTCCAGGTTTTCGGTTAGTTTTGTGTGCATGTGGATCAGTAAGTTCCACTGGTTACGTCGGGGGCGTGATTGCTTAACAGCAATATGCCTGTTTATCCACAGTACATAAAGACCAATCGTTATGATAAGCACAGCGAGAGGGTTTCTTGGGCACCGTCTGCCCTCCAGGAAGTCCCGAATGCGGAGTTGTCTATATGCCCTACTCACTATAAGCCAAAAAGTTTTGGCGACTGTACATTGGACCATTGCGTGTTCATTTGTCTCCCTCTGATTACAGTGCACACACTTGTATTTTGTTGTTGTACCCCATCTCCTTAAGACCGTTCTCGTCTGCAAGACTGACCACCCATACTTCCATGTTACGTCTTGGGCTTCGCCCGGTACATTTGCATTGATTAGCGTGCGCCAAGGAAAGTTCTTTTGTTTCTCTTCTAGGTTTTCAGGACTCGTCTCATCTAATTTCTGAGCCAGTTCTATGTTCCTCATATCTTCTACTTCTCTTTGTGAGTTATGTGTGGTTAGCTTCTTATATGCTGCTATTACTTTGGCGTAAAAGGGGGGTGGCTGAGTTGCCTTGGGCCCATCCGGAGTATGCTGGGGAAATAACCTAGCTTGCGCTCCCAAGAAGTATACACAGAGCTGCCTTGCTGGATGCCCCGTCTGCAGATCAAGGACCCTAAGAACACTTTTCAAAGCATAGGTCGCGGCATAATTGGTTACAGAGGGGATGTTCCACCCCCCGAATTGTCTGGGCAGGCCCAGTTTCCCGGTTTTGACCAGGGCTGTTTTATCCGACCAGAACAGGCGCAATACTTCAGATGTAATTTTAACCGCTATGTATCGAGGAAGGGCAGCTGTCCCGGCTATATACCATACTTTCCCTGTAAAAACATTTATGCCAGATACCTTTTAACCGCGTATGGAAAGTCGTAAGCTAAGGCTTCGTTTACATCCTCCCTGAGTTGTTTAAGTGTCTGGTGCCATGTCTTAAGTGATACCCCGCTTGACGTGTAAGTAACTCCGAGGATTTCTACATGTGTGACTACTGGGATGCCATATACAGTCAAACTCCGCTACAACGAAATTCACGGGGATCGCGAAAAATTTCGTTGTAGCGAGAATTTCGTTGTCGCGGAAAAATCAGTAAATAAAGAAAACAGGGCAGGCGTCTAACTGGCGTCGTGAAATCTCCCACCTACCTTTTCGCCCCAATGTTGCCAACTTGCTTGGAGCTCGCTCCGCCAAAAATAGCACCCTTTTTATAGCACGGAGTTTATATATCGTAATTTGCGGTCACAACGCGTCTCGCGGCGCTTAGACCAGCGTTGTAATATGCGCGTCGTACTCGTGGAGATCCGCGCAAAAGCAGGCGTCGTGAAATCACAGCGCGGAGTTTATATTTTAATTTGCGGTCACGGATATGCACAGGATATGCACGACACTCTGGGAGCATTTTATTTCCAAAACTTGAAAAAATCGCAGATTTTTGACTGTTGATTTTGACTGTTGATCAAAAATCGCTGATTTTTGACGGCTATCCATTCAGGGGGCCCCGGTCACGTGAGCAGCAAGGTCAGTGCTCTCGCCGGCGGGCCCCGCCGGCGGGTGCCGGGCGAGCGCGAGAAAGGGCGAGAAGCGGTTTCCACCTCCTCCTCCGCCGCCGCCGCCGCCGCTTTTGAGCGCCGTCGGCGCCGGTAATCCGGACATCGAGAAGCGGCAGCTTCTCGATGTCCGGATGTTCGGAGAAAATGTTGCTACTATATAATTTACATTGTTAGAACTTATCAAAATTAGTTAGAGTGGTTCAGTCCGTTGCAGATCGAGTGACTTGTGTCCCGGGAAAATTTCGTTGAACCGGGAGAACAATAAAAAAAGTGGTTCGTTGTGGAGGGAGTTTTAATACATTGGGGCCTATGGGATGCGGGCGGGAAATCGAAAAACCTTCGTTGAAGCGGGAATTTCGTTGTAGCGGAGTTCGTTGTAGCGGAGTTTGACTGTATGTGTTGTTTTTCTAATGGACTTAGGCTTAAGGCTTTACTTTTTGTGCAATTTAGACTTGCACCAGCTAACTCGGAATACTCCTCAAAACAATTAAGTGCATGCACTAAACTATCTTCGTCCCTTAGATACAAAGTAACATCATCGGCATATGCCGTTACTTTAACTGTCTGACTCCCTGGAAGCTGTAAGCCTAGGATATGCGGGTTATTTTCAACATTTTTTAGGAACGGTTCTATTGCTAGAACAAAAAGTAATGGGGAAAGTGGGCACCCTTGTCGTACCCCTCTTGCTACGCTCAGACTAGTTGCTACCTGCTTGTTTACTACTAGATCACTCTGCATGTTTTCATAAAGGATTACTAATATATTAATAAACTGTTGTGGATATCCGAAGGCTGTTAAAGTTGCAAAGATGTAGTTGTGTTCTACTCTGTCAAACGCCTGTGCTTGATCTAAAGAGATGAGCCAGCCTCTAGCCTGTCTTGTTTTGGTGTACTCTATTATGTCTCTGTTTAACATGTTTAAGGTTTGACAGTTCCTGTCTGTAACTGAGCAGGCTTGCCACGATGTTATCACTTCCGGCAAGGTAAGTTGCAGTCGTCTTGTTAGCACTGATGCAAGTAATTTGTAATCCGTCCCCAGTAACGTGATGGGGCGCCAGCTTGTAGGTTCGTTCCAAGACCCGGCATTTTTTGGTATTAGGATAATCCTACCTCGCTTAAAGCTGCGGGGTACTGTGTGCGTTGTGAGAACGTCATTTAGTACTGCACATAGGAAGGGTCCAAGAAGGTCCCAAAATGTGCTGTAAAACTCGACTGGCAATCCATCCACTCCTGGCGCCTTGCCTTTGTGGAGTTGCTTCATTGACTCTGTTAATTCTTTTAATGTAATCGGAGCGACTAAGCGTACAAAGTCCTCATCTGGTAATTGTGGAAGACTTGCTAAATAGGGGCTAGAGGTAATGCTACCGATGTCTCTGGTTGTCTCACTAGAGGTCATTTCCTGAAAGTAGGAAATGAACCTGTCGATGTCCCCTGGTGTGAGATTTGCTTGGTTTGACCTGTTTGCTTCAGCTTTCAGCTGCCTGTTTCGTTCGTACCTCAAGACTTCAGGGTTGGCACTGGGAGATTGTCTGGTTCTATGAACATCGGCAGTGGTGGAGTAGAGCCTGCTTAATCTGGAGTGTCTCAGTTTTAAATCTTTAAGGTAGGTTTGCATTAGCAGTGTTGCAGGGTTGCCTCGTTCTATTATTCTTATTCGTTTTAAGATGTTTGTTATCTCATCTGACTGCCTGTGTCTGAGCTTTTTTCCCTCGTCAATGCAGAGGGTCTTCCATTCCACTTTTAACGAGTCCCAGTCGTTAACTTGCCTCCCTTCGATTGACGCTGCTGTTCTGTTTCTTAGGCTGGCTTTGCATGTCCTGTCATATAGTATGCGAGTGTCCAGCTGCCAGGCTTGATTATTGCTTGGGTTTCCTTTGCTAGCTATTTTAATTCCCACAGGGCTGTGGTCCGAGATTTGCGGAAGGGATGCTGCAGCTTCCACTATTTCGCACTCTGTGACAATGTCTGCCAGAACCGAGCTAACGTAGACTCTGTCTAGTCTACTTTTCGTCCTTCCTTGTTGCCATGTGTACTGCACCGTTGTTCCGTGAAGGAGTACGTGTGCGTCAATTAAATTAAAATGAAGTATTAACTTGTTTAAATCCCGTCCTTGGTAATCTACTCTATGTGAGGGCCCTATTCTGTCATCCTGGTTTAATACACAATTAAAATCTCCAAGGCATATGACATGCCGGTTTTCGAGAAACAGATATTCTATATTTCTGAAAAGGTTTTTCCCAGTGGAGGGGTATGGGGGAGCATAAATATTAATTAGGCGGTATCGGTCACCACTCCAGTTGAAGTCCAAAACTGTTATTCTACCTTCTGTATCAAAGGTGAAGTGGCTATTGTGCCAGCAAGGATGTATTAAGGACTATTATGCCAACTCCACAAGAGTTCTGCAATGGGAAAGAAAAGATGCCCTTATTGTCATGCTGAGTCTCAAATTTTTGGACATCCTGAATAGATTTGATATTTGATTCCTGTATGCACAGTATGTCACATCTGATTTGTTTCGCGAGGTCTATCATTTGCTGCTGTTTGGAGGGCGATCTAAAACCCCGAACGTTCCAAGTCCAAATGTTCCGATGGTGTGATAAAAGTAAGAGGAAGACACTCAGGACGTCACCCGCAATGAGATACCAAACTGCTCATGTAGAAGTTCGAAATAAGTAAAAGTGTACCAATGGAACGCAGTAAATAGTACAAATGTCTATTTGTATTGAAAGAAAAGCCCCCTGCGCACACTTTTCTTTACTTAAAATTTGTTTTCCTTGTATATACTGTAGAAAAATTGTTTTGTTTACTGAAAATAAAAATTGGTTTCAAAGGAGCGACGTCGTTAATTAAGCTAAACAATTTGCGCCTGTTCTTAGCATGGACGCAAGCAAAATTCGCGTGATCATACTCTTGTTTGTACCATTTTATACTATCATATGATAGTATGATACGAAGGATGGGGCTCCATAGGGCTACTTGGCTGCGCCCCTACCAGCAGTAAAGAAAAAAAAACGCATTTGGGCGGTGGCAAAGTGGTCTCGATCTAGAATCGTGCCCACTCGCTGAACGTTGCGGGTTCAATTCCCGGTGAGGTCAGCCTTTTTTTTTTGAGCGGTTTTTTTAAGGGGCATGGTTTGCGTATCTCATTCGCGAATCATTTTCTGCGTGATTTTGAGAAGCAACTACCTTTGTATGGAATTGTGTGAAAACAGCGAGTGGCTGGGTGGCTCCTAGGCGCCACAAAAATCAATTTTACTTTTCTTGCACCCAGTTTCTCGAAAATGCGGTACCATGTACGCATTAATATATGTATATGAATATTCTACGTGCTACAGAGGTCTTTTCGCCGGGGGTTCATCCATAACATCCGCATTATTACTGCCGCGGCGGTAGCGAACTAACCTCCTTGTAGCGAACACAGCTCTCTTCTTTGACCGTGATCCAACAAGTTGTGGAGTATACACAGCTGCAGCGCACACGCGAGCACGTACGAACGGCTTCAGTCGCGGCAGCGGCGACATGACTAGAGAAAGAAAGAGATCCCCGCCGGAAAGGAGAGGCGGCGGAGTGGAGAGAGAGAGAGAGAGAAAATGACTTTATTGAATGTTCCTGCGGAGGGAGGGGGCTACGGCCACGCAGGGCCGGCCTCTCCTAGACGAGGGTCAGGTCGTTCCCGACAAGCTGCTGCTGCCTGTGCGGGGCTGCAGGCCACGGCCCACACAGTGTGCACGCTGTGGCCGCCTTGACCATGTGACGGCCTGCTGCAGGGGCAAGGAGAGGTGTGCGCGCTGTGGTGGGGGCCAGACTGCTGAGCAGTGTACCGCCACTGCCCCCCGCTGCTCCAACTGTGGTGGCGCGCACACCGTCGACAACCCCCGTTGCCCCCGCTGGCAGCAGGAACGTCGGGTGGCCACAGCTATGGCACGGGCACCCCAGCCTGTGCCCCGTGCTGTGGCTGTTGCGTCAGTACGCACTGGCCAGCAGCTCCCGAACTACGCCGACATGGCCAGGCGCCGTTCCAGCCCGCAGCAGCAGCACGGCACTCAGCAGCAGCAGCAGCACCACAGCAGCCCGCAGCAGCAACCCACCACCAACCACGGACTGCCGCAGCGGCAGCGGAAGTCAGCCCGCCGCCCCCCTGCCCCGCAGCCCATGGACCAGCAGCTGCCAGCAGGCCCCACCGCCCCCAGCCAGGACCAGCTGGTGCCAGTTCTCCTGGCCCTGGTGCAGAGCCTGGTGGGCCGCCTGCCTGCTGCCGACCCCGCCCGCCTGGCTGCCACTGCTGCCCTGGCATCCCTGACCCCCACTCCAGCCCCCCAGCATGGCTAGCAGACCCTGCAGGACAGGCCAGAGGCCACGCATCCTGCAGTGGAACTGCAACCATCTGGGGCCACGCCATGCAGAGCTGGTGGACCATCTGCTGCGGGAGCAATTCGACGTGATGGCACTTCAGGAGGCGTACGTTCGTGGCGACTCCCCGCGCCTGCCAGGGTACGTGTGCTACCCCAGCCCCACCGGCTGCTCCCGGCGCTCCTGCCCCGATCACCCCTGCCTCGACGTCACCCACGCACCAGGGAAGTCGCACGCAGCCGTCTACGTGCGGGCCGCACTGAGCCACGCCCCAGTCAACCTGGCCTCGGTCACTGAGGGCATGGGTTCCACGGACACTACCGTGGCCATTGTGTACGTGCGGCCAGCACTTCCCTGGGACGGCACGGCACTGCGTCGACTGCGGACACTTCTGCGCCCTGATGTTGTGGTCTGTGGGGACTTCAACGCCCGCCACCAGGCCTGGGGCAGCTCCCGCTCCACGCGCCGCGGCCGAGACCTCCTGGACGTCGCCACCTCCTGCGGGCTGCTGGTCATCAACACCGATAGCCCCACCTTCGTGCGCCCTGGCCCATGGGGCACCACCGTGCAGACGCACATCGATCTGACCCTGGTGTCGCAGCGGTTGCCCTACTGCTGGGAGACTGCCAGCAGCACCTGGGGGTCAGACCACTACCCCATACTGGTCACCCCCAGGGATGGCCGCAGGCGTGCTGACACCAGGGTCTATGCTGTCATCAGTTGGGGCAACTTCTGCAAGGAGGTGGCCAAGTGCCTGGAGGACCCGGAGCCCGACTTCCTGGCAGCTGTCGTGCGGAGTGCCGACAAGGCAACGGTACGAGGGGAGGTACCCCTCTGCACGGCACTGCCAGACCTGGAGCTTCTTCGGCTGCGGGCGCGCCGCAACCAGCTACAGCGACGTGTCATCAGGAGCGGGCGGCCAGATGACTGGACTGAGCATCGGCGGGCAGACGCACAGTGCAGACGACGGGCTCGGCAGCGACGCAAGCAGGGCTGGCAGTCTCTCTGCTCCTCCCTGGACTCGGGCAGAGACCCAGCCAGGGCCTGGCGTGTCTTCAAAGCGTTGCTGCGGCCTGCCACCACCAGCCGGCGCCCGCTGCAAACTGCTGCCATCGTCCGGGACATCACCGAGGCGGGCCTGGCAGAGATTCTTGCGGACCAGTTTGCCCAGTCTGTCAAGGCCCGCCCGCCTCCTCCTGTCCAGCGGAACGTTGCTGCGGCCGCCCTGCCGGAGCCCCGGGTCGTGGCCCTTTGCATCACGGAGCTGACCTTGCGGGATCTGCAGGCCGCCCTAGACCGCTGCCCTAAACGCAGAAGCGCCCCGGGAATCGATGGGGTGACGTACCAGATGCTGCGCAACCTGGACGTCACCCACCTGGGGCCACTCCTGCGGCTCTTCAACCGCGCGTGGACAACGGGCATCATCCCGGCAGCCTGGCTGGTGGGCCTGGTGTCTCCGATCCTCAAGGTGGGCAAGCCGCCTTCGGAGCCAGAGTCCTACCGGCCGGTGTCGCTCACGTCCACGGCGGGCAAGGTCCTGGAACACGTGGCCTTGGCGCGCCTGCAGTGGATCGCCGACCAGCGGGCAGTGTTCCGGGAGCAGCAGAGCGGCTTCAGGCGGCACCGCTGCACTGCTGACTCCCTGGGCGACGTCGCCTCCATGCTCGAGCAGGCCCGCCACGACAAGGAGGTGGCCTACCTCCTGCTGCTCGACATGAAGGCGGCGTTCGACACTGTCCCACACGGCGCCATCCTGGAGGCGCTGGACGGCATGGGCGTTGTGGGGCACCTCAGGGGCTACGTTCAGGCGTTCTTCGCTAGCCGAATCTTCCGGGTCAAGGTCGGCCGGGCAACCAGCAGCCCACGCGACGGCTGCTCTGGGGTGCCCCAGGGGGGCGTGCTAAGCCCCTTCCTGTTCAACCTGGTGCTGACCCCGCTTCCAGACTGCATCCCCGCTGGCCTCCAGTACCCAGTGCGGATGGCGGTATATGCTGATAACATCGCCATCTGGACGCACGGGCCCACCGGGGAGAACAGGCGCGTGAAGGTGTGCCTGCAGACGGCACTGGACTCGGTTGCGGCTTTCCTGGCAAGCCGCGGCCTGGTGCTGTCCGAGGCAAAGACAGAAGCGTTCATGCGGCACCGCTCCGGGAAGACCGCCCGCCGCCAAACGCCGGAGTTTGTCCTGAATGGCAAGCCCCTCCCATGGCACCTCCAAGTTACATACCTGGGCCTCCTGGTGGACCGCCGGCTGACCTGGACCCCAACCGTGCGGGCCCAACAGCGACGTGCTGCCGGGGTGCTGCATGGAGTACGACAGCTGCTGGCCCGTGGCAACGGGTGCTCCCACCGTGTGGCGTTGCGTATCTACAACAGCATGGCCACGTCGGCCGTGCTGTACGCGCTGCCGCTGGTGACGCTAAAGCGCCGCCGGTGGGGGGAGCTGGAGCTGGACCAGCGCCGGGCCATCCGGCTCTGTCTGGGCCTCCCCAGGTATTCTCCCGTGGCGGGCACCTGCACCGAGGCAGCCACTTGGACCGTCGAGATGCGGGCCCTCCAGACGGGCCTGCGCCACATTGACCGGCTGCAGAAGTCCCTGGATGGGGCCGCCCTGCTGCAGCGGTTCCGTGGCCGGCCCAACTCGCAGATGGGCACGCTGCTGCGGCTCTACGAGGAGAACATCGTGGTGCCGCAGCGGCCCCGTCTGGAGCCGCCTCTGCCTGGCACGGGGGAGGCCCTGCAGATCGCCACCAAGCTCCCCGGGGTACGCAGCAAGCGCACCACCCCACACGCGGCCATCTACCAGGAGGTGGCTGCCCTGCTGCACGAGGGCGCCAGCGGACGCCTACATATCTACACAGACGGCTCGGTGCTGCCCCACACGGGCACCGCGGCAGCTGCCTACACGGCTCCTGCGCTGGGCGCCAGCCGAACGTGCCGCCTGCCCTTCCCCGCGTCGTCGACCACTGCGGAGCTGGCTGGCCTGCACCTGGCTGCGGACCTGCTGCTTGAACGGGCGGGCCAGGACAGCCAGGCTTTGGTCCTGACGGACTCCCGGCCAGCTCTGCTACGACTGCGGGAGGCAGACCAGCCGTCCAGCTCCTGCGGGCATGTAGAGACATCGTTGGCTGCCAAGCTCCATGCGGTTGCCTCTGGCGGCTGCGACGTCCGCCTGCAGTGGCTGCCGTCCCACATGGGGATCCCGGGGAACGACGCGGCCGACGCCCTGGCCAAGGGTGCCCACCAGCCAGTCACCCCTGTCTCCCGGGACGTCACAGCATTCGACGCTGCACGCCAGCAGCTCGCCAAAGTGGCCCTCGCCATGCACCCAGACTGCCGTGTGGTGAGTGGCCAGACCCCTCGGGTCCTCCCGGGGAGTCTGAACAAGGACGTCCGCAGCCTGCTGCTCCGGCTGCGGCTGAATTGTGTTGACGTGGCAGCCCGACTGCACCGCCAAGGCCGCCGCTCCTCCCCCACCTGTGCCCACTGTCCCGAGCCTGAGACGCTGGAGCACCTGCTTTGCTCCTGCCCGGAGTTTGTGGCACACCGGGGAGTGCTGCAGACTTCGCTCCAACGTCTTGGGCTGCCCCACCAGCGCCTGGAGAACCTGCTACACCCAGCAGGCCCCGACGGCACCCGCCGTGACGTCTTCCGCCTCCTGCTGGCCTACTTGGAGGCTACAGGACTTGCCCAGCGCCTATAGACAATAGTCTGCTGGACGCGCCATTGCTGCTGCTTTACGGAGATTCACGTCGAGGCTCCTCGCTCTTGTTGCTCGCCTACCTATCCCTTTATCACTGCCTTTCTCCTCTCTAATCTTTATATACCCCTCCTCCTCCTCCCCCCCGCACTGGGTTGTATGCAGGTGAGCCCCCAGCTGGGCTCAATAATATCCCCAGTGCATCTCCTTTCCTTTTCTCTTGAACCACTTAGTAGTAGTAGGTCGTCCCCGAAGCAATGCCTCGCGGGCGTCGGCGCGTTCGGCGCGCGTTGGGTGTGCGGGTGTGGACTGTCGCGCGGTCATCGGCGTGGTATGGCAAAGCGCGTCGGCCGATAGCGCGCAAACATCGACGCCCCGCCGATTTCTTGCCGTCGCAGACGGTTGGCCTGCAGTAGGGTGTCTAGAAGGCCACCCCACCTACGGTCGGCATCGGCGCGGTGTGACACGGCCGCCGACAGCTCGGCGACACGGTGTTGGCCTTTTCCTTCCCTCCATGGTGTTGACCGAGCAAATCGGCCGGTGGTCGGGCCGTCGGGCTAGTGTGCCCGCGCCTTTAGCAATCAAGTCACCTCGAGCGACTTTTGAACCAAGCTCGCGGGCGTTACCGGCGGGGTCGTCTGGTTCACGACCGGTCGTAATCTGGTTTCCATGAGTGAAACTTAAGCGCAAAAAATTAGCTCGTCTCTCCATTTTGCGTTGTCTGGTTTTCGGTTTTTGTCCATCCCGACCGGTGTTCTGGGATCGTGCCATGGTTATTTATTTTTTCGTAGCTTGATAAGCTTCAATTCAGAAACTATGACGATAAATGTGTGTCCACAAGCTGCGCAAGGACACGCGAGCAGAGAAAATACCCGGGGCCCTATTCTCGAATGCACAAATTGCCGGCAATTCGCCCATGGTTTTTTTTTTTTGCGTAAGCACGACGTAAGCAATCAGTGACGTGCTGCACCTATATCTATGACGACATGCAGTGTAATTTGACGAGTCACTCATAAAGATCGCTATCAAGGTATCAAATATTGTGCAAGAAATATATAAAAACACTTGGCATGTACTATAAAAATTAAGACGGTAGCTGAGGCTGACAAGCACAGAACATTAGAATAACGTTATCTGGAAGTCGCGAAAGTTTAAATAACGTTAAATGTTCCGTGACAATGTTTATGTAACGTTTAAAAAAAAGATTCAATGTTTATGTTATGTTAGCAACGTTATTTTTACGTTGAAAACAAACATGTATGTTAACGTTTTGTTCCCAACATTTATTTAACGTTTAGAAAACAACTTAAAACCAATGCTAGAAATGCCAATGTTATTACAATGCTTATGACTCAACATTAAAATAATGTAAACATACAAACATTATAACAACGTTCAGGGCATGTTCAGGAATGACCAATGTTAGAAATGGTAACGTTATTACAATGCTCAGGACTCAACAATAAAGTAATGTAAAAATTCAAACATTATAATAACGTTCAGAGCATGTTCACGGCAGAACATTAATGGGATGTAAAAATGTAAAGATTATTATAATGTTAAGAAGCAACCGCACAGCAACGTTATAGGTAACACCTTTATTGAAACATTATTGTAATGTTCATGGCATAACGTTGAAGTAACTTTAGAAATTTAACGTTATTAAAATGCTCGAGGTAATACTGTCAGGTAACATAATAAATCTGAACATGAGCATAACGTTTAAGTTACAACGGCTGGGTGATGTTATGCTTGAAGCATTACAGAAATGTTCAAACTAATTGCACAATACGACAACTGGCTTTTACCAAAGTCCTCAGGGGTACAGGGGGTGAAAACACGTCCTCTCCCCGAAATTTCTCGTGAGGGAGGTGGGCCGGGGGGGGGGGGCATCATCTAGGACGGGTGTTTTGTGTAAACGTAAATCGCACGCGCCAGATAACGCTTCCAGGCTCCAGCGCGTACTGGTCGGTTCTTCTGGCTCCCTCTTCACCATTTTGACATACTAAAATAGTATGAGGATATTTCGGGTTATTTCACATATATAGAACTTTGCATCCCGTGCCGTCGGCATGTCGCCACCGATTCTGCAATCTTTGGCGTGTCTTCCGCGGCCAACATCCAGCTCTTTTGAGCAGCTCTGGCAGCTTGGGCCAACAATTCCTAATAGCATCTATAAACGGTACCTCCGGCGAGGTCGTTCCGTTCCGGCCAAAATCATTCGGGCGGCCTGAACCATGTTAGGAGCGAGCATGACATCAGGCGGCACAGCTTTGGCAAGCCAACCTCCTCTGACGCCGCATTCTCCTCTCCTCGGGCTCCTCTCGCGCAATGCATTATGGAAGATGCACCACTCTCAGGCCCGCGGTAGCATTTAGTGGCTCCGGCTGGCTGCAGGTGGATGAGTAGGCGAGTGGCGTTGCTGAAGGCGCCGTACGCGATTTTTCACCAGCGTTGCGCTCCCACCCTCGTATCCCTTGTATCCCTCGTATCGTGGAAGTACTGTCGCTGTTCAAATTTAAGCGACACGATACGTAGATCCCATGCTCACGGAGCACCTTCACGAGCTGCGAGCCGAATTTGACGCTTACCGCTGGAACCACGACCGGCTTTGCTCGAATACGCCGCTGTAAACATTCGCAAGCACGGAGCGGCCTACGGGTGCGTGGTGTGTGCCAGGTGTGCTTTGGCGATTGCGTTTCCAATTTTGCTGGGAGTTGTCGCACCACCTTCCCTTTACATCATAGCGCCGTAATGAGTGTCCCATCAGCTGAGAGGTTGTGCGAGAAGCTTTGGTTTCGCTCGCGTGCGCATCATGCATACATTCGCCTTATCGGTGCTCCGGCATGGTGGCACGTTGTACATGCCACAATTGTCGTGACGATGTCTGTTTTGCGTTGCTGTCTCCTTCAGTGCATAAGAAAAGAAAAGGTGCAGAACCACTGACGTTGGGTGCCGGCGCGGGAAGAACAAATCATTTTCCGCCTCGCGTCGCACGCAGAACGCGGGCTGGTTGTCCGAGTACTGCTCAATCCGTGCGATAGGTATATGGGTAACGAACGCTAAATTACGCCTGGGAGGTGAAAATATAAAATTACCAGAATCAAGGAAGTGAGGTATGTTTGTGAAATAAAATGTGAGGCACGGATGTCGTGCTCTGACATCTCCGCTTTTGCACTGCGGCGGAACACGACACTTCGACTGCGGCGCACTTCGACGGATCCCAGAGCTCAATAAATAAAAATGTTTTCTGTCTCTCCCGTCCGAACACTTTGCCTGCACGATCAGCCCGCGGCGCGTTTAGGGTTGCAGGCAGCGCTGCACGCAACGCCCGGACGGGGACCCGTCGCCGAAACCCGAATACCCGGACGGCCCGGCAACCAAACGGAACGACGCAGCATAGCGCGGGCAGGCGGACGGCCGCGTGAGGCGCAAATAACTATCGCTTGCCTATCACGTGAGGCAGGGCATCTCCCATCAGTCTTTCCTTTTTATTTTTTATGACTAGGCTTCACGATAGTCACGTGATGCTCCCTCCTAAACTTTTCTTTCCTCCATGGCCGGAACGCCCGGCGGATGGCGGAAGGGGTTTAACTTTAAACGGTCTCTCCGGCACACCGCGCACTCCGGCGCCGCCACAGCCATCTTATTGGCCGGCGAGTCGAATGACGTGCCTGCAATGCTTTTACTTTTTTTTATTAATGCGTGCTCGATTCGAAGACGTTTGTTCTGTACTTTCGGTGTTGAGAGGCCGCGATATGGATTTACGCGAACTTCAGTAGTGTGAGAGCAGTCTGGAAATACTAACCTGACCTGGGCAATGGTCGTGCTTGCGCGCGCGAGAGAGAGAGACAAAACTTTTATTGCCGCAAGGGCTAATTCTGGGGAGGGGTGGTGACCGAGGGAGGAAGGCCCCCGGTGACTTTGGCAGCCCGGGCGACGATGGCATCTTGCACCGCCGAATCCGAGCTGCCCAACGCCCTCGCCCAGTGCTCACCGTCTCGATATGGGGAGAATAGGTTGTGGGGGCATTGCCAGAGGAGGTGATCCATGGTTTGGACCACCCCACAAGCGGGGCAGTGGGGTGAAGGGTACAGACCGGGGTACAAGCGGTGCAGGCGGGACAGGCAAGGAAGGGTGTACGTTTGCACTAAGCGCCATAGGCGTTCTTCGGTGTGAGAGAGTGCCGGGTGTGCAGGGGGCAGCAGACGGCGGGAGAGGCGGTAATGAGACGTAATCTCATGAAATGAAAGGAGCCGATCTCGAGCTGACAGTGCTCCATGGAAGGGTTCAAGGCTAGGACCCGCTCGGAAGGTGAGCTCTCGAGTGGCTCTGTGTGCTGCCTCGTTCCCTCCCACGCCCGTGTGGGCTGGGGTCCATACCAGCTCAGTAGGGGAGTCAGGGGGATTTTGAAGAAGGATTTTGAGTGCCAGGGCAGAAATGCGGCCCCGGGCGAAATTTCGAATGGCCGTCTTCGAATCGGAGATTATGATCGCAGGGGAAGGCCGCAGTGTTAATGCAAGAGCAATAACCGCCTCTTCCGCAGTCGCGGGGGAAGAAGTGCGAAGGGTGAGGGTGGTAAGAGGGGGACTGTTGGGAGCGTTGATGATTGCGACCGCGTAGGCGTTGTGACGGTCGGACATCGCCACTGACTGCCGCGTACAACCCATGCGCACGCAGAAACGTGTTCCCATGTAGAAGCGGACGGCAAACACTTCGCGTGGCACGAAGAAAGGCCAAGCCCGCGCGGAATGTGCGGAAGCACGCGCGGAAGAATGTTAATCTGCAGAAGAATGTTAATCCCCGAGGGCTTGCGGGGCGACGCGCCCACGCGCAGAGCGATGACCGGCCGGTTCTCCAACGAGCTCGTCCTTACCCCCCCTGTGTGTAACCCAAGGAGGATATAAGAAGGCGAGCGAACGAGGCCCGGGGGCTCTCTTCCCGACTGGACATCATCTGGCCGGGCCGAACGAGGAAGCCGCCCGTAGGAGAAATCCGATCGCGCGCTCCCCCCCTTCAACCCGGGACCAGCCAGCCAGCGGTCACATCTCGGGTCCGCGTCCACGATCTGCCAGGAGCACGGACCGCCTACGCCGACCGGCACGAGAATTCCGGCACCCCCCCGAACGGCCCTGCTCGAGCACGTGCACACTGCAGCGCCGCGCCTGAACGACTTCTCGGCTCCACGACCCAGCGCCGGCCGCCCTACAGGGTCCCAGCCTCTCAACGGGTGAGCGCACCGGCACCAGCGCTAACTATTGTTAATTAAATTGTACCTTTGAGCCTGCGTTGTCTCTTTTCCCCTCAACTCTGCGTGGACCCACCTAGTTGGTAGAGTGACGCCATCTCCCCTCCGGGGAGCGTCACAGCGTCATGGTGCCTGTAGCTAGCCGCGTCAACAGTGCATCCGGCAACTGTTTATGCTTGCGCGCGAAACGCGCAGCGCCCCGCGTCGTATGTTGCACCTGGGCGTCAATATTTGTGTAAAGCACAAAGCTACATAACAAGCTGCCAGCCGGCGCCCGCGCGACTGCACAAAGGCAATCATAGGGAAAAACTGTCGGCAGTTGATTTTACGCAACGCACGTACATATACCGCGGTTTGCTTGTGCATGTTTACGCCATTTGTTTAGATACCCTTATTTATCATCGCTAGGCAGCTACTCCAGGATACTGATTATTAAAACCAAACAAGCCGCGGATCTCGTTAGGGGCGAACGGATCTGATAGTACACAAGCTAGAAGTGTCTAGTTCATATCGTAGCATCGCCCCCGCTCCCCCGCCGACCTCCCGCTTGTCATAGTCGACCCGTAGCCGTAGGACACCGCGGGACGCTGCCGCTTCCCATCATTTATTTAGCCTCCGCAGGAATTTAGATCAAGGGTCATAATATAGTTTTAAACCTACAATTTCATTACTCAACAGCGCTTGCGCAAGTTTATTCAGCTTAGATTTGAAGTGACCCCAGTTTGCGAACTGTAGTGAAGCAATATTCAGTCAACTGGGGCGGGTGGATCGCCATATCCCCCCCTTAACAACAAGTACCCGTCTTCCAGCCTTTCCCCCACACAAACCCCTAACAACTCCACGATTCCGTAAATATTTTAAAATGACTGCAAACCAAGCAGCCTCATCAAGAAATGAGCATGACTAAGCCCTAGGAATACCCCTGTACGCTCCGAACAAAAAATATGACGCGTTGGGTGTGCGCAACACTTTCGAAGAACAAATCAAGGCGCAAGCCGTGCAACACACTGCGCACCTAGAGCACCTCACCAAGATAGCCGCGAGCAGACGCCTATTAGACAGCCTGCGGATTTTATATGAGAATACCGTCGGCGACAACATCTCCACCCCTGCGGAGAGAGCTATGAGTCCAGGAACTTGAGGAAATCCGCACGTTGTTTGTATTGACACAGCCACGTGGAGCTATGGTTTCAGCCGCTACCGACTGCTCGAGCAAAGTTCTTGAACCCTGCTCCACCCAAACACCCAAAGGAGGACGAAGAACTGGCCTTTGCCCTAGCCCCATATAGCAGCTACCCAAGTGCGGAAAATGATTAGCGATTTCCATCAAGCGATCTGCAAAAGGAAGAATTTCCAGCGGAAGGCGCAGGATCTTTACCCGCCACGAGACGAACCAAAACACAAGACCCCCACACATGTGGCACTACAAGGCAACGAACGGGCCAACGAGGCTGCCCGAGATCTCACCCACCGAGAGCCCCAGCACACATTCCACAGACAGCTCCAAAGATCGCGTCTGTTCTTGCCGAGACGTGCTTGTTCACTACAAAGGGGAAAGACGAAGCCACCCGGCTGCTGGCCCCTCGCTCACCAAGAAACAAGAAGTGGCGTGTAGACGTCTCCAGATGATCACTTATCCGAACCCAAGGCTGTACTGGCCCTTCCTTTTGGAAATAGACAACGCTGGATGTAAACACTGCCCAAAGCTTGCGACCTTGGCTCGCATGCTATAGGAACGCCCCAGTATACAGAGACATGGGTTCGAAAATTCAAAAGGAACATTTATTATCACTAGTAAGGAGCAATGGGAAACAGTGCCGCACAGCGAAAAGCCTGAAATCCAACAGTGGGCCATCCAAAGGAAGACATCGCCAGGAGCCAAGGCATCTTGGCTGTCTAGAATGCCACAGGCCTGAATAGGCCTCCCCTTTCGACCGCATAAAGTTATTTTCTCCTCCTCCGGATCGATCGGAGTTCAACATTTTCTAAACTAGCCATAGGATTTACTTGAAGTGAATTTAGTGCGGCAAAATATCACGAGCTAATTGATAATTGGGCATATTTCAGAAAACTTCAGTGACAGAGAAGGATAATAGAACACTCAAAATAAATTCAACAAAACCCAAATTTAATGTCCACATGTGCCCAAATGCCCAGCTGTCAGTTGTACCACTGATGACGACCTTTGAAGGTTGGAATTCTGCAAATGCACCCAGCATTGTTTGCGAAACAGGGACTACAAGTTTATAGTGGCATGGGAGCACAAAGGGAAAGACACGTGAGCGTGGGGGTGCAAAAAAAAACATCTCTTGGTGCAACATCATCCACCCACCAGTTACGTATCCAGGATTTCATTTCGGGGAAGGATTGGGGCCAAAAAAAGGTAATAAAAGAGCATGAAAGGATGAAAGTGCCCACAAAAAAAAAATACAAGCCAGAGCAAGGAATTCATTACAAAGAAAAACAGCTTTGTTAACTCAACAGCCCGCACAAGCACTGTTTGAATTGCCTGCACAGTGGACGAGCAGATATCACCCTCATACCGAAGATCCACAAAACTCCAAGGACTACGCCTGTACCTCTTCTGTTGGCAAAACATTTGAACACTTGGTACATAGACAAATTACCACGCACCTTGAACAAGCGGACAGTATCCTTATGCCATGTTTGGCTTTTGTACCGGACTGTTCGCTCAACACGCGCTGTTACAGCCAAAAAAGGCGAAGAAAAAATTCTGGAGGCTCCGTTACATCGCCTCTATTTTTCATTGCTAATTACTCCACTCACCCATAAGACTTCACCAAATCTCAGACCTTCATTACACTCTCTATGCCGACAACATCATACTGTGGACAATTCAAGGTCAGTTGGAGCCGACACGACACCCTACAGCAAGCTATAGATACAATCAACACGTATCTCATACCAAAAGGGCTACGCTGCCAAGCCGAGAAGTCTGCACTACTGATGCTGCGCTTACGCACGCGAGAAAGACCTGCCGAAACCCCATCAAATTCTACTCTAGCGATTAAAAACACTCCTATCCCCCAAGTTTCTACTCTGTGTAATCTTGGCGTTCCTTTGCATCATGATGGCCCGAGTGCTGCCCTTAGCCTCCAACTCACTAAAGCATGTTCGCAACTTACATGCCTCACTCAACGTCTAAGACACCAACACGCAGTACTCAGAGAGGATGAATCTTGCAAGCAAGCTCAAACAGGCCCTGCTGCTTAGTTGCATCACCTACAGGATGACTTATACTGCAGTCGAACCCCCCTGAATTAAGAAAATTTGATATGTTAAGGGGGAACATGGGTCTTTGGGAACAAAAAATTGCCCAAAAAAGCATTTTTTCAGCTATCACTTTTCTCTTGATTTGCAGTTTTTGCTCCAAGAATTCCATATGTGGAACAGTGCCACCGGCTTATAAAAGCCATAGAGGCCCGATTTTAATAAAGAAATAATTATTTTCCCATAATTCCACACTTTTTCGCCTCGAGTGGTATCGCAGTGATACAAAACTCTAGAGAGGTACTATCGGCATCAAATGAAACGCGAACACGAAAATATGAACCTGAACACACAAATAGCGCAATTTCTTTCCATGCAAGTTAAAATGACGCGTCGCTTAGTTACAAAAACAAAGTTCGAAACAGGGGATTTCCAAACATAACAATAGCAAGCCATTATATGAACTCTACGAACAGTACTTTTCAATTTTGCACGTTCTGGTTCATATTTTCATGTTCGCGTTTCATTTGACGCCAATAGTACATCCCAGCATGTAGTGCAGCTAGAAATGATCATTTCTTTCGTACTGTGAAGCTGAATGTGTAAGCCATGCGATATGGGAAGCAGATTTTGCATTTTGTGTTTCAGTATTTGTTTAATTAGCATTATTTTTAATTGGTTAGCAGTAGTAGTTCAAACCTAGAAGTTAGAGTTGGTGTAAACTTGTATGTGATTGCAAAACAAAAAAACTGCTTCACGTTTCATCCTCCACCACTTCTGTATCTATTCATGTCTTGCTGGGAATCTTTTGTTGAATAGTTTTTTTTCTACTGTTCTCAAAAACAAGCAAGGAATTCTTTTAATTAACACAGAAACTAGTTGCCTCACATCAAAACTAATTAGATATTTGAAATCAGCTAAAAAAACTGAACAAGCCTATGAAGTTTCATCAGAGTTGGTTGGAAAGCAAAAAAAAAAAAACGTTTCTGGAACCAGTGTTTCCATTGAAAGCCTACAAAACGGCCCTTCACCTGCCCACCTTTACACCCTCACAAAAACTCTTTGGCACCCACAACACAAACTCACTCAAGTTCACCTTCAACTTGCCACCTAGCATAATCAGAAGTTCCAATCAGGAAAATTGACCCAGAATGCAATACTGCACCGGCTAAGGAAATGATTACACACATGGTGGAGGGCCGTGTTGGCTATTGAAATGAACTTTACATGAAGTTTTGTTCACCACACATAAAATTAAAGGTAGAAACTAGCAGGAGGAGCAAAAACACTTTTCAAGACAACAATCAGTGTAAGTTATACTGCTTTTCATTCAACTTAACAATTTTATGCCTTCATATTTCCCAAAATTTTAACAACTGAAGGTTGCAGGCTGGTAAAGGTTGATTTTCCTTGCACCTAAACTCAACATTAAATGCAGATCTGTAGGTCTGTACATGCTTTATGCCAGATTGACTTCTATCTATCACCCGAGGCAAACTATGTCACTGCGATCGCTAATCAGCTATGGTGTCAGCTCTCAGATTTTTTTAAGTAAAATTCGGGATTGGATGGGAATAATACACGTCTAAAATGCGATCCCAGTACGCATCCCCGTCGCCAGTGTGTTTTATGGTTCCAGGTGAAGGTGGGCCTTGTGAATGCGTTGTGGCTTTCTATTTTTTTTATTTAGAACATACTGCTAGCCCCTTAGTGGAGGCTTTTGCAGGAATTGGGTGATACATTCAGAACAATGACATATCACACGTAAATTAAACTTTCGTAGCACACTTCACATTTAAAACAGAGCAATGACAAAGCACATACAAAAAAGAAATTCAAAGCACACTTCGCGTTTACAATAATCTATTTGTAGAACGGAACCGTAAAACCTGAAAAATAAGAACCATGTAGGAAAGCTGCGGCAGTACACTATTCAAGATTAACAATATACCATTTTTGTGAACCAAAATTCATCCTAGGGGATAAAGATGAGAACGGGTGAACGGTATAAAGAACATGCACATGCGCACAAAAATGAGATTGAAGACCACAATAGATAAGTTATACGGGCACTGCTCAGACATGGTCCAGGCTTGATACTGCCGACATAAAAGCATCAAGGGATCTGCATGCAACCACGTTATCTGGTAACGCGTTCCAATCTCTGATTGCTTGGGGAAAAAATGAGTACTTGAATGTGTCTGTGTGGAATCTATATTCGGTTAAATGTCGGCTGTGTTTCGCTCTAGTGCTTCTGGTATTAGACGGTGTTAAGAAATGAGTTTTTTTAATCCTCAGTCCATCATTTAAAAGAACAAATAGAAATTTTAGGCGCAGGATTCTAGCGCGACTGCTTATAGTTGGGAGGCCAGCACGGGCGAGAAGCTCTGTGGGAGAGTCGTGGCGTCGGTACTTGTTGAAAATAAACCTAGCGGCTTTTCTCTGAACACTTTCTAATTTTTCTACGCACGTTTAATGTGTGGGAACCAGCTTGTTATCCCGTATTCTAGTATAGAGCGTACTAAGGAAATGTAGGCAAGTAGTTTGGTCTCAGATGAAGCTGATTTCAGGGAGCGTTTGAGAGAGTAGAGCGCAGAAAGGGCCTTAGCAGTAATATACGATAGGTGTTTATTAAACTTCAGGTCAGCAGAGATAATAACTCCCAAATATTTGTATTCATCCACTCTTTTAAGAACCTGTCCATCAATCATATACTGGTACATGAATGGCACTTTTTTTCTAGTAACAGTCCTACATACAGACTTGTCGAAGTTAAGTAACATTTGCCAGTCGTGGCACCATTTAGAAATGTTTTTTAGCGCGTTATTTAGCAAAATTTGATCGTTCTGAGTGTTTATTTCTCTGTATATAATGCAATCATCTGCAAACAACCGTACTGTTGCATCTATCTTATTTGAGACATCATTTATAAACAAAAGAAACAAGATGGGGCCTAATACTGTTCCCTGCGGGACACCCGACGTAACTTGCACTGTACCTGAGCGTTGTCCTTCAAGTTCTACGTACTGCAAACGATGTGGCAAATAAGCGGATAACCAATCTGTAATTTTTCCAGATCCGATAATGTTAAGTAGTTTAAATAGCAATTTTGGATGTGAAACGCGATCGAAAGCCTTCGATAGGTCAAGAAATACGATATCCGCCTGCCCACGCTTGTCTACTGTTCGTGCAAGGTCGTGAAAAGTTTCTAGCAATTGAGTAGTAGTTGAGTGCCCTTTTTGAAATCCGTGTTGATTTTTATTGATCACGTTATTTGCCTCAACAAAGGTTAATATGTGTTTCAGTACTATATGTTCCATTATTTTACAGGCAGTGCAAGTGAGTGAAATAGGTCGAAAATTTGAAAGATGGGTCTCATTTCCTAACTTATGGATCGGAACTACCTTAGCGATTTTCCAATCTCTGGGTACGTCACATGTATCCAAAGATTTTTTATAGATCAGCAGCAGGTATTTGCTCACCCACTCCTCGTATCTTCTAAGGAAAGGATTTGGTATGTTGTCAGGACCACATGATTTTTTAATATCTAGGGCGAGTAACAATTAAGGACAGAATTCCGGCTTGACTTAACTGTAGTTCTTCAAGCGTGCTCTTATCGAAACTTGGGGGGTTAGAGGGGGGCGTAATACCGTTATCGACAGTAAATACAGACTGGAAATAATTGTTAAACGGCTCAGCTTTAAGCAATGCGTCTGCAGGCGGCAAGTTACTATGTTTGCGTTTACCCGAATTTAAGTATCGCCAGAACTTATCCGGGGAATCTTTTATAAAGTTGCCTAACGTAACATTCATGTACTTATCTTTAGCATTTCGAACTAAAGTTTTAAGAGTTCGAGATTTTACGCCAATGTCGTTGTTATACCTTTGTTAGCAATATTTGTTTTTGAGCTTTCGAAGTCTTGATAGCTTGCGCTTGAGATGTATGATCTCTCTTGTTATCCAAGGGTTAGTTTTTTTCGCCGGTTTTATTTTAGATGGAATGTATTTAGATAAACAGTCTTCCACATTTGTCTTAAAACGTATCCACAAGCAGTCAACTGATACCATTGGGTCGTTTGAAAGAAGTTCAAAAGCTGGGTATGAAATTTCCATGTAGTCAAGCACACTGACGTCATCAGCGTTATCCCAGTCATATATACGTTTTTTCACTCTCCCGTTACGTACACTCGGAAACGATAACCAACATTTTGTTGCCTTGTGATCAGATATGCCCTCGGTAGCTTCCGAAGAAAGGCCATCTGTTAAAATGGCATCACTCACAAATGTTAGGTCCAGAATATTCTGCGAAGAAGCAGTGACACGTGTGGGTTGCAAAATTATCTGCTTTAGTCCGAAGTTATAGGTTAAATCAAGCAGTGCCTCAGCGCTGGCCTTTTCGGCGGTTCCACTTTGAAGGTATTCCTACTCAAGGCCAAGAAGGTTATAGTCACCGGTCAGAATAATTTTTTTTGAGTCATGAAGGTGCCGTTGCATATATTCATTCAGGACATGTATCGCATCAGAGCCTGCTCCCGGCGGACGATACATTGTTCCCACGTAAATGGAAAACTTGCCTATCGTAACTTTACCCCACAGGGCTTCTATACCGTCAACATCAGGCATTGGTGTAACGGGTACATTATCCCTGACTAGGATTGCAACGCCACCCCCACGGGTGCACCTGTCCTTTCGGAGAACAACATAGCCCGGCGGGAAGGTATGGCTGTTGCAGACATCACATGAAAGCCACGTTTCACTAATGGTAACAATGTCGGGGGAATGTTCCAGTAAAAACGCTTCCAATTCAACTGTCTTGTTCACCACACTTCTCGCGTTTACATTAATCACAGAGATGCGTTTTGGTACTTCACGTTGATTTACTCTGTTATTTGGCTTGAGCGGTTTTTTGGTACTTCTACTTTGACGCCCCTTTCTTCGTCCCACATGTAGAGTGTATCATTTAATTTGATCTTGTCATATACCAGCGATACTTTCTCACGGTTATCCCGGTTAATTTTGCAACTCTCCCAAAGCTGCTTTCTGATGTTACGTACTCTGACAGAAAAATCTTCGCCGACAGATATCTTGGTACCTTTGAGTTTCGGGCAGCTCTTAAGTATTTTTATTTTGTCCCTGAAATCGAGTAGCTTAAAGGAGCCATGAAGAGAAAATGCAAGTTGGTTTTATTCGAAAGATTTCGTGTTTTATAGTGCCCCCAGCGCTTGTCCGGATACAAACGGTGCTTTATTCACTGAGAAATTAAACAATTTAGGTTGAAATTTTGATTTTCCCGCTCAATCGTGCGTTTTCGTGGTCCCAAATGACATCACAGGAACCGACCGCTCTGCAGCATAGACTACCTTCATTCACGCATCCGCCGTACAGGGTAGAGACACGTATACGCTGGCGCCGCCATTTTCAGTTGCTCGCTCGGCGCCGAAGCAAGTCATTGTGTCAAAACCGCGCTAAAATTATCGCCGCAACGCGGTTTATTGAGGAAGTTTGAATCATATTGTCTATTTCGCGTTGCTAGGTCTCGTGGGAAACGAAAAGAATAACGCGTTGAGCCCGTTGGCCCAATTGCGGCGGCACGGGACCGTTAAAGGTTGTCTCCACCCTGTACAGCGGTGTTGGTTTGTTCCCGCGTTTCTTTACGTTCCGTAACCTAGATGGCGCCACCATACCGTGGCAAGCGTTTGGTTTGTTTTTGCCAGCATTTAAACCTGGCTTGTTTTTGTTCTGGGAGAAAATATTCGTTCCCTGAAACAGTGCTCGCTCGACAAATGGGGTCACGTAGGACACCGTTGCTTGCGTCAATCGGCCAGTGTCGTCTGAGACAACCCCAAGCCACCCAAGCCCCGTAGTGCTGTGCTGCTAAACCAAGCCTGCTGTGCGCAGTACGAGCAGCAGAACGCATCAGTACTAGTACTTCTATGTTTACATGTGCTTTCGTAACTTCCACTGTTTGTCCCATCATTCTTATTGCTTTGTAAAGAATGTGCCCTAAATTTAAGCGCAAATCGCTCGTTCGTCTAGTTTGTAAGCTCTACCTAATTTGCGTCTGCTTCTGCCAGCCTCCGCCAATCGCAGAGCTTAGCTCATGTGACATCATAGGTTCTGTTCCGGGAAATGAGCTGGTGGGTCGCATGACCATTCCCGTTTTAAAGCAAAGCTTTTTACCTCTACCCCCCAAGGGTTCTTTCGCGACCGTTGGTATCACCAGAAAACTCCAGCAAACAAATAAAATAATTCACTGGCACCGCCGGGAATCGAACCTGGAACTAATAGAATAGCAAAGCGAAAGCCCGTTGTCTTGCCGATTTAGCTACGAGCCCACGCGAAGGCTGGGAAGACAGGTGGTGTACTTACTAAACTTCTACGGGTTTACCCCCATTCTTTTCGCTGAATGCCACGTGAAAGCGTCACGCGACCACTCACGCCCGTCTAGCGGCCCTGTGCGCACCTTGCTCATGTGCTAAGAGTTACAAAAATTAAAGGAAGCTCACACCAATGCATGGCATCTCACTTCTAGTCCGCCAATGTGCTATAAAGCGTGTGGCCTACCATGTTTACGTAAACAATCACAGCTCCTTGTCGTCCGCCCTCACGCCAAACCAAGGAATACATTCAAATACTCCTTGATGGCCAGGCCTTCACTCCAAACCCCAGCATCAAGATCCTGGGCCTACGTTTCCAGGCCAACACCAAGAGTGACGTGTCCTTGCAGCGCCTCAAAAACAGCATTATTCTAATCATACACGTGATCAGGCGAGTTGCCACCAAGAAGCGAGGCCTAAAAGAATCCGGTACCTTTCGATTAATTGAAGATTTTGTCCTCTCGAGAGTTCCTTACGACAAACCCCTATCTTCTTCTCGACATGGACGACATAGAGAGGCTTTATATAATGATTAGAAAGGCGGTCGAGCAGGCCATTGGTCTTATGATTAATGCGTCCACACAGAGGCTGCTTAGCACGGGGTTCCACAACACGGTGGAAGAGCTGATAGAAGGCCATCTTTCTAACCAGAAGGTCCGACTCAGAATTGCGATGGGTAACCGCATGCTTCACCAGATTGGCTGGGCAGCCCAGAATGTCACTCAGCTTGACGTACTCCCAGACTCTTGGCGACTAAAACTAAAGATGCTCCCTTTGCTTAGAAATATGAACCTCTCACATGACGAGGGTCACCGAAAAGCACGGGCTCAAGCGCTAAACACAACCCTCGGTGGGGATCATGCAGTTATCTACACAGATGCCTCCAAACAGGGGGGGGGGGCAGTAATACACCATCATCGTGGCTTCCTCCAGAACCAACCTCCTTGCGTGTACCTCGCATAGGACCCAAGAAATGACGGCAGCCATCACCTTGGCTCTCGCTGAACCAGGGGTTCGGAGGGTAGTCAACGATTCCCAGCAAGCCTACTGGAATTAACAGTAGGGTTGGGTGTCCTGACCTGCACTTCGCGTGCTAAAAGAACACTCCCCAAATGGTTCCATTCAGCTCATCTGGACACCCCCTCACGCTTCAATGGAGGGCAACAAATACGCCCACCCAACAAGCCTGCGCTTTTACCTCCCGTTCTACGGAGCTGCACGAGGACAGTCACCCCCGTGTCACGTTCAGGGAGATAACCCAGCATTATCACCTTCTGAGACAAACCGTACCTTCGCCTTACCCTGACCTTTCGAGAGAACAACAAACTACCCTACGGCTCATACAATCCGGGCTCCTTCCCACAGCCCACGCGTCTTCACTTAATGTATCCGAATCGCTACGACGCTGAGTGTAAATTTTGCTCAGAAGTAGGAACACTCCGCCCCGTAATCGGGGTGTGCGACTTTAGCCCTGACCGCCCTCCTCTTTTTCGATCAACTACTCAACAAGAGAAATGGGAGATGTTGCTGTCCAGGCCCTGTCTACCCACCCAGCTTCAGCGGGTGGACAGAGCACAGGCTGCGGGGACTGCATATGGGCTCCACGGAAGGAGGAATCACTCCCCAGGGCTGCACTCTGGGCCGCTCAGAAATAACAGAAGTATTTCTTCTTCTTCCTCCTGCTTCTCTGCCGCAAATCTTGTCGCCTCCGTCAGCGGCGCAGAGACGGAGAAGACAGATCGTCTAACACCGGGTTGTAGCTTACTTTAATTTTATAAAAAAAGTTTTCACTCTGGCGCTACACCAATAGTACTCAACCAAACACCGTTCATGCTTCATGCATTGATTTAACCTTAACAAGAATATTTCTTTGAAGTAATAAATGGTGTGGTTAGGTTCATTTGACTTCTTTCTGGTTTTTCCATTTGTAGAGCGATGTGAGTGAATTTAAGTGACGTCGCATGGGTAATCGTTATGGGTGCCGTTTACAGCTTTGCTTTCCAACCACATTCACAGGGTGGATTGGCGCGATTTTTTTTCCTAATTATGTAGCTTATTTGAGCGAAGTTTACGTTAAAAGTGGTGTCAGTATGATTCTAACGAGACAATCTTTTGAATGAACCAAACTTGTGTTTTCTCTTCATGGCTCCTTTAAAGATAACAGGCCGCACTTTGTCCTCCCTTTTTGCTCCTAGGCGGTGTATTCATTCGATCCCAGAGATGGTTATCGTAAGTTTGTCCTGGATTAGCTTGTTTACCACTTCGGACTCAAGGTCTTCAGTTGTTTCATTTTCTGTTTTTCGAATGCCGTAGATGATAAGCTTGGAGCGCCGACTACGATTTTCCATGTCATCTATCTGTTTTCCGATCCTTGACAGGGTAGCTTCGATTCCATCCACTCTCTCTTCAACTTCAGTTATTCTACTTTCTAGGTGCGTCAGCACATCCAACTTCTTGTGCATCGCGGCGAGTGAATCATGCGCTGTTTTGTTGTTTTCCTTGATACTAGTTACGTCCGCGGCCATTTTTCGAATTTCCGCGGCAAGCTGCTCCAGAGTGGGACCGGGGTTGCTTTCAATATCACCAGCTAACAACAATAGCCATTTCATTGAAACAATGCAATCACCAACAAGCGCACACATCTGCCGTGGGCACGGCAACACCAACAGAAACACGTCATTGCTTTTTTAACATTTACCGAAGCGTTTTCTCACCTGAACGAAAAATACGAAGTGGTTCGTCAAGGACATGTCCGTTGCCGTGTCACCGTGCCCATTGCCCACGCCCGGAGGGATGCTTGCTATATAGCCATCAGATGCCGATGACGCTCCGGTTGTCGAGGTAAACCCGAGGAACATGTAGCATGGTTCGTCCAGCTTGAAGAGGGTGGGACCGTAGCGCAGATAGGCTTCCGACGCGTCACATTGCTCGTTGTGAGCAACGCTTGACGATGCTACCTCGTGAAGGATCCATGCGCAGTCGCAACCACCTTGGCCAAACCGGAAAAAACCGAGGACCTGAACAAAAAATACGAAGTGGTTCGTCAATGACATGTCCGTTGCGGTGTCACCGTGCCCTTAGTCACCGGTGTCACTTAGAAAACGCGGACAACTGGTACATCCAGCTCAATGTACAGTGATTTCGACATTGTTTGGCACGTAAAGAGGGTCGACATTACGGTAGTAACGACAGGGTAAAATGAATATTGGCATGACGACATACGAACTCAGGTGGATTAGCGAGCAACGACTACAGCTGCCATGAGAACCAATTGGCTGTTCCACCAATTCGCATTTGGCTGCAACTTCACATACCCACCCATAATTCTCACAAACCCATTGGCAGATGCAGAAGCCCAGCAGACACACCACAACGGAACTCTCTTGGCTATACCCATCACACGGCAAGATGCTAACACGATACTCTACCGAGCACGTAAACAAGCTACAGCCTTGCATTCGTTTGGCCCGCAGAATCGACATGAACGGCTTCACAGGCTCGATGCAGAGCAAAAGTTCTAGCTCGCTCACGCTCCTCGGCTTCGCAGAAGTGAAGAGACATTGCTACACCGGCTGCGTCTTGGAGTAGCATTGACCTAAAAGTCTCCACACAATCGGACGCGAGGACTGCCCGGACTGCCTTCTGTGTGGTTGTCGTGAAACTATCGAACATTTGCTTAACGCTTGTCCAAAGTACTCTAGTGAGCGAAAGATCCTTGATGCAGCTTAATACTACACTTGAACACTCGCCCTGTAATAATCTGATTCAGCGACCCATTGTACATGAGGCGTTTATTGGTTGTACTGCTTGTACATAGTTCATTTGCCGATTTCACTGTCATTCCTCATACCTTCCATATTCATTCCGTTCTCTTTTTGTCCCCAGTTCCATTCCCCCAATGGGAAATAGCAGGACCAAGTAGTTTCTTAGGCCGGCCTCTTCTCCCTTCCAATAAACATTTCTCTCTCAAAAGGTGACAATGACAATGACCGCTGTTAGAAGCTCATGGCCAATTCCCTCTCATAACAAACCGAATTCTCACTTACCGACCGAGTGGGACTGGCGACTGATAATGAAAGGTGCTTTCAAAATTCACGGTGACTTCACCAGTTCCTATAGGCTGTGATGTGAACATACCCACTTGAAGGAATACTCTGTGGCATTCTTTTTATTTATTTATTGCACAAGTTTGACACACGGCATCAAAGTAACAGAGGGGTAAAAAAAGGAAAGTGAGGGGATGCAAGCGGCTTCATGACCTACAGAATAGTGTATAGGCCAGTCTCGGCAAGAAATTCCAACAACTGCTTGTGGAGAAAATCATGCGTGCAATGGGACAATAGTGCTTTTGCAGTACAAACCCGTAAGAAATGCTTCGGTGTCCTCGAACTTCTTCTCCTGTCACTTACAGAACATATAGGTGTGCACACTTTAACACATTTAAGCGAAACAAAATTTTTGTTCACTGACATACACTTACAGGGCAAAGTGTAGGTAACCTGTGGCATCACTACTAGTAACAGTGCTATGTGCACATACAAGTTTACCCCAGGGCACTATTTTTGGGGAAAATCACAGGCCTATATGTTGTGGTGTACAGCTGACAATCAAACCATTCAAACTGATGGCCTATGTTTCATCACTTTTGTGGCAAATAATTTCAATGCAGAAGCTGTTTTAGCTTATTACTGGACATAACTGAAGCTCTTTTCAAATAGGTACTTCTCTGACAGAATCTCTTATGATGAAAACACTTGATAATTAGTTTAGTTGTGGAAGTTGAAGTTATTTGAATGACATCTGAATTCAGTATGGGGAGGCAGCTTCATGTTTATATCTGTCGCACAGTGATGTCAACAGTAGAAGCTTTCTACATGATGTTTTGCCTACAGGAAAGCCGGAATGGGACGTGCAGTACACACTGCAGGCAAACCGGGGATATTTTCCTGCTAGTGCTACCTTCTTTGCATGCCTTATTTTCCTCACAAGATATAACCAATTCTCAGGACTGATCTAGGCAAGCTAAAAAAGTAACAGCAGATAACAGCAAAAGGAACAAAATGAATAAAAGGAACAGCAGATAACCTGTTACATTCTTTACCACAGATCAACAACAAAAATTTAAGCAATAGGGAAAAAATATACTGCACTTGTTTAGGAGAAGCAAATGTATGTATGGCTATTCAAGACTTCATTCGGCTTCATGTTTAAGTGACACACAAGAACTAAGACCACAAATGTGACAATTAGCGACCATAGATAGCGGGCTTGTAGTGTTGTGATTGGTCTGCGGGGGAAAAGTGCATAGGTGATTACCAGATTGATGGCACCAAATGACATTGACTGCGGATTAACAACAACAAATGTTCTAACTCCTTTGTCGTGAGCCAGTAAATGCTATTCTCTTTTTTTGGTTTAGTTCCAGTTCGGGTTCAGTGAAAGCACTGTTTACTGCTGTACGGTCAGACCCAATCCTCCTGTGTTCACAGTGGTCTGCAACACAAGAAGAGCTACTCGCCGACGGGATCCTGGCACCTCCTAGTAATGCGAGAAAAATTGTTTTTCTGTAATTCATGCTATGCACGACTACGCCACAGCTGGGCATCGGTACTGTGCATGCACTCTTCACCGCACACAACAGCATTAATTTTTGCCCGAAAATGTGACAGTCGACCGAGCTGTACGTGGTGAGTTGCCCCCAGTGTCAACGCAACAAATGCCCCACGCCTGCTCAGCCGGGAAGACTCCACCCTGCGAATCCCCCTCCCCCCTTTACCAGTTTAAAAAGTGGGCATAGATTTGATGGTCCCTTAACCTCGGTCAAAGAATGGGAACCATTGGATGATCGTGTGCATCGACTACCTTTCACGCCATAGTGATACAGCTGCATTGTCATCTGCAACAGCTGCCAAAGTGACGAACTTCATTCTCAGTCGCCGTATACTTCAACATGGCCCACCTCGTGTCCTCATCAGTGACCGTGGGCGCCAGTTCACTGCTGACGTCGTTAAGGAGCTACTTCATCTGTCCGATTATCAATTCTGCCATTCAGTGCCATATCATAAACAAACAAACGGTCTCACTGAGCGGACCATCGGACACTCACTAACATGAATGCCATGCCTGTTGCTTCTGACCACAACTGGGACAACATCTTGCCGTTTATTACCCATGCTTACCACACTGCCAAGCATGAGACAACGAGACAATTCTACCCAGTTGACGCACGTGTTCCCCCAACTACCTCAACACCATCTTCCCCTTCTTTCACGACGAGGCCAGCCTATCAAACACCCTCTGCGTTGCTGAAGAAGCTCAGAAACTCACTAGTCTCCACATACTTCCGTCACAAGACCGCTCGAAACTCCGCTACAACAGCTGACATCAGGAAATTCGTACTCGCGGGGAGACCTGGTTTTGCTCTGGACACCTCAGCGACAGCATGGAGTGTGCAAGAAACTGCTGTCACATTAAGTCAGCCCATTTGTGTTCCTTGACTGACTTAGTTGTCTGAACTATGTCATGTTCAGCTTACTGCTTGAGGACGGCGTAGTCGCAGAACTCAAGTGGCTCGCGTACCTTGCTTGAAACGCTTTGAACCACGTGACACTCACTGACTTGCAGAGATGGCGGCATCTTTGATGGGGGAAATGTTATGGCCTCCAGGGCCTTGCGATATTGGCCGCCTTAAATTTTGACACCAGCGAGAAAGATGTCACGTTACAATACTGAGGAGGAAGACGATGAAGCTGGCTGGTAGCCCAGTCCGCCATCTTGGCTCGCCACCCCTTTGTAAATAAATGAGTTTTTCACTGTAATGACATCGTGGTGGCTGAAGCAGGCTTTGACAAGTGGTCTTGGGCAAGCAAGAATGATCCAGCTTCGCACCAAGCACTAGCCGAGACAGCATTCCACTCTTAACAGTTATGCTAAAAACGATAATTGTTTCACCTCGAACAGCTGGGTACAACAGTGAGTGTGAGGGCCATCCTCAACATATCACTCACCGAGTTTAAACAATAAATACGGCATAATGCTGCATTATCGCAATTGACCATGCAACTTCCAAGTGCAATCAGCAGTGTTTGATTCAGAAACCAAACCAGAGCTTTATATTCATGAGCGACGGTATAGCTATTGCTGTTACATCAGCATAGCTATTGCTGTTACACCTGTCAGAAGTGCATTGTGCCACCACCACTCACATCACATGGAAAGTTGACAACTCGAAATTCAAGTCTGCTTTTATCAGGTTGTCTACACTGCTTACACACTTGTAACGCTCATTAATGTCCAGGTGGCTACCGAGGAGGAAACCACTTTTGCCGAAAAATGTTTCTCAGTCGGAGTGTGTTAAGACATGACGGCCAGAAGGCAGCCAAGCAATCATGATCCTAGTTAAAGGAGTCATGAGGACAAAACACAAGTTCGATTCATTCGAAAGATTGCCTCGTTATAATCATAACTCCACCACTGTTAACGCACACTTCGCTTAAATAAGGTACATAATTAGGAAAAAACGGAATGGCCATGCGACTCACTAGCTCATTTTCCGCAACAGAAGCTATGATGTCATATCAGCCCAGCTGCGCGATTGGCCGAGGACGGAAAAAGCAAACGCAAATTAGGCACGGCTTATAGGCTTTCCGAACTAACTATTTGCGCTTAAGTGTAATGCATATTCATTTTACAGCAGTAAGAATGGTGCAGTAAACAATGGAAGTTACGAAAACACACGTAAGCATCCCGGCCCACCTCCCTCACGAGAAATTTCGGGGAGAGGACGTGTTTTCACCCCCTGTACCCCTGAGGACTTTGGTAAAAGCCAGTTGTCGTATTGTGCAATTAGTTTGAACATTTCTGTAATGCTTCAAGCATAACATCACCCAGCCGTTGTAACTTAAATGTTATGCTCATGTTCAGATTTATTATGTTACCTGACAATATTACCTCGAGCATTTTAATAACGTTAAATTTCTAAAGTTACTTCAACGTTATGCCTTGAACATTACAATAATGTTTCAATAAAGGTGTTACCTATAACGTTGCTGTGCGGTTGCTTCTTAACATTATAATAATGTTTACATTTTTACATCCCATTAATGTTCTGCCGTGAACATGCTCTGAACGTTATTATAATGTTTGAATTTTTACATTACTTTATTGTTGAGTCCTGAGCATTGTAATAACGTTACCATTTCTAACATTGGTCATTCCTGAACATGCCCTGAACGTTGTTATAATGTTTGTATATTTACATTATTTTAATGTTGAGTCATAAGCATTGTAATAACATTGGCATTTCTAGCATTGGTTTTAAGTTGTTTTCTAAACGTTAAATAAATGTTGGGAACAAAACGTTAACATACATGTTTGTTTTCAACGTAAAAATAACGTTGCTAACATAACATAAACATTGAATCTTTTTTTTAAACGTTACATAAACATTGTCACGGAACATTTAAAGTTATTTAAACTTTCGCAACTTACGCGCGCCGAACGCGCCGACGCCCGCGAGGCATTGCTTCGGGGACGACCTGACCATCGTCTAGGAGAGGCCGGCCCGCGTGGCCGTAGCCCCCTCCCTCCGCAGGAACATTCAATAAAGTCATTTTCTCTCCCTCTCTCTCTCTCCTCTCCGCCGCCTCTCCTTTCCGCCGGGGATCTCTTTCTTTCTCTAGTCATGTCGCCGCTAGCGCGACTGAAGCCGTTCGTACGTGCTCGCGTGTGCGCTGCAGCTGTGTATACTCCACAACTTGTTGGATCACGGTCAAAGAGAGCTGTGTTCGCTACAAGGAGGTTAGTTCGCTACCGCCGCGGCAGTAATAATGCGGATGTTATGGATGAACCCCCCGCGAAAAGACCTCTGTAGCACGTAGAATATGCATATACATATTTTAATGCGTACATGGTACCGCATTTTCGAGAAATTGGGTGCAAGAAAAGTAAAATTGATTTTTGTGGTGCCTAGGAGCCACCCAGCCACTCGCTGTTTTCACACAATTCCATACAAAGGTAGTTGCTTCTCAAAATCACGCAGAAAATGATTCGCGAATGAGATACGCAAACCATGCCCCTTAAAAAAACCACTAAAAAAAAAAGGCTGACCTCACCGGGAATTGAACCCGCAACGTTCAGCGAGTGGGCACGACGCTAGATCGAGACCACTTTGCCACCGCATAAATGCGTTTTTTTTCTTTACTGCTGGTAGGGGCGCAGCCCAGTAGCCCTATGAAGCCCCATCCTTCGTATCATACTATCATATAATAGTACAAAATGGTACAAACAAGAATGTGATCACGCGAATTTTGCTTGCGTCCATGCTAAGAACAGGCGCAAATTGTTTAGCTTAATTAACGACGTCGCTGCTTTAAAACCAATTTTTATTGTCAGTAAACAAAACTATTTTTCTATAGTATATACAAGAAAAACAAATTTTAAGTAAAGAAAGGTGTGCGCAGGGTGCTTTTCTTTCAATACAAATAGACATTTGTACTATTTACTGCGTTCCATTGGTCACTTTTACTTATTTCGAACTTCTACATGAGCAGTTTGGTATCTCATTGCGGGTGACGTCCTGAGTGTCTTCCTTCCACTCTTATCACACCATCGGCTTTTGAAAATGCATTTCTAATAATATATGATGTATCAATTGATTGGTTTGATTGTGGAGTTTAACGCGCCGACGCCACGCAGGCGATGAGGCGCGCCGTAGTGGAGGGCTCCGGATTAATTTTGACCACCTGGGGATCTTTATCGTGCGCCGAAATCTCGTACACACGGGCGTTTTTGCTTTTCGCCTCCATCAGGAAAGCGGCCGCCGCAGCCGGGAATCGAACCCGCGACCTTGTGCTCAGCAGCGCAACGCCTTAGCCACTGAGCCACCGCGGCGGGTAATATATGATGTATCAGTTTATATGATGTATCAGTTTCGCCTCTGTGATGCGTGGGTTCATCTACACGGAGACGTGTTTGTTGCAACATGGTCTGGGGGTCGTCGGCCAGTCGTTTAGACAAATTTCTTTTTCCGCCCGAGTGAAGTGGCTTGGTAGAGAGTTGCGAAGTGTCGTCCTTCCCAGAGGAGGTGCCCAGAATTTCAGATCACGTGCCAGTTTCGGTGAAACTAAAATCCCATACAGGTGATCCTAACCCCAATTTGTGGTGAATGGATCAATGCTTGCTCACTGATGCCGTTAGCGTGGTAGGAATTAGGGCTTCTCTAGTGGAGGAAAGGGACACGCATCAAGGGGAAGCCGACTGGGACTGCTTGAAAGCTGGATGGCGTACACTTCTTACCCAAGCAGGGCGTGAGCGCAAGGTTCGCATCACGCGTGATCTAAACGAAACCCTCAGGAGGTTACGAATAGTTAAGAGCGCGGATACTGTAACGTTTGCTATGCGAGACTACATGGATCTGCTAAAAGCGCGATACGAGCGCCTTTTGCGGCAATCGCCACGCGCAGCAAGCAAAGCATTCGTTTTGGGGCGCCAAGTTTAAGATCCGTCTGTCTTAAGGCACGTTAAAGCAGGCTCAATAGATCAGACATCGCGTGTTCAAGTACCATACGTACAATCACCGAATGGTGAACGGAGTACGAATAATGAGCATATCTGCAGGACGTTTGCCCAGTACTTCCAAGAATTTTTCAGTTCAGAGAAGGCTTACCTTGATGAGAACAGCTTCAAAAATCACGTACGGAACTTTTGCGGGGCACTGCCCAGCGTCCCTAGCCACTGGCACGAGCGTCTCTGTGTCCCTGTCACGGCGGAGGAGCTATGGAAAGTACTGAAAGATATGCGTGACTCCTCCGCTCCTGGTCCTGACGGAATCCCGGCGGGGTTTTACAAAGTGTTTTTCCCGGTCCTCAAAGAGCAGATGCTAGGAATGGTGAACACATTCTTGGCCGAAGGAAGGAAACCCGACTCGTTTCGCGCGGGGAGGGTAGTTCTAGTAGCTAAGCCCGGCGGTGATCCTTCAGAACCGCATGCCTACCGGCCGATAACTCTGCTGAATGCGGACTACAAGTTGGTAGCGTCTGTGCTGGTTAAACGCATCGGCATGGCGCTCCCGGAAATAGTTAGCTTAGTGCAGACGTGCAGCGTCCCCGGCCGCACTATATTCTCGGCGCTGACACTAACTGAGACCTTTTCACCTTCGCCACGCGGACGGGCATATCCGGCTGTTTTGTCTCGGTCGATCAGGCGAAAGCCTTCGATCGGGTCGAGCACCAGTACTTGCTCGCCGTTCTGGAAAACTTCGCCTTTCCTCGGGACTGCGTGGCAAGGTTGGGGGCACTGTACACGGACGTGACATCGCAGCTTTTTGTGAACGGGCAGCTCACTGAACCCTTCCCCGTGACTCGTGGTATAAGACAGGGTTGCCCGCTGTCGCCCCTCCTCTTCGCCCTATGCCTTGATCCGCTTTTGCGTCGAATAATTGACTCCCCTGCGATACGCGGCTTCCCATTGCCTGGCCAGGGCCAGGTCAAGGTCTCGGCGTACGCGGACGACGTTTCCCTGTTCTTAAGAGACGAAGACAGTTACGCAGCGTTTTTACGGCTTTTCACAGAGTACAGCGAGCTGTCTGGTGCCCAGCTGAACAGGGGGAAAAGCAAGGCGCTCCGCTTTGGCGCGTTCGCACCGGACCTGCCTGGCGGCATTGAATGGGTTGCCCGAGTGGAAGTGTTGGGGGTTGTCTTTCGCGCGTCGGGCGAAGTGGCGAATGAGACATGGAGGCAGTTGAAAGGAAAGGCGGAGGCGCGGCTAGCAGTAGCTGCATCCTTCGACCTTTGTTTGCAGGAGCGCAGCTATGTGATAAAAGCCTGTGTGTTGGCAGCCTACTACTACGTAGCGAGGGTGGCGCGGCCACCACGGCATGTACTCAGGAAACTGGGAACTATGCTCGGCTCCTTTTTCTGGGGTGGGAAAACTGAAAAAGTGGCCCGCACTTGCTTGCGACTTCCAAGCAGTATGGGCGGTTTCAGTATCCCCTGTTTAGAAACAATGAGTAGTCTCCTCGCAATAAGGAACTTGCTCAACCTAGCTAGTGATGAGGAATACCCGGGTCGAAAGCTCTGTGAGTTCTTCCTTGGCACTGACAGAGCATTGTTTTTCGATGGTGTGCGGGTAGGACCCTCAGCCGAGCAGCCACCCCCGTTTTATAAGCACGTCATAAAGTCGTCAGAAATTTGAGAACGCAACTCCCTGACATTGACGTCTTCAACACACCGCCGAGTAAAATTTGCGAAACCCTCGCAGTGACGTAGCTCACTCAGGACCAGCTCCGAAAGAGCAGGGCGGTAAGGTGGAAGCAGCTAACGGCCTCATTTTTACCGGCCGACGTCAGAGATTTCAGCTGGCAACGCGGCTGGGGGGTCCTGCCCACGGCAGACCGCATCGCAAAATGGGGTGTGGCACCCTCCAGCAGGTGCCCACAGTGCGGGCAGCGTGAAACCCTGCAGCACGCGATTTTCGATTGCAAGGTTGCAAAGACCTACTGGAAATTGTTAGCTCGGATGTTTGGACACAAACTCGACGCACGCAGAAAGTCGCGCGACGCATTTGTTCTGGTTTTACTGTGCGTTGGTGCCCAGATCATCTGGAAAGGGCGCGGCTTTGCGGCTCTCAGAGCGCGGCCGCAAAAGTACATGTTTCCAATGCTTCGGAAAATGCGCTCGCGTCTATTCGATCACCTGGAGGCTGAGCTCGCTGCGCTGGGGGAAGAGCAGTTCCTTCAGCGGTGGTCCACTCGGTTTATCCGTGTGGTAAACAAACAAATAGAAGTGTCTATTCTACCCTATTGACTGTTGTATTGATCTTGGCGTATTGTCGTGAACTTTCGAGGATGTGATCTACAGTGATCTTTCAGAGTAATTGTGCTTCTAATAGTGTGTGTACTAGTGAACTATGGAGAACTGTGGAGTGAACTTTGTGTGTAGGGAGTGGTGTAGTAAGTGAAGTGATACACGCAGTGTGTATGGTTTAGGCGACCCGTGTAGTATTTAGCACAGCGGGTCTTTGTATCGGCGATTAATAAATTTTCTTGAAAATATATGATGTATCAAGAGGTGTAAATGATATTTGAGAAATTGTACATGATGTCCCGCCTCGGCGACGTGTGATACCGTCGGCAGTGACAAATTTTTGGGAGGCCCCCCGGGGCCTCGTATCCGAATCCAAAGTAAGATTCATCACACAAGCTTGTCTACTGGGGATGCAGTAGGTTCACGAGAGGTATGCTTCTGGACCTCGATTCTTTGGAGGGACAGTGGATGGATTAGTAAACATTGTGCGATTAATCCCGCGATGTTAATACGAACACATTTCTTCGCTAGTAATTACTAGGGCAAATTGCAGTCGAGTCGCTGCGTTTACGCGCCTTAATGTTGTGGTTATTAAAAGGAGAAAAGAAAAAAGCACCGGTGATTTTATTGAACTCAACGGGCTAATTCACCCTCATACAACCCTGTCCAGGGAATGGGGAGTGGGGTTTTCAAAGGATAGGAAGAGAGAGAGAGAGAGAGGGAAGAAAGAGGAGAGAGGGAGGACACGTACACAAAAAATGACATTGGGTTGTTTAATACTTTAAATTTGGCACTGACACAAAATTTTGAAGGTGAGACAACTTCGGAGATAGATTGGTGGGAACACATATACATCATCCGCAAAATATCAGCGGCGAATACAGCCTACAACATATTTAAAATCAATTTTGAAGTGTGCGAAACGCAACCGAGCAGCCAGCAGAGGACCACGCGCAATCGACATCCCGAGGATATCGTGTAAATAAACAACATCCGAACACGTCACGAGTTTGTGTTTGCCGCTTCCGCACTGCCGGCGTTTTTCGCCGGCTCGCCCGGCTCGCCGCTCCAATCGGAGGGCCGGAGGGCGGAGCTTCTGCTCTCGAGAACGAACGACCCGATCGTTGGCGGCGGAGGCGCCGTGATTTCGTCAGCTCATCGGGCAGCTGGCCGCGACCAAAGTTCTACAGCGATTCCAGGCACTCTGTTTCTATTACTGTTTATTACCATTGGATGCGAAAACGCGCCGGAGGCACGAAAAGCCCACTGAGCTAGCCGCACGGTCGCTGTGCAGGCGGCGGCCACGGCCGCGAAGTGGCCCAGGCCGCCAGGTAGCTCGAGTGATAGCTTGTTACCGCTGCACGAAATTGTCCCCAAGTCCCCACCATGGTGGCTTACATGAGAAAGGAGTTAATGATGCGATGGCGGGTTGCATTAAGAATTGTCATCTGCACCGCTTGCGAGAGCGGCACTCGAATATCCGCCGCAGTGCTAAGCCGAACACATCTGTAGGCGGACTTGTAGGCAGACCGGCCGGCTGCTCCCAGCGCGCGTCTTGCCACCCACCGTCTCGAGCGTCGCGCGTCGTTCTTTAGCCGCGGTAGCATTCGCACTCGCAGCGCCTGCGTCACATCCACGGTCGCTTTTTAATTAAGCGCCTCGCGAGATCAGTACGGGGGGGCATTAGCAGAAACTGCCGTCGATGCGGATGCGACAGTGCTACGGCGGCTCTGCTCTGTGATATCCCTCCGACGGTCACGTGGTCAGCTTTGTTCACACAAAATCCACAAAATCCATCGTTTCGCGGCACTCGCTGAAACCGAAACTGCGAGTGGCCGCATTGAAAATGCCTCTAATTAAACAACCGTCGCACGCTGAAGCAAATGAGGTTTCTACAGGTTATAAGTAGGTCACTAGCTACTTATCGCCCCCCCCAAAAAAAAAACAAGATGCAAAATTTTTGTGTCAGTGCCCCTACCGAATGACATAAATTAGGCGAGCCGTGCTTTACGCGAAAACGCAAAGGCATTAAAGGTGTTGGGCATGATGGTGATCATGACCAAAAAGAGACATTCACTCTTATTTTAGAAGTCTTCAACGTAGAGAAAAACGTCTTACAAGGGTTAAAAATGTTTTTGTGAGAAAACATTACGGGAAATAGTGTTTTCTTCAAAATGATGTGAGCCGCCGTTTCTAAAAGTGGATTCAGCAGCGGCCGTCCTGTGCCAGCGGTTGCCAAATCCGAAAAAACTTAACGCGACGGGTAACATTATAGTGCCTAGAATATACAGTATATTCTAGGCACTATATATAGTAACATGATATGTTTTGCCTTTTGCCGCTGTTTTAGTTAACTTAGTCTTCTTCAGAACTTCGCTACCAAGAGTGCACAAAAAAAGCGTTTTATTTCGAAGTTCACCTACGTTTCCGCGTCTGTGAGTTTCGTTGGTTTCATTTGGTGCTCATCGCGTTCGAGAGTAGGCAGATTTAAGGCGTTCGTGAAGGTAAATGAGTTGTGCGGAACTCGATCCTTAAGCAAAAACAGCATAAAAGCGAATGGCATTCCATGTTTGCGTGTAGCAGCATTAAAACGTAAGGCCTTAAGCACAATGTCATTTTTTGTGTACGTGTGGCACGGGTCGCGTTCGTCTCGTCCATGGCTGCTGTCCTCCTGTCTGCATCCTTCTTGCCGATTTCCTATATATGACGTTTCGTATGACGCTCAGTCGTGATGGCTTGGCTTGACTGCGCCACTGCACGGCTCGCTGACGCTCCGACAGAATCAGTCGGCCCAGATTTAGTCTGTGGTGCCTAGAAGTTAGTCGGTCGCCGCTCGGCACTTCCACAATATATAAATGCAGGCTTCATTCGATGCTCCATTCGTCCTTACATTCCGAACCCGCGCCGCTGCTTCAAGTGCCAGCGGTTCGGGCACGGTACAAACTCTTGCCGTGGCCGAACGACTTGTGCAAAATGCGCCGCGTACGATCACCCCACCGACAACTGCCCATCCGACACCCTCACGTGTGTGAACTGCGGGGGGCCGCATGCAGCGTACTCCCGCAAATGTGAAAAATCTCAAACAGAGAAAAAGATCATCAACATCAAGTTAACTGAGAACATCACCTTCCCAGAGGCGCGGAAGAGGTTCGCCTCTTTCCCCCTGGGTAGGTACGCCGACGCGGCTCGCCGGGGGGCGGAGCGGCGTCTGGTGTCTACAGGGACCCAGTTCAGCGAGTCTGACCTGGTCCCTCCCCCGCCCCCCCCTGGGGTGCCTCAGGCAGCCCAATCCGTCGCCACGCCGCTTGCTGAGGCAGCAGCGGTTGTGGTGACAACCTCTTCTGTAGGGACCGGTGCCGCTCCCGCCTCTGCCTCCCCGTCCTCCAGTGCGTTGGAGGGTGCCGACCGGATGGACACCGGGGCCCCCCCCCGCATCGGCTCCCACCGCCACCGCACCTCCCGTGCCACTTCTGGTGCCCCAGACGCCCTCGGCGGTGGCGGCTCAAACGAAGGGCTCCCGAAAGGGGGCCAAGTCCGGGGTGCCTGGTCCGCCGGGCACCCTTCTGGCATCCGACGAGGAGATGGATGTAGCGCCGTTACTGCCTGCAACGCAGCGCAAGGAGCGGCCTCCGATGTCCAAGCCGACAGAAAAGCCTAAAAATCCTAGAATAACAGCCCCGAAAGACGACACATGAACAAACAAACACACACACTCCAGTTATTCTTAAATTTAAATATTGGGAACAGAAAACATCATCCAATGGAACTGCAGAGGCCTCCTTCAAAATCTTGACGATGTGTATGAGATTCTGCATGCCAATCAGCCAAGTATCATGTGTCTCCAGGAAACCCACCTCAATTCTAAACAAACAAATTTCTTAAATAGTTACATGGTATTCAGAAAGGACAGCGTTGGCTGCACACACTCTTCAGGAGGTGTGGCAATTGTCGCCCGGAAATCCTTAGCCTGCCACCCTGTCACTCTGAACACTGTCCTTGAGGCTGTAGCGATCCGCACAATAATTTTTAATAGGTTGATAACGGTATGCTCCATCTACATCTCTCCTGATCTTGCACTTCTGAGCTCTGACTTTGAGGCGCTGGTCGACCAGCTGCCCGAACCATACATCCTAACAGGCGACTTCAATGCACACAATTCTCTTTGGGGCTCTTCTCGCACGGATGCCCGAGGTCGCCTGATAGAGAAGTTTCTTACATCTTCAGGAGCATGCCTTTTCAACAAAAAACAGCCTACATACCATAACTTAGGACACAATACATACTCGCATCTTGACTTGGCTATTGGTTCCGCAGTTCTCTTTCCATTTCTTCTGTGGGGCGTGGGCACAGACCCATATGGTGGTGACCACTTCCCCACTTCCCTAACGTACATTGGTAAAGGCCCATGCAGTCCATCTTCCCATAACAGGTTTAATGATTCAAAAGCAAACTGGAGTACATTCACAGAAACATCTAAGCTACACCACACAACCATAAAACACCTACACGTGGAGGAAGCAGCCCAACTCGTCATGGCGCACATCCTCGACGCTGCCGAAAAGTCCATGCCCCAGGCCTCCACTGCGTCCCGCAACCCAAGGAGGCCCTGGTGGAACGAGGACTGCAGGCGGGCGAGAGAGGCCCAGAACAAGGCGTGGGGTGTCCTTCGCCGGTACCCCACGTCAGATAACCTCATTTCTTTTAAACGGGCAAAGGCTTTTGGGAAGCGAGTGCGTCGTGAGGCGAAAAGGGAGAGTTGGCACACCTTCCTCACTTCCATCAACTCATACACTGACACACACAAAGTCTGGACACGAATACGAAAACTAAAAGGACAACGGACACACAGCCTGCCCCTGGTTAGTACAACAGGGGACACACTGGAAGACCAGGCTAACACGCTTGCACAACACTTCGTACACGTGTCCAGTTCAGCACACTACACAAACACTTTCATGAAACACAAAACATCTGCGGAGAAGAAGTCACTGCGTGATAGCAACAAGTCGCACACTTCTTACAATTCCCCTTTTTCAATTTATGAGCTGAAGACTGCTTTGACCACATGTAAACCTTCAGCTCCAGGTGCAGATAAGATTACTTACACAATGATACAATTCTTACACTCAGACACCCTTGAAACACTCCTTCACCTATACAACAAAATATCGCTTTCGGGGCACATTCCTCGCTCTTGGAGAGAGGCCATAGTAGTGGCTATCCTAAAGGAAGGGAAGGACCCTTCCTGTCCCGCCAGTTATTGTCCCATTGCCCTGACAAGCTGCCTGTGTAAGCTCTATGAGAAGATGATAAACAGGAGACTCGTGTACTTCTTTGAGTACAATGGTCTTCTCGAGAGCTGCCAGGCAGGCTTCAGGGCGGGGCGATCTACCAACGATCAACTCGTTGCATTAGAGGCGTATATAAAAGACGCTTTCCTCCATAAGCAGTACTGTATGACAGTATTCTTTGATCTAGAAAAAGCGTACGATACCGCGTGGCGGTATGGCATCCTAAGCGACCTCAAGTCCTTCGGCATGGCAGGTAACATGATGAACACACTTGCCAGCTACTTGTCTCAAAGAACCTTTCGTGTGCGAGTTGGAGCAGCACTCTCTAGGGTTCATGTGCAGGAAAATGGAGCGCCGCAAGGTGAAGTTTTAAGTTGCACCCTTTTTATTGTGAAAATGAATTCCCTTAGGAAGGCGCTGCCACCATCGATTTCCTGTTCAATCTATGTAGACGACGTTCAGCTCTCCTTTAAATACTGTAACTTGTCTGTCTGTGAGTGCCAGGTTTAGCTTGGTGTTAACAAGCTAGCTGGTTGGGCAGATAGCAAAGGTTTTAAATTTAATCCAGGGAAGTGCACTTGTGTCTTGTTTTCCAAGAGGCGTGGCATCCGACCGGATCCAGACATTCAACTCCACGGTGTCTCGATTCCTGTAAAAAAGGAACACAAGTTTTTAGGTATAATCTTTGACGAAAAGCTCACATTCATCGCACACATAAAATAACTAAAACATAAATTCTTAAAAACAATGAATATCCTGAAGGTTCTCTCGCACATCTCTTTTGGTGCTGACAAACAGCTTCTGTTGTGTGTTTTTACCAGCTTGATAGGTTCACGATTGGACTATGGCAGCGTTGTCTATGGGTCAGCCACTAAAACATCCCTCAGAATGCTGGACCCTGTGCTTCATCTAGGGCTCCGCTTGTCGTGTGGCGCCTTTCGGACTAGTCCAGTCGAAAGGCTGTATGTAGAGTGCAACAAATGGAACCTACAACGTCAGCGAGCATACACAGACCTCCTTTATGCTTTTAAAACTTCATCCATGCCTCACCATCCTTTTAAATCAGTTTTTCATGATACCTCCATGACTGAACTCCTTCTAAATCGACCATCGTTCTCTGCGCCCTTCTCTTACAGAGTTAGAGAGGAAGCGTCAGAGCTTGCTGTCTCCTTTTTAGATACCATCCAAAGTTCTGTAACAGATTTCATAGCACCATGGCATCTCCGCCCTGTCTCATGCGACACATCATTCACACATGAAGATAAAAACCGAGCTCCCACATGTGCAATTCTGCAGCATTTCTTGTATTTGCAGCAGAAGTATGAGTGCTCTGAATTTTATACGGATGCCTCTAAGACTTCCACCTCTGTGTCCTGCGCGGCGCATGGGCCCGGCCTTAGTGTCACCAAAACTCTGAATAGTCATACTAGTATCTTTACGGCAGAGGCTTACGGTGTACTTCTTGTTGTCAATCATATACTTCAAAGCCACATCCCACAATCCATTATCTATACAGATTCCCTCAAAGTTGTGCGGGCACTGTCGTCAACAATGCCTTCGAAAAAACACGTTGTCAATCTGATCGTCAAGGGTATTATGTCTGTGTATGTACGCAAATTTGAACTGATTCTTTGCTGGGTCCCTGGCCACTGTGGTATATCCGGGAATGAAGCGGCGGACCGAATGGCTGCTGCTGCTACACTCACGAATACAGTAGACATAACCACATTACCCTACACCGACGTGAAACCACACATCAGACAACAACTTCGCAAAACATGGCAAACACACTGGAGCGAACAAACAGACAACAAGTTACACGCAATAAAACCATACTTGGGACCATACACCACCGACACACGTAATAGATACACTGAAGTCGCCTTGGCTAGATTACGGATAGGGCACACTCATGCAACGCACTCGCACCTTCTCACGGGGTCTCCAAGACCTCTGTGCAGCAGGTGCGGAGAGGCTCTATCCGTGATCCACATCCTTATACAATGTAAGACACTTGACACAACACGACACAAATACTTCCCACAACTACACACGCGACATATTCCACCACACCCGTCATACTTCTTAGGAGATGAAGCCATGTTTTCAATCAAACGCGTTTTCGAGTTTCTCACCGACGTAAAATTTTTACATCTCATTTCTTATCATGCATGTTGACAACCTGGCCCTTTACACCAGTCATCTTCATTACGTTGTGTTTTACTTTGTTTATTTTTACTGAAATGTTCTACTTTTACTTCCATGCCACTTTCATGTAATCACTATTGTTTGGCGCTCTTTGCCCTTAGTCGGCCTTGCGCCATTAAACTCCAAACATCATCATCTTTCCAATCGCTCTTTCGAGTGAAATTTGGAACAGTATTATCGAATGTGTACACTCAGGAAAATGGCGTACCTCAGGGAGGTGTTCTTAGTGTTACCTTGTTTCTAACCAAGCTAAACTCAATCGCACGTGTAATACCGAAATCTTTGATGTATTCGCTTTATGCGGATGATATTCAGATCAGCTTTTCCTCGTGCAACTTAGCATCCTGCGAAAGGCAACTGCAAATTGGCATCAACCGTCTAGTGCAGTGGGCCGAGGAAAATGGATACAACTTTTGTGCAGAAAAAAACAGTCTGTGTGCCTTTCAGTCTGTACCGAGGAATTGTGTTAGATCCTCAGCTGCACATTAAATCAGCCCAAATTCCTGTTCGAACTGAGCACAAATTCCTTGGTCTAATATTTGACCAAAAGTTAACACTTAAAAGCCACATTAATTATCTAAAACAAAAATTTCTGAATTCAATGGACGTCTTAAAGCATTTATCCTATAGAACCTGGGGCTCAGATCGTACCTGCCTTTTGCGGCTGTACAACAGTCTAATTCGTTCCCAGTTGGATTATGGCTGCTTTATTTATGGATCTGGTCGCGAATCTGTACTCAAAGCTCTCGACCCCATTCACCACTCTGGATTGAGAATAAGCACCGGAGCTTTCCGGACATCTCCGGTACAAAGCCTATATGCAGAAACCAATGAATGGTCACTTAACAAACGGAGAGTACTCCTCGGAAACATGTACATAATGAGAATTCTTTCCTGCACCACTCATCCTTGTCGACCGCTGTTTCTGAAACCTCGTTTTGAAACTCTCTTTACCAACAAGCCTCGGACTATTCCAACCATGTTTTTCAGGTACCGCATTCTTAATGAAGCCCTTGACTTTTATGTAGATGATACCATGCTGGTCACCCTGGACTGTACGGGCGTTGAATGCAAAACATTTTATTTTGCATTGTGAACAAAAACAACTAAATAAAAAATCTAATTCTTACGGCCTACGTCATTTTATTGCGGATGTCACACTCATCATACTCCACACGTTGAAATAAAGCAAGTAATTGCATGAAACTACGGCCGTTTAATGCAATGCCTGTGCAATTGCCCGGCCGTGCGTGCAATGTACGTCCCGTATCACGGGCAGAGATTTATATCACGCGGTCTGCGGGTTTCCGCCCAGTTTACAACTTCAGCTGGCACAAATACAACCATAATAAACACCAATATTATGAGAGAACCTTAAAGGGCCTTTTAAAGACAAAATACAACCTTGTTCAATTGCATAGCAACTAGCCTTTGGTAACTCGCACCGCTCCATTCCAATCACAGGCGTTTTTTTAACCGAAGCAATGCAACAAATGTCAAAAATCTTCAAATTTAGCGCTGCAGTGAAGTGATATCGGCAGGAGTAGTATATATATAGGCTGACACTAAAACGTAATTATGAGTGTGTAAACTGCACGTTAGAATTCAAATGATAAAGTCAATGGAGGCCCCTCTACAATCGCGCAATCATGTTCATTGGCGGTGACTTAAGTCGTTGGGCGCCAATCGTACAAACAAGATCCTGAACTGTCATAGTGAAATCGCCGCCGGAAAGTGGGCGGGGATTCGCCATTCCTTCAAAAGTTTAATTTAATATCTCGAATATTCCTTTGAAGTTTGCGATAAAACTGCAGCATTGTTGTCGGGACAAGGCAGACTTTTTAATGAACCAAACATGTATTTTATCTTCATAGCCTTTAAGGGCGCTTGCAAACTACCGCACTTTTTTTTTTCTTTAGGGGGGGGGGGGGGCGGAGAACAACCGTAGCCCCCCCCCCCCCCGAACAAAACTCCTGGCTACGCGCCTGTTCAAATATACACGAAAACACGCTTTTAACTTTTTTCAGTAAGCATCATAAAGTTAAATTTATTTAAAAAACAGTAATACCGGAAAATTTAGGAATTTATAGTTTTATGTGTAATTTTTACATCCCTGTCACGTTTACACCGCAAATTCGCGCTATTGAAGCAGAAAAAAAAATTTAAGACCTACTTCTTATCAATGCGGCGATCGAATTAACACCCAGTGGATGATCTGGTAGATTTGCAACGAACTCACACCTACAGTGAAAGCCAGAGTTGCCCTGCGCATGCAATGCGAAACTACGACACCGCAGTTTCGCGTTATTTTGTTTCGTATGAACCATAAAAGTACAACAGTATTGTTATGGTGCGTCAGCCACAGAGGAAGGAGACACGAACGCCAGTGCCTAGCCTGCTCGGACATGTGCTTAATTGTAGCCAAAACAAGACGCTGGGCGCGCTCAGATCGACTCTGAGGTGTACATGTATTGAAAAGGAAGTAGACGAAGCTTAGGCGTTCTTGGTCTGCGCGGGGCCTTCTGTTCTGTAAATACGCCTTGTTGGTTAATGGATTGTAGGGTTTAACGCGCCGATGAAACGCAGGCGATGAGGCACGCCGTAGTGGAGGGCTCCGGATTAAATTTCACCACCTCGGGATCTTTAACGTGCGCCAAAATCTCGTACGGACGGGCGTTTTTGCTTTTCGCCTCCATCAGAAAAGCGGCCGCAGCGACAGGGAATCGAACCAGCATCCTCGTGCCCAGCTGCACAACGCCTTAGCCACTGAGCCACCACAGCGGGTGGGAATACGCCTTGTAAATACATCTTCGTTTCACGTCTTCCTCTCCGTAACATGTTGGTGGCGGTTGCTAACCGTACATCCTTGCTCCTGCCTTGAGTCTATACGAGCTAAGTGCTCACAAATGATGATACCCAACGCTCACGCTCGCGCTACAAACGGCTAGCCTCCTGGTTATAAGTTTAGTCGGGAAATTGCTCTGCATGATGTCGATGGGCGCTGGACCCAAGGTGAAGTCAAGCACCGGAACCCTTGCGAGGTATTTTTATTCCCTTGCGAAGTATCTAACCAATTGCTGTACAACCTTCCTTTGTAGCCGCATAACTGTATTTCAAAGTGGATTTCAACTTTTAACGTCTACGTATATAAACTGCACTCCGCTGTCGCTCCAATTTAGCGCTGTGCTGGCGGGCACAATTGCTGCCTCAATATTTTGATGACTGCTGCTGCGGTCTTGTTAATTCGCTGCAAAAGCTATTATGTTTGACAACTGTATTACCTTTGATGAAACTTCATAAAAATATTTAGGCGACGAAATTGAAACTTCGAAAACTTCCCTTTGCGGCAGACGTAATCGATTCGTCAATTTTGATGCAAGCCTAGGTTTATGCGCCGTGTAAAAGCGCGCACCACGTGGAAATACAGAGTTACCCGTACAGTTAAACCTGGATGTAACGAAGTTGATAAAAATTCAAATTTTTCGTTACATGTATATAGGTCTTCATTACACGCAAGTTTCGATTTAAGGCACGCGTAAATGAAGCAGAAACTAAATCAAATCACTTGACATCAGGGATCGTGAACTCTCCCTTCAGGAATTTATTTCATAGTGAAAAAATGCGCTATTTGCGCTTACCCCTGTGTTCGCTTACCCCTGTGTTCGCAAGCGTAACCTAAGTATCAATTTTGCCGTTTGACATTCTTCGCTGCCTTAACCAGTTTCAAGGAACAAACGTATGCTGAAAGGGCTCCTTTTCGCGAACTTGATGCTATTTAATTGCTGCACTCAAAATTTTTGAGAAGGTGCTAGCTGGGATACTGTACCGGACGACAACGTTGATCCTACTTGCCGGCGCAGACGGCACCTTAAATTGCGAGCTTGTCTTGAAAAGACAAAGCTTTTCATTTTCTAGTAGAAGAACTCATCACCAACGAACCTACACCTCAGAAAGCAGTGGAGACGCGCGACTATACACACCGACAGATGGGCCTAGCACCTAACCGACACCGCACTCATATTGGAAACGCATGGTAGTTTGCAGTGCGGGCAATGTTCGCCAAATTAGTGCATATCTCCAGCCAATTGTTCAGAAAAAGTGCAAAAAACAATGGCTCATCGGTGTAACTGTTGTCATGCCTTCGTTCTATGGGGATTTGAAAAACGTTGTTAAATCGAGGAATTCGTCACATGGAAGTTCGTTACATCCTGGTTCAAATGTAATTGAAATGACTCCTTTTTTCCCATTTTGTGCCTTGCAGACATTCTGATAACTCAAAGCCAGAATTCTTCACACAGGCAAGGGCAAGATGATTAGGAAGTATTCGTTCCTGATAATCAGCCGAAGGGCAATATTTAGCCTGGAATTACACGTACTTCGTTTAACACCTTGAGTTTTGTTTGTTGTTGAAAAGTTGCATACCCATATTTTCCCCATCCTCGTGTGCGGCACAAAGACACGAAGCCCTCGGGGAGGGTGGAGGGAAGAGGGCGGGAAGGTCGAGCCTTTCAGCGCCCACTTGGTTGGCGCCTATGCCATCGAGCTAATATGAAACGAATCATCCGATCACAGTGTCTCCCTGTTACTGCTATGACCGGGTCTGGAACATTTCGGTGAAGCACGTTTCGGCGCACGGGCTCTCCGATGCACGGACGCCTCGGTTCACAGGCATTTCGATGCGAAAACATTTTGAAGAACATATATGGTTACTCGTAGTGTGCTCCTAACGTGCCACGATGGAAGAAGACAACGACGGTAGAAAACGACGACGAAGCGTTTGAGTACGCAAGCAGTGCACGTGCAGTTTTCTGGAAACAGAGGTAATAGGACAACGCCAGCGGTGCGCTGTCTCGAGCAGGTCATGTAAAATATATTTGTTGGTACCAGCCACCGACTTCTGTCTGGTTCTTGTATGTCTTATTTGTTTTGAACGTATTGTTGTATTTTGATTTTGGTAGACTATTTACGGCAGTTACTGAATTGTTTTAAATGCAGAGCATTTCAGTAACTCACGATGTCACCCGCGTTGGCGTCCGTAGTCTGCAGCGCACCCCTCCCTCCTATATATATATATATAAAAAAATACTAACCGGCGCCCGGTTTCGATCCCTCGACCCTGCGGGCGGAAAAGCAATGTACATGCATGGTACTCTACCCACTGCGCCACAAAGCCTTTTTTTTTCTTTATTGCCTGTCTTCGGTATACACAATAATAATAACAAAAAAAAAGGATTACAAAGCGCCAAAAGACATCAGCACGGCACTTGCTAGTGCGCGCTTGTTAAAATGGCCGAAGCCATGCCACACTTTCCAACACATTTAACCAGTCAGGTGGAGATGATTGGGCTTTATACACTTCTAAGATCTCCCGTACACTCTGGCAGAACAACTCTCTGCTCGGTTTCACATCAACATCATTATGGCGAAATGCCATTCGAGATTTCCATATACTATACAGGGCCAGCAACATCAAAAGATCATACGGGACGCCGCCGTAGTTTTCAACGGCCAAGAACCTGATTCCATGGCTATCCAACGGGAAATCCTTTTTTAGTGTTCTCTGCAAAACGTCCCACAGGAACACCCCGTCCCAACAGTCTATGAATGCGTGCTCTACTGTTTCTGGCTTTTTACAAAGGCTGCGTCTGCTGCAACCCGGGGCTTCCGAGCCAATTCCCCCCGAACTGGCTGCTGCGCCCCACGGAAGTGACGTACGTCAACAAAAAAATTGCGTAATTGCATTGCACTGCAATTACTTCAATACTATTGCATATATTTTTGCCAGTGACACACTAATATTACAATATCAAGATTTATTTTTAGCCTGAGTTTATTGTCTTTTAATGTGACGTCACCTAGTCACCATGACGTCATAGACATGCTTTGTAGATGTTTGCATTATATTTTTCTATGCGAAACTCGAGTTTGTTATTGTTTTTGACACTCGCATAGAAGAAGTTGTGTAAACAAAGCACTTTTTATAGATTTACCACGGGTTTTACGGATGACCTACGGACGAGCGGCATGGAGAAGAGGCCGAATTCCATCGAAGAGCGAATTTCGGCCCCGTATTGGCATACGTACGGGTAGAGTTCACTCTAGTACGGGCTTGTCTGTTCCGAGTTTGTTCCGTTCCATGGTTCCGTTGGCCTATTTCAAATATTCCGGCTTCGCGCGGTGCCGAGGCAAGCAAGAATGTTACGAGCGCCGGCGTTGTGTGGAGTCGCTCACGAGTGGTGCGGTGCTGCGCTGTGTTTTCCTTTCATATGAGGTGTTCAGCTCGAAGCCTGTGTCACCGCGCTTGTATCTTCTGCAGTAAGTCACAGTCTGATTGATTGTAGGGTTTAACGCGCCGACGCAACGCAGGCGATGAGGCGCGCCGTAGTGGGGGGCTCCGGATTAATTTTGACCACCTGGGGATCTTTAACGTGCGCCGAAATCTCGAACACACGGGCGTTTTTGCTTTTCGCCTCCATCAGAAAAGCGGCCGCCGCGGCCGGGAATCGAACCCGCGACCTCGTGCTCAGCAGCGCAACGCCTTAGCCACTGAGCCACCGCGCCGGGTAGTAATTCACAGTCTTCAAAGTCCGATGACTATTCGTAGCAGGAAAGCGAAGTGCTGGTCAGCGCTTGCGCAGAGCGCAATGTTTTCATATCAAATACGTACGTATCAGAACCAAATATTGCCCCAAAATGTGCAGTAAAGTACGAAGCACCGTGTTGCCTTCAAAACGTGACCGATGTGTGTGGCGCGTCATAGTTTTCCAGAGGTTTGTTTGTGTGAAGCTGCTGGCGCCGCAGTCATCGATGCTATCATCACAGTCATCGTTATACACGGTGTTGTGTCGGTATCACAACGCGAGGCAAATACTTTGATACTGCTCCGTACTCGACTTGCAAGTGTCCAGATTCGTGTCTCTGCAGGAGTGTATACGTGAATAATCTAGAGCCCCATCATTTAGCAATGGTGCGTCGCAGTGACAGCGAGTTTTCGTTCGTTCGCTTCAACTTGCCGTGATCCCTGTCGTTACAAGCGTGGCCAAAAAATGCGCCGGATATCTGTCGTGAGTTACTGTGGCATTTTCCGTGTGTGTTGTGTTCATGTGCTCCAAAATTTACGATGTCGCCAAACAAACGTGATCGTGCCCATTTATGACAGGCTAGGTGATGCGTCAGTGGCTTCAGCAATAACAGATGCTACGTGCTGTGTTGAACTGTTATATCTACATTCTAAGCATACCATCTAGGTGACTCTGCGTAGTTGTTGTTTCTATTTGATCTAACCTCAGTTGCCTTGTTCATCTTTTTTTGCAGGGTATTTTTATTTACGTTTGCACGCAGCATATTAGCACTAAATCAACCTTACACACTTACCTGTACATGTCATAACCCTCTTTGCAATCACGTGTGCATGTGATACTGTTACCCTGCAGTATTTCGTCAGCTACTGTGCATGCTAGCAAAGATTGTTTGCATGTCGTTCTGAACCATTGCTAATAGCCTGAATTTCCGTTAGTATTACTAGCATACCTTTTTCTCTCTCACCTGCTGGCTTTGTGTTGCTTTTAAAAGGAATGAATGATTTAACGGTGTGTATAAAGTTATGTCGGACAAACTTGTAAAAAACGTAATACACGGGATATACCTGTTAAATTTCTCAATGGCACAAAGCACGTACACTGATCGCTCAGGCTAAAAGTATGTCTGACGTGCTCCACACTCTTCGTCTGCCCCTCAACGCAGTCATGCTTGATTTTTACCCAACCGGCAAAGCCACTTCTGCTCACTGACGAGCCAGGGTCACTGTCCCGCCCACTTCACAACATATGGTGAAAGCAGTATGTTCTGATTTTTACCCAACAAACCAAACCACTTCCACTCACTGACTAGCCGTGTAGAGTCACTGTTAATAATTAATCGTTACTAATAATTAAAAAAATCCAGATGTAACTCTAGCGATGGTGAAGGCGGTAGTGAAAGTCCGGGGTAAGCGACTATGACGGCGCTTGTGGGTTTCAGTGCATTTGGACTAAGAACGGCTCTCACGGGGTGGAAGCCCTAACATCCTTCTGCTCGCAAATCCATAAAATATTTCTCTGTCTCGTTGTTTAATGCAATGCATAGTTGAGGCCATTGAAAAGCCCCATCAGAGAAACATGAGAAAGCGTTGCTTTTGCCTCCGTGGAATGAACCAAGGTGGACCCGGTAGGTATATCTGCATCTAAGCATACATTGGGTGCTACTGCGCAGCCGACTGGTACCCGTTGGCAAACCTGTTTCCCACACAACAACGCAACACATGCCTGTTGCATGCGGCCTGTGCGCATTTTGTTTGTCTGCGTGAAATGGAATGGCTGTGCCAGCAGGAAATAATTCATGAAGCACTGCAGGGCAGCGCAACAGTCGCCAGAAAAAATTTCCATCGGCAGACTCGCATACTCGATTGGCAACTGGCAGGCTCCATGGTTCAACACAGTGGTAATTCCAGTGTGCCACCAATGCAACAAGTCTCTCCATAGTATCAGGAGATTCGAATATAGGTTAACAAGGGCGGTGTGACAACTGTCGCCGTGCTAAAAAATGCCACAACAGGGCTGTATTGTGCACAAGTTTTTTTTTGCCACTCCCATCCCACCGAGTTGTGCCAGCTTCCAAGTTTACCCCTTATCATTTCAAATTAACTGACATTGCTGGTGTTAGATTGATAGATGCAAGCACCAGTAAAGTGTGTCTATCATCTTTAGCACTAAAATCATGTTCTAAAGGGGAAACCGGGTTTAACGAGGTTGCGGACATGAAAGCTGGCAGTGCTCATGGGGGTCGTAGCAGAAAAGTTGCAGCATGGCGTCGTGCTGTTTTTGCTATGTTGATGTTATAAAGCACATGGTATTTATATGGGTCATACGTTTCAAACAAGGCACTAGCTGGAAGTCATTGCTGTCTCTTCCCTTTGTTATACTTTGTAGTCGTGCTCTTTGTTTAAAAAAAATTATTAGAAACTAGCTAGTGTAATTACAATTATAGAACTAATTTTCTGTGAAGGAAATGCTGCCTTGTGCCAGCTAAAGGATATGCACTGTTTTGGCTATGCACATCATAAGACAAGATAGCAACGCAATACTCTACAGAGCCATTGCACACGCTGCTGCCTTGCATTGGTCTGACCCACAGAATTGACAGGAACAGCTCCCCAGGACTGATCCCGAGCAAAGGTTCTGGCTCGCTCATGCCCCTCAACTTCACAGAAGTCAATGAAACCTTGTTACACAGGCTGCGGCTTAAAGTAGCATTGACCTGAAAGTATCTGCACACAATCGGACGCGAGGGCAGCCCAGACTGCCTTCTGTGTAAGGCTGTACAGAGACAATTGATCATTTGCATAGTTTTTGACCAAGGTATACTAGTGGGTGAAAAGACCTTGAACCAGCCTTACAACGCTTGAATGCTTACCCTCTGTCTGAACGAAATATTTTTGGCACGTGGGCTGACACGAAGAAGCAAGATCGAGCTGTCAAATCGCTGCTTTTCCTGTCAGGACTCTTGGGTCTATGTGGTGAAATTTCACAAAATGCGGAACTTTTTTTTATGGTCGGTTAATAAGTTATGCGAATTATGCAGTGATTAGTCTGTTTCTGCGCCCCATACATGTTTAAGTGTACAAAATTCCTTGGTTGATTTCACTGTCATTTCTCGTACCCTCAGTATTCAGTACCTTCCTTGCCCCAGTGGGATTTAAGTAGCAGGCCCAAGTTCAGTTTCTCAGGCTGGCCTCTTCTCCTTTCAAAAATCTTTTACTATCTCTACCTCTTTCTTGCCAGCATGCCAGGTGCTTCTAACGGTTTACTAGGATTCGCAACGGTCACCATACGATAAAAAGTTCTTATGACTACTTTCATTGCTGAAGTTCACTGCACTCAGTGTACTAGGGTGTTTGGCGCACAATAGTAATTGTGACTGCAGACAGCCTACAGTTCTTAAAGCCCACATCGAAATCCTGCCACGGACTCGTTGTTGCCTTCACTTCGATAAGGCTGTCACAAATGGGTTGATCAGCCGAACATGCTGGAAGGGATGTTTTTCTAGACTCTGAATTAATGTTTGATCATTGTGCATACATTAAAGCATTTTTGCTGGTTCTTCCTTTTTATCTCTTGTCATATGTGGCTTGTCATATGTGTTTCCAGTTCATAATGGTGCATCCTGCTTGTTGCCAAAGCCAACTGCAGAAAAGTTCTTCAGCTATAATGCAGTGCTGGCGATGGTCTTTTGTGGGCTATAAAAGCAAAATGTACTGGTTGTTGGTCAAATAAAGTGAGCCAATTTTAAATGTTTCTTCCCAATGCCGGATGTGTTTTCTTGGAGGTTGTGTGCTTGCTTAGTCCTTTTGGGAACAGTTGGGCATGTATGGCTCGTGTTGGCCATGAGACTAATCAGCATTTGAAGGTTCATGGGGCAGGTACAACTTGTACAGCTGGTGAGTGAAGGGGTATAACTATTACATTTCCGATTTTCTTGCAACATGTCACTAGCATACAACAATTAGGATTTATAATTTTGCTGCAGTTCTTTTTTACGGCAATACTGATATTGTGCCCATTATAAAATGAATAATAATTACGACCAGCCGCCATACGTTGCTGACCGTAATGTGTGCGGCGTCATCAGAAAACATCATGTTACAGTTACTCCCGCCGTTTACCGCGCGCGTGTGCACGCGTTTTGCGATGAGCGTGCGGCATCAACCTGGCTTGCCCGTGGTGCTCGGAAAAATACCAGGAAAAAAGTCACGTACGTCTGCGCCACAAGGATGAGCACAAGACACCTCGCAGACGCCCAGCTCGCGAAGCCGGTTCTACCGCGTGCCGACGCATTTCACTTTAGGAGGAATTGGAAAGCCTGCGGACAAAGCAATCCGGGTCAGCCAGTCATGCATGCGGAAGATGGATATGACGATGACCACTAGTGCCACAGTGAGAAGCGACAACGGAACACGTAAATAAACAAATTTCGCAATACGTGGTGGTGTGTCATTCAGTGCTTCAGGAGGAACTAAAAAGAAATCCTCCAGCTCGCCTTGTGTCACTTAGTGCAAGTTTCGCCAGTTTTAAAGACGAAGGTGTAACATCAAACGCGAAAACTGACCGTACATATATACGTGGCGTCGGCGGGGCCACCGCTGTATGGACTGGTGTACTTGAACTCATTTCGCCAGAGCAGCAGCCAAAACTCATTTCGCCAGAGCAGCAGCCAAATCCTCTCACTACGGCGCTAAACCGGCACCTTGGCAGAATGGAACCTTGCTGCCACGTGCTGCCAGCTGCAGGTGCACGTGGCAGCACGTATACGCGTAAACGGATGCGCACACACAGCTCTGACTGCGGGGGAACTTCAGCGTGATGAGCATCCAGTCTGCTTGTCAGAAAACGAAGGCCTGTATGCTTCTTTCTTTTTGGACAATAAACGTCACATGGTTGGCCGGTTCTTCATCACTTGCAGTGGTAGGCTGTTGGACAGCTGCTGCTATGACCAGAAGCAACATGCGCACTACTTACATGACGTTGTATACAAATTATGTGCAACAACGCTTTTATCAATTTGGTGTTGACAGGAGCTGTGGGCACAGTTTATGTGGGAGACTATTGTTGGCGCTACATTTGCTGCCCTTACCAGCGTGTGGTACAGCGCTGTGCTCTCGCTGTTTATTAGTTACCAGCACAATTTTTACAACGGTGTGTGAAGTTGGTGAAATGAAGTACAGTGTATCTCCTGGATTGGTCGGTGCTTCCTGCTTCGGCGTGATTCTTTCCAGGCCATCACTAACAAGGGTGGCAAAGTTGTGCTTGTGCCAGAAGCCAAATTTTTTGACACTTTGTGATGTAGCACTGCAGTGTACCTTGTAACTTAGGAAGCTCGGAAAAGTGGGTACAACATGACCAAATATACAGAGTTGTAGGCACGACGAAAAGAGGCATTTAACACGCGTTTACTCCAAACATCTTTTTGTCACATCCAATATAATTCAGGCCTCTTTTGTCCCAGCTGTGCTGATTTCACTCCCCAAAATAAGGCTGGTCTTTTTATGCACAGAAAGTATGGTGAGGTTTCAAAACATTTAGGCTGCTGCGCCAAAACTATACGGACAAAAACGCTGGTGTTCAGCGGCGCGTACTAGAGTGCACCAGAGTGGAAGATCAAGTGAACTGGACACCAGTAATCTAGACCCAAGAGAACTCTTGTCAAATGAGGGCCTTCAAAGGTATTCCTTCGGCCTATTCTTCTCCCCACAAAAGCCACAGATTCTATGATCTAAATGGGAGCGCAAGCAGGCTTCGTGCACCACTATTTAGACCTCTGCCGGCAGAGTCTTCAGCCAGTGCCCACGTTTGAGGACAGAGACTTATTCTTCGCTATTGAGCCACAGCAGCTCAAACCTGATGGCGTGAGATGGGCGCGCACACCCCTTCCAAAATAAAAAGAAAGAAAGAAGTGCGGTTACAAAAGCCGGCGAATTTAAACGTGCAACACAATCATCCGAATCCTCCACTCGGAGTGGTTTTGCCTTGCCCGCAGGTGCGCCGTAGATAATACAACATCGAACGACAGCCGATGTACCAAGGAGGAGAGTTATCAGCCTGCGCTTACGGTGCGTACAAAAAGCGCGTGCTTTTCATCGTAAACAATGAAAAGCACAGCCGACCTAAACATGAGTGCCGGCACGGCCGGCATGGTACCTTGCACGGCCGGCATGGTACGGCCGCCCATGCACGGCCGGCATGGGCGCTCCAGCCAGCCGCGATCGGGCGAGGCTGGAGCACCCCGGGGGAAAGGATCCCCGGGGGGCAGCAGCCTTTGCCTTTTACAAACCAAGCAGTCAGGGCCCCAGGGAACAAATAAACCTTTTTCAATCATCCAAGTTTTAACAGGTAATACTCCCGCGTGTAATTTAAAGAAAAAAGACTTTACATAAGGCGGGACAGTCATTTTTTTCACACGCTGACACACATCTTGTCCTGGCCCTGCACTGTATAGGGATCGGTACAAAGGAGTCGGCAAAGTGATGTCAAGAAGGTTTCTATACAGCTTTTTTCTGTGCATGGTAGCCAGAAAACCGCCAAAATAAAAATCTTGCCGCAAGTACCACCTCACGTAGATAGCCATGAATGCCACCGTAACGAACACAAGAAGTAACAACAAATTCGGGCAAAACTCTACCTAGGCGCACTTGACACACGGTGCGCAAAAAAGGGTTTTGCACATCATGTAAAAAAAGAAAGCGGTTCACTACCTGGCGTAGAAAAAGGTGCGCCAGGGAAAGGCCCCCACAGCGCACTCGTCTAAACAGGTTGGTTCGGCTTGTGCGCTCCCAAGTGGAACACCAAATAAAGACAGCGAACACCCTGTGCAATCTTTGAACATTGGCACGCGATCAATGCAGAACCTGCATCACGTAGCAAAGTTTTGACACAAAGAATAGATTACACACAGTTGCTCGCGCGAACACGGACAACTGCTTACCTCCCCACTTATCCGCTTTATCACGGATTTCGATCGGTGGCTTGCCTGCGCCAGAAAGGATCACTGTCACGATAGTTTTCTAGGGGGACACCTAAGTACTTCACTGGCGTGTCTACCCAACGGATACCTGCGAATGTACGCGGCTTCCACAACCACCTGCCGTGCCAGAAACCAATACACTTATCCCAATTGACGGAACTACCAGTGTAGAGGCAGAACCTTTTAAGAACACTTATACTTTCGTGGATGCTACTCGTGTCTTGGAAAAACAAAGCAATGTCGTCTGCATAAGCGAGCACACGAACATCGCAGGACTGTAATGAAAACCCGCTGATTTTCTTATTTTTAAGGATGTTTACACAAAACGTTTCAATAAACATACAGAATAGCAGCGAGGACAGTGGGCACCCCTGGCGCACAGAACGGCTGACCTGAACTGGAGCGCCTACCGACTTGTTGACCACCAAACTTGTACTACAGTCCCTGTACGCCATGCGTACACCATCCGTAATCATTTTTCCTACTTTTGTGTGCTCAAGAATTATCAATAGCAGTTCGTACGTGGGAGACCTTGTCGAACGCTTTTTCTAAGTCTATTTGTACCATTGTTACTGCTTGCTCAAGGCTGTCAGAGCATTCCAGGATGCTACGGGCTACGTGGGTATTGGTCGTAATAGAACATGTTTGGTGTGGTCCGACTATTTCTTTCACTACTAATTGCAACCGAGCAGCTAAGACCTTCATTCATATCTTATAATCGACATTTGAGAGACTAATTGGACGGTACGCTGTTACATTCCTCAGTTTAATGGCATCTTTAGTCTTTGGGATGAGAACTGTGTAAGATAGAGTAAATGATGGTGGCAGTCTGTTGCTTTCATACGCTTCGGCGTAAACTTCACATAACACTACGCTAAGTGTGTCTTTAAAGGGCTTGTAAAAACACGCGCCTAGGCCATCTGGGCCTGGCGTTTTATCTGGGGTTAATACTGCGGTGTATGAATACTGCGGCGTATTCATGATCATCAATGGCACTCAAAATTTCATTTATGGTGATTGGCATCTCAAGAATAGCCTTCATGTCGTCTTCTATTTTGGGCATTAAGTACAAGAATTCGCCTCTGAAATTATCAGCGTCGACCTTATGAACAGAAAACAGGGCTTCATAAAAATCTTTAAAGGGGTCCTGAAATACCTTCCGCCGATGCATGGATGTGCATGTACCCAAATAAAGCAATGTATTTTCAATCTCCTCCCGCAAGAATTTTGTTAAAGCGATGAGTATTAGCTGAGAAATCGTAAATCGAAAACCGCGCATTATCGTCGCTCCGCGTTTCCTCCTCCTTTCGACTTACTCTCCGCTGTTGACGGCGCGCGAGCCTTGCCTCCCATGATGCTGCGCTCCGCAGCGGTGACGTACTTCCGCTATTGCGCTGCTCAGACTGTCGTCTGCTACGGGCAAGCTTGTTGACACCATGAAAACCGCACTCTGCTCAAGGCTGGAAAAGCGAACGAAAAATCGGCGGCCTGGCCTTGCCCTTTCGCGGTGTACGTTGCTGGCGGCACATGACTTTTTATCGGCGGCGAACTCGCAGCCGCACGGGGAGGGTCGTGCGCTCGTTCCCTTGATGCACCGCCCACTTTTTATCCAAAGAGCGCCGTATCAGATGTGGCCCCGCTGGTGCCGGGTCTTATTTTGCGGCGGTGGTAATTCCTGCCGGCGGCATGTGAAAAAGCCATATTTAACCGATACAGAACCCGTGCACAAAACGCTTCAATCATGTGACCAGTTCAGCTTGGGGCGACGCGTGGTGGAGGGCGGCAACGTTGGCAAAACATGCTCCGCCGCGGCTCTGAGCTTTCTAGCGCTGGAGCGAGCGCCATTTCTTTGACAATCTCAAGCATCGGTTGCCTTGGCAACAAGGCACAAACCGCTCCAGAAGTCAGTTACGGTTGCGTGATCCCGGTTCAGCTTGGGGCCCCCACTTCGCGACATGTGGGCACTGCAGGCGTACCTCTCACCCCCATTGGGAAGTGCGGGATGCGTTTGGCATTACAGGAGGCGATGGTGTGTGTGTTGTGGACGCCTTTGTTTCGCGATGAAATGCGACGTTGTGCTTCTGCGGGTGGATAGTGCTTCCCATGATCTGGATTATCTTTCTCGAGCGACGTACGACTCAACCTCGCATGGGGTATGTGCAGTGTGCGTGGCTAAAAGCCATCGGCTTGTGCGCCAGAGTTAAGTGACTTGCTGTTCATCCCCGCAAAGCGCGCGCGAGGTGAGTACGGAATTTACGACGGGCAGGAGGCAACCCATCCTCTGTCAATCGTGGTTCAGATTTTCAACGCATGTTGTGACGTTGTGTTCGTTAGAAAAGCATCTCTGGATTGTTTTCAAGTTTAATAAAATGTATGCGTCAAACCCGGGCATTCCGCTCAGGGCGTTCTCTGCGATTGCGCGAAAGAAGTGCCACGGGGCTTCAACGCTTTGTTTATAGAACGTACTCAGGTAACAGAATATCCATGTCGTGTTATGGCCGTGTTGCATTCAATACAAACGGTTAAGCGTTTGTTTTACACTTGTTTCGTTTGTCGTAAAATGCCCAAGCACTCCGGCACTCCGCTGGCAGATCAGCCGGCGAGCCGACGCTGAGCAGACGACTCATCTCTTTGCCGGAAGTGCGTGAAAAAGCCGCCCAATAGCAGGATGTCTAGCTCATGACGAACATCTGGGAATCGATGATGTAGACATGTGAAGATGGCGGCGTCCAAAAACACGAAGGGAAGGGTGAGAAAAAGACAAACTTTGCAACAAAAGTGTGAGCTTTCCGCTGCGCGTAAAAGAGGAGGACGTTGACGACCCAATCTAATGGTGGCGCTATTTCATTTAGTGTGGTCAAAATGCCTTTCAGGGCCCCTTTAAAGCACCCTCTATCTGCGTCTGGTCACTCGTTAGCACTCCGCGATTTTCGATTTCGACTATACGATTTCTACAAGCGTAGCGCTTTTCTGATGCGAGTGCTCTCTTGGTGGGCGCTTCACCCAATAGCAACTTTTCCGCCCTTGCTCTCACCAGGGCAGCCGACACGGAATGGTACGCTACGAACGCGCCTTATATCGTTGACTCATTCAAATTACTGCTGACGAGCGCTCTGTCGTCAGCAGTTGCCACAAGTGCAACAACATAAACGTAACGCAAACTACTTAACGTCGTGCGCCCCCGGAAATGCTCTGCATTTGATCGTGCCCCTCGCGAGGGGGATGTTTCACTGCGTCTTGTCTCGGTCGTGGGACCCGTGGCGCCATCTGGCGGAGGCGCGGCACAACTCGTAGCACTTTCTTTGAAAAAATTCCCCCGCATTTCCCCGAAGGGGAGTATGAGGAAGTGCGAAGCACGGGGTGATGCTATGACGGGGAGTTTGTTGAAGTTTGGTGGCATTTTGCCCGTTAGTTACATTAACACCGCCTCGTGATCACGTTCGGCTTAACACGCCTCGTTTGTCCCTCTGCGGAAATCTTGGTGAATTAACGTGTATGTTCGAGAGGAGGAGCGCACCGCAGCTGCGAAGCGCCGACCGGAGTGAAGGGAGAGGAGGCGCAGTCACGTGAGAGAATGCAGAACTAGCGGGTTTGTAGTATCACGTGTACACCACGCAGTTATCAAGCCGCTATAACGCCGCTGAGTCGCCAACGCACGCCGCTGACGACGTAGTTTGAATGCGTTAAAGATATAAGGCGCGTTACTAACACTGATATTACGCCGTCACCCCTGTTGCTTTCTCGGACCATGGTTTGGTAACATGTACCATCAGAATTGAGCGCGAAATCAAGGGAGGGGTTGGCAGCCGTTGGCTGATGAACACTACGGTCCTCGATAATGCGGCCTTCGCTGATCGCATAAGAGGCGAAATTGAAGCACTCAACGCTGCACCCATCGATGGGGTCGCCTGGGAGCGCTTCAAAAAACGGGTTAAAATGCAGCAATCGCAATCGGACGACAGGAAGCGAGAGACAGAAAGGTGAAATTAAGTCGACTCACGGAGTGCCTACGCTCTCTTGTGGAAGCGGACGAGGAGAGGCCGGGGGAATTCTCGGAGGACATTCGCAGTGTTAAAGAGGAGATCCGTACTGAGCTGGAAAAGCGGTACTGGGGGGCTCTTGTGCGAAGTAGGGAGCAGCGAGTGGTGGCCGAGGCACAGCCGTCGAAACTTTTTGGTGCTTTCGAGCGGGCAAGGACTGCCACTAAAGCGATTTCCGAGGTCAACCACCCTAATGGGCTCGGTCGTGGGAGCAGGGAGGTGGCGGCTGCCTTCGGCGACTACTACGAAAACTTGTTCTCGCGCGCTGTTCCCGATGTCCCTCCGCCGGATGTCCTCGATGAGCTGCCCAAGGTCCCGGAGGACGTTAAGGCCGTCATTAACAACCCCATCACGGTCGAAGAGGTCAAAAGCGCTATAAAGGAATTGCCAAAAAATAAGTCACCGGGGCCGGATGGGATCGTTTCGGAGTTCTACCAGGTATTCCGAGAGGAGATCAGCCCTGTTTTGGCGTCGGTATTCGAAAACGTAAAAAACACAAAGTTGCTGCCACCTTCAATGCGGAGCAGTAATTTGGTCCTTATACCGAAAAAAACGTCTCACGATACGGCGCCCAGTGTTGAAGATTTCAGGCCTATCAGTCTGCTATCAACAGACTACAAAATCCTATCCCGAATCCTGTCCAGACGGCTCGAGAAGGCCCTCAGCAGTGTGGTGGGACCACATCAGACATGCGGATTCAGAGGCCGCTCAATAAACACCAACCTACACCGCATGAGGACTGTCTGTGAGGTGGCGGAGTCAGGGTTTTTTCCCCTTGCTGTCTTGCAACTCGACCTCAGAAAGGCCTTCGACCAAGTAGACCACGCCTTTCTGTTGATGCTCCTCCATAGGTGCGGGATAGGGGACGAAATGGTGGAGTGGATCAAGATCTGCTATACTGAAATCACCACCAGCATCATTATGAATGGGGAGGTGGGGAGCCCCATCGCCGTGAGAAGGTCGGTCAGGCAGGGCTGTCCCATGTCCCCGATTCTGTTTGCATTATATATAGAGCCACTTTGCAGAATGGCAATGGCATCGAAGTCAGTCAAAGGCTTGGTTCTCGGCGACGAAGAACTAAGAGTCCTGGCTTACGCGGATGATGTCGCCTTCGTATGTTCATCGAAAGATCAGGTGAGGGAGATCGTCGCGCTCGCGCAATCATTCTGTCGGTTTTCGGGTGCTCAGCTGAATCTTTCGAAGTGTGAGGGAGCATGGCTAGGTGAATGGCCCACCAAACCATCACAGCTCTACGGAGTCCGATGGAGGGAGGCCATCACCCGCTACCTCGGAGTCAACCTGGACTGCGGCCGAGCCATTGCCCCCCGCTGGCACTCAAAGCTGGCAGCCGCGGGTAGGAAGTCGGAGCCCTGGCGAGCGCGACACATCGCCTTTTTCTCAAGGGCACATGTTTGCAATGCCGTGTTATACCCGGCCGTCCTGTACGTGGCCAGAGTATCGACCATCGACGCAGGCTCAGTGGCCAAGCTACACCGGATGTTCGCAGTATTCCTCTGGCGATCCACCTACGAGCCTATGCATCGCACGAACATTTTCTGGAGTCCGGAAGCGGGTGGCCTCGGGCTTGTTAACGTGGAGCTCAAGCTGACAGTGCAGCGTTTTTTGTTCTTCCGGGATCGTCGCGACGGTTTCCTTCGGGCTGCTCTGCAAAACGTAGGCTCCTCACATTTGGCCCCTTGGCTGCCAACAACAGCGGAGTTTACACATAGTAACCGGGCAACGGGCTTTTACAAAGAAGTGGCGGCAGCGGTGGCCCTTTTGCAGGGACTGTTCTCTTGGGAGTACCTGTGCGCAGTGGCCCCGAAGAAGTTGTACTGGGACCTGGTGGAACAGATCCTTCCACCCCCCATGTATCGCTCACCACCTCTTGGGCGCATGAAAAGTGACGTCCTCCGGCGAGTGCGGAAGCTCCCCATTCCTTCTGGTTCGAAGGATTTCTTCTTCCGCTTTCACACAGGGGTTCTACCCACTAAGGCAAGACAGGGGGAGAGGGGCTTCTTTCTTCCTGGAGGGACCAACTGCTTGTTGTGTGGAAGGAGGGAGACGGCAGAGCACGTCTTTTTGGAGTGCAACACGGCGTCGTATTTCTGGGACGAGCTGCAGTGCTCTTTCGACACGTACTGGCAGCTCACCTGGATGAACTTGAGGTTCTTGGAGGCGGCCTCGGAGCACCCGCTCCTCCGTGACTGCGTCCACGTCATAGGTCTCCACTCGCTATGGAGGGCGAGAGTCGACGTGGTTGAATGTGCCGAAAACCCGCGGCCAGCGTGGAGGCACTTTGTACAGAAGGCGCAGTGGGCAGTGGCCGCCCTCGACGGGCCCGATTCAGACACTGAACTTCGCGACTCACTGGCGCGGGGCTCACGAGCCCTAATGGAGTTTAAGGTAGAACAGCAAAGGAGATGGGACTTGATCTGAGGGTCGGAAGCGGGACAGCACCATGGGCCACTTCTGCCCACTAACGACTTCTACGCCCAACCCCTCGTCCCTATTACATTACCGTATACTGTAAACAAATGACACCATCGCCCATTTGTAAGTGTTTCTAATAGGAACCACGTCAGCACTGGTGGCTTTGCTGGCACTGTCTACGAATAGTTTCCACTTCCCTGGCGAAACACGCTGAATCTTGTCTTGGCTTGTTCAGTTCCCGAACGCGATTATCTGTCTGTGTGAGCAAAGGATGTTGCACTGTTCTCTGAAACCTCTGTAACCACTTCATCTGGCCCTGTATGTATATTTGTAAATAAAGTTACTGTTACAAAAAAAAAATCGCGTCCGTGGCTTAGTCGGTAGAGCGTCGCGCTGCGGCCGCAAAGTCCGCAGATCGAAACCTGGCGCCGGATGCTGTTTTTTTTTATATAGTGTAGTGGCCTGGCTGGCGCGCCGAGAGAGGGTGTTGCGAGCTGGAGAGCAGTAAAGGGGCTTTAGGAGAGTAGGCGAGGGGGTAGAGGAGGCGCTATGCGATTCAGGCTCGCTTAAGAAGTGCATTCGCACTTATTCCTGGCCAATCTCCCACGTGGGTGTGTGCGATGTCAGCGGCCAGGCAGCGCGCGCCCATCTCCCCCCGTTGCTAAGGAAGACGAAGAGCGCGCGCACCCTCAGCTGTTGCTATGCGGATGGCGGAAGGTTCGGGGTCGCTTATAAAGTGCATTCGCACTTAAAAGCGCCTCGAAGCGCGGCAAATATGAAATGGGGTTCGGTCGGCACCAGAATCCCGGGACGCTCGCCGCCGAGTCTGTACACAAAGCAGCCGCGTCGGCGGATTGCCTCGAAAGCGCGTCATTTGTATTTTTGGTAATGTCGATCTTCTCAGCAAGAATTGTTTTTTATTAATGCCGCGTTTCAAAAGTTTATCTTACGATTTGTGTCCATTGTTATATTTTTCTTTAATACACTTCAAGCAACACCTATTATAAAGACGATTGATTTTATTCTTTGGGCAGGGGAGAGATTGCTCTAGATTCACTCAGAAAACATTGTAGAAAACATTAGAAACAGCACTTTCTAGCCGTGTTACGTAATATCGAGTGATTTACTCTGTGAAATGATATCCCATTATTTCTAGTCGTGAGACTAATTTTCGGAGCCGTTTAACGGGGGAGGGGGGGGGGGGACTCCATGTGGGAAGGCGTTCCTGGTGAAGGCATGCTTTATCGGCGATCAGGCGAGAATTAAATTACGTAATCGTGTTCGCTAACAGTGCTCAAGGCTGCAGGTGTAACTCCTTTGTTTAAAGCATACATCTACGAAAAAAAAAAGAACCTTTTTTGTAGTTATGTGACCACTAGTTATTCGGTACGCACCTGCAGCCGGACTGCTTAAGTTGCCCACAATTCTTTTTTCATCGAAGCATGATATTTCTGACTGTAGTGAATCAAAACGTTTAAGCTCTAGTTTACAAAAAAAATCTCCCCGGTGTTTTTGACAAATTTTCTCCCTACATCCCGGACTACTATAAAACTAGACGTGTAGCCACTCGTATTTCATGTTTGGTTATGAAGCGTTCCTTGATTCGTGCATCATGATCGATCAGTTTCGTTCAAAGTCATGCCTTATGAAATAATGTTAAATCTTGCTCGCGAGTCCTCCTCATTCTGTTCGTCGAGACGAGCAGGTAAGGCTGTCTTCACTTTGGAATGTAAAAGGCGAACCCCGCGGCGCTGTCCCCAAGGGTGGGTGGATAAGTGTCTCGTCGCATTGTGCGACGTTTCTTTGTGTAGCATCCCCCCACGGCTTCTTGTTCATCAGACAGGTTTCAGCCGCAGACAGCGGCTGCGGAAAGTTGCTTGGAGATCCGCTGCTTCTCGCCCCATATGAGAGGGAAAGAAAAAAGGGCAAGGGCCCAAGGGGTCTTTTCTCGCCACTGCCGAGAGGACCCCGTGCGTATCCAGCTCCAGTCGTTGCACCGGATCGTTTACCTGGCACACTGCAGTTGTAGGAAGGAAGGAAGGAAGGAAGGAAGGAAGGAAGGAAGGAAAGAAGGAAGGAAGGAAGAAAGGATAATACAGTGCATGAAAGGCAGGGAGGTTAACCAGGTTACAGTCCGGTTGGCTACCCTACACATGGGAAGTGGGGAAGGAGGGATTTAAAGAGAAAGATAGAGTATTGAAAAGACAGGAATAGAGATTGAGAAGCAAGAAAAGAAAAATTAAAGATAACTGCAAAAACAAAACAATAGGCGCTAATAAAGCCTAAATGAAACGGTAAACTAACCAAATAACAAATGAACAATGGTGCACAGTGTCTCTACAATCGTTCAGACAGGCCTAGCTGTGTCCTTTAAGAACCGAAGTAGCGCTTTTGTGGCCTTTTCGGACTGTGATGGTCTACGTCTGTGACACAGAACAGTTTGCGCAGTTAATGGCTGGTTGTCGAGTTTACGGAAAGCGGTTGACAGGTGCAGTCTCTGCGTTGCAAACCGGACACAGTGACACAAGAGGTGTTCTATTGTCTCGTCCGTGGCGCACACGTCACATGCAGGGCTGTCAGTCATGCCGATAGTGAATGAGTAAGCTTTAGTGAAAGCAACTCCAATCCACAGTCGGCACAGTAGGGTGGCATCTGAACGGGGCATGTTAGTGGCGCTGCAGGTCAGGGTCGAGCAAGTACAGGCGGGGGTTTGAAAACTGCGGCGTATTCCCAGCGGTCAGCGTGATTTCGCGGGCGATGGAGCGCAGTGACCTTGCTGCATCATGGCGCGACAACGGGATGTCGGCCAATTGGGCACTTTCATGGGCATGATGAGCGCCTTTATCTGCCCATTCATTCCCATAAATGCCGCAGTGGCTAGGGAGCCATTGAAAAATAATATTGTGCCCATGCCTTGTTACGAAGTCATACGCTTGACGAATCTCGGTCACAAGCTGTTCGTACGGGCCGCGGCAAAGAGCAGAGTGCAGACTCTGGAGAGCTGGCCAGGAGTCGCAAAGCAGAGCCCATTTTTGTGGTAATTCTTGCTTTAGGTACAGAAGAGCCTCGCGAATAGCTGTGAGTTCGGATGCAGTTGAGGTTGTTAAATTGGACAGTTGTAGGCGTAAGTATACGCGCAAGCGCATGCTTGTTCAGTCGTAGTCTGTTCGACGGAGTTATATCTTTCTCACTGGTCTGTCCAACCGAGACCCGTTTAATCGATGGATATTCAAAACGAAGCGCCAGAGACGGCATTTGGGCAATGTGAGCGACATACAAGGACAACGAGAATTGCGGAAGGTGTGCAGGAGCAGCTCGTGAGTATTTTCTTGCTTATAGGCCCGTGCACACTTGCGACGAAGCAACGCGATTTCTTTCGCGGCGACAAATTGGCCGAGACCAAACGACAAAACTGTCGCCGAGCGGCAAAAGCTTCCGAAATCGCGTCGCTTCATCGCAAGTGTGAACGGGCCTGATATGTTTGGTGAAATATACTAGGCAGTATTGATGGAAGAATCGATGTTACGGGTTCGTTGCATGGAAACGATTTTTGCGCGCCTTGTGCAAAGTGAATTCGGAAAACTAACCTCGCGCACACTCGAATGATTTTCACTTCAGTCTGGCAAGTGAGCGACATGGGCACGCGAAACAAACTAATGTGCAAGCTCTAAAGAGCTTTAAAACATTAGGCGTGATATTTTCTGACACTTTACTTTGGGATATGCAATGCGATCACGTTATACACAAATTATCGCGAGTCGTGGGTTTGCTGTACCGTAATCGTGATGTACTTCCAGTTCGAATCAGACTTATTATATACCATTCCCTATTTCTTTCTCATGTACAGTACTGTTTTTTAGTGTGGGGCATGACAACGCAAACAAATATAGCAAGGTTGACTAGGATGCAAAATAAAATAATTAGGATAATTGCTAACGTTCCATCGGATCATGAAGTAGACACGCTGTTGAACAATTTTCGTTTAGTTGGTATAGAAAATCTCTACAGCTACCGTTTGTGCAGAGCCTTGAACATAGAAAAAAAGCGGAATTCCAGCCACCTATTCAGTCTGGGTAATTTAGTCATAAACAAACATGTCCATGAAACACGTCGTGCAGAGTATTGCAAGGTGGGTTTAAATAGAACTAATTATGGAGATCAAATGTTACGAACTGTAATTCCGAAGAATTTGAACAACTTCCATGAAAGAGGTATAGATTTTTACAAGCTTACTGCTAAGGAGATCTGTGAATTGTTCTTGTAAATTTTATGGTTGTCATTTTCTATATTGTGTGTGGAATTCAGAGTTTTTTTCGATTTTTTCTTGTTTGTGTACTGTTGTCGCTTACTTTATTGTATGCAACTGTATTGTATCGTTCGAAATGCCTTCGAGTGTGTGGAATTCAGAGTTTTTTTCGATTTTTTCTTGTTTGTGAACTGTTGTCGCTTACTTTACTGTATGCAACTGTATTGTATCGTTCGAAATGATCATGTGCGCTAATAGGCATAATTATTTTACTGTTGTAATTCAATGCGCATTGTCAGGTTATTTCTCTTGTGTTATTGCTTGGAGGGGTTTCCGGCCGGGTATCTTGTAGCATTTATAACCCCTTCACCGAGTGTTACCCGTGAAACATGTGTTGCTGTATGCTGTGTTGCTGTATGCTGTCCTTGCAAACAGGGGGCGGGAGCTGGTCAAGCTGCCAAGAGCAGCTTTTTCTTTCGCCCCCTCATGTACTACTTGGAACATGAAATAAAGATTATTATTATTATTATTATTATTATTATTATTATTATTATTATTATTATTATTATTATTATTATTATTATTATTATTACTATTATTATTATTATTATTATTATTATTATTATTATTATGTGCGTCTCACGTTAGTTCGCTGTGCTAACTTTTGAAAAAAAAAAGCATTACGTTTGCCTCTAATTGCCTGGCGATGCGATAATCATGTTGGGAACGCCGGGGTTCTTTAACGTGAAAAAAAAGGGGGGGGGGGGGGGGGAGGTGCAAGATACTTCGGAATATAGTCGACACTAATGCAAATGAACAGGTCAGAATGCACCCCTTGGTAGCCTATTTTGCTGCTGGTTAACGTAGACGGTATGATGGTGTACCTATCGCAAAAAGTTCGTCAAACTTCTGGGCTATTGTTAAAAGCTGCAAACCTGAGCCGTTTGTCGTAGCTCTCTTCGCTGGCGATAAGCAACCAGACAACCTGCGTGACTATACAGCCAACTTTGTTAGAAAGGGTCACTTTGTGGGCTGAAGGTGTCACAGAGGGTGGGAAAAAGTGCGCTGTTCGAGCACATGCGTTCGTTTGCGACTTACATTTTTGAAATGCATTAAGCAGCATAACGCGCTCTTGAGTTGTGAGAAATGCACCCCAAAAGCCTGTTAAGTAGCAGCTGGTGAAGAGTCCAATTCACTTTCATTGCAGGCTATGGTTTTCATGATACCCTCAAACCGGGAAAGCCGCGGAGTTCATCGACGATGAGTGCCAATTCCGAAATCATAGAAATCGGTAAGTAAATATTGCTCAATTGTGTAAATTGCTAGCGTGGTAGCCAATCAAAATGGAAAAGCGAAATAAATCGATAACGCACAGCACAGCAGGAGCTGGAATGACCAGGGCAGGTGCCACTTTCAACTACGCCGATAAAGATCCGAAGGGGGTAATTGGGGGTAGGAGGTGTGGGAGGTACTAGGTCATGCTAGCGATCACCCACTCCCTCTAAAGGGAGCCGTTCCGCCCAAAAGAGGTCACTCTGGATACAGAATCTTGTCTACTGCCCGTACTTTATCAGAAGTTTGGAACCAACACGCTTTCAATACGGTCGCATTGAGCATGCACAGCCGTCGTTCGCCGAAATGAAACCGACATGCTTCGGGCAAAAAGGCTAGTTCTAGTAGTACTGTCCATCGGTGCTGCGGTTTCAAACAGCTTGAATCAAAGGCTTTTACTTCCGTGGTTCCAGGCGCACTTCCCTACTTTTGAAAAATCCTGTAAATGCTCAGCAGTGATGAATAACAGGGTGCGTTTCATATGACGAAGTAACTACGCCGAGCGTGAAAAAACAAAAACCGCGGTTAAAGTGAACGCTAACAAATTTAGCGGCTGCAATGATGCGCATGGCTTTGACTGAAAAACTGAACCTTCCTGCGTTCGTGCAAAAAAAAAAAAAAATGCCCCGGTTGTCGGAAAATGCTCAAATTCTTCCTCATTTCTTCCCCTAGCCTGCTCCAAGCATGTATTAAAACATGCGAAACAACTTTTTTCAGTGCTGAGAAAGACTAGGATCGAAGTTGTTCGTTTATGAGTTTTCACTTTGGTTCCTTTTATTATGTAAGTAAACTTGGATCATTATACACATTCGTGTTTAATGGGTGTGTTCTTTTGTGTGACCCATCTGTAATACCTTTTAGCACTTCGTGTTCTTTTTTAGGTGAAAGATCTGCCGGACTGGAGGAGCAAACTTCTACAACCAAGCGAATTTTCAGATTTGTTGTTTCGATTCAGGTAGCTATCATCTATATGCAGTTGGACAGGAAGAAAAGAAGAAAAAGGTCCAAGAGGCTTAGAGTCCGTCCCCTAGTAGTATTTGGTGAGTGTATAAAATTTCTGAGAGCGTATTTTGATTTGTTTTAGTAGTTCAATTTATGAACTGCTATGCAGCCCATAACTAGTCGCGCCCTATGTTTCCAGCTGCTGCGGGTGTGACCCAGGCCACAGTCGATAGGGGGCCACATTTTTGGTGACTGGCTCCGCTTTGCAAATATTGGGCTTACAGGAACCCGCAAGGTAAGCAATTAACTGATATTCTCAAAATTTAATAGTGCATTTATATTTAAATGATTTTCATCCTAACCTAATCTCTGCCTAATAAAAAATATATGGACCATGCAGAAGACATAAAACTCCGCAAGCAAGCAACAGTGAACTCGGGGGATTCAAGTTGGGAGTCAGGTGACCCAAAATTTTGTGCGCTTTCTTTCTTCTGGTCATATGATTAGCACGAGTTTCTGCGTAGCTGCTTGTTCGTTTACTCTTCATTTAGTGTGTGTGTGTGTGCGCTCTTGTTAACTAAACAAATCCTTAGGCGGCAACTACTTTTTCACACAAAAACTGCAGCGTACTGCAGTAGAAATTGTTTACTTTTTCCACACAGACGCAGCCAGCCCCTGGATGGAGCCTCTTCCTAAGTGTGCTATCCATAGCCTCTCCTGCACAGCAGCAGCAATGGAATGTAAATAAAAAAATATATGTAGCCATGCAAAATGAAATAAAATTTTATTTGAAATTTCACTTTTCCTTGTTATTTTGAAAATTCTTTAAAATATATCGTATCCGGTATACGGGGATAACAGAAACAATGCTCAACGATATACATTCCACACGTTTGGCAAAACGTCACTGTAACGTTCCTGGTCCACATTCTGAAAACGTTTTGAAATGTTAAAAGATCGTTTCAAGCGTGTTTTCTGCAACGTTAGGTAAATGTAAATCCAGCCTAATTAATATGTTGTTGAAATGCTTCCTCACAGTTCCAGTAATGTTTGACGAAACGTTACTGTAACGTTTTTAGTTGTTCTTAAAATGTTTTCTAGCTTGTTTCTGCAACGTTAGGTAAACGTAACTCCAAAAGTATTTATTTGTTGTAGAAATGCATTCTTACTGTTCGCATGACGTTTGGCGAAAATTGATGTAACGTTTTATCTTGTTTTTAAACGTTTTTTGAACGTTATTAGATTGCTCGCTGCAACGTTAGGGAAATGTAACGCTAACATTAATAATATGTTGTAAAAATGCTTTGTAGACGTTTAAATAATGTTTCCAAAACATTATTGTAACGTTTTTGACAACATTAGTTAAACATTAAAAAAAATGACATTAAGAACATGGCAGCGTCTCCTGCCACGCGCGTGGCACCAGCCACGCCCCCCTGAAAACGGCTGCTGCCACGCGTGACGTCATAATGACGTCATAACATTAATAATTGTCATTATTTTGTGTAGTGTCGTCCGAAATACACATTTTTTTTATTTGCAGTTCAAAATAACGTACCATTGAACTGCTAAAACTTTTCTAAACAAACAATTTTTGTTCTTGCCGGAGCAGCCGGCGATGCTGCTGCTGCTGCCAGCTGCCGTATCGCGTAAATGGAGTCGCGTATCCCAAAGCGTGACGAAGCTCCGATTTTCTCTGGCCGACAACGTAGATAAACCGGAGTTCATATTGTTAGAAGCATATCTGAAAACGTGAGAAAGTTGCTTGTGATTATGTATTGCGTGGGGACCCAGCCAGCCTTTCCAGACCGCAGCAAAATAGCCGCTCTCGAGTAATGTTGACCTGTGACCGCTTGGTTATGCTTGGTGTACGCCGATGGTACCTGCGTACAGTTTCAGCGTACGTGAGACGACATCGCACAGCCGACTGGCCCCGTTCGAACAAGCTACGTTCCACACAAGAAAAGACACCGTCCGAGCGTAATTATGTGAACCTTCCGACGCATGTCGGCGCGGCGGCATCTGCTATCAACAGATTGCACCACGGCAAGTTCAGAATGCTTAAATGGGTGACCTGAAATCGCGGTGTGTGTTCTCGAAATGAATACAACTTAGCAGCGCCAATAGATAATCAGAATGTACAGTGCCGAGGACGAAGGGTAGTGGCGGCAACTGTTTTTTACTAGGCACATGTGCGCATTACAATTACAGACAATTGCGCCAAGAATAGGAAAGGTAATGTTTGGTGTCCCCACACATGTACCACGTACGTACCACTACAGTAGATCTCCTCTTCTGAAATATTAGCAAGGAAAACTTCCGAAACACTCTCCGCTCAGCTGGCAACCTGGTACATCGGAGGCGCCACCGGCGATGTTATTTAAACACCCGCCGCTCGCCGCCGCAATGGGGCCCGACACCGCGGCGAACACGGACTTACGCTCCTGTTTTGCACAGGTTGGTTACCTTCACGATGCTTTATGCTTTAAGAGCTCTAACAGGTGCCTGTTAGCGGTGTCGTGCCCCACCGAATATTGCTGTGAACTGTCACGTAGAAGTGTTGTTAATTTCTTGTTTCTCGTAAATCACGCGGTCTTTCTTCGTCTACTCCTGATAGTTTCCGGTGACATCGAAGTGAACCCTGGACCGATTAATAGATGTGACTCATGTACGCAAACAGACTTGTCTGAATGCTCAGCTATTCTTGAAACGGTACGACGCATCGAGAAAAACCAATACGAGGAACTGTCAAACTTCCGCCAATGGCAGTGCCTTGTGAACTTGCAGCTTAAAACGCTAGAAGAACGGTTGGGTCACGTAATGCATGCAGAATCATCTGCCTGTCCCGGTCTACCATCGTCACAAAGTATGAACATGAACACCAATTCATTAGACATAACACGAGAAATTGTCTCGCTAAAAGCAGCCGCAGACGATGCTGAAAGCCGTTTACGTCGAAATAATCTCCTGTTTTATGGTATACCAGATGCCCAGTCCGAAACGTGGACACAATCGGAGGTAAAAGTGCTGTCACTTTGTTCAGAGCTGCTGGGTATAACGGTTGACAAGCAGAAAGTTGAAAGGGCACACAGAATTGGCCGCTTTCAAGCGAACAAGAGTCGCCCTATCGTGGTAAAATTCAATCACTTCAAGGACAAACAATCCATTCTTGCCTCCGGAAATAAACTAAAGAGTACCGATTTCGCCTTGCGCGAAGATTTTTCAGCATCTGTACGCCTAGCGCGGAAAAAGCTTCTTGAGTTTGCTAAGGAAAACAAATCCCCCTATCAATTAAGATATGATAAACTGTTACTTTGGAAAAACTGCTACGTGTATGATTCGGCGTCTAATACAATTGCCATGCCTGACAGCTAGCTATATGGTAGCGCCCGTCGTAAAATGCCTGTCCAGCTAAAGAAATCCGCAGTGCGCAGGGACGCTTGCCAACTAAAGGAGCTCAACATCCTAGTAATTAACTGCTGCAGCATAAAGAATAAACGAGATGCTCTTTCTAGTTTAATCATCACTACGCATGCCGATATTGTTGTTGGCACAGAATCATGGTTAGACGATACCATAAGCAATGCTGAAGTGTTTCCGTCAGGTTTCGAAATTTACCGGCACGACCGTGACGTTCATGGTGGAGGTGTATTTCTTCTCGTCGACAAATCCATCCCTAGCGTGCCAGCAGATCTGTGCGACGATAACTGCGAAAGAGTGTGGTGCAAAATCATCTTACATAATGGAGAGCATCTTACAATAGGGTCTTTTTATCGCAGCCCCAGTTCAATTTCACTCGTACCATTCCGGTCCTTATCAAACGCACTGCAAAACGTAAATACTAATCTCTTTCTCGGTGGTGACTTTAACATGCCTCGCGTTCAGTGGATCAACAAATCTCTACTTTTATCTGCCCAGTCTGCTCTTTCCGATGAATTCAGCAACATGATAGCAATGCATGGTCTTTACCAATTCGTTGATTTCCCTACCAGAAGAACCCCCGAAAGCAGCTCTATACTCGACTTTGTTTTTTCAAATTACGAAGCCTTAGTTCAATCTATTACAGCAATCCCTGGCATCAGTGACCACGACGGAGTCCTTGCTAAACTTTCATGCAACCGGCCGCAAAAAACCATATCTCAACCGCGCAAAGTGTACAGCTTTGAGAAGGGCGATTACACTACGATTAGTCATAGCTTAGATGAGCAGTACGATGATTTCCTTGAAGCCTCATTAACTTTTAGCGTAGATGAACTATGGGAGCGGTTCAGAACTAGATTCTTAGCACTTATAGACGAACACATTCCATCAAAAATTTTGTCTGGTACCCAACGTAAAAATAAACCCTGTTTCACGCGTGAGATTAAGCTTTTGCTCAACAAGAAAACGCGTATCTTCAAGAGATACGTCAACAACAGGAACGAAGAAATTTTCAAAAGCCTCGAAATAATTTCCTACGAAATAACGAAGAAAATAAAGTGTGCCAAAGATAAATTTTATTCTTCCTTAAGCGAAAAGCTTAAACGCAGTCCTAAAGAATTATGGAAGTTTGTAAAACAAAGCGGAAAGGAGGAAGAAACTATTCCCCCGTTGTCTACCGGCCAAGGATTTATAACTAATGACGTTGTTAAAGCCAATCACTTTACAAATACTTTCAATCAGTCTTTTCCACCCCCCTAGCGGGTGCACCTAGTGCAGAAAGTTCCCAGTGCCATCTACCGGCTATGCCAGATATAGATGTAACTTATAATGGGATATTAAAACTTCTTGAAGAACTGAAACCTCATTCCGCCCCCGGTCCTGACGCGATACCCTGTCTAGTTTTGAAAAACTGCGCAGCCACGGTGGCTAAATTTCTTGTCCTGATATTCAGATTATCTATGACTACGTGTCAGTTGCCCTTACAGTGGAAATCTGCTAACGTCGTACCTATTCATAAAAGCGGACCCCGTTGCCAGGCGCCCAATTACAGACCCATATCGTTGACGAGCGTGTGTTGCAAAATCCTTGAACACATTATTTATTCGAACATATTCCATCACTTGCAGGTAAATAATTTCTTTATGAACTACCAACATGGTTTCCGAGCTGGGCATTCCTGCATAACTCAATTAGTAGAATTCTGTCATGACATTTTTTCTTCATTTGATTCAGGTACACAAGTAGACTGTGTATTTTTAGACTTTCGAAAGGCATTTGATGTAGTGTCTCACTCTCACTTGCTTCATAAATTATCTTATCTTGGTCTCCCGGACAATGTGCTTGGTTGGGTGCGCACATATCTTTCAAATCGTTCCCAAAAGGTTATCATTAATGGCTTTGAATCAGAACCCGTTCCCGTCACCTCAGGAGTCCCGCAAGTGTCCGTCCTCGGCCCCCTGCTGTTTATAATTTTTATTAATGATATAGGGGCAAGCGTTTCATCTAACCTACGGCTATACGCTGATGATTGTGTATTGTATAGGGACATTAACAATCCGAATGACGCTGCTCAATTACAGTTGGATTTAAACAGTATTGTCAACTGGTGTAACAAATGGAATATGAAACTGAACGTCTCAAAATGTCACTGCATGCGTTTTAGCCGAAAACGGTCGAATACAATAACTACTTACCTTTTACAGACGGAAAGCATTGCATTTTCAGATCATGTTAAGTACCTTGGCCTCACATTCTCATCCAACCTGACCTGGTCCAAACACACTGAAACCGTAACAATGAAAGCTGGCCGTGTTCTAAATTTTATTAGAAGAAATTTCAAAAATGCACCACAGGACGTAAAAGAGACTTTGTACAAAACTAATGTGCGTCCAATACTAGAATACGCTGCTGCTGCGTGGGATCCGGACACCAAGGTACTAATTAATAAACTAGAAGCTATTCAAAACCGTGCTGCCCGCTTTGTCACTGGTTCCTTCGGTAAAAATACCAGTGTTTCCGCAATAAAAAAGGCACTGTCTTGGGACTGTTTGCAAACTCGCCGCACAGTATGCCGCCTGCTATTCCTCAACCAGATAACTAACGGAAAAACAGGTATTAACCGCCAGACTTATCTGAAACCGCCCGATTACGTATCAAAAAGGAGAGACAACAGCAAAAAGATTAGAGAAATTCATTGCCGCACCTCGCTTTTTAAATCATCTTTTTTTTCCACGCACAATTGGCGATTGGAATAAGCTTCCAGAAAACATCGTTTCCGCATCTGCCGTTACATTTAACACAGCTCTAAGGGATTATCGGCGTGGTGAAAGTGAAAAGAGCGTTTCTTGAATTGCCACGATGGTGTTCCTGTCAATTATTTGTATTGGTTTTTTTTGTATTTGTATTTGTTTTTAGAGAATGTCGATTTTTTTACGTCGTCTTTCGTCTTGTTTTCCTGTTCTTTTTTTTTTTCACGCACGTGTTGCCGTTTGATATTGTACAATGCTCTTGTTGATTTGCTCTTGTACAATAGAAAATAATGTTGTACAATGCTCTTGTACAATGCTCTTGTTGTAGAATGCCTCTGTTGATTTTTATTCCTGTATATCACGAGATTCATGATTACATTTGTCCACTGAATTTTTTTTTCTTATGTATCTCCTACAACAATGCCCTCTGGGCGAATGTAGTAAGCTGAATAAAGAATAAAGAATCACTTGTCATTGACAAGCAAGTGTTTGATTTCTGGCTTAAGGTGCAACGCTGGGATAGTTTACTAGTTGGGAGTAAAAAACGCAGCGCTGATTAACGGTACTGAAGTACTAGGAAAGGTGCCGTGATCAACATGGTTTCCATGTGTTGGCAGCTTTTTGGTCCAGTGTTTTTCATGAATATTTGCCAGGGGGCCTTAACATGGCCTGCTTTTGTGTAACAAAAATGTCAACAGTGAAGCACTTATCAATGCTCACATGCTGCTCATTGATACCAGAGCAAAAGTATGTTCAGCAGTCATTTTATTGTTAAAGCCCCATGATCCATACACCTTCCAGCTGTACTGCAACTTTCACAAACACCGACAGGCATTCACATCCACGCACGTGGCCTTGGCTCCAGTTCTTGCACAAGGTATTAAGAAGTACTCTCGGTAGTGGGCAATGTCACGCTCGACACCAACCATTACCCCGAAGTTGTACTTGATAAACTATTTTTTAAGCCCGTTGGCTTAAAGGATTGTTTAAGTGCCCATTTTGTGGAAGGAAAAGAAACAGCTAATGGGCACACAACACACAACCCGTGAATGTGTTTTCTAGCAGCTGGCTTCTGACGAGACTTGCATCTTGTGAACGAAATGTGGGACATTTTATAATGCCCCTTACCACTAAATAAATTCACTTGAGCAATTTTCCAAAACAGTTTACACAGTGCGGAGTCAAAAAGCAATAGAATGTGAAACGTCCCCTCACATTTGGAAACTCTTCCTGTTCACTACCCCAAAGGCTTTGGCAGTAGACGCTTAAGCACGCTTCACCAGTTGCGAATACAAGCATTAGTGTCAAGTTGAACTCCGGAGAGTGCTTGGGATGGGCATATAGATGTTACAGCCACTTGGAATTTGTGCATAGACTGCAAGCCTCCGAGATAAGCTCTCATCATCATTAGCCCATCCTGCTGAGAGTGAATGAAAGTATTGTGGCTGGTTATGTTCAATTCCAACCAAGCCAAACACGAGAGTAAAGAGGAACGAGCCTATCAAAATACATACTCAAAGCAGATGCAGGAGGAAGTTCTGTTGCCTAACCAGGTTAGAGGAGGCGAAAGGTACTGGAGCGAAGGAAAGGGAAATAAAAGCCAAGCAGTAATTTTAAGACATGTCTATCATTTCATTAAGACTTCCTAAGTTGAAAGCACAATGGTACTCTAAGCAACAAATCTGAGCATAGATGAACAATAACTGAATTGTCACTTGTTAACCTTATGCACACCAGACTTTTAAAGACTATTAGCAGAAGTTCCAAACTTGGCTCACACGGCGATCTTATCGGCTGCACTTCTCCCATGCTTGCACAGTTGGAGCTTCCGCCTCCTTGCACAAGAAGCCAGCCAGTCAGCGAATGGTTTCAGTGATATCTTGAATAGATATATCTTTGGACGGGCAGTTGGGCTCCACCCACGGAAGTGAAACTGCGCTCCCTGCACGGATTCTGCAGCGCCACGTGCACAGATCGTTTCTGCGGAATAGTCGGGATACATTTCTCGGCGACAGTACTACTGCCCCGGGTGAAAAATTGCAGAAGCTACATGCGAGATCGGATTGCGTTCGATGATGCCGTGCCTTACCTGATGACACTCGATTTGTGCACACGCTGACACTACGTCGCTCGCCACGGCGCGACGCGATGGAAAATACTGATCCCTACGTTTTATAATTGAGCCACCACTCCAGAATCAGAACACAAGGCTTAGCATGGAAGAAGCGAGGCACAAGTAGACAACAAATGCAGGCGCGTAAAGCCGATAGCACGCGAACTGCAAAACAACGTGAAGCTTACAAAATATTAAACGACAACAGTACAGTTCCAGGAGCATGTAAAAAGCGGGGCGAAGCAGCGTGCAGAAAACAATGCGTTAGGCTTACCAAGACGTGCAACAGCAAGTTCACACAAAATACCCAATCTAAATAATTACACGCACACCTCCCAACAAGAA